>NW_028295511.1:0-583000 GCF_964341445.2 Mesoplodon mirus | reverse complement strand
CGTACGGGCCAGGAGTAGGCTACGGCTTGGGGGTAAGGTGTAGGGCTGGTGGTGGGTTTCCGTTCCGGGCTAGGGTTAGGGTTAGGGAACGGCAAGGCTTAGGGCACAGGTGAGGGTACGGAAACGTGGGAGGGTCAGGCTACGTGCTGACTCACGGGTCAGTGCCAGCGTACGGGCCAGGAGTAGGCTACAACGTAGGGTAAGGTGTAGGGCTGGTGGTGGGTTTCCGTTCTGGGCTAGGGTTAGGGTTAGGGAACGGCAAGGCTTAGGGCACAGGTGAGGGTACGGAAACGTGGGAGGGTCAGGCTACGTGCTGACGCACGGGTCAGTGCCAGCGTACCGGCCAGGAGTAGGCTACGGCTTGGGGGTAAGCTGTAGGGCTGGTCGTGGGTTTCCGTTCCGGGCTATGGTTAGGGATAGGGAACGGCAAGGCTTAGGGCACAGGTGAGGGTACGGAAACGTGGGAGGGTCAGGCTACGTGCTGACGCACGGGTCAGTGCCAGCGTACGGGCCAGGAGTAGGCTACGGCTTGGGGGTAAGTTGTAGGGCTGGTGGTGGGTTTCCGTTCCGGGCTAGGGTTAGGGTTAGGGAACGGCAAGGCTTAGGGCACAGGTGAGGGTACGGAAACGTGGGAGGGTCAGGCTACGGGCTGACGCACGGGTCAGTGCCAGCGTACGGGCCAGGAGTAGGCTACGGCTTGGGGCTAAGTTGTAGGGCTGGTGGTGTGTTTCCGTTCCGGGCTAGGGTTAGGGTTAGGGAACGGCAAGGCTTAGGGCACAGGTGAGGGTACGGAAACGTGGGAGGGTCAGGCTACGTGCTGACGCACGGGTCAGTGCCAGCGTACGGGCCAGGAGTAGGCTACGGCATAGGGTAAGGTGTAGGGCTGGTGGTGGGTTTCCGTTCCGGGCTAGGGTTAGGGTTAGGGAACGGCAAGTCTTAGGGCACAGGTGAGGGTATGGAAACGTGGGAGGGTCCGGCTACGTGGTGACGCATGGGTCAGTGCCAGCGTACGGGCCAGGAGTAGGCTAAGGTGTAGGGTAAGGTGTAGGGCTTGTGGTGGGTTTCCGTTCCGGGCTAGGGTTAGGGTTAGGGAACGGCAAGGCTTAGGGCACAGGTGAGGGTACGGAAACGTGGGAGGGTCAGGCTACGTGCTGATGCACGGGTCAGTGCCAGCGTACCGGCCAGGTGTAGGCTACGGCTTGTGGGTAAGGTGTAGGGCTGGTGGTGGGTTTCCATTCCGGGCTAGGTTTAGGGTTAGGGAACGGCAAGGCTTATGGCACAGGTGAGGGTACAGAAACGTGGGAGGGTCAGGCTACGTGCTGACGCACGGGTCAGTGCCAGCGTACGGGCCAGGAGTAGGCTACGGCGTAGGGTAAGGTGTAGGGCTGGTGGTGGGTTTCCGTTCCGGGCTAGGGTTAGGGTTAGGGAACGGCAAGGCTGAGGGCACAGGTGAGGGTACGGAAACGTGGGAGGGTCAGGCTACGTGCTGACGCACGGGTCAGTTCCAGCGTACGGGCCAGGAGTAGGCTACGGCGTAGGGTAAGGTGTAGGGCTGGTGGTGGGTTTCCGTTCCGGGCTAGGGTTAGGGTTAGGGAACGGCAAGGCTTAGGGCACAGGTGAGGGTACGGAAACGTGGGAGGGTCAGGCTACGTGCTGATGCACGGGTCAGTGCCAGCGTACCGGCCAGGTGTAGGCTACTGCTTGTGGTTAAGTTGTAGGGCTGGTGGTGGGTTCCCGTTCCGGGCTAGGGTTAGGGTTAGGGAACGGCAAGGCTTAGGGCACAGGTGAGGGTACAGAAACGTGGGAGGGTCAGGCTACCTGCTGACGCATGGGTCAGTGCCAGCGTACGGGCCAGGAGTAGGCTACGGCTTGGGGGTATGGTGCAGGGCTAGCAGTGGGTTTCCGTTCCGGGCTAGGGTTAGGGTTAGGGAACGGCAAGGCTTAGGGCACAGGTGAGGGTACAGAAACGTGGGAGGGTCAGGCTACGTGCTGACTCACGGGTCAGTGCCAGCGTACGGGCCAGGAGTAGGCTACAACGTAGGGTAAGGTGTAGGGCTGGTGGTGGGTTTCCGTTCTGGGCTAGGGTTAGTGTTAGGGAACGGCAAGGCTTAGGGCACAGGTGAGGGTACGGAAACGTGGGAGGGTCAGGCTACGTGCTGACGCACGGGTCAGTGCCAGCGTACGGGCCAGGAGTAGGCTACAACGTAGGGTAAGGTGTAGGGCTGGTGGTGGGTTTCCGTTCTGGGCTAGGGTTAGGGTTAGGGAACGGCAAGGCTTAGGGCACAGGTGAGGGTACGGAAACGTGGGAGGGTCAGGCTACGTGCTGTCGCACGGGTCAGTGCCAGCGTACCGGCCAGGAGTAGGCTACGGCTTGGGGGTAAGCTTTAGGGCTGGTGGTGTGTTTCCGTTCCGGGCTAGGGTTAGGGTTAGGGAACGGCAAGGCTTAGGGCACAGGTGAGGGTACGGAAACGTGGGAGGGTCAGGCTACGTGCTGACGCACGGGTCAGTGCCAGCGTACGGGCCAGGAGTAGGCTACGGCTTGGGGGTAAGTTGTAGGGCTGGTGGTGGGTTTCCGTTCCGGGCTAGGGTTAGGGTTAGGGAACGGCAAGGCTTAGGGCACAGGTGAGGGTACGGAAACGTGGGAGGGTCAGGCTACGTGCTGACGCACGGGTCAGTGCCAGCGTACGGGCCAGGAGTAGGCTACGGCGTAGGGTAAGGTGTAGGGCTGGTGGTGGGTTTCCGTTCCGGGCTAGGGTTAGGGTTAGGGAACGGCAAGGCTTAGGGCACAGGTGAGGGTATGGAAACGTGGGAGGGTCAGGCTACGTGGTGACGCACGGGTCAGTGCCAGCGTACGGGCCAGGAGTAGGCTAAGGTGTAGGGTAATGTGTAGGGCTGGTGGTGGGTTTCCGTTCAGGGCTAGGGTTAGGGTTAGGGAAAGGCAAGGCTTAGAGCACAGGTGAGGGTACGGAAACGTGGGCGGGTGAGGCTACGTGCTGATGCACTGGTCAGTGCCAGCGTACGGGCCAGGAGTAGGCTACGGCTTGGGGGTAAGTTGTAGGCCTGGCGGTGGGTTTCCGTTCCGGGCTAGGGTTAGGGTTAGGGAACGGCAAGGCTTAGGGCACAGGTGAGGGTACAGAAACGTGGGAGGGTCAGGCTACGTGCTGACGCACGGGTCAGTGCCAGCGTAGGGGCCAGGAGTAGGCTACGGCTTGGGGGTAAGTTGTAGGGCTGGTGGTGGTTTTCCGTTCCGGGCTAGAGTTAGGGTTAGGGAACGGCAAGGCTTAGGGCACAGGTGAGGGTACGGAAACGTGGGAGGGTCAGGCTACGTGCTGACGCACGGGTCAGTGCCAGCGTACGGGCCAGGACTAGGCTACGGCTTGGGGGAAAGTTGTAGGGCTGGTGGTGGGTTTCCGTTCCGGGCTAGGGTTAGGGTTAGGGAACGGCAAGGCTTAGGGCACAGGTGAGGGTACGGAAACGTGGGAGGGTCAGGCTACGTGCTGACGCACGGGTCAGTGCCAGCGTAAGGGCCAGGAGTAGGCTACGGCTTTGGGGTAAGTTGTAGGGCTGGAGGTGGGTTTCCGTTCCGGGCTAGGGTTAGGGTTAGGGAACGGCAAGGCTTAGGGCACAGGTGAGGGTATGGAAACGTGGGAGGGTCAGGCTACGTGCTGACGCACGGGTCAGTGCCAGCGTACGGGCCAGGAGTAGGCTAAGGTGTAGGGTAAGGTGTAGGGCTGGTGGTGGGTTTCCGTTCCGGGCTAGGGTTAGGGTTAGGGAACGGCAAGGCTTAGGGCACAGGTGAGGGTACGGAAACGTGGGAGGGTCAGGCTACGTGCTGACGCATGGGTCAGTGCCAGCGTACGGGCCAGGAGTAGGCTACGGCGTAGGGTAAGGTGTAGGGCTGGTGGTGGGTTTCCGTTCCGGGCTAGGGTTAGGGTTAGGGAACGGCAAGGCTTAGGGCACAGGTGAGGGTATGGAAACGTGGGAGGGTCAGGGTACGTGGTGACGCATGGGTCAGTGCCAGCGTACGGGCCAGGAGTAGGCTAAGGTGTAGGGTAAGGTGTAGGGCTGGTGGTGGGTTTCCGTTCCGGGCTAGGGTTAGGGTTAGGGAACGGCAAGGCTTAGGGCACAGGTGAGGGTATGGAAACGTGGGAGGGTCAGGCAACGTGCTGACGCACGGGTCAGTGCCAGCGTACGGGCCTGGGGTAGGCTACAGCGTAGGGTAAGGTGTAGGGCTGGTGGAGGGTTTCCGTTCCGGGCTAGGGTTAGGGTTAGGGAACGGCAAGGCTTAGGGCACAGGTGAGGGTACGGAAACGTGGGAGGGTCAGGCTACGTGCTGATGCACGGGTCGGTGCCAGCGTACGGGCCAGGAGTAGGCTACGGCTTGGGGGTAAGGTGTAGGGCTGGTGGTGGGTTTCCGTTCCGGGCTAGGGTTAGGGTTAGGGAACGGCAAGGCTTAGGGCACAGGTGAGGGTACAGAAACGTGGGAGGGTCAGGCTACGTGCTGACGCACGTGTCAGTGCCAGCGTAAAGGCCAGGTGAAGGCTACGGCTTGGGGGTAAGGTGTAGGGCTGGTGGTGGGTTTCCGTTCCGGGCTAGGGTTAGGGTTAGGGAACGGAAAGGCTTAGGGCACAGGTGAGGGTACGGAAACGTGGGAGGGTCAGACTACGTGCTGACGCATGGGTCAGTGCCAGCGTACGGGCCTGGAGTAGGCTACAGCGTAGGGTACGGTGTAGGGCTGGTGGTGGGTTTCCGTTCCGGGCTAGGGTTAGGGTTAGGGAACGGCAAGGCTTAGGGCACAGGTGAGGGTACAGAAACGTGGGAGGGTCAGGCTACCTGCTGACGCATGGGTCAGTGCCAGCGTACGGGCCAGGAGTAGGCTACGGCTTGGGGGTATGATGCAGGGCTAGCAGTGGGTTTCCGTTCCGGGCTAGGGTTAGGGTTAGGGAACGGCAAGGCTTAGGGCACAGGTGAGGGTACAGAAACGTGGGAGGGTCAGGCTACGTGCTGACTCACGGGTCAGTGCCAGCGTACGGGCCAGGAGTAGGCTACAACGTAGGGTAAGGTGTAGGGCTGGTGGTGGGTTTCCGTTCTGGGCTAGGGTTAGTGTTAGGGAACGGCAAGGCTTAGGGCACAGGTGAGGGTACGGAAACGTGGGAGGGTCAGGCTACGTGCTGACGCACGGGTCAGTGCCAGCGTACGGGCCAGGAGTAGGCTACAACGTAGGGTAAGGTGTAGGGCTGGTGGTGGGTTTCCGTTCTGGGCTAGGGTTAGGGTTAGGGAACGGCAAGGCTTAGGGCACAGGTGAGGGTACGGAAACGTGGGAGGGTCAGGCTACGTGCTGACGCACGGGTCAGTGCCAGCGTACCGGCCAGGAGTAGGCTACGGCTTGGGGGTAAGCTTTAGGGCTGGTGGTGGGTTTCCGTTCCGGGCTAGGGTTAGGGTTAGGGAACGGCAAGGCTTAGGGCACAGGTGAGGGTACGGAAACGTGGGAGGGTCAGGCTACGTGCTGACGCACGGGTCAGTGCCAGCGTACGGGCCAGGAGTAGGCTACGGCTTGGGGGTAAGTTGTAGGGCTGGTGGTGGGTTTCCGTTCCGGGCTAGGGTTAGGGTTAGGGAACGGCAAGGCTTAGGGCACAGGTGAGGGTACGGAAACGTGGGAGGGTCAGGCTACGTGCTGACGCACGGGTCAGTGCCAGCGTACGGGCCAGGAGTAGGCTACGGTGTAGGGTAAGGTGTAGGGCTGGTGGTGGGTTTCCGTTCCGGGCTAGGGTTAGGGTTAGGGAACGGCAAGGCTTAGGGCACAGGTGAGGGTATGGAAACGTGGGAGGGTCAGGCTACGTGGTGACGCACGGGTCAGTGCCAGCGTACGGGCCAGGAGTAGGCTAAGGTGTAGGGTAATGTGTAGGGCTGGTGGTGGGTTTCCGTTCCGGGCTAGGGTTAGGGTTAGGGAAAGGCAAGGCTTAGAGCACAGGTGAGGGTACGGAAACGTGGGCGGGTGAGGCTACGTGCTGATGCACTGGTCAGTGCCAGCGTACGGGCCAGGAGTAGGCTACGGCTTGGGGGTAAGGTGTAGGCCTGGCGGTGGGTTTCCGTTCCGGGCTAGGGTTAGGGTTAGGGAACGGCAAGGCTTAGGGCACAGGTGAGGGTACAGAAACGTGGGAGGGTCAGGCTACGTGCTGACGCAGGGGTCAGTGCCAGCGTAGGGGCCAGGAGTAGGCTACGGCTTGGGGGTAAGGTGTAGGGCTGGTGGTGGTTTTCCGTTCCGGGCTAGAGTTAGGGTTAGGGAACGGCAAGGCTTAGGGCACAGGTGAGGGTACGGAAACGTGGGAGGGTCAGGCTACGTGCTGACGCACGGGTCAGTGCCAGCGTACGGGCCAGGACTAGGCTACGGCTTGGGGGAAAGTTGTAGGGCTGGTGGTGGGTTTCCGTTCCGGGCTAGGGTTAGGGTTAGGGAACGGCAAGGCTTAGGGCACAGGTGAGGGTACGGAAACGTGGGAGGGTCAGGCTACGTGCTGACGCACGGGTCAGTGCCAGCGTAAGGGCCAGGAGTAGGCTACGGCTTTGGGGTAAGTTGTAGGGCTGGAGGTGGGTTTCCGTTCCGGGCTAGGGTTAGGGTTAGGGAACGGCAAGGCTTAGGGCACAGGTGAGGGTATGGAAACGTGGGAGGGTCAGGCTACGTGCTGACGCACGGGTCAGTGCCAGCGTACGGGCCAGGAGTAGGCTAAGGTGTAGGGTAAGGTGTAGGGCTGGTGGTGGGTTTCCGTTCCGGGCTAGGGTTAGGGTTAGGGAACGGCAAGGCTTAGGGCACAGGTGATGGTACGGAAACGTGGGAGGGTCAGGCTACGTGCTGTCGCATGGGTCAGTGCCAGCGTACGGGCCAGGAGTAGGCTACGGCGTAGGGTAAGGTGTAGGGCTGGTGGTGGGTTTCCGTTCCGGGCTAGGGTTAGGGTTAGGGAACGGCAAGGCTTAGGGCACAGGTGAGGGTATGGAAACGTGGGAGGGTCAGGGTACGTGGTGACGCACGGGTCAGTGCCAGCGTACGGGCCAGGAGTAGGCTAAGGTGTAGGGTAAGGTGTAGGGCTGGTGGTGGGTTTCCGTTCCGGGCTAGGGTTAGGGTTAGGGAACGGCAAGGCTTAGGGCACAGGTGAGGGTATGGAAACGTGGGAGGGTCAGGCTACGTGCTGACGCACGGGTCAGTGCCAGCGTACCGGCCAGGTGTAGGCTACGGCTTCTGGGTAAGGTGTAGGGCTGGTGGTGGTTTTCCGTTCCGGGCTAGGGTTAGGGTTAGGGAACGGCAAGGCTTAGGGCACAGGTGAGGGTACGGAAACGTGGGAGGGTCAGGCTACGTGCTGATGCACGGGTCGGTGCCAGCGTACGGGCCAGGAGTAGGCTACGGCTTGGGGGTAAGGTGTAGGGCTGGTGGTGGGTTTCCGTTCCGGGCTAGGGTTAGGGTTAGGGAACGGCAAGGCTTAGGGCACAGGTGATGGTACGGAAACGTGGGAGGGTCAGGCTACGTGCTGATGCACGGGTCAGTGCCAGCGTACCGGCCAGGTGTAGGCTACGGCTTGTGGGTAAGTTGTAGGGCTGGTGGTGGGTTTCCATTCCAGGCTAGGTTTAGGGTTAGGGAACGGCAAGGCTTAGGGCACAGGTGAGGGTACAGAAACGTGGGAGGGTCAGGCTACGTGCTGACGCACGGGTCAGTGCCAGCGTACGGGCCAGGAGTAGGCTACGGCGTAGGGTAAGGTGTAGGGCTGGTGGTGGGTTTCCGTTCCGGGCTAGGGTTAGGGTTAGGGAATGGCAAGGCTGAGGGCACAGGGGAGGGTACGGAAACGTGGGAGGGTCAGGCTACGTGCTGATGCACGGGTCAGTGCCAGCGTACGGGCCAGGAGTAGGCTACGGAGTAGGGTAAGGTGTAGGGCTGGTGGTGGGTTTCCGTTCCGGGCTAGGGTTAGGGTTAGGGAACGGCAAGGCTTAGGGCACAGGTGAGGGTACGGAAACGTGGGAGGGTCAGGCTACGTGCTGATGCACGGGTCAGTGCCAGCGTACCGTTCAGGTGTAGGCTACTGCTTGTGGGTAAGGTGTAGGGCTGGTGGTGGGTTTCCGTTCCGGGCTAGGGTTAGGGTTAGGGAACGGCAAGGCTTAGGGCACAGGCGAGGGTACGGAAACGTGGGAGGGTCAGGCTACGTGCTGACGCACGGGTCAGTGCCAGCGTACGGGCCAGGAGTAGGCTACGGCTTTGGGGTAAGGTGTAGGGCTGGTGGTGTGTTTCCGTTCCGGGCTAGGGTTAGGGTTAGGGAACGGCAAGGCTTAGGGCACAGGTGAGGATACGGAAACGTGGGAGTGTCAGGCTACGTGCTGACGCACGGGTCAGTGCCAGCGTACGGGCCAGGAGTAGGCTACGGCGTAGGGTAAGGTGTAGGGCTGGTGGTGGGTTTCCGTTCCGGGCTAGGGTTAGGGTTAGGGAACTGCAAGGCTTAGGGCACAGGTGAGGGTACGGAAACGTGGGAGGGTCAGGCTACGTGCTGACACACAGGTCAGTGCCAGCGTACGGGCCAGGTGTAGGCTACAGCTTGGGGGTAAGGTATAGGGGTGGTGGTGGGTTTCCGTTCCGGGCTAGGGTTAGGGTTAGGGAACGGCAAGGCTTAGGGCACAGGTGAGGGTACGGAAACGTGGGAGGGTCAGGCTATGTGCTGACGCACGGGTCAGTGCCAGCGTACGGGCCAGGAGTAGGCTACGGTGTAGGGTAAGGTGTAGGGCTGGTGGTGGGTTTCTGTTCCGTGCTAGGGTTAGTGTTAGGGAACGGCAAGGCTTAGGGCACAGGTGAGGGTACGGAAACGTAGGAGGGTCAGGCTACGTGCTGACGCACGGGTCAGTGCCAGCGTACGGGCCAGGAGTAGGCTACGGCGAAGGGTAAGGTGTAGGGCTGGTGGTGGGTTTCCCTTCCGGGCTAGGGTTACGGTTAGGGAACGGCAAGGCTTAGGGCACAGGTGAGGGTACGGAAACGTGGGAGGGTCAGGCTACGTGCTGACGCACGGGTCAGTGCCAGCGTACCGGCCAGGTATAGGCTACGGCTTGGGGGTATGTTGTAGGGCTGGTGGTGGGTTTTCGTTCCGGGCTAGGGTTAGGGTTAGGGAACGGCAAGGCTTAGGGCACAGGTGAGGGTACAGAAACGTGGGAGGGTCAGGCTACGTGCTGACGCACGGGTCAGTGCCAGCGTACGGGCCAGGAGTAGGCTACGGCTTGGGGGTAAGGTGTAGGGCTTTTGGTGGGTTTCCGTTCCGGGCTAGGGTTAGGGTTAGGGAACGGCAAGGCTTAGGGCACAGGTGAGGATACGGAAACGTGGGAGGGTCAGGCTACGTGCTGACGCACGTGTCAGTGCCAGCGTACGGGCCTGGGGTAGGCTACAGCGTAGGGTAAGGTGTAGGGCTGGTGGAGGGTTTCCGTTCCGGGCTAGGGTTAGGGATAGGGAACGGCAAGGCTTAGGGCACAGGTGAGGGTACAGAAACGTGGGAGGGTCAGGCTACGTGCCGACGCATGGGTCAGTGCCAGCGTACGGGCCAGGAGTAGGCTACGGCTTGGGGGTAAGTTGTAGGGCTGGCGGTGGGTTTCCGTTCCGGGCTAGGGTTAGGGTTAGGGAACGGCAAGGCTTAGGGCACAGGTGAGGGTACAGAAACGTGGGAGGGTCAGGCTACGTGCTGACTCACGGGTCAGTGCCAGCGTACGGGCCAGGAGTAGGCTACGGCTTGGGGGTAAGGTGTAGGGCTGGTGGTGGGTTTCCGTTCCGGGCTAGGGTTAGGGTTAGGGAACGGCAAGGCTTAGGGCACAGGTGAGGGTACGGAAACGTGGGAGGGTCAGGCTACGTGCTGACGCACGGGTCAGTGCCAGCGTACGGGCCAGGAGTAGGCTACAACGTAGGGTAAGGAGTAGGGCTGGTGGTGGGTTTCCATTCTGGGCTAGAGTTAGGGTTAGGGAACGGCAAGGCTTAGGGCACAGGTGAGGGTACGGAAACGTGGGAGGGTCAGGCTACGTGCTGACGCACGGGTCAGTGCCAGCGTACCGGCCAGGAGTAGGCTACGGCGTAGGGTAAGGTGTAGGGCTGGTGGTGGGTTTCCGTTCCGGGCTAGGGTTAGGGTTAGGGAACGGCAAGGCTTAGGGCACAGGTGAGGGTACAGAAACGTGGGAGGGTCAGGCTACGTGCTGACGCATGGGTCAGTGCCAGCGTACGGGCCAGGAGTAGGCTACGGCTTGGGGGTAAGTTGTAGGGCTGGCGGTGGGTTTCCGTTCCGGGCTAGGGTTAGGGTTAGGGAACGGCAAGGCTTAGGGCACAGGTGAGGGTACAGAAACGTGGGAGGGTCAGGCTACGTGCTGACTCACGGGTCAGTGCCAGCGTACGGGCCAGGAGTAAGCTACGGCTTGGGGGTAAGGTGTAGGGCTGGTGGTGGGTTTCCGTTCCGGGCTAGGGTTAGGGTTAGGGAACGGCAAGGCTTAGGGCACAGGTGAGGGTACGGAAACGTGGGAGGGTCAGGCTACGTGCTGACGCACGGGTCAGTGCCAGCGTACGGGCCAGGAGTAGGCTACAACGTAGGGTAAGGAGTAGGGCTGGTGGTGGGTTTCCATTCTGGGCTAGAGTTAGGGTTAGGGAACGGCAAGGCTTAGGGCACAGGTGAGGGTACGGAAACGTGGGAGGGTCAGGCTACGTGCTGACGCACGGGTCAGTGCCAGCGTACTGGCCAGGAGTAGTCTACGGCGTAGGGTAAGGTGTAGGGCTGGTGGTGGGTTTCCGTTCCGGGCTAGGGTTAGGGTTAGCGAACGGCAAGTCTTAGGGCACAGGTGAGGGTACGGAAACGTGGGAGGGTCAGGCTACGTGCTGACGCATGGGTCAGTGCCAGCGTACGGGCCAGGAGTAGGCTACGGCTTGGGGGTAAGGTGTAGGCCTGGCGGTGGGTTTCCGTTCTGGGCTAGGGTTAGGGTTAGGGAACGGCAAGGCTTAGGGCACAGGTGAGGGTACAGAAACGTGGGAGGTTCAGGCTACGTGCTGACGCACGGGTCAGTGCCAGCGTACGGGCCAGGAGTAGGCTACGGCTTGGGGGTAAGGTGTAGGGCTGGTGGTGGTTTTCCGTTCCGGGCTAGGGTTAGGGTTAGGGAACGGCAAGGCTTAGGGCACAGGTGAGGGTACGGAAACGTGGGAGGGTCAGGCTACGTGCTGACGCACGGGTCAGTGCCAGCGTACGGGCCAGGACTAGGCTACGGCTTGGGGGTAAGTTGTAGGGCTGGTGGTGGGTTTCCGTTCCGGGCTAGGGTTAGGGTTAGGGAACGGCAAGGCTTAGGGCACAGGTGAGGGTACGGAAACGTGGGAGGGTCAGGCTACGTGCTGATGCACGGGTCAGTGCCAGCGTAAGGGCCAGGAGTAGGCTACGGCTTGGGGGTAAGTTGTAGGGCTGGATGTGGGTTTCCGTTCCGGGCTAGGGTTAGGGTTAGGGAACGGCAAGGCTTAGGGCACAGGTGAGGGTATGGAAACGTGGGAGGGTCAGGCTACGTGCTGACGCACGGGTCAGTGCCAGCGTACGGGCCAGGAGTAGGCTAAGGTGTAGGGTAAGGTGTAGGGCTGGTGGTGGGTTTCCGTTCCGGGCTAGGGTTAGGGTTAGGGAACGGCAAGGCTTAGGGCACAGGTGAGGGTACGGAAACGTGGGAGGGTCAGGCTACGTGCTGACGCATGGGTCAGTGCCAGCGTACGGGCCAGGAGTAGGCTACGGCGTAGGGTAAGGTGTAGGGCTGGTGGTGGGTTTCCGTTCCGGGCTAGGGTTAGGGTTAGGGAACGGCAAGGCTTAGGGCACAGGTGAGGGTATGGAAACGTGGGAGGGTAAGGCTACGTGGTGACGCACGGGTCAGTGCCAGCGTACGGGCCAGGAGTAGGCTAAGGTGTAGGGTAAGGTGTAGGGCTTTTGGTGGGTTTCCGTTCCGGGCTAGGGTTAGGGTTAGGGAACGGCAAGGCTTAGGGCACAGTTGAGGGTATGGAAACGTGGGAGGGTCAGGCTACGTGCTGACGCACGGGTCAGTGCCAGCGTACCGGCCAGGTGTAGGCTACGGCTTCTGGGTAAGGTGTAGGGCTGGTGGTGGGTTTCCGTTCCGGGCTAGGGTTAGGGTTAGGGAACGGCAAGGCTTAGGGCACAGGTGAGGGTACGGAAACGTGGGAGGGTCAGGCTACGTGCTGATGCACGGGTCAGTGCCAGCGTACGGGCCAGGAGTAGGCTACGGCTTGGGGGTAAGGTGTAGGGCTGGTGGTGGGTTTCCGTTCCAGGCTAGGGTTAGGGTTAGGGAACGGCAAGGCTTAGGGCACAGCTGAGGGTACGGAAACGTGGGAGGGTCAGGCTACGTGCTGATGCATGGGTCAGTGCCAGCGTACCGGCCAGGTGCAGGCTACGGCTTGTGGGTAAGGTGTAGGGCTGGTGATGGGTTTCCATTCCAGGCTAGGTTTATGGTTAGGGAACGGCAAGGCTTAGGGCACAGTTGAGGGTACGGAAACGTAGGAGGGTCAGGCTACGTGCTGACGCACGGGTCAGTGCCAGCGTACGGGCCAGGAGTAGGCTACGGCGAAGGGTAAGGTGTAGGGCTGGTGGTGGGTTTCCGTTCCGGGCTAGGGTTACGGTTAGGGAACGGCAAGGCTTAGGGCACAGGTGAGGGTACGGAAACGTGGGAGGGTCAGGCTACGTGCTGACGCACGGGTCAGTGCCAGCGTACCGGCCAGGTATAGGCTACGGCTTGTGGGTAAGGTGTAGGGCTGGTGGTGGGTTTCCGTTCCGGGCTAGGGTTAGGGTTAGGGAACGGCAAGGCTTAGGGCACAGGTGAGGGTACGGAAACGTGGGAGGGTCAGGCTACGTGCTGACGCACGGTTCAGTGCCAGCGTACGGGCCAGGAGTAGGCTAAGGTGTAGGGTAAGGTGTAGGGCTGGTGGTGGGTTTCCGTTCCGGGCTAGGGTTAGGGTTAGGGAACGGCAAGGCTTAGGGCACAGGTGAGGGTACGGAAACGTGGGAGGGTCAGGCTACGTGCTGACGCACGGGTCAGTGCCAGCGTACGGGCCAGGAGTAGGCTACGGCGTAGGGTAAGGTGTAGGGTTGGTTGTGGGTTTCCGTTCCGTGCTAGGGTTAGGGTTAGGGAACGGCAAGGCTTAGGGCACAGGTGAGGGTACGGAAACGTGGGAGGGTCAGGCTACGTGCTGACGCACGGGTCAGTGCCAGCGTACGGGCCAGGAGTAGGCTACGGCTTGGGGGTAAGGTGTAGGGCTGGTGGTGGGTTTCCGTTCCGGGCTAGGCTTAGGGTTAGGGAACGGCAAATCTTAGGGCACAGGTGAGGGTACGGAAACGTGGGAGGGTCAGGCTACGTGCTGACGCACGGGTCAGTGCCAGCGTACGGGCCAGGAGTAGGCTACGGCGTAGGGTAAGGTGTAGGGCTGCTGGTGGGTTTCCATTCCGGGTTAGGGTTAGTGTTAGGGAACGGCAAGGCTTAGGGCACAGGTGAGGGTACAGAAACGTGGGAGGGTCAGGCTACGTGCTGATGCACGTGTCAGTGCCAGCGTACAGGTCAGGTGTAGGCTACGGCTTGGGGGTAAGTTGTAGGGCTGGTGGTGGGTTTCCGTTCCGGGCTAGGGTTAGGGTTAGGGAACGGCAAGGCTTAGGGCACAGGTGAGGGTATGGAAACGTGGGAGGGTCAGACTACGTGCTGACGCATGGGTCAGTGCCAGCGTACGGGCCTGGAGTAGGCTACAGCGTAGGGTAAGGTGTAGGGCTGGTGGTGGGTTTCCGTTCCGGGCTAGGGTTAGGGTTAGGGAACGGCAAGGCTTAGGGCACAGGTGAGGGTACAGAAACGTGGGAGGGTCAGGCTACGCGCTGACGCATGGGTCAGTGCCAGCGTACGGGCCAGGAGTAGGCTACGGCTTGGGGGTAAGGTGTAGGGCTGGCGGTGGGTTTCCGTTCCGGGCTAGGGTTAGGGTTAGGGAACGGCAAGGCCTAGGGCACAGGTGAGGGTACGGAAACGTGGGAGGGTCAGGCTACGTGCTGACGCACGGGTCAGTGCCAGCGTACGGGCCAGGAGTAGTCTACAACGTAGGGTAAGGTGTAAGGCTGGTGGTGGGTTTCCGTTCTGGGCTAGGGTTAGGGTTAGGGAACGGCAAGGCTTAGGGCACAGGTGAGGGTACGGAAACGTGGGAGGGTCAGGCTACGTGCTGACGCACGGGTCAGTGCCAGCGTACCGGCCAGGAGTAGGCTATGGCTTGGGGGTAAGGTGTAGGGCTGGTGGTGGGTTTCCGTTTCGGCCTAGGGTTAGGGTTAGGGAACGGGAAGGCTTAGGGCACAGGTGAGGGTACAGAAACGTGGGAGGGTCAGGCTACGTGCTGACGCACGGGTCAGTGCCAGCGTACGGGCCAGGAGTAGGCTACGGCTTGGGGGTAAGTTGTAGGGCTGGTGGTGGGTTTCCGTTCCGGGCTAGGGTTAGGGTTAGGGAACGGCAAGGCTTAGGGCACAGGTGAGGGTACGGAAACGTGGGAGGGTCAGGCTACGTGCTGACGCACCGGTCAATACCAGAGTACGGGCCAGGAGTAGGCTACGGCGTAGGGTAAGGTGTAGGGCTGGTGGTGGGTTTCCGTTCCGGGCTAGGGTTAGGGTTAGGGAACGGCAAAGCTGAGGGCACAGGTGAGGGTACGGAAACGTGGGAGGGTCAGACTACATGCTGACGCATGGGTCAGTGCCAGCGTACGGGCCTGGAGTAGGCTACAGCGTAGGGTAAGGTGTAGGGCTGGTCGTGGGTTTCCGTTCCGGGCTAGGGTTAGGGTTAGGGAACGGCAAGGCTTAGGGCACAGGTGAGGGTACAGAAACGTGGGAGGGTCAGGCTACGTGCTGACGCATGGGTCAGTGCCAGCGTACGGGCCAGGGGTAGGCTACGGCTTGGGGGTAAGGTGTAGGGCTGGCGGTGGGTTTCCGTTCCGGGCTAGGGTTAGGGTTAGGGAACGGCAAGGCTTAGGGCACAGGTGAGGGTACGGAAACGTGGGAGGGTCAGGCTACGTGCTGACGCATGGGTCAGTGCCAGCGTACGGGCCAGGAGTAGGCTACGGCGTAGGGTAAGGTGTAGGGCTGGTGGTGGGTTTCCGTTCCGGGCTAGGGTTAGGGTTAGGGAACGGCAAGGCTTAGGGCACAGGTGAGGGTATGGAAACGTGGGAGGGTCAGGGTACGTGGTGACGCACGGGTCAGTGCCAGCGTACGGGCCAGGAGTAGGCTAAGGTGTAGGGTAAGGTGTAGGGCTGGTGGTGGGTTTCCGTTCCGGGCTAGGGTTAGGGTTAGGGAACGGCAAGGCTTAGGGCACAGGTGAGGGTATGGAAACGTGGGAGGGTTAGGCTACGTGCTGACGCACGGGTCAGTGCCAGCGTACCGGCCAGGTGTAGGCTACGGCTTCTGGGTAAGGTGTAGGGCTGGTGGTGGGTTTCCGTTCCGGGCTAGGGTTAGGGTTAGGGAACGGCAAGGCTTAGGGCACAGGTGAGGATACGGAAACGTGGGAGGGTCAGGCTACGTGCTGATGCACGTGTCGGTGCCAGCATACGGGCCAGGAGTAGGCTACGGCTTGGGGGTAAGGTGTAGGGCTGGTGGTGGGTTTCCGTTCCGGGCTAGGGTTAGGGTTAGGGAACGGCAAGGCTTAGGGCACAGGTGAGGGTACGGAAACGTGGGAGGTTCAGGCTACGTGCTGATGCACGGGTCAGTGCCAGCGTACCGGCCAGGTGTAGGCTACGGCTTGTGGGTAAGTTGTAGGGCTGGTGGTGGGTTTCCATTCCAGGCTAGGTTTAGGGTTAGGGAACGGCAAGGCTTAGGGCACAGGTGAGGGTACAGAAAACGTGGGAGGGTCAGGCTACGTGCTGACGCACGGGTCAGTGCCAGCGTACGGGCCAGGAGTAGGCTACGGCGTAGGGTAAGGTGTAGGGCTGGTGGTGGGTTTCCGTTCCGGGCTAGCGTTAGGGTTAGGGAATGGCAAGGCTGAGGGCACAGGGGAGGGTACGGAAACGTGGGAGGGTCAGGCTACGTGCTGATGCACGGGTCAGTGCCAGCGTACGGGCCAGGAGTAGGCTACGGCGTAGGGTAAGGTGTAGGGCTGGTGGTGGGTTTCCGTTCCGGGCTAGGGTTAGGGTTAGGGAACGGCAAGGCTTAGGGCACAGGTGAGGGTACGGAAACGTGGGAGGGTCAGGCTACGTGCTGATGCACGGGTCAGTGCCAGCGTACCGTTCAGGTGTAGGCTACTGCTTGTGGGTAAGGTGTAGGGCTGGTGGTGGGTTTCCGTTCCGGGCTAGGGTTAGGGTTAGGGAACGGCAAGGCTTAGGGCACAGGTGAGGGTACGGAAACGTGGGAGGGTCAGGCTACGTGCTGACGCACGGGTCAGTGCCAGCGTACGGGCCAGGAGTAGGCTACGGCTTTGGGGTAAGGTGTAGGGCTGGTGGTGTGTTTCCGTTCCGGGCTAGGGTTAGGGTTAGGGAACGGCAAGGCTTAGGGCACAGGTGAGGATACGGAAACGTGGGAGTGTCAGGCTACGTGCTGACGCACGGGTCAGTGCCAGCGTACGGGCCAGGAGTAGGCTACGGCGTAGGGTAAGGTGTAGGGCTGGTGGTGGTTTTCCGTTCCGGGCTAGGGTTAGGGTTAGGGAACTGCAAGGCTTAGGGCACAGGTGAGGGTACGGAAACGTGGGAGGGTCAGGCTACGTGCTGACACACGGGTCAGTGCCAGCGTACGGGCCAGGTGTAGGCTACGGCTTGGGGGTAAGGTATAGGGGTGGTGGTGGGTTTCCGTTCCGGGCTAGGGTTAGGGTTAGGGAATGGCAAGGCTTAGGGCACAGGTGAGGGTACGGAAACGTGGGAGGGTCAGGCTATGTGCTGACGCACGGGTCAGTGCCAGCGTACGGGCCAGGAGTAGGCTACGGTGTAGGGTAAGGTGTAGGGCTGGTGGTGGGTTTCCGTTCCGTGCTAGGGTTAGTGTTAGGGAACGGCAAGTCTTAGTGCACAGGTGAGGGTACGGAAACGTAGGAGGGTCAGGCTACGTGCTGACGCACGGGTCAGTGCCAGCGTACGGGCCAGGAGTAGGCTACGGCGAAGGGTAAGGTGTAGGGCTGGTGGTGGGTTTCCCTTCCGGGCTAGGGTTACGGTTAGGGAACGGCAAGGCTTAGGGCACAGGTGAGGGTACGGAAACGTGGGAGGGTCAGGCTACGTGCTGACGCACGGGTCAGTGCCAGCGTACCGGCCAGGTATAGGCTACGGCTTGGGGGTATGTTGTAGGGCTGGTGGTGGGTTTTCGTTCCGGGCTAGGGTTAGGGTTAGGGAACGGCAAGGCTTAGGGCACAGGTGAGGGTACAGAAACGTGGGAGGGTCAGGCTACGTGCTGACGCACGGGTCAGTGCCAGCGTACGGGCCAGGAGTAGGCTACGGCTTGGGGGTAAGGTGTAGGGCTTTTGGTGGGTTTCCGTTCCGGGCTAGGGTTAGGGTTAGGGAACGGCAAGGCTTAGGGCACAGGTGAGGATACGGAAACGTGGGAGGGTCAGGCTACGTGCTGATGCACGTGTCAGTGCCAGCGTACAGGTCAGGTGTAGGCTACGGCTTGGGGGTAAGTTGTAGGGCTGGTGGTGGGTTTCCGTTCCGGGCTAGGGTTAGGGTTAGGGAACGGCAAGGCTTAGGGCACAGGTGAGGGTATGGAAACGTGGGAGGGTCAGACTACATGCTGACGCATGGGTCAGTGCCAGCGTACGGGCCTGGAGTAGGCTACAGCGTAGGGTAAGGTGTAGGGCTGGTGGTGGGGTTCCGTTCCGGGCTAGGGTTAGGGTTAGGGAACGGCAAGGCTTAGGGCACAGGTGAGGGTACAGAAACGTGGGAGGGTCAGGCTACGCGCTGACGCATGGGTCAGTGCCAGCGTACGGGCCAGGAGTAGGCTACGGCTTGGGGGTAAGGTGTAGGGCTGGCGGTGGGTTTCCGTTCCGGGCTAGGGTTAGGGTTAGGGAACGGCAAGGCTTAGGGCACAGGTGAGGGTACGGAAACGTGGGAGGGTCAGGCTACGTGCTGACGCACGGGTCAGTGCCA
Organism: Mesoplodon mirus; assembly: GCF_964341445.2. NCBI lineage: Eukaryota > Metazoa > Chordata > Mammalia > Artiodactyla > Ziphiidae > Mesoplodon > Mesoplodon mirus. Next base: position 564,906 of record NW_028295511.1, on the reverse strand, counting down.
GCGTACGGGCCAGGAGTAGTCTACAACGTAGGGTAAGGTGTAAGGCTGGTGGTGGGTTTCCGTTCTGGGCTAGGGTTAGGGTTAGGGAACGGCAAGGCTTAGGGCACAGGTGAGGGTACGGAAACGTGGGAGGGTCAGGCTACGTGCTGACGCACGGGTCAGTGCCAGCGTACCGGCCAGGAGTAGGCTATGGCTTGGGGGTAAGGTGTAGGGCTGGTGGTGGGTTTCCGTTTCGGCCTAGGGTTAGGGTTAGGGAACGGGAAGGCTTAGGGCACAGGTGAGGGTACAGAAACGTGGGAGGGTCAGGCTACGTGCTGACGCACGGGTCAGTGCCAACGTACGGGCCAGGAGTAGGCTACGGCTTGGGGGTAAGTTGTAGGGCTGGTGGTAGGTTTCCGTTCCGGGCTAGGGTTAGGGTTAGGGAACGGCAAGGCTTAGGGCACAGGTGAGGGTACGGAAACGTGGGAGGGTCAGGCTACGTGCTGACGCACCGGTCAATACCAGCGTACGGGCCAGGAGTAGGCTACGGCGTAGGGTAAGGTGTAGGGCTGGTGGTGGGTTTCCGTTCCGGGCTAGGGTTAGGGTTAGGGAACGGCAAAGCTGAGGGCACAGGTGAGGGTACGGAAACGTGGGAGGGTCAGACTACATGCTGACGCATGGGTCAGTGCCAGCGTACGGGCCTGGAGTAGGCTACAGCGTAGGGTAAGGTGTAGGGCTGGTCGTGGGTTTCCGTTCCGGGCTAGGGTTAGGGTTAGGGAACGGCAAGGCTTAGGGCACAGGTGAGGGTACAGAAACGTGGGAGGGTCAGGCTACGTGCTGACGCATGGGTCAGTGCCAGCGTACGGGCCAGGGGTAGGCTACGGCTTGGGGGTAAGGTGTAGGGCTGGCGGTGGGTTTCCGTTCCGGGCTAGGGTTAGGGTTAGGGAACGGCAAGGCTTAGGGCACAGGTGAGGGTACGGAAACGTGGGAGGGTCAGGCTACGTGCTGACGCATGGGTCAGTGCCAGCGTACGGGCCAGGAGTAGGCTACGGCGTAGGGTAAGGTGTAGGGCTGGTGGTGGGTTTCCGTTCCGGGCTAGGGTTAGGGTTAGGGAACGGCAAGGCTTAGGGCACAGGTGAGGTTATGGAAACGTGGGAGGGTCAGGGTACGTGGTGACGCACGGGTCAGTGCCAGCGTACGGGCCAGGAGTAGGCTAAGGTGTAGGGTAAGGTGTAGGGCTGGTGGTGGGTTTCCGTTCCGGGCTAGGGTTAGGGTTAGGGAACGGCAAGGCTTAGGGCACAGGTGAGGGTATGGAAAGGTGGGAGGGTCAGGCTACGTGCTGACGCACGGGTCAGTGCCAGCGTACCGGCCAGGTGTAGGCTACTGCTTCTGGGTAAGGTGTAGGGCTGGTGGTGGGTTTCCGTTCCGGGCTAGGGTTAGGGTTAGGGAACGGCAAGGCTTAGGGCACAGGTGAGGGTACGGAAACGTGGGAGGGTCAGGCTACGTGCTGATGCACGGGTCGGTGCCAGCGTACGGGCCAGGAGTAGGCTACGGCTTGGGGGTAAGGTGTAGGGCTGGTGGTGGGTTTCCGTTCCGGGCTAGGGTTAGGGTTAGGGAACGGCAAGGCTTAGGGCACAGGTGAGGGTACGGAAACGTGGGAGGGTCAGGCTACGTGCTGATGCACGGGTCAGTGCCAGCGTACCGGCCAGGTGTAGGCTACGGCTTGTGGGTAAGTTGTAGGGCTGGTGGTGGGTTTCCATTCCAGGCTAGGTTTAGGGTTAGGGAACGGCAAGGCTTAGGGCACAGGTGAGGGTACAGAAACGTGGGAGGGTCAGGCTACGTGCTGACGCACGGGTCAGTGCCAGCGTACGGGCCAGGAGTAGGCTACGGCGTAGGGTAAGGTGTAGGGCTGGTGGTGGGTTTCCGTTCCGGGCTAGGGTTAGGGTTAGGGAATGGCAAGGCTGAGGGCACAGGGGAGGGTACGGAAACGTGGGAGGGTCAGGCTACGTGCTGATGCACGGGTCAGTGCCAGCGTACGGGCCAGGAGTAGGCTACGGCGTAGGGTAAGGTGTAGGGCTGGTGGTGGGTTTCCGTTCCGGGCTAGGGTTAGGGTTAGGGAACGGCAAGGCTTAGGGCACAGGTGAGGGTACGGAAACGTGGGAGGGTCAGGCTACGTGCTGATGCACGGGTCAGTGCCAGCGTACCGTTCAGGTGTAGGCTACTGCTTGTGGGTAAGGTGTAGGGCTGGTGGTGGGTTTCCGTTCCGGGCTAGGGTTAGGGTTAGGGAACGGCAAGGCTTAGGGCACAGGTGAGGGTACGGAAACGTGGGAGGGTCAGGCTACGTGCTGACGCACGGGTCAGTGCCAGCGTACGGGCCAGGAGTAGGCTACGGCTTTGGGGTAAGGTGTAGGGCTGGTGGTGTGTTTCCGTTCCGGGCTAGGGTTAGGGTTAGGGAACGGCAAGGCTTAGGGCACAGGTGAGGATACGGAAACGTGGGAGTGTCAGGCTACGTGCTGACGCACGGGTCAGTGCCAGCGTACGGGCCAGGAGTAGGCTACGGCGTAGGGTAAGGTGTAGGGCTGGTGGTGGTTTTCCGTTCCGGGCTAGGGTTAGGGTTAGGGAACTGCAAGGCTTAGGGCACAGGTGAGGGTACGGAAACGTGGGAGGGTCAGGCTACGTGCTGACACACGGGTCAGTGCCAGCGTACGGGCCAGGTGTAGGCTACGGCTTGGGGGTAAGGTATAGGGGTGGTGGTGGGTTTCCGTTCCGGGCTAGGGTTAGGGTTAGGGAACGGCAAGGCTTAGGGCACAGGTGAGGGTACGGAAACGTGGGAGGGTCAGGCTATGTGCTGACGCACGGGTCAGTGCCAGCGTACGGGCCAGGAGTAGGCTACGGTGTAGGGTAAGGTGTAGGGCTGGTGGTGGGTTTCCGTTCCGTGCTAGGGTTAGTGTTAGGGAACGGCAAGGCTTAGGGCACAGGTGAGGGTACGGAAACGTAGGAGGGTCAGGCTACGTGCTGACGCACGGGTCAGTGCCAGCGTACGGGCCAGGAGTAGGCTACGGCGAAGGGTAAGGTGTAGGGCTGGTGGTGGGTTTCCCTTCCGGGCTAGGGTTACGGTTAGGGAACGGCAAGGCTTAGGGCACAGGTGAGGGTACGGAAACGTGGGAGGGTCAGGCTACATGCTGACGCACGGGTCAGTGCCAGCGTACCGGCCAGGTATAGGCTACGGCTTGGGGGTATGTTGTAGGGCTGGTGGTGGGTTTTCGTTCCGGGCTAGGGTTAGGGTTAGGGAACGGCAAGGCTTAGGGCACAGGTGAGGGTACAGAAACGTGGGAGGGTCAGGATACGTGCTGACGCACGGGTCAGTGCCAGCGTACGGGCCAGGAGTAGGCTACGGCTTGGGGGTAAGGTGTAGGGCTTTTGGTGGGTTTCCGTTCCGGGCTAGGGTTAGGGTTAGGGAACGGCAAGGCTTAGGGCACAGGTGAGGATACGGAAACGTGGGAGGGTCAGGCTACGTGCTGACGCACGGGTCAGTGCCAGCGTACGGGCCTGGGGTAGGCTACAGCGTAGGGTAAGGTGTAGGGCTGGTGGAGGGTTTCCGTTCCGGGCTAGGGTTAGGGATAGGGAACGGCAAGGCTTAGGGCACAGGTGAGGGTACAGAAACGTGGGAGGGTCAGGCTACGTGCCGACGCATGGGTCAGTGCCAGCGTACGGGCCAGGAGTAGGCTACGGCTTGGGGGTAAGTTGTAGGGCTGGCAGTGTGTTTCCGTTCCGGGCTAGGGTTAGGGTTAGGGAACGGCAAGGCTTAGGGCACAGGTGAGGGTACAGAAACGTGGGAGGGTCAGGCTACGTGCTGACTCACGGGTCTGTGCCAGCATACGGGCCAGGAGTAGGCTACGGCTTGGGGGTAAGGTGTAGGGCTGGTGGTGGGTTTCCGTTCCGGGCTAGGGTTAGGGTTAGGGAACGGCAAGGCTTAGGGCACAGGTGAGGGTACGGAAACGTGGGAGGGTCAGGCTACGTGCTGACGCACGGGTCAGTGCCAGCGTACGGGCCAGGAGTAGGCTACAACGTAGGGTAAGGAGTAGGGCTGGTGGTGGGTTTCCATTCTGGGCTAGAGTTAGGGTTAGGGAACGGCAAGGCTTAGGGCACAGGTGAGGGTACGGAAACGTGGGAGGGTCAGGCTACGTGCTGACGCACGGGTCAGTGCCAGCGTACCGGCCAGGAGTAGGCTACGGCGTAGGGTAAGGTGTAGGGCTGGTGGTGGGTTTCCGTTCCGGGCTAGGGTTAGGGTTAGGGAACGGCAAGGCTTAGGGCACAGGTGAGGGTACAGAAACGTGGGAGGGTCAGGCTACGTGCTGACGCATGGGTCAGTGCCAGCGTACGGGCCAGGAGTAGGCTACGGCTTGGGGGTAAGTTGTAGGGCTGGCGGTGGGTTTCCGTTCCGGGCTAGTGTTAGGGTTAGGGAACGGCAAGGCTTAGGGCACAGGTGAGGGTACAGAAACGTGGGAGGGTCAGGCTACGTGCTGACTCACGGGTCAGTGCCAGCGTACGGGCCAGGAGTAGGCTACGGCTTGGGGGTAAGGTGTAGGGCTGGTGGTGGGTTTCCGTTCCGGGCTAGGGTTAGGGTTAGGGAACGGCAAGGCTTAGGGCACAGGTGAGGGTACGGAAACGTGGGAGGGTCAGGCTACGTGCTGACGCACGGGTCAGTGCCAGCGTACGGGCCAGGAGTAGGCTACAACGTAGGGTAAGGAGTAGGGCTGGTGGTGGGTTTCCATTCTGGGCTAGAGTTAGGGTTAGGGAACGGCAAGGCTTAGGGCACAGGTGAGGGTACGGAAACGTGGGAGGGTCAGGCTACGTGCTGACGCATGGGTCAGTGCCAGCGTACTGGCCAGGAGTAGTCTACGGCGTAGGGTAAGGTGTAGGGCTGGTGGTGGGTTTCCGTTCCGGGCTAGGGTTAGGGTTAGCGAACGGCAAGTCTTAGGGCACAGGTGAGGGTACGGAAACGTGGGAGGGTCAGGCTACGTGCTGACGCACGGGTCAGTGCCAGCGTACGGGCCACGAGTAGGCTACGGCGTAGGGTAAGGTGTAGGGCTGGTGGTGGGTTTCCGTTCCGGGCTAGGGTTAGGGTTAGGGAACGGCTAGGCTGAGGGCACAGGTGAGGGTACGGAAACGTGGGAGGGTCAGGCTACATGCTGACGCATGGGTCAGTGCCAGCGTACGGGCCAGGAGTAGGCTACGGCTTGGGGGTAAGGTGTAGGGCTGGTGGTGGTTTTCCGTTCCGGGCTAGGGTTAGGGTTAGGGAACGGCAAGGCTTAGGGCACAGGTGAGGGTACGGAAACGTGGGAGGGTCAGGCTACGTGCTGACGCACGGGTCAGTGCCAGCGTACGGGCCAGGACTAGGCTACGGCTTGGGGGTAAGTTGTAGGGCTGGTGGTGGGTTTCCGTTCCGGGCTAGGGTTAGGGTTAGGGAACGGCAAGGCTTAGGGCACAGGTGAGGGTACGGAAACGTGGGAGGGTCAGGCTACGTGCTGATGCACGGGTCAGTGCCAGCGTAAGGGCCAGGAGTAGGCTACGGCTTGGGGGTAAGTTGTAGGTCTGGATGTGGGTTTCCGTTCCGGGCTAGGGTTAGGGTTAGGGAACGGCAAGGCTTAGGGCACAGGTGAGGGTATGGAAACGTGGGAGGGTCAGGCTACGTGCTGACGCACGGGTCAGTGCCAGCGTACGGGCCAGGAGTAGGCTAAGGTGTAGGGTAAGGTGTAGGGCTGGTGGTGGGTTTCCGTTCCGGGCTAGGGTTAGGGTTAGGAAACGGCAAGGCGTAGGGCACAGGTGAGGGTACGGAAACGTGGGAGGGTCAGGCTACGTGCTGACGCATGGGTCAGTGCCAGCGTACGGGCCAGGAGTAGGCTACGGCGTAGGGTAAGGTGTAGGGCTGGTGGTGGGTTTCCGTTCCGGGCTAGGGTTAGGGTTAGGGAACGGCAAGGCTTAGGGCACAGGTGAGGGTATGGAAACGTGGGAGGGTCAGGCTACGTGGTGACGCACGGGTCAGTGCCAGCGTACGGGCCAGGAGTAGGCTAAGGTGTAGGGTAAGGTGTAGGGCTTTTGGTGGGTTTCCGTTCCGGGCTAGGGTTAGGGTTAGGGAACGGCAAGGCTTAGGGCACAGGTGAGGGTATGGAAACGTGGGAGGGTCAGGCTACGTGCTGACGCACGGGTCAGTGCCAGCGTACCGGCCAGGTGTAGGCTACGGCTTCTGGGTAAGGTGTAGGGCTGGTGGTGGGTTTCCGTTCCGGGCTAGGGTTAGGGTTAGGGAACGGCAAGGCTTAGGGCACAGGTGAGGGTACGGAAACGTGGGAGGGTCAGGCTACGTGCTGATGCACGGGTCAGTGCCAGCGTACGGGCCAGGAGTAGGCTACGGCTTGGGGGTAAGGTGTAGGGCTGGTGGTGGGTTTCCGTTCCGGGCTAGGGTTAGGGTTAGGGAACGGCAAGGCTTAGGGCACAGCTGAGGGTACGGAAACGTGGGAGGGTCAGGCTACGTGCTGATGCACGGGTCAGTGCCAGCGTACCGGCCAGGTGCAGGCTACGGCTTGTGGGTAAGGTGTAGGGCTGGTGATGGGTTTCCATTCCAGGCTAGGTTTATGGTTAGGGAACGGCAAGGCTTAGGGCACAGGTGAGGGTACAGAAACGTGGGAGGGTCAGGCTACGTGCTGACGCACGGGTCAGTTCCAGCGTACGGGCCAGGAGTAGGCTACGGCTTGGGGGTAAGGTGTAGGGCTGGTGGTGGGTTTCCGTTCCGGGCTAGGGTTAGGGTTAGGGAATGGCAAGGCTGAGGGCACAGGTGAGGGTACGGAAACGTGGGAGGGTCAGGCTATGTGCTGACGCACGGGTCAGTGCCAGCGTACGGGCCAGGAGTAGGCTACGGCGTAGGGTAAGGTGTAGGGCTGGTGGTGGGTTTCCGTTCCGGGCTAGGGTTAGGGTTAGGGAACGGCAAGGATTAGGGCACAGGTGAGGGTACGGAAACGTGGGAGGGTCAGGCTACGTGCTGACGCACGGGTCAGTGCCAGCGTACGGGCCAGGAGTAGGCTACGGCTTGGGGGTAAGGTGTAGGGCTGGTGGTGGGTTTCCGTTCCGGGCTAGGGTTAGGGTTAGGGAACGGCAAGGCTTAGGGCACAGGTGAGGGTACGGAAACGTGGGAGGGTCAGGCTACGTGCTGACGCACGTGTCAGTGCCAGCGTACGGGCCAGGAGTAGGCTACGGCGTAGGGTAAGGTGTAGGGCTGGTGGTGGGTTTCCATTCCGGGCTAGGGTTAGGGTTAGGGATCGGCAAGGCTTAGGGCACAGGTGAGGGTACAGAAACGTGGGAGGGTCAGGCTACGTGCTGATGCACGTGTTAGTGCCAGCGTACAGGCCAGGTGTAGGCTACGGCTTGGGGGTAAGTTGTAGGGCTGGTGGTGGGTTTCCGTTCCGGGCTAGGGTTAGGGTTAGGGAACGGCAAGGCTTAGGGCACAGGTGAGTGTATGGAAACGTGGGAGGGTCACACTACGTGCTGACGCATGGGTCAGTGCCAGCGTACGGGCCTGGAGTAGGCTACAGCGTAGGGTAAGGTGTAGGGCTGGTGGTGGGTTTCCGTTCCGGGCTAGGGTTAGGGTTAGGGAACGGCAAGGCTTAGGGCACAGGTGAGGGTACGGAAACGTGGGAGGGTCAGGCTACGTGCTGATGCACGGGTCAGTGCCAGCGTACGGGCCAGGAGTAGGCTACGGCTTGGGGGTAAGGTGTAGGGCTGGTGGTGGGTTTCCGTTCCGGGCTAGGGTTAGGGTTAGGGAACGGCAAGGCTTAGGGCACAGGTGAGGGTACGGAAACGTGGGAGGGTCAGGCTACGTGCTGATGCACGTGTCAGTGCCAGCGTACCGGCCAGGTGTAGGCTACGGCTTGTGGGTAAGGTGTAGGGCTGGTGGTGGGTTTCCATTCCAGGCTAGGTTTAGGGTTAGGGAACGGCAAGGCTTAGGGCACAGGTGAGGGTACAGAAACGTGGGAGGGTCAGGCTACGTGCTGACGCACGGGTCAGTGCCAGCGTACGGGTCAGGAGTAGGCTACGGCGTAGGGTAAGGTGTAGGGCTGGTGGTGGGTTTCCGTTCCGGGCTAGGGTTAGGGTTAGGGAATGGCAAGGCTGAGGGCACAGGTGAGGGTACGGAAACGTGGGAGGGTCAGGCTACGTGCTGATGCACGGGTCAGTGCCAGCGTACGGGCCAGGAGTAGGCTACGGCGTAGGGTAAGGTGTAGGGCTGGTGGTGGGTTTCCGTTCAGGGCTAGGGTTAGGGTTAGGGAACGGCAAGGCTTAGGGCACAGGTGAGGGTACGGAAACGTGGGAGGGTCAGGCTACGTGCTGATGCACGGGTCAGTGCCAGCGTACCGGCCAGGTGTAGGCTACTGCTTGTCGGTAAGGTGTAGGGCTGGTGGTGGGTTTCCGTTCCGGGCTAGGGTTAGGGTTAGGGAACAGCAAGGCTTAGGGCACAGGTGAGGGTACGGAAACGTGGGAGGGTCAGGCTACGTGCTGACGCACGGGTCAGTGCCAGCGTACGGGCCAGGAGTAGGCTACGGCTTGGGGGTAAGGTGTAGGGCTGGTGGTGGGTTTCCGTTCCGGGCTAGGGTTAGGGTTAGGGAACGGCAAGGCTTAGGGCACAGGTGAGGGTACGGAAACGTGGGAGGGTCAGGCTACGTGCTGACGCACGGGTCAGTGCCAGCGTACGGGCCAGGAGTAGGCTACGGCGTTGGGTAAGGTGTAGGGCTGGTGGTGGGTTTCCGTTCCGGGCTAGGGTTAGGGTTAGGGAACGGCAAGGCTTAGGGCACAGGTGAGGGTACGGAAACGTGGGAGGGTCAGGCTACGTGCTGACACACGGGTCAGTGCCAGCGTACGGGCCAGGAGTAGGCTACGGCTTGGGGGTAAGTTGTAGGGCTGGTGGTGGGTTTCCGTTCCGGGCTAGGGTTAGGGTTAGGGAACGGCAAGGCTTAGGGCACAGGTGAGGGTACGGAAACGTGGGAGGGTCAGTCTACGTGCTGACGCACGGGTCAGTGCCAGCGTACGGGCCAGGAGTAGGCTACGGTGTAGGGTAAGGTGTAGGGCTGGTGGTGGGTTTCCGTTCCGTGCTAGGGTTAGGGTTAGGGAACGGCAAGGCTTAGGGCACAGGTGAGGGTACGGAAACGTAGGAGGGTCAGGCTACGTGCTGACGCACGGGTCAGTGCCAGCGTACGGGCCAGGAGTAGGCTACGGCGAAGGGTAAGGTGTAGGGCTGGTGGTGGGTTTCCGTTCCGGGCTAGGGTTACGGTTAGGGAACGGCAAGGCTTAGGGCACAGGTGAGGGTACGGAAACGTGGGAGGGTCAGGCTACGTGCTGACGCACGGGTCAGTGCCAGCGTACCGGCCAGGTATAGGCTACGGCTTGTGGGTAAGGTGTAGGGCTGGTGGTGGGTTTCCGTTCCGGGCTAGGGTTAGGGTTAGGGAACGGCAAGGCTTAGGGCACAGGTGAGGGTACGGAAACGTGGGAGGGTCAGGCTACGTGCTGACGCAAGGGTCAGTGCCAGCGTACGGGCCAGGAGTAGGCTAAGGTGTAGGGTAAGGTGTAGGGCTGGTGGTGGGTTTCCGTTCCGGGCTAGGGTTAGGGTTAGGGAACGGCAAGGCTTAGGGCACAGGTGAGGGTACGGAAACGTGGGAGGGTCAGGCTACGTGCTGACGCACGGGTCAGTGCCAGCGTACGGGCCAGGAGTAGGCTACGGCGTAGGGTAAGGTGTAGGGTTGGTTGTGGGTTTCCGTTCCGTGCTAGGGTTAGGGTTAGGGAACGGCAAGGCTTAGGGCACAGGTGAGGGTACGGAAACGTGGGAGGGTCAGGCTACGTGCTGACGCACGGGTCAGTGCCAGCGTACGGGCCAGGAGTAGGCTACGGCTTGGGGGTAAGGTGTAGGGCTGGTGGTGGGTTTCCGTTCCGGGCTAGGCTTAGGGTTAGGGAACGGCAAATCTTAGGGCACAGGTGAGGGTACGGAAACGTGGGAGGGTCAGGCTACGTGCTGACGCACGGGTCAGTGCCAGCGTACGGGCCAGGAGTAGGCTACGGCGTAGGGTAAGGTGTAGGGCTGCTGGTGGGTTTCCATTCCGGGTTAGGGTTAGGGTGAGGGAACGGCAAGGCTTAGGGCACAGGTGAGGGTACAGAAACGTGGGAGGGTCAGGCTACGTGCTGATGCACGTGTCAGTGCCAGCGTACAGGTCAGGTGTAGGCTACGGCTTGGGGGTAAGTTGTAGGGCTGGTGGTGGGTTTCCGTTCCGGGCTAGGGTTAGGGTTAGGGAACGGCAAGGCTTAGGGCACAGGTGAGGGTATGGAAACGTGGGAGGGTCAGACTACGTGCTGACGCATGGGTCAGTGCCAGCGTACGGGCCTGGAGTAGGCTACCTCGTAGGGTAAGGTGTAGGGCTGGTGGTGGGTTTCCGTTCCGGGCTAGGGTTAGGGTTAGGGAACGGCAAGGCTTAGGGCACAGGTGAGGGTACAGAAACGTGGGAGGGTCAGGCTACGCGCTGACGCATGGGTCAGTGCCAGCGTACGGGCCAGGAGTAGGCTACGGCTTGGGGGTAAGGTGTAGGGCTGGCGGTGGGTTTCCGTTCCGGGCTAGGGTTAGGGTTAGGGAACGGCAAGGCTTAGGGCACAGGTGAGGGTACGGAAACGTGGGAGGGTCAGGCTACGTGCTGACGCACGGGTCAGTGCCAGCGTACGGGCCAGGAGTAGTCTACAACGTAGGGTAAGGTGTAAGGCTGGTGGTGGGTTTCCGTTCTGGGCTAGGGTTAGGGTTAGGGAACGGCAAGGCTTAGGGCACAGGTGAGGGTACGGAAACGTGGGAGGGTCAGGCTACGTGCTGACGCACGGGTCAGTGCCAGCGTACCGGCCAGGAGTAGGCTATGGCTTGGGGGTAAGGTGTAGGGCTGGTGGTGGGTTTCCGTTTCGGCCTAGGGTTAGGGTTAGGGAACGGGAAGGCTTAGGGCACAGGTGAGGGTACAGAAACGTGGGAGGGTCAGGCTACGTGCTGACGCACGGGTCAGTGCCAGCGTACGGGCCAGGAGTAGGCTACGGCTTGGGGGTAAGTTGTAGGGCTGGTGGTAGGTTTCCGTTCCGGGCTAGGGTTAGGGTTAGGGAACGGCAAGGCTTAGGGCACAGGTGAGGGTACGGAAACGTGGGAGGGTCAGGCTACGTGCTGACGCACCGGTCAATACCAGCGTACGGGCCAGGAGTAGGCTACGGCGTAGGGTAAGGTGTAGGGCTGGTGGTGGGTTTCCGTTCCGGGCTAGGGTTAGGGTTAGGGAACGGCAAAGCTGAGGGCACAGGTGAGGGTACGGAAACGTGGGAGGGTCAGACTACATGCTGACGCATGGGTCAGTGCCAGCGTACGGGCCTGGAGTAGGCTACAGCGTAGGGTAAGGTGTAGGGCTGGTCGTGGGTTTCCGTTCCGGGCTAGGGTTAGGGTTAGGGAACGGCAAGGCTTAGGGCACAGGTGAGGGTACAGAAACGTGGGAGGGTCAGGCTACGTGCTGACGCATGGGTCAGTGCCAGCGTACGGGCCAGGGGTAGGCTACGGCTTGGGGGTAAGGTGTAGGGCTGGCGGTGGGTTTCCGTTCCGGGCTAGGGTTAGGGTTAGGGAACGGCAAGGCTTAGGGCACAGGTGAGGGTACAGAAACGTGGGAGGGTCAGGCTACGTGCTGACGCACGGGTCAGTGCCAGCGTACGGGCCAGGAGTAGGCTACGGCTTGGGGGTAAGGTGTAGGGCTGGTGGTGGTTTTCCGTTCCGGGCTAGGGTTAGGGTTAGGGAACGGCAAGGCTTAGGGCACAGGTGAGGGTACGGAAACGTGGGAGGGTCAGGCTACGTGCTGACGCACGGGTCAGTGCCAGTGTACGGGCCAGGAGTAGGCTACAACGTAGGGTAAGGTGTAGGGCTGGTGGTGGGTTACCGTTCTGGGCTAGGGTTAGGGTTAGGGAACGGCAAGGCTTAGGGCACAGGTGAGGGTACGGAAACGTGGGAGGGTCAGGCTACGTGCTGACGCACGGGTCAGTGCCAGCGTACCGGCCAGGAGTAGGCTACGGCTTGGGGGTAAGCTGTAGGGCTGGTGGTGGGTTTCCGTTCCGGGCTAGGGTTAGGGTTAGGGAACGGCAAGGCTTAGGGCACAGGTGAGGGTACGGAAACGTGGGAGGGTCTGGCTACGTGCTGACGCACGGGTTAGTGCCAGCGAACGGGCCAGGAGTAGGCTACGGCTTGGGGGTAAGTTGTAGGGCTGGTGGTGGGTTTCCATTCCGGGCTAGGGTTAGGGTTAGGGAACGGCAAGGCTTAGGGCACAGGTGAGGGTACGGAAACGTGGGAGGGTCAGGCTACGTGCTGACGCACGGGTCAGTGCCAGCGTACGGGCCAGGAGTAGGCTAAGGTGTAGGGTAAGGTGTAGGGCTGGTGGTGGGTTTCCGTTCCGGGCTAGGGTTAGGGTTAGGGAACGGCAAGGCTTAGGGCACAGGTGAGGGTACGGAAACGTGGGAGGGTCAGGCTACGTGCTGACGCACGGGTCAGTGCCAGCGTACGGGCCAGGAGTAGGCTACGGCGTAGGGTAAGGTGTAGGGTTGGTTGTGGGTTTCCGTTCCGTGCTAGGGTTAGGGTTAGGGAACGGCAAGGCTTAGGGCACAGGTGAGGGTACGGAAACGTGGGAGGGTCAGGCTACGTGCTGACGCACGGGTCAGTGCCAGCGTACGGGCCAGGAGTAGGCTACGGCTTGGGGGTAAGGTGTAGGGCTGGTGGTGGGTTTCCGTTCCGGGCTAGGCTTAGGGTTAGGGAACGGCAAATCTTAGGGCACAGGTGAGGGTACGGAAACGTGGGAGGGTCAGGCTACGTGCTGACGCACGGGTCAGTGCCAGCGTACGGGCCAGGAGTAGGCTACGGCGTAGGGTAAGGTGTAGGGCTGCTGGTGGGTTTCCATTCCGGGTTAGGGTTAGGGTTAGGGAACGGCAAGGCTTAGGGCACAGGTGAGGGTACAGAAACGTGGGAGGGTCAGGCTACGTGCTGATGCACGTGGCAGTGCCAGCGTACAGGTCAGGTGTAGGCTACGGTTTGGGGGTAAGTTGTAGGGCTGGTGGTGGGTTTCCGTTCCGGGCTAGGGTTAGGGTTAGGGAACGGCAAGGCTTAGGGCACAGGTGAGGGTATGGAAACGTGGGAGGGTCAGACTACGTGCTGACGCATGGGTCAGTGCCAGCGTACGGGCTTGGAGTAGGCTACAGCGTAGGGTAAGGTGTAGGGCTGTTGGTGGGTTTCCGTTCCAGGCTAGGGTTAGGGTTAGGGAACGGCAAGGCTTAGGGCACAGGTGAGGGTACAGAAACGTGGGAGGGTCAGGCTACGCGCTGACGCATGGGTCAGTGCCAGCGTACGGGCCAGGAGTAGGCTACGGCTTGGGGGTAAGGTGTAGGGCTGGCGGTGGGTTTCCGTTCCGGGCTAGGGTTAGGGTTAGGGAACGGCAAGGCTTAGGGCACAGGTGAGGGTACGGAAACGTGGGAGGGTCAGGCTACGAGCTGACGCACGGGTCAGTGCCAGCGTACGGGCCAGGAGTAGTCTACAACGTAGGGTAAGGTGTAAGGCTGGTGGTGGGTTTCCGTTCTGGGCTAGGGTTAGGGTTAGGGAACGGCAAGGCTTAGGGCACAGGTGAGGGTACGGAAACGTGGGAGGGTCAGGCTACGTGCTGACGCACGGGTCAGTGCCAGCGTACCGGCCAGGAGTAGGCTATGGCTTGGGGGTAAGGTGTAGGGCTGGTGGTGGGTTTCCGTTTCGGCCTAGGGTTAGGGTTAGGGAACGGGAAGGCTTAGGGCACAGGTGAGGGTACAGAAACGTGGGAGGGTCAGGCTACGTGCTGACGCACGGGTCAGTGCCAGCGTACGGGCCAGGAGTAGGCTACGGCTTGGGGGTAAGTTGTAGGGCTGGTGGTAGTTTTCCGTTCCGGGCTAGGGTTAGGGTTAGGGAACGGCAAGGCTTAGGGCACAGGTGAGGGTACGGAAACGTGGGAGGGTCAGGCTACGTGCTGACGCACCGGTCAATACCAGCGTACGGGCCAGGAGTAGGCTACGGCGTAGGGTAAGGTGTAGGGCTGGTGGTGGGTTTCCGTTCCGGGCTAGGGTTAGGGTTAGGGAACGGCAAAGCTGAGGGCACAGGTGAGGGTACGGAAACGTGGGAGGGTCAGACTACATGCTGACGCATGGGTCAGTGCCAGCGTACGGGCCTGGAGTAGGCTACAGCGTAGGGTAAGGTGTAGGGCTGGTCGTGGGTTTCCGTTCCGGGCTATGGTTAGGGATAGGGAACGGCAAGGCTTAGGGCACAGGTGAGGGTACGGAAACGAGGGAGGGTCAGGCTACGTGCTGACGCACGGGTCAGTGCCAGCGTACGGGCCAGGAGTAGGCTATGGCTTGGGGGTAAGGTGTAGGGCTGGTGGTGGGTTTCCGTTCCGGGCTAGGGTTAGGGTTAGGGAACGGCAAGGCTTAGGGCACAGGTGAGGGTACGGAAACGTGGGAGGGTCAGGCTATGTGCTGACGCACGGGTCAGTGCCAGCGTACGGGCCAGGAGTAGGCTACGGCTTGGGGGTAAGTTGTAGGGCTGGTGGTGGGTTTCCGTTCCGGGCTAGGGTTAGGGTTAGGGAACGGCAAGGCTTAGGGCACAGGTGAGGGTATGGAAACGTGGGAGGGTCCGGCTACGTGGTGACGCACGGGTCAGTGCCAGCGTACGGGCCAGGAGTAGGCTAAGGTGTAGGGTAAGGTGTAGGGCTTGTGGTGGGTTTCAGTTCCGGGCTAGGGTTAGGGTTAGGGAACAGCAAGGCTTAGGGCACAGGTGAGGGTACGGAAACGTGGGAGGGTCAGGCTACGTGCTGATGCACGGGTCAGTGCCAGCGTAACGGCCAGGTGTAGGCTACGGCTTGTGGGTAAGGTGTAGGGCTGGTGGTGGGTTTCCATTCCGGGCTAGGTTTAGGGTTAGGGAACGGCAAGGCTTAGGGCACAGGTGAGGGTACAGAAACGTGGGAGGGTCAGGCTACGTGCTGATGCACGGGTCAGTGCCAGCGTAACGGCCAGGTGTAGGCTACGGCTTGTGGGTAAGGTGTAGGGCTGGTGGTGGGTTTCCATTCCGGGCTAGGTTTAGGGTTAGGGAACGGCAAGGCTTAGGGCACAGGTGAGGGTACAGAAACGTGGGAGGGTCAGGCTACGTGCTGACGCACGGGTCAGTGCCAGCGTACGGGCCAGGAGTAGGCTACGGCGTAGGGTAAGGTGTAGGGCTGGTGGTGGGTTTCCGTTCCGGGCTAGGGTTAGGGTTAGGGAACGGCAAGGCTTAGGGCACAGGTGAGGGTACGGAAACGTGGGAGGGTCAGGCTACGTGCTGATGCACGGGTCAGTGCCAGCGTACCGGCCAGGTGTAGGCTACTGCTTGTGGTTAAGTTGTAGGGCTGGTGGTGGGTTCCCATTCCGGGCTAGGGTTAGGGTTAGGGAACGGCAAGGCTTAGGGCACAGGTGAGGGTACGGAAACGTGGGAGGGTCAGGCTACGTGCTGACGCACATGTCAGTGCCAGCGTACAGGCCAGGTGTAGGCTACGGCTTGGGGGTAAGGTGTAGGGCTGGTGGTGGGTTTCCATTCTGGGCTAGGCTTAGGGTTAGGGAACGGCAAGGCTTAGGGCACAGGTGAGGGTACGGAAACGTGGGAGGGTCAGACTACGTGCTGACGCACGGGTCAGTGCCAGCCTACGGGCCTGGAGTAGGCTACAGCGTAGGGTAAGGTGTAGGGCTGATGGTGGGTTTCCGTTCCGGGCTAGGGTTAGGGTTAGGGAACGGCAAGGCTTAGGGCACAGGTGAGGGTACAGAAACGTGGGAGGGTCAGGCTACGTGCTGACGCATGGGTCAGTGCCAGCGTACGGGCCAGGAGTAGGCTACGGCTTGGGGGTAAGGTGTAGGGATGGCGGTGGGTTTCCGTTCCGGGCTAGGGTTAGGGTTAGGGAACGGCAAGGCTTAGGGCACAGGTGAGGGTACAGAAACGTGGGAGGGTCAGGCTACGTGCTGAATCACGGGTCAGTGCCAGCGTACGGGCCAGGAGTAGGCTACGGCGTAGGGTAAGGTGTAGGGCTGGTGGTGGGTTTCCGTTCCGGGCTAGGGTTAGGGTTAGGGAACGGCAAGGCTGAGGGCACACGTGAGGGTACGGAAACGTGGGAGGGTCAGGCTACGTGCTGACGCACGGGTCAGTGCCAGCGTACGGGCCAGGAGTAGGGTACGGCGTATGGTAAGGTTTAGGGCTGGTGGTGGGTTTCCGTTCCGGGCTAGGGTTAGGGTTAGGGAACGGCAAGGCTTAGGGCACAGGTGAGGGTACGGAAACGTGGGAGGGTCAGGCTACGTGCTGACGCACGGGTCAGTGCCAGCGTACGGGCCAGGAGTAGTCTACAACGTAGGGTAAGGTGTAAGGCTGGTGGTGGGTTTCCGTTCTGGTCTAGGGTTAGGGTTAGGGAACGGCAAGGCTTAGGGCACAGGTGAGGGTACGGAAACGTGGGAGGGTCAGGCTACGTGCTGACGCACGGGTCAGTGCCAGCGTACCGGCCAGGAGTAGGCTATGGCTTGGGGGTAAGGTGTAGGGCTGGTGGTGGGTTTCCGTTTCGGCCTAGGGTTAGGGTTAGGGAACGGGAAGGCTTAGGGCACAGGTGAGGGTACAGAAACGTGGGAGGGTCAGGCTACGTGCTGACGCACCGGTCAATACCAGCGTACGGGCCAGGAGTAGGCTACGGCGTAGGGTAAGGTGTAGGGCTGGTGGTGGGTTTCCGTTCCGGGCTAGGGTTAGGGTTAGGGAACGGCAAAGCTGAGGGCACAGGTGAGGGTACGGAAACGTGGGAGGGTCAGACTACATGCTGACGCATGGGTCAGTGCCAGCGTACGGGCCTGGAGTAGGCTACAGCGTAGGGTAAGGTGTAGGGCTGGTCGTGGGTTTCCGTTCCGGGCTAGGGTTAGGGTTAGGGAACGGCAAGGCTTAGGGCACAGGTGAGGGTACAGAAACGTGGGAGGGTCAGGCTACGTGCTGACGCATGGGTCAGTGCCAGCGTACGGGCCAGGGGTAGGCTACGGCTTGGGCGTAAGGTGTAGGGCTGGCGGTGGGTTTCCGTTCCGGGCTAGGGTTAGGGTTAGGGAACGGCAAGGCTTAGGGCACAGGTGAGGGTACAGAAACGTGGGAGGGTCAGGCTACGTGCTGACGCACGGGTCAGTGCCAGCGTACGGGCCAGGAGTAGGCTACGGCTTGGGGGTAAGGTGTAGGGCTGGTGGTGGTTTTCCGTTCAGGGCTAGGGTTAGGGTTAGGGAACGGCAAGGCTTAGGGCACAGGTGAGGGTACGGAAACGTGGGAGGGTCAGGCTACGTGCTGACGCACGGGTCAGTGCCAGTGTACGGGCCAGGAGTAGGCTACAACGTAGGGTAAGGTGTAGGGCTGGTGGTGGGTTACCGTTCTGGGCTAGGGTTAGGGTTAGGGAACGGCAAGGCTTAGGGCACAGGTGAGGGTACGGAAACGTGGGAGGGTCAGGCTACGTGCTGACGCACGGGTCAGTGCCAGCGTACCGGCCAGGAGTAGGCTACGGCTTGGGGGTAAGCTGTAGGGCTGGTGGTGGGTTTCCGTTCCGGGCTAGGGTTAGGGTTAGGGAACGGCAAGGCTTAGGGCACAGGTGAGGGTACGGAAACGTGGGAGGGTCTGGCTACGTGCTGACGCACGGGTTAGTGCCAGCGAACGGGCCAAGAGTAGGCTACGGCTTGGGGGTAAGTTGTAGGGCTGGTGGTGGGTTTCCATTCCGGGCTAGGGTTAGGGTTAGGGAACGGCAAGGCTTAGGGCACAGGTGAGGGTACGGAAACGTGGGAGGGTCAGGCTACGTGCTGACGCACGGGTCAGTGCCAGCGTACGGGCCAGGAGTAGGCTACGGCGTAGGGTAAGGTGTAGGGCTGGTGGTGGGTTTCCGTTCCGGGCTAGGGTTAGGGTTAGGGAACGGCAAGGCTTAGGGCACAGGTGAGGGTATGGAAACGTGGGAGGGTCAGGCTACGTGGTGACGCACGGGTCAGTGCCAGCGTACGGGCCAGGAGTAGGCTAAGGTGTAGGGTAAGGTGTAGGGCTGGTGGTGGGTTTCCGTTCCGGGCTAGGGTTAGGGTTAGGTAACGGCAAGGCTTAGGGCACAGGTGAGGGTACGGAAACGTGGGAGGGTCAGGCTACGTGCTGATGCACGGGTCAGTGCCAGCCTACCGGCCAGGTGTAGGCTACTCCTTGTGGGTAAGGTGTAGGGCTGGTGGTGGGTTTCCGTTCTGGGCTAGGGTTAGGGTTAGGGAACGGCAAGGCGTAGGGCACAGGTGAGGGTACGGAAACGTGGGAGGGTCAGGCTATGTGCTGACGCACGTGTCAGTGCCAGCGTACGGGCCAGGAGTAGGCTACAGCGTAGGGTAAGGTGTAGGGCTGGTGGTCAGTTTCCATTCCGGGCTAGGGTTAGGGTTAGGGAACGGCAAGGCTTAGGGCACAGGTGAGGGTACAGAAACGTGGGAGGGTCAGGCTACGTGCTGACGCACGTGTCAGTGCCAGCGTACAGGCCAGGTGTAGGCTACGGCTTGGGGGTAAGGTGTAGGGCTGGTGGTGGGTTTCCGTTCCGGGCTAGGGTTAGGGTTAGAGAACGTCAAGGCTTAGGGCACAGGTGAGGGTACGGAAACGTGGGAGGGTCAGGCTACGTGCTGACTCACGGGTCAGTGCCAGCGTACGGGCCAGGAGTAGGCTACAACATAGGGTAAGGTGTAGGGCTGGTGGTGGGTTTCCGTTCTGGGCTAGGGTTAGGGTTAGGGAACGGCAAGGCTTAGGGCACAGGTGAGGGTACGGAAACGTGGGAGGGTCAGGCTACGTGCTGACGCACGGGTCAGTGCCAGCGTACCGGCTTGGAGTAGGCTACGGCTTGGGGGTAAGCTGTAGGGCTGGTCGTGGGTTTCCGTTCCGGGCTAGGGTTAGGGTTAGGGAACGGCAAGGCTTAGGGCACAGGTGAGGGTACGGAAACGAGGGAGGGTCAGGCTACGTGCTGACGCACGGGTCAGTGCCAGCGTACGGGCCAGGAGTAGGCTACGGCTTGGGGGTAAGGTGTAGGGCTGGTGGTGGGTTTCCGTTCCGGGCTAGGGTTAGGGTTAGGGAACGGCAAGGCTTAGGGCACAGGTGAGGGTACAGAAACGTGGGAGGGTCAGGCTACCTGCTGACGCATGGGTCAGTGCCAGCGTACGGGCCAGGAGTAGGCTACGGCTTGGGGGTATGGGGCAGGGCTGGCAGTGGGTTTCCGTTCCGGGCTAGGGTTAGGGTTAGGGAACGGCAAGGCTTAGGGCACAGGTGAGGGTACAGAAACGTGGGAGGGTCAGGCTACGTGCTGACTCACGGGTCAGTGCCAGCGTACGGGCCAGGAGTAGGCTACGGCTTGGGGGTAAGGTGTAGGGCTGGTGGTGGGTTTCCGTTCAGGGCTAGGGTTAGGGTTAGGGAACGGCAAGGCTTAGGGCACAGGTGAGGGTACGGAAACGTGGGAGGGTCAGGCTACGTGCTGACTCACGGGTCAGTGCCAGCGTACGGGCCAGGAGTAGGCTACAACGTAGGGTAAGGTGTAGGGCTGGTGGTGGGTTTCCGTTCTGGGCTAGGGTTAGGGTTAGGGAACGGCAAGGCTTAGGGCACAGGTGAGGGTACGGAAACGTGGGAGGGTCAGGCTACGTGCTGACGCACGGGTCAGTGCCAGCGTACCGGCTTGGAGTAGGCTACGGCTTGGGGGTAAGCTGTAGGGCTGGTCGTGGGTTTCCGTTCCGGGCTATGGTTAGGGATAGGGAACGGCAAGGCTTAGGGCACAGGTGAGGGTACGGAAACGAGGGAGGGTCAGGCTACGTGCTGACGCACGGGTCAGTGCCAGCGTACGGGCCAGGAGTAGGCTACGGCTTGGGGGTAAGGTGTAGGGCTGGTGGTGGGTTTCCGTTCCGGGCTAGGGTTAGGGTTAGGGAACGGCAAGGCTTAGGGCACAGGTGAGGGTACGGAAACGTGGGAGGGTCAGGCTATGTGCTGACGCACGGGTCAGTGCCAGCGTACGGGCCAGGAGTAGGCTACGGCTTGGGGGTAAGTTGTAGGGCTGGTGGTGGGATTCCGTTCCGGGCTAGGGTTAGGGTTAGGGAACGGCAAGGCTTAGGGCACAGGTGAGGGTATGGAAACGTGGGAGGGTCCGGCTACGTGGTGACGCACGGGTCAGTGCCAGCGTACGGGCCAGGAGTAGGCTAAGGTGTAGGGTAAGGTGTAGGGCTTGTGGTGGGTTTCAGTTCCGGGCTAGGGTTAGGGTTAGGGAACAGCAAGGCTTAGGGCACAGGTGAGGGTACGGAAACGTGGGAGGGTCAGGCTACGTGCTGATGCACGGGTCAGTGCCAGCGTAACGGCCAGGTGTAGGCTACGGCTTGTGGGTAAGGTGTAGGGCTGGTGGTGGGTTTCCATTCCGGGCTAGGTTTAGGGTTAGGGAACGGCAAGGCTTAGGGCACAGGTGAGGGTACAGAAACGTGGGAGGGTCAGGCTACGTGCTGATGCACGGGTCAGTGCCAGCGTAACGGCCAGGTGTAGGCTACGGCTTGTGGGTAAGGTGTAGGGCTGGTGGTGGGTTTCCATTCCGGGCTAGGTTTAGGGTTAGGGAACGGCAAGGCTTAGGGCACAGGTGAGGGTACAGAAACGTGGGAGGGTCAGGCTACGTGCTGACGCACGGGTCAGTGCCAGCGTACGGGCCAGGAGTAGGCTACGGCGTAGGGTAAGGTGTAGGGCTGGTGGTGGGTTTCCGTTCCGGGCTAGGGTTAGGGTTAGGGAACGGCAAGGCTTAGGGCACAGGTGAGGGTACGGAAACGTGGGAGGGTCAGGCTACGTGCTGATGCACGGGTCAGTGCCAGCGTACCGGCCAGGTGTAGGCTACTGCTTGTGGTTAAGTTGTAGGGCTGGTGGTGGGTTCCCATTCCGGGCTAGGGTTAGGGTTAGGGAACGGCAAGGCTTAGGGCACAGGTGAGGGTACGGAAACGTGGGAGGGTCAGGCTACGTGCTGACGCACATGTCAGTGCCAGCGTACAGGCCAGGTGTAGGCTACGGCTTGGGGGTAAGGTGTAGGGCTGGTGGTGGGTTTCCATTCTGGGCTAGGCTTAGGGTTAGGGAACGGCAAGGCTTAGGGCACAGGTGAGGGTACGGAAACGTGGGAGGGTCAGACTACGTGCTGACGCACGGGTCAGTGCCAGCCTACGGGCCTGGAGTAGGCTACAGCGTAGGGTAAGGTGTAGGGCTGATGGTGGGTTTCCGTTCCGGGCTAGGGTTAGGGTTAGGGAACGGCAAGGCTTAGGGCACAGGTGAGGGTACAGAAACGTGGGAGGGTCAGGCTACGTGCTGACGCATGGGTCAGTGCCAGCGTACGGGCCAGGAGTAGGCTACGGCTTGGGGGTAAGGTGTAGGGATGGCGGTGGGTTTCCGTTCCGGGCTAGGGTTAGGGTTAGGGAACGGCAAGGCTTAGGGCACAGGTGAGGGTACAGAAACGTGGGAGGGTCAGGCTACGTGCTGAATCACGGGTCAGTGCCAGCGTACGGGCCAGGAGTAGGCTACGGCGTAGGGTAAGGTGTAGGGCTGGTGGTGGGTTTCCGTTCCGGGCTAGGGTTAGGGTTAGGGAACGGCAAGGCTGAGGGCACACGTGAGGGTACGGAAACGTGGGAGGGTCAGGCTACGTGCTGACGCACGGGTCAGTGCCAGCGTACGGGCCAGGAGTAGGGTACGGCGTATGGTAAGGTTTAGGGCTGGTGGTGGGTTTCCGTTCCGGGCTAGGGTTAGGGTTAGGGAACGGCAAGGCTTAGGGCACAGGTGAGGGTACGGAAACGTGGGAGGGTCAGGCTACGTGCTGACGCACGGGTCAGTGCCAGCGTACGGGCCAGGAGTAGTCTACAACGTAGGGTAAGGTGTAAGGCTGGTGGTGGGTTTCCGTTCTGGTCTAGGGTTAGGGTTAGGGAACGGCAAGGCTTAGGGCACAGGTGAGGGTACGGAAACGTGGGAGGGTCAGGCTACGTGCTGACGCACGGGTCAGTGCCAGCGTACCGGCCAGGAGTAGGCTATGGCTTGGGGGTAAGGTGTAGGGCTGGTGGTGGGTTTCCGTTTCGGCCTAGGGTTAGGGTTAGGGAACGGGAAGGCTTAGGGCACAGGTGAGGGTACAGAAACGTGGGAGGGTCAGGCTACGTGCTGACGCACGGGTCAGTGCCAGCGTACGGGCCAGGAGTAGGCTACGGCTTGGGGGTAAGTTGTAGGGCTGGTGGTAGGTTTCCGTTCCGGGCTAGGGTTAGGGTTAGGGAACGGCAAGGCTTAGGGCACAGGTGAGGGTACGGAAACGTGGGAGGGTCAGGCTACGTGCTGACGCACCGGTCAGTGCCAGCGTACGGGCCAGGAGTAGGCTACGGCGTAGGGTAAGGTGTAGGGCTGGTGGTGGGTTTCCTTTCCGGGCTAGGGTTAGGGTTAGGGAACGGCAAAGCTGAGGGCACAGGTGAGGGTACGGAAACGTGGGAGGGTCAGACTACGTGCTGACGCATGGGTCAGTGCCAGCGTACGGGCCTGGAGTAGGCTACAGCGTAGGGTAAGGTGTAGGGCTGGTCGTGGGTTTCCGTTCCGGGCTAGGGTTAGGGTTAGGGAACGGCAAGGCTTAGGGCACAGGTGAGGGTACAGAAACGTGGGAGGGTCAGGCTACGTGCTGACGCATGGGTCAGTGCCAGCGTACGGGCCAGGGGTAGGCTACGGCTTGGGGGTAAGGTGTAGGGCTGGTGGTGGTTTTCCGTTCCGGGCTAGGGTTAGGGTTAGGGAACGGCAAGGCTTAGGGCACAGGTGAGGGTACGGAAACGAGGGAGGGTCAGGCTACGTGCTGACGCATGGGTCAGTGCCAGCGTACGGGCCTGGAGTAGGCTACAGCGTAGGGTAAGGTGTAGGGCTGGTCGTGGGTTTCCGTTCCGGGCTAGGGTTAGGGTTAGGGAACGGCAAGGCTTAGGGCACAGGTGAGGGTACAGAAACGTGGGAGGGTCAGGCTACGTGCTGACGCACGGGTCACTGCCAGCGTACGGGCCAGGAGTAGGCTACGGCTTGTGGGTAAGGTGTAGGGCTGGTGGTGGTTTTCCGTTCCGGGCTAGGGTTAGGGTTAGGGAACGGCAAGGCTTAGGGCACAGGTGAGGGTACGGAAACGAGGGAGGGTCAGGCTACGTGCTGACGCACGGGTCAGTGCCAGTGTACGGGCCAGGAGTAGGCTACAACGTAGGGTAAGGTGTAGGGCTGGTGGTGGGTTACCGTTCTGGGCTAGGGTTAGGGTTAGGGAACGGCAAGGCTTAGGGCACAGGTGACGGTACGGAAACGTGGGAGGGTCAGGCTACGTGCTGACGCACGGGTCAGTGCCAGCGTACGGGCCAGGAGTAGGCTACGGCTTGGGGGTATGGGGCAGGGCTGGCGGTGGGTTTCCGTTCCGGGCTAGGGTTAGGGTTAGGGAACGGCAAGGCTTATGGCACAGGTGAGGGTACAGAAACGTGGGAGGGTCAGGCTACGTGCTGACTCACGGGTCAGTTCCAGCGTACGGGCCAGGAGTAGGCTACGGCTTGGGGGTAAGGTGTAGGGCTGGTGGTGGGTTTCCGTTCCGGGCTAGGGTTAGGGTTAGGGAATGGCAAGGCTTAGGGCACAGGTGAGGGTACGGAAACGTGGGAGGGTCAGGCTACGTGCTGACTCACGTGTCAGTGCCGGCGTACGGGCCAGGAGTAGGCTACAACGTAGGGTAAGGTGTAGGGCTGGTGGTGGGTTTCCGTTCTGGGCTAGGGTTAGGGTTAGGGAACGGCAAGGCTTAGGGCACAGGTGAGGGTACGGAAACGTGGGAGGGTCAGGCTACGTGCTGACGCACGGGTCAGTGCCAGCGTACCGGCTTGGAGTAGGCTACGGCTTGGGGGTAAGCTGTAGGGCTGGTCGTGGGTTTCCGTTCCGGGCTATGGTTAGGGATAGGGAACGGCAAGGCTTAGGGCACAGGTGAGGGTACGGAAACGAGGGAGGGTCAGGCTACGTGCTGACGCACGGGTCAGTGCCAGCGTACGGGCCAGGAGTAGGCTACGGCTTGGGGGTAAGGTGTAGGGCTGGTGGTGGGTTTCCGTTCCGGGCTAGGGTTAGGGTTAGGGAACGGCAAGGCTTAGGGCACAGGTGAGGGTACGGAAACGTGGGAGGGTCAGGCTATGTGCTGACGCACGGGTCAGTGCCAGCGTACGGGCCAGGAGTAGGCTACGGCTTGGGGGTAAGTTGTAGGGCTGGTGGTGGGTTTCCGTTCTGGGCTAGGGTTAGGGTTAGGGAACGGCAAGGCTTAGGGCACAGGTGAGGGTACGGAAACGTGGGAGGGTCAGGCTACGTGCTGACGCACGGGTCAGTGCCAGCGTACGGGCCAGGAGTAGGCTACGGCATAGGGTAAGGTGTAGGGCTGGTGGTGGGTTTCCGTTCCGGGCTAGGGTTAGGGTTAGGGAACGGCAAGGCTTAGGGCACAGGTGAGGGTATGGAAACGTGGGAGGGTCCGGCTACGTGGTGACGCACGGGTCAGTGCCAGCGTACGGGCCAGGAGTAGGCTAAGGTGTAGGGTAAGGTGTAGGGCTTGTGGTGGGTTTCCGTTCCGGGCTAGGGTTAGGGTTAGGGAACAGCAAGGCTTAGGGCACAGGTGAGGGTACGGAAACGTGGGAGGGTCAGGCTACGTGCTGATGCACGGGTCAGTGCCAGCGTAAAGGCCAGGTGTAGGCTACGGCTTGTGGGTAAGGTGTAGGGCTGGTGGTGGGTTTCCATTCCGGGCTAGGTTTAGGGTTAGGGAACGGCAAGGCTTAGGGCACAGGTGAGGGTACAGAAACGTGGGAGGGTCAGGCTACGTGCTGACGCACGGGTCAGTGCCAGCGTACGGGCCAGGAGTAGGCTACGGCGTAGGGTAAGGTGTAGGGCTGGTGGTGGGTTTCCGTTCCGGGCTAGGGTTAGGGTTAGGGAACGGCAAGGCTGAGGGCACAGGTGAGGGTACGGAAACGTGGGAGGGTCAGGCTACGTGCTGACGCACGGGTCAGTGCCAGCGTACGGGCCAGGAGTAGGCTACGGCGTAGGGTAAGGTGTAGGGCTGGTGGTGGGTTTCCGTTCCGGGCTAGGGTTAGGGTTAGGGAACGGCAAGGCTTAGGGCACAGGTGAGGGTACGGAAACGTGGGAGGGTCAGGCTACCTGCTGATGCACGGGTCAGTGCCAGCGTACCGGCCAGGTGTAGGCTACTGCTTGTGGTTAAGTTGTAGGGCTGGTGGTGGGTTCCCGTTCCGGGCTAGGGTTAGGGTTAGGGAACGGCAAGGCTTAGGGCACAGGTGAGGGTACGGAAACGTGGGAGGGTCAGGCTATGTGCTGACGCACGGGTCAGTGCCAGCATACGGGCCAGGAGTAGGCTACGGCTTGGGGGTAAGTTGTAGGGCTGGTGGTGGGTTTCCGTTCCGGGCTAGGGTTAGGGTTAGGGAACGGCAAGGCTTAGGGCACAGGTGAGGGTACGGAAACGTGGGAGGGTCAGGCTACGTGCTGACGCACGGGTCAGTGCCAGCGTACGGGCCAGGAGTAGGCTACGGCGTAGGGTAAGGTGTAGGGCTGGTGGTCGGTTTCCATTCCGGGCTAGGGTTAGGGTTAGGGAACGGCAAGTCTTAGGGCACAGGTGAGGGTACAGAAACGTGGGAGGGTCAGGCTACGTGCTGACGCACGTGTCAGTGCCAGCGTACAGGCCAGGTGTAGGCTACGGCTTGGGGGTAAGTTGTAGGGCTGGTGGTGGGTTTCCGTTCCGGGCTAGGGTTAGGGTTAGGCAACGGCAAGGCTTAGGGCACAGGTGAGGGTACGGAAACGTGGGAGGGTCAGACTACGTGCTGACTCACGGGTCAGTGCCAGCGTACGGGCCAGGAGTAGGCTACAACGTAGGGTACGGTGTAGGGCTGGTGGTGGGTTTCCGTTCCGGGCTAGGGTTAGGGTTAGGGAACGGCAAGGCTTAGGGCACAGGTGAGGGTACAGAAACGTGGGAGGGTCAGGCTACCTGCTGACGCATGGGTCAGTGCCAGCGTACGGGCCAGGAGTAGGCTACGGCTTGGGGGTATGGGGCAGGGCTGGCAGTGGGTTTCCGTTCCGGGCTAGGGTTAGGTTTAGGGAACGGCAAGGCTTAGGGCACAGGTGAGGGTACAGAAACGTGGGAGGGTCAGGCTACGTGCTGACTCACGGGTCAGTGCCAGCGTACGGGCCAGGAGTAGGCTACGGCTTGGGGGTAAGGTGTAGGGCTGGTGGTGGGTTTCCGTTCCGGGCTAGGGTTAGGGTTAGGGAACGGCAAGGCTTAGGGCACAGGTGAGGGTACGGAAACGTGGGAGGGTCAGGCTACGTGCTGACTCACGGGTCAGTGCCAGCGTACGGGCCAGGAGTAGGTTACAACGTAGGGTAAGGTGTAGGGCTGGTGGTGGGTTTCCGTTCTGGGCTAGGGTTAGGGTTAGGGAACGGCAAGGCTTAGGGCACAGGTGAGGGTACGGAAACGTGGGAGGGTCAGGCTACGTGCTGACGCACGGGTCAGTGCCAGCGTACCGGCTTGGAGTAGGCTACGGCTTGGGGGTAAGCTGTAGGGCTGGTCGTGGGTTTCCGTTCCGGGCTATGGTTAGGGATAGGGAACGGCAAGGCTTAGGGCACAGGTGAGGGTACGGAAACGAGGGAGGGTCAGGCTACGTGCTGACGCACGGGTCAGTGCCAGCGTACGGGCCAGGAGTAGGCTACGGCTTGGGGGTAAGGTGTAGGGCTGGTGGTGGGTTTCCGTTCCGGGCTAGGGTTAGGGTTAGGGAACGGCAAGGCTTAGGGCACAGGTGAGGGTACGGAAACGTGGGAGGGTCAGGCTATGTGCTGACGCACGGGTCAGTGCCAGCGTACGGGCCAGGAGTAGGCTACGGCTTGGGGGTAAGTTGTAGGGCTGGTGGTGGGTTTCCGTTCCGGGCTAGGGTTAGGGTTAGGGAACGGCAAGGCTTAGGGCACAGGTGAGGGTACGGAAACGTGGGAGGGTCAGGCTACGTGCTGACGCACGGGTCAGTGCCAGCGTACGGGCCAGGAGTAGGCTACGGCATAGGGTAAGGTGTAGGGCTGGTGGTGGGTTTCCGTTCCGGGCTAGGGTTAGGGTTAGGGAACGGCAAGGCTTAGGGCACAGGTGAGGGTATGGAAACGTGGGAGGGTCCGGCTACGTGGTGACGCACGGGTCAGTGCCAGCGTACGGGCCAGGAGTAGGCTAAGGTGTAGGGTAAGGTGTAGGGCTTGTGGTGGGTTTCCGTTCCGGGCTAGGGTTAGGGTTAGGGAACAGCAAGGCTTAGGGCACAGGTGAGGGTACGGAAACGTGGGAGGGTCAGGCTACGTGCTGATGCACGGGTCAGTGCCAGCGTAACGGCCAGGTGTAGGCTACGGCTTGTGGGTAAGGTGTAGGGCTGGTGGTGGGTTTCCATTCCGGGCTAGGTTTAGGGTTAGGGAACGGCAAGGCTTAGGGCACAGGTGAGGGTACAGAAACGTGGGAGGGTCAGGCTACGTGCTGACGCACGGGTCAGTGCCAGCGTACGGGCCAGGAGTAGGCTACGGCGTAGGGTAAGGTGTAGGGCTGGTGGTGGGTTTCCGTTCCGGGCTAGGGTTAGGGTTAGGGAACGGCAAGGCTGAGGGCACAGGTGAGGGTACGGAAACGTGGGAGGGTCAGGCTACGTGCTGACGCACGGGTCAGTGCCAGCGTACGGGCCAGGAGTAGGCTACGGCGTAGGGTAAGGTGTAGGGCTGGTGGTGGGTTTCCGTTCCGGGCTAGGGTTAGGGTTAGGGAACGGCAAGGCTTAGGGCACAGGTGAGGGTACGGAAACGTGGGAGGGTCAGGCTACGTGCTGATGCACGTGTCAGTGCCAGCGTACCGGCCAGGTGTAGGCTACTGCTTGTGGTTAAGTTGTAGGGCTGGTGGTGGGTTCCCGTTCCGGGCTAGGGTTAGGGTTAGGGAACGGCAAGGCTTAGGGCACAGGTGAGGGTACGGAAACGTGGGAGGGTCAGGCTATGTGCTGACGCACGGGTCAGTGCCAGCATACGGGCCAGGAATAGGCTACGGCTTGGGGGTAAGTTGTAGGGCTGGTGGTGGGTTTCCGTTCCGGGCTAGGGTTAGGGTTAGGGAACGGCAAGGCTTAGGGCACAGGTGAGGGTACGGAAACGTGGGAGGATCAGGCTACGTGCTGACGCACGGGTCAGTGCCAGCGTACGGGCCAGGAGTAGGCTACGGCGTAGGGTAAGGTGTAGGGCTGGTGGTCGGTTTCCATTCCGGGCTAAGGTTAGGGTTAGGGAACGGCAAGGCTTAGGGCACAGGTGAGGGTACAGAAACGTGGGAGGGTCAGGCTACGTGCTGACGCACGTGTCAGTGCCAGCGTACAGGCCAGGTGTAGGCTACGGCTTGGGGGTAAGGTGTAGGGCTGGTGGTGGGTTTCCGTTCCGGGCTAGGGTTAGGGTTAGGGAACGGCAAGGCTTAGGGCACAGGTGAGGGTACGGAAACGTGGGAGGGTCAGACTACGTGCTGACTCACGGGTCAGTGCCAGCGTACGGGCCAGGAGTAGGCTACAACGTAGGGTACGGTGTAGGGCTGGTGGTGGGTTTCCGTTCCGGGCTAGGGTTAGGGTTAGGGAACGGCAAGGCTTAGGGCACAGGTGAGGGTACAGAAACGTGGGAGGGTCAGGCTACCTGCTGACGCATGGGTCAGTGCCAGCGTACGGGCCAGGAGTAGGCTACGGCTTGGGGGTATGGGGCAGGGCTGGCAGTGGGTTTCCGTTCAGGGCTATGGTTAGGTTTAGGGAACGGCAAGGCTTAGGGCACAGGTGAGGGTACAGAAACGTGGGAGGGTCAGGCTACGTGCTGACTCACGGGTCAGTGCCAGCGTACGGGGCAGGAGTAGGCTACGGCTTGGGGGTAAGGTGTAGGGCTGGTGGTGGGTTTCCGTTCCGGGCTAGGGTTAGGGTTAGGGAACGGCAAGGCTTAGGGCACAGGTGAGGGTACGGAAACGTGGGAGGGTCAGGCTACGTGCTGACTCACGGGTCAGTGCCAGCGTACGGGCCAGGAGTAGGTTACAACGTAGGGTAAGGTGTAGGGCTGGTGGTGGGTTTCCGTTCTGGGCTAGGGTTAGGGTTCGGGAAAGGCAAGGCTTAGGGCACAGGTGAGGGTACGGAAACGTGGGAGGGTCAGGCTACGTGCTGACGCACGGGTCAGTGCCAGCGTACCGGCTTGGAGTAGGCTACGGCTTGGGGGTAAGCTGTAGGGCTGGTCGTGGGTTTCCGTTCCGGGCTATGGTTAGGGATAGGGAACGGCAAGGCTTAGGGCACAGGTGAGGGTACGGAAACGAGGGAGGGTCAGGCTACGTGCTGACGCACGGGTCAGTGCCAGCGTACGGGCCAGGAGTAGGCTACGGCTTGGGGGTAAGTTGTAGGGCTGGTGGTGGGTTTCCGTTCCGGGCTAGGGTTAGGGTTAGGGAACGGCAAGGCTTAGGGCACAGGTGAGGGTACGGAAACGTGGGAGGGTCAGGCTATGTGCTGACGCACGGGTCAGTGCCAGCGTACGGGCCAGGAGTAGGCTACGGCTTGGGGGTAAGTTGTAGGGCTGGTGGTGGGTTTCCGTTCCGGGCTAGGGTTAGGGTTAGGGAACGGCAAGGCTTAGGGCACAGGTGAGGGTACGGAAACGTGGGAGGGTCAGGCTACGTG
Organism: Mesoplodon mirus; assembly: GCF_964341445.2. Lineage (NCBI taxonomy): Eukaryota > Metazoa > Chordata > Mammalia > Artiodactyla > Ziphiidae > Mesoplodon > Mesoplodon mirus. The sequence goes on along the minus strand of NW_028295511.1, from coordinate 535,104 downwards.
CTGACGCACGGGTCAGTGCCAGCGTACGGGCCAGGAGTAGGCTACGGCATAGGGTAAGGTGTAGGGCTGGTGGTGGGTTTCCGTTCCGGGCTAGGGTTAGGGTTAGGGAACGGCAAGGCTTAGGGCACAGGTGAGGGTATGGAAACGTGGGAGGGTCCGGCTACGTGGTGACGCACGGGTCAGTGCCAGCGTACGGGCCAGGAGTAGGCTAAGGTGTAGGGTAAGGTGTAGGGCTTGTGGTGGGTTTCCGTTCCGGACTAGGGTTAGGGTTAGGGAACAGCAAGGCTTAGGGCACAGGTGAGGGTACGGAAACGTGGGAGGGTCAGGCTACGTGCTGATGCACGGGTCAGTGCCAGCGTAACGGCCAGGTGTAGGCTACGGCTTGTGGGTAAGGTGTAGGGCTGGTGGTGGGTTTCCATTCCGGGCTAGGTTTAGGGTTAGGGAACGGCAAGGCTTAGGGCACAGGTGAGGGTATGGAAACGTGGGAGGGTCAGGCTACGTGCTGACGCACGGGTCAGTGCCAGCGTACGGGCCAGGAGTAGGCTACGGCGTAGGGTAAGGTGTAGGGCTGGTGGTGGGTTTCCGTTCCGGGCTAGGGTTAGGGTTAGGGAACGGCAAGGCTGAGGGCACAGGTGAGGGTACGGAAACGTGGGAGGGTCAGGCTACGTGCTGACGCACGGATCAGTGCCAGCGTACGGGCCAGGAGTAGGCTACGGCGTAGGGTAAGGTGTAGGGCTGGTGGTGGGTTTCCGTTCCGGGCTAGGGTTAGGGTTAGGGAACGGCAAGGCTTAGGGCACAGGTGAGGGTACGGAAACGTGGGAGGGTCAGGCTACGTGCTGATGCACGGGTCAGTGCCAGCGTACCGGCCAGGTGTAGGCTACTGCTTGTGGTTAAGTTGTAGGGCTGGTGGTGGGTTCCCGTTCCGGGCTAGGGTTAGGGTTAGGGAACGGTAAGGCTTAGGGCACAGGTGAGGGTACGGAAACGTGGCAGGGTCAGGCTATGTGCTGACGCACGGGTCAGTGCCAGCGTACGGGCCAGGAGTAGGCTACGGCTTGGGGGTAAGTTGTAGGGCTGGTGGTGGGTTTCCGTTCTGGGCTAGGGTTAGGGTTAGGGAACGGCAAGGCTTAGGGCACAGGTGAGGGTACGGAAACGTGGGAGGGTCAGGCTACGTGCTGACGCACGGGTCAGTGCCAGCGTACGGGCCAGGAGTAGGCTACGGCATAGGGTAAGGTGTAGGGATGGTGGTGGGTTTCCGTTCCGGGCTAGGGTTAGGGTTAGGGAACGGCAAGGCTTAGGGCACAGGTGAGGGTATGGAAACGTGGGAGGGTCCGGCTACGTGGTGACGCACGGGTCAGTGCCAGCGTACGGGCCAGGAGTAGTCTAAGGTGTAGGGTAAGGTGTAGGGCTTGTGGTGGGTTTCCGTTCCGGGCTAGGGTTAGGGTTAGGGAACGGCAAGGCTTAGGGCAGAGGTGAGGGTACGGAAACGTGGGAGGGTCAGGCTACGTGCTGATGCACGGGTCAGTGCCAGCGTAACGGCCAGGTGTAGGCTACGGCTTGTGGGTAAGGTGTAGGGCTGGTGGTGGGTTTCCATTCCGGGCTAGGTTTAGGGTTAGGGAACGGCAAGGCTTAGGGCACAGTTGAGTGTACAGAAACGTGGGAGGGTCAGGCTACGTGCTGACGCACGGGTCAGTGCCAGCGTACGGGCCAGGAGTAGGCTACGGCGTAGGGTAAGGTGTAGGGCTGGTGGTGGGTTTCCGTTCCGGGCTAGGGTTAGGGTTAGGGAACGGCAAGGCTTAGGGCACAGGTGAGGGTACGGAAACGTGGGAGGGTCAGGCTACGTGCTGATGCACGGGTCAGTGCCAGCGTACCGGCCAGGTGTAGGCTACTGCTTGTGGTTAAGTTGTAGGGCTGGTGGTGGGTTCCCATTCCGGGCTAGGGTTAGGGTTAGGGAACGGCAAGGCTTAGGGCACAGGTGAGGGTACGGAAACGTGGGAGGGTCAGGCTACGTGCTGACGCACATGTCAGTGCCAGCGTACAGGCCAGGTGTAGGCTACGGCTTGGGGGTAAGGTGTAGGGCTGGTGGTGGGTTTCCATTCTGGGCTAGGCTTAGGGTTAGGGAACGGCAAGGCTTAGGGCACAGGTGAGGGTACGGAAACGTGGGAGGGTCAGACTACGTGCTGACGCACGGGTCAGTGCCAGCCTACGGGCCTGGAGTAGGCTACAGCGTAGGGTAAGGTGTAGGGCTGCTGGTGGGTTTCCGTTCCGGGCTAGGGTTAGGGTTAGGGAAGGGCAAGGCTTAGGGCACAGGTGAGGGTACAGAAACGTGGGAGGGTCAGGCTACGTGCTGACGCATGGGTCAGTGCCAGCGTACGGGCCAGGAGTAGGCTACGGCTTGGGGGTAAGGTGTAGGGATGGCGGTGGGTTTCCGTTCCGGGCTAGGGTTAGGGTTAGGGAACGGCAAGGCTTAGGGCACAGGTGAGGGTACAGAAACGTGGGAGGGTCAGGCTACGTGCTGACTCACGGGTCAGTGCCAGCGTACGGGCCAGGAGTAGGCTACGGCGTAGGGTAAGGTGTAGGGCTGGTGGTGGGTTTCCGTTCCGGGCTAGGGTTAGGGTTAGGGAACGGCAAGGCTGAGGGCACACGTGAGGGTACGGAAACGTGGGAGGGTCAGGCTACGTGCTGACGCACGGGTCAGTGCCAGCGTACGGGCCAGGAGTAGGGTACGGCGTATGGTAAGGTTTAGGGCTGGTGGTGGGTTTCCGTTCCGGGCTAGGGTTAGGGTTAGGGAACGGCAAGGCTTAGGGCACAGGTGAGGGTACGGAAACGTGGGAGGGTCAGGCTACGTGCTGATGCACGTGTCAGTGCCAGCGTACAGGCCAGGTGTAGGCTACGGCTTGGGGGTAAGGTGTAGGGCTGGTGGTGGGTTTCCGTTCCGGGCTAGGGTTAGGGTTAGGGAACGGCAAGGCTTAGGGCACAGGTGAGGGTACGGAAACGTGGGAGGGTCAGACTACGTGCTGACTCACGGGTCAGTGCCAGCGTACGGGCCAGGAGTAGGCTACAACGTAGGGTACGGTGTAGGGCTGGTGGTGGGTTTCCGTTCCGGGCTAGGGTTAGGGTTAGGGAACGGCAAGGCTTAGGGCACAGGTGAGGGTACAGAAACGTGGGAGGGTCAGGCTACCTGCTGACGCATGGGTCAGTGCCAGCGTACGGGCCAGGAGTAGGCTACGGCTTGGGGGTATGGGGCAGGGCTGGCAGTGGGTTTCCGTTCCGGGCTAGGGTTAGGGTTAGGGAACGGCAAGGCTTAGGGCACAGGTGAGGGTACAGAAACGTGGGAGGGTCAGGCTACGTGCGGACTCACGGGTCAGTGCCAGCGTACGGGCCAGGAGTAGGCTACGGCTTGGGGGTAAGGTGTAGGGCTGGTGGTGGGTTTCCGTTCCGGGCTAGGGTTAGGGTTAGGGAACGGCAAGGCTTAGGGCACAGGTGAGGGTACGGAAACGTGGGAGGGTCAGGCTACGTGCTGACTCACGGGTAAGTGCCAGCGTACGGGCCAGGAGTAGGCTACAACGTAGGGTAAGGTGTAGGGCTGGTGGTGGGTTTCCGTTCTGGGCTAGGGTTAGGGTTAGGGAACGGCAAGGCTTAGGGCACAGGTGAGGGTACGGAAACGTGGGAGGCTCAGGCTACGTGCTGACGCACGGGTCAGTGCTAGCGTACCGGCCAGGAGTAGGCTACGGCTTGGGGGTAAGCTGTAGGGCTGGTGGTGGGTTTCCGTTCCGGGCTATGGTTAGGGATAGGGAACGGCAAGGCTTAGGGCACAGGTGAGGGTACGGAAACGTGGGAGGGTCAGGCTACGTGCTGACGCACGGGTCAGTGCCAGCGTACGGGCCAGGAGTAGGCTACGGCTTGGGGGTAAGGTGTAGGGCTGGTGGTGGGTTTCCGTTCCGGGCTAGGGTTAGGGTTAGGGAACGGCAAGGCTTAGGGCACAGGTGAGGGTACGGAAACGTGGGAGGGTCAGGCTACGGGCTGACGCACGGGTCAGTGCCAGCGTACGGGCCAGGAGTAGGCTACGGCTTGGGGGTAAGTTGTAGGGCTGGTGGTGTGTTTCCGTTCCGGGCTAGGGTTAGGGTTAGGGAACGGCAAGGCTTAGGGCACAGGTGAGGGTACGGAAACGTGGGAGGGTCAGGCTACGTGCTGACGCACGGGTCAGTGCCAGCGTACGGGCCAGGAGTAGGCTACGGCATAGGGTAAGGTGTAGGGCTGGTGGTGGGTTTCCGTTCCGGGCTAGGGTTAGGGTTAGGGAACGGCAAGGCTTAGGGCACAGGTGAGGGTACGGAAACGTGGGAGGGTCAGGCTACGTGCTGATGCACGGGTCAGTGCCAGCGTACCGGCCAGGTGTAGGCTACGGCTTGTGGGTAAGGTGTAGGGCTGGTGGTGTGTTTCCATTCCGGGCTAGGTTTAGGGTTAGGGAACGGCAAGGCTTAGGGCACAGGTGAGGATACAGAAACGTGGGAGGGTCAGGCTACGTGCTGACGCACGGGTCAGTGCCAGCGTACGGGCCAGTAGTAGGCTACGGCGTAGGGTAAGGTGTAGGGCTGGTGGTGGGTTTCCGTTCCGGGCTAGGGTTAGGGTTAGGGAACGGCAAGGCTGAGGGCACAGGTGAGGGTACGGAAACGTGGGAGGGTCAGGCTACGTGCTGACGCACGGGTCAGTGCCAGCGTACGGGCCAGGAGTAGGCTACGCCGTAGGGTAAGGTGTAGGGCTGGTGGTGGGTTTCCGTTCCGGGCTAGGGTTAGGGTTAGGGAACGGCAAGGCTTAGGGCACAGGTGAGGGTACGGAAACGTGGGAGGGTCAGGCTACGTGCTGATGCACGGGTCAGTGCCAGCGTACCGGCCAGGTGTAGGCTACAGCTTGTGGTTATGTTGTAGGGCTGGTGGTGGGTTCCCGTTCCGGGCTAGGGTTAGGGGTAGGGAACGGCAAGGCTTAGGGCACAGGTGAGGGTACGGAAACGTGGGAGGGTCAGGCTACGTGCTGACGCACATGTCAGTGCCAGCGTACAGGCCAGGTGTAGGCTACGGCTTGGGGGTAAGTTTTAGGGCTGGTGGTGGGTTTCCGTTCTGGGCTAGGCTTAGGGTTAGGGAACGGCAAGGCTTAGGGCACAGGTGAGGGTACAGAAACGTGGGAGGGTCAGGCTACGTGCTGACTCACGGGTCAGTGCCAGCGTACGGGCCAGGAGTAGGCTACAACGTAGGGTAAGGTGTAGGGCTGGTGGTGGGTTTCCGTTCTGGGCTAGGGTTAGTGTTAGGGAACGGCAAGGCTTAGGGCACAGGTGAGGGTACGGAAACGTGGGAGGGTCAGGCTACGTGCTGACGCACGGGTCAGTGCCAGCGTACGGGCCAGGAGTAGGCTACAACGTAGGGTAAGGTGTAGGGCTGGTGGTGGGTTTCCGTTCTGGGCTAGGGTTAGGGTTAGGGAACGGCAAGGCTTAGGGCACAGGTGAGGGTACGGAAACGTGGGAGGGTCAGGCTACGTGCTGACGCACGGGTCAGTGCCAGCGTACCGGCCAGGAGTAGGCTACGGCTTGGGGGTAAGCTTTAGGGCTGGTGGTGGGTTTCCGTTCCGGGCTAGGGTTAGGGTTAGGGAACGGCAAGGCTTAGGGCACACGTGAGGGTACGGAAACGTGGGAGGGTCAGGCTACGTGCTGACGCACGGGTCAGTGCCAGCGTACGGGCCAGGAGTAGGCTACGGCTTGGGGGTAAGTTGTAGGGCTGGTGGTGGGTTTCCGTTCCGGGCTAGGGTTAGGGTTAGGGAACGGCAAGGCTTAGGGCACAGGTGAGGGTACGGAAACGTGGGAGGGTCAGGCTACGTGCTGACGCACGGGTCAGTGCCAGCGTAGGGGCCAGGAGTAGGCTACGGCTTGGTGGTAAGGTGTAGGGCTGGTGGTGGTTTTCCGTTCCGGGCTAGAGTTAGGGTTAGGGAACGGCAAGGCTTAGGGCACAGGTGAGGGTACTGAAACGTGGGAGGGTCAGGCTACGTGCTGACGCACGGGTCAGTGCCAGCGTACGGGCCAGGACTAGGCTACGGCTTGGGGGAAAGTTGTAGGGCTGGTGGTGGGTTTCCGTTCCGGGCTAGGGTTAGGGTTAGGGAACGGCAAGGCCTAGGGCACAGGTGAGGGTACGGAAACGTGGGAGGGTCAGGCTACGTGCTGACGCACGGGTCAGTGCCAGCGTAAGGGCCAGGAGTAGGCTACGGCTTTGGGGTAAGTTGTAGGGCTGGAGGTGGGTTTCCGTTCCGGGCTAGGGTTAGGGTTAGGGAACGGCAAGGCTTAGGGCACAGGTGAGGGTATGGAAACGTGGGAGGGTCAGGCTACGTGCTGATGCACGGGTCAGTGCCAGCGTACGGGCCAGGAGTAGGCTAAGGTGTAGGGTAAGGTGTAGGGCTGGTGGTGGGTTTCCGTTCCGGGCTAGGGTTAGGGTTAGGGAACGGCAAGGCTTAGGGCACAGGTGAGGGTACGGAAACGTGGGAGGGTCAGGCTACGTGCTGACGCATGGGTCAGTGCCAGCGTACGGGCCAGGAGTAGGCTACGGCGTAGGGTAAGGTGTAGGGCTGGTGGTGGGTTTCCGTTCCGGGCTAGGGTTAGGGTTAGGGAACGGCAAGGCTTAGGGCACAGGTGAGGGTATGGAAACGTGGGAGGGTCAGGCTACGTGGTGACGCACGGGTCAGTGCCAGCGTACGGGCCAGGAGTAGGCTAAGGTGTAGGGTAAGGTGTAGGGCTGGTGGTGGGTTTCCGTTCCGGGCTAGGGTTAGGGTTAGGGAACGGCAAGGCTTAGGGCACAGGTGAGGGTATGGAAACGTGGGAGGGTCAGGCTACGTGCTGACGCACGGGTCAGTGCCAGCGTACCGGCCAGGTGTAGGCTACGGCTTCTGGGTAAGGTGTAGGGCTGGTGGTGGGTTTCCGTTCCGGGCTAGGGTTAGGGTTAGGGAACGGCAAGGCTTAGGGCACAGGTGAGGTTACGGAAACGTGGGAGGGTCTGGCTACGTGCTGATGCACGGGTCAGTGCCAGCGTACGGGCCAGGAGTAGGCTACGGCTTGGGGGTAAGGTGTAGGGCTGGTGGTGGGTTTCCGTTCCGGGCTAGGGTTAGGGTTAGGGAACGGCAAGGCTTAGGGCACAGGTGAGGGTACGGAAACGTGGGAGGGTCAGGCTACGTGCTGATGCACGGGTCAGTGCCAGCGTACCGGCCAGGTGTAGGCTACGGCTTGTGGGTAAGGTGTAGGGCTGGTGGTGGGTTTCCATTCCAGGCTAGGTTTAGGGTTAGGGAACGGCAAGGCTTAGGGCACAGGTGAGGGTACAGAAACGTGGGAGGGTCAGGCTACGTGCTGACGCACGGGTCAGTGCCAGCGTACGGGCCAGGAGTAGGCTACGGCGTAGGGTAAGGTGTAGGGCTGGTGGTGGGTTTCCGTTCCGGGCTAGGGTTAGGGTTAGGGAATGGCAAGGCTGAGGGCACAGGGGAGGGTACGGAAACGTGGGAGGGTCAGGCTACGTGCTGATGCACGGGTCAGTGCCAGCGTACGGGCCAGGAGTAGGCTACGGCGTAGGGTAAGGTGTAGGGCTGGTGGTGGGTTTCCGTTCCGGGCTAGGGTTAGGGTTAGGGAAAGGCAAGGCTTAGGGCACAGGTGAGGGTACGGAAACGTGGGAGGGTCAGGCTACGTGCTGATGCACGGGTCAGTGCCAGCGTACCGGCCAGGTGTAGGCTACTGCTTGTGGGTAAGGTGTAGGGCTGGTGGTGGGTTTCCATTCCGGGCTAGGGTTAGGGTTAGGGAACGGCAAGGCTTAGGGCACTGGTGAGGGTACGGAAACGTGGGAGGGTCAGGCTACGTGCTGACGCACGGGTCAGTGCAAGCGTACGGGCCAGGAGTAGGCTACGGCTTGGGGGTAAGGTGTAGGGCTGGTGGTGTGTTTCCGTTCCGGGCTAGGGTTAGGGTTAGGGAACGGCAAGGCTTAGGGCACAGGTGAGGATACGGAAACGTGGGAGGGTCAGGCTACGTGCTGACGCACGGGTCAGTGCCAGCGTACCGGCCAGGAGTAGGCTACGGCGTAGGGTAAGGTGTAGGGCTGGTGGTGGTTTTCCGTTCCGGGCTAGGGTTAGGGTTAGGGAACGGCAAGGCTTAGGGCACAGGTGAGGGTACGGAAACGTGGGAGGGTCAGGCTACGTGCTGACACACGGGTCAGTGCCAGCGTACGGGCCAGGAGTAGGCTACGGCTTGGGGGTAAGGTGTAGGGTTGGTGGTGGGTTTCCGTTCCGGGCTAGGGTTAGGGTTAGGGAACGGCAAGGCTTAGGGCACAGGTGAGGGTACGGAAACGTGGGAGGGTCAGGCTATGTGCTGACGCACGGGTCAGTGCCAGCGTACGGGCCAGGAGTAGGCTACGGTGTAGGGTAAGGTGTAGGGCTGGTGGTGGGTTTCCGTTCCGTGCTAGGGTTAGGGTTAGGGAACGGCAAGGCTTAGGGCACAGGTGAGGGTACGGAAACGTAGGAGGGTCAGGCTACGTGCTGACGCACGGGTCAGTGCCAGCGTACGGTCCAGGAATAGGCTACAGCGAAGGGTAAGGTGTAGGGCTGGTGGTGGGTTTCCCTTCCGGGCTAGGGTTACGGCTAGGGAACGGCAAGGCTTAGGGCACAGGTGAGGGTACGGAAACGTGGGAGGGTCAGGCTACGTGCTGACGCACGGGTCAGTGCCAGCGTACCGGCCAGGTATAGGCTACGGCTTGGGGGTATGTTGTAGGGCTGGTGGTGGGTTTTCGTTCCGGGCTAGGGTTAGGGTTAGGGAACGGCAAGGCTTAGGGCACAGGTGAGGGTACAGAAACGTGGGAGGGTCAGGCTACGTGCTGACGCACGGGTCAGTGCCAGCGTACGGGCCAGGAGTAGGCTACGGCTTGGGGGTAAGGTGTAGGGCTTTTGGTGGGTTTCCGTTCCGGGCTAGGGTTAGGGTTAGGGAACGGCAAGGCTTAGGGCACAGGTGAGGATACGGAAACGTGGGAGGGTCAGGCTACGTGCTGACGCACGGGTCAGTGCCAGCGTACGGGCCAGGAGTAGGCTACGGCGTAGGGTAAGGTGTAGGGCTGGTGGTGGGTTTCCATTCCGGTCTAGGGTTAGGGTTAGGGAACGGCAAGGCTTAGGGCACAGGTGAGGGTACAGAAACGTGGGAGGGTCAGGCTACGTGCTGATGCACGTGTCAGTGCCAGCGTACAGGCCAGGTGTAGGCTACGGCTTGGGGGTAAGTTGTAGGGCTGGTGGTGGGTTTCCGTTCCGGGCTAGGGTTAGGGTTAGGGAACGGCAAGGCTTAGGGCACAGGTGAGTGTATGGAAACGTGGGAGGGTCAGACTACGTGCTGACGCATGGGTCAGTGCCAGCGTACGGGCCTGGAGTAGGCTACAGCGTAGGGTAAGGTGTAGGGCTGGTGGTGGGTTTCCGTTCCGGGCTAGGGTTAGGGTTAGGGAACGGCAAGGCTTAGGGCACAGGTGAGGGTACAGAAACGTGGGAGGGTCAGGCTACGTGCTGACTCACGGGTCAGTGCCAGCGTACGGGCCAGGAGTAGGCTACGGCTTGGGGGTAAGGTGTAGGGCTGGTGGTGGGTTTCCGTTCCGGGCTAGGGTTAGGGTTAGGGAACAGCAAGGCTTAGGGCACAGGTGAGGGTACGGAAACGTGGGAGGGTCAGGCTACGTGCTGACGCACGGGTCAGTGCCAGCGTACGGGCCAGGAGTAGGCTACAACGTAGGGTAAGGAGTAGGGCTGGTGGTGGGTTTCCATTCTGGGCTAGAGTTAGGGTTAGGGAACGGCAAGGCTTAGGGCACAGGTGAGGGTACGGAAACGTGGGAGGGTCAGGCTACGTGCTGACGCACGGGTCAGTGCCAGCGTACCGGCCAGGAGTAGGCTACGGCGTAGGGTAAGGTGTAGGGCTGGTGGTGGGTTTCCGTTCCGGGCTAGGGTTAGGGTTAGGGAACGGCAAGGCTTAGGGCACAGGTGAGGGTTCAGAAACGTGGGAGGGTCAGGCTACGTGCTGACGCATGGGTCAGTGCCAGCGTACGGGCCAGGAGTAGGCTACGGCTTGGGGGTAAGTTGTAGGGCTGGCGGTGGGTTTCCGTTCCGGGCTAGGGTTAGGGTTAGGGAACGGCAAGGCTTAGGGCACAGGTGAGGGTACAGAAACGTGGGAGGGTCAGGCTACGTGCTGACTCACGGGTCAGTGCCAGCGTACGGGCCAGGAGTAGGCTACGGCTTGGGGGTAAGGTGTAGGGCTGGTGGTGGGTTTCCGTTCCGGGCTAGGGTTAGGGTTAGGGAACGGCAAGGATTAGGGCACAGGTGAGGGTACGGAAACGTGGGAGGGTCAGGCTACGTGCTGACGCACGGGTCAGTGCCAGCGTACGGGCCAGGAGTAGGCTACAACGTAGGGTAAGGAGTAGGGCTGGTGGTGGGTTTCCATTCTGGGCTAGAGTTAGGGTTAGGGAACGGCAAGGCTTAGGGCACAGGTGAGGGTACGGAAACGTGGGAGGGTCAGGCTACGTGCTGACGCACGGGTCAGTGCCAGCGTACCGGCCAGGAGTAGGCTACGGCGTAGGGTAAGGTGTAGGGTTGGTGGTGGGTTTCCGTTCCGGGCTAGGGTTAGGGTTAGGGAACGGCAAGTCTTAGGGCACAGGTGAGGGTACGGAAACGTGGGAGGGTCAGGCTACGTGCTGACGCACGGGTCAGTGCCAGCGTACGGGCCAGGAATAGGCTACGGCGTAGGGTAAGGTGTAGGGCTGGTGGTGGGTTTCCGTTCCGGGCTAGGGTTAGGGTTAGGGAACGGCTAGGCTGAGGGCACAGGTGAGGGTACGGAAACGTGGGAGGGTCAGGCTACGTGCTGACGCATGGGTCAGTGCCAGCGTACGGGCCAGGAGTAGGCTACGGCGTAGGGTAAGGTGTAGGGCTGGTGGTGGGTTTCCGTTCCGGGCTAGGGTTAGGGTTAGGGAACGGCAAGGCTTAGGGCACAGGTGAGGGTACGGAAACGTGGGAGGGTCAGGCTACGTGCTGATGCACGGGTCAGTGCCAGCGTACCGGCCAGGTGTAGGCTACTGCTTGTGGGTAAGGTGTAGGGCTGGTGGTGGGTTTCCGTTCCGGGCTAGGGTTAGGGTTAGGGAACGGCAAGGCTTAGGGCACAGGTGAGGGTACGGAAACGTGGGAGGGTCAGGCTACGTGCTGACGCACGTGTCAGTGCCAGCGTACAGGCCAGGTGTAGGCTACGGCTTGGTGGTAAGGTGTAGGGCTGGTGGTGGGTTTCCGTTCAGGGCTAGGGTTAGGGGTAGGGAACGGCAAGGCTTAGGGCATAGGTGAGGGTACGGAAACGTGTGAGGGTCAGACTACGTGCTGACGCATGGGTCAGTGCCAGCGTACGGGCCTGGAGTAGGCTACAGCGTAGGGTAAGGTGTAGGGCTGGTGGTGGGTTTCCATTCCGGGCTAGGGTTCGGGTTAGGGAACGGCAAGGCTTAGGGCACAGGTGAGGGTACAGAAACGTGGGAGGGTCAGGCTACGTGCTGACGCATGGTTCAGTGCCAGCGTACGTGCCAGGAGTAGGCTACGGCTTGGGGGTAAGGTGTAGGCCTGGTGGTGGGTTTCCGTTCTGGGCTAGGGTTAGGGTTAGGGAACGGCAAGGCTTAGGGCACAGGTGAGGGTACAGAAACGTGGGAGGTTCAGGCTACGTGCTGACGCACGGGTCAGTGCCAGCGTACGGGCCAGGAGTAGGCTACGGCTTGGGGGTAAGGTGTAGGGCTGGTGGTGGTTTTCCGTTCCGGGCTAGGGTTAGGGTTAGGGAACGGCAAGGCTTAGGGCACAGGTGAGGGTACGGAAACGTGGGAGGGTCAGGCTACGTGCTGACGCACGGGTCAGTGCCAGCGTACGGGCCAGGACTAGGCTACGGCTTGGGGGTAAGTTGTAGGGCTGGATGTGGGTTTCCGTTCCGGGCTAGGGTTAGGGTTAGGGAACGGCAAGGCTTAGGGCACAGGTGAGGGTATGGAAACGTGGGAGGGTCAGGCTACGTGCTGACGCACGGGTCAGTGCCAGCGTACGGGCCAGGAGTAGGCTAAGGTGTAGGGTAAGGTGTAGGGCTGGTGGTGGGTTTCCGTTCCGGGCTAGGGTTAGGGTTAGGGAACGGCAAGGCTTAGGGCACAGGTGAGGGTACGGAAACGTGGGAGGGTCAGGCTACGTGCTGACGCATGGGTCAGTGCCAGCGTACGGGCCAGGAGTAGGCTACGGCGTAGGGTAAGGTGTAGGGCTGGTGGTGGGTTTCCGTTCCGGGCTAGGGTTAGGGTTAGGGAACGGCAAGGCTTAGGGCACAGGTGAGGGTATGGAAACGTGGGAGGGTCAGGCTACGTGGTGACGCACGGGTCAGTGCCAGCGTACGGGCCAGGAGTAGGCTAAGGTGTAGGGTAAGGTGTAGGGCTTTTGGTGGGTTTCCGTTCCGGGCTAGGGTTAGGGTTAGGGAACGGCAAGGATTAGGGCACAGGTGAGGGTATGGAAACGTGGGAGGGTCAGGCTACGTGCTGACGCACGGGTCAGTGCCAGCGTACCGGCCAGGTGTAGGCTACGGCTTCTGGGTAAGGTGTAGGGCTGGTGGTGGGTTTCCGTTCCGGGCTAGGGTTAGGGTTAGGGAACGGCAAGGCTTAGGGCACAGGTGAGGGTACGGAAACGTGGGAGGGTCAGGCTACGTGCTGATGCACGGGTCAGTGCCAGCGTACGGGCCAGGAGTAGGCTACGGCTTGGGGGTAAGGTGTAGGGCTGGTGGTGGGTTTCCGTTCCGGGCTAGGTTTAGGGTTAGGGAACGGCAAGGCTTAGGGCACAGCGGAGGGTACGGAAACGTGGGAGGGTCAGGCTACGTGCTGATGCACGGGTCAGTGCCAGCGTACCGGCCAGGTGTAGGCTACGGCTTGTGGGTAAGGTGTAGGGCTGGTGGTGGGTTTCCATTCCAGGCTCTGTTTATGGTTAGGGAACGGCAAGGCTTAGGGCACAGGTGAGGGTACAGAAACGTGGGAGGGTCAGGCTACGTGATGACGCACGGGTCAGTGCCAGCGTACGGGCCAGGAGTAGGCTACGGCGTAGGGTAAGGTGTAGGGCTGGTGGTGGGTTTCCGTTCCGGGCTAGGGTTAGGGTTAGGGAATGGCAAGGCTGAGGGCACAGGTGAGGGTACGGAAACGTGGGAGGGTCAGGCTACGTGCTGACGCACGGGTCAGTGCCAGCGTACCGGCCAGGAGTAGGCTACGGCGTAGGGTAAGGTGTAGGGTTGGTGGTGGGTTTCCGTTCCGGGCTAGGGTTAGGGTTAGGGAACGGCAAGTCTTAGGGCACAGGTGAGGGTACGGAAACGTGGGAGGGTCAGGCTACGTGCTGACGCACGGGTCAGTGCCAGCGTACGGGCCAGGAATAGGCTACGGCGTAGGGTAAGGTGTAGGGCTGGTGGTGGGTTTCCGTTCCGGGCTAGGGTTAGGGTTAGGGAACGGCTAGGCTGAGGGCACAGGTGAGGGTACGGAAACGTGGGAGGGTCAGGCTACGTGCTGACGCATGGGTCAGTGCCAGCGTACGGGCCAGGAGTAGGCTACGGCGTAGGGTAAGGTGTAGGGCTGGTGGTGGGTTTCCGTTCCGGGCTAGGGTTAGGGTTAGGGAACGGCAAGGCTTAGGGCACAGGTGAGGGTACGGAAACGTGGGAGGGTCAGGCTACGTGCTGATGCACGGGTCAGTGCCAGCGTACCGGCCAGGTGTAGGCTACTGCTTGTGGGTAAGGTGTAGGGCTGGTGGTGGGTTTCCGTTCCGGGCTAGGGTTAGGGTTAGGGAACGGCAAGGCTTAGGGCACAGGTGAGGGTACGGAAACGTGGGAGGGTCAGGCTACGTGCTGACGCACGTGTCAGTGCCAGCGTACAGGCCAGGTGTAGGCTACGGCTTGGTGGTAAGGTGTAGGGCTGGTGGTGGGTTTCCGTTCAGGGCTAGGGTTAGGGGTAGGGAACGGCAAGGCTTAGGGCATAGGTGAGGGTACGGAAACGTGTGAGGGTCAGACTACGTGCTGACGCATGGGTCAGTGCCAGCGTACGGGCCTGGAGTAGGCTACAGCGTAGGGTAAGGTGTAGGGCTGGTGGTGGGTTTCCATTCCGGGCTAGGGTTCGGGTTAGGGAACGGCAAGGCTTAGGGCACAGGTGAGGGTACAGAAACGTGGGAGGGTCAGGCTACGTGCTGACGCATGGTTCAGTGCCAGCGTACGTGCCAGGAGTAGGCTACGGCTTGGGGGTAAGGTGTAGGCCTGGTGGTGGGTTTCCGTTCTGGGCTAGGGTTAGGGTTAGGGAACGGCAAGGCTTAGGGCACAGGTGAGGGTACAGAAACGTGGGAGGTTCAGGCTACGTGCTGACGCACGGGTCAGTGCCAGCGTACGGGCCAGGAGTAGGCTACGGCTTGGGGGTAAGGTGTAGGGCTGGTGGTGGTTTTCCGTTCCGGGCTAGGGTTAGGGTTAGGGAACGGCAAGGCTTAGGGCACAGGTGAGGGTACGGAAACGTGGGAGGGTCAGGCTACGTGCTGACGCACGGGTCAGTGCCAGCGTACGGGCCAGGACTAGGCTACGGCTTGGGGGTAAGTTGTAGGGCTGGATGTGGGTTTCCGTTCCGGGCTAGGGTTAGGGTTAGGGAACGGCAAGGCTTAGGGCACAGGTGAGGGTATGGAAACGTGGGAGGGTCAGGCTACGTGCTGACGCACGGGTCAGTGCCAGCGTACGGGCCAGGAGTAGGCTAAGGTGTAGGGTAAGGTGTAGGGCTGGTGGTGGGTTTCCGTTCCGGGCTAGGGTTAGGGTTAGGGAACGGCAAGGCTTAGGGCACAGGTGAGGGTACGGAAACGTGGGAGGGTCAGGCTACGTGCTGACGCATGGGTCAGTGCCAGCGTACGGGCCAGGAGTAGGCTACGGCGTAGGGTAAGGTGTAGGGCTGGTGGTGGGTTTCCGTTCCGGGCTAGGGTTAGGGTTAGGGAACGGCAAGGCTTAGGGCACAGGTGAGGGTATGGAAACGTGGGAGGGTCAGGCTACGTGGTGACGCACGGGTCAGTGCCAGCGTACGGGCCAGGAGTAGGCTAAGGTGTAGGGTAAGGTGTAGGGCTTTTGGTGGGTTTCCGTTCCGGGCTAGGGTTAGGGTTAGGGAACGGCAAGGATTAGGGCACAGGTGAGGGTATGGAAACGTGGGAGGGTCAGGCTACGTGCTGACGCACGGGTCAGTGCCAGCGTACCGGCCAGGTGTAGGCTACGGCTTCTGGGTAAGGTGTAGGGCTGGTGGTGGGTTTCCGTTCCGGGCTAGGGTTAGGGTTAGGGAACGGCAAGGCTTAGGGCACAGGTGAGGGTACGGAAACGTGGGAGGGTCAGGCTACGTGCTGATGCACGGGTCAGTGCCAGCGTACGGGCCAGGAGTAGGCTACGGCTTGGGGGTAAGGTGTAGGGCTGGTGGTGGGTTTCCGTTCCGGGCTAGGTTTAGGGTTAGGGAACGGCAAGGCTTAGGGCACAGCTGAGGGTACGGAAACGTGGGAGGGTCAGGCTACGTGCTGATGCACGGGTCAGTGCCAGCGTACCGGCCAGGTGTAGGCTACGGCTTGTGGGTAAGGTGTAGGGCTGGTGGTGGGTTTCCATTCCAGGCTCTGTTTATGGTTAGGGAACGGCAAGGCTTAGGGCACAGGTGAGGGTACAGAAACGTGGGAGGGTCAGGCTACGTGATGACGCACGGGTCAGTGCCAGCGTACGGGCCAGGAGTAGGCTACGGCGTAGGGTAAGGTGTAGGGCTGGTGGTGGGTTTCCGTTCCAGGCTAGGGTTAGGGTTAGGGAATGGCAAGGCTGAGGGCACAGGTGAGGGTACGGAAACGTGGGAGGGTCAGGCTATGTGCTGACGCACGGGTCAGTGCCAGCGTACGTGCCAGGAGTAGGCTACGGCGTAGGGTAAGGTGTAGGGTTGGTGGTGGGTTTCCGTTCCGGGCTAGGGTTAGGGTTAGTGAACGGCAAGGCTTAGGGCACAGGTGAGGGTACGGAAACGTGGGAGGGTCAGGATACGTGCTGACGCACGGGTCAGTGCCAGCGTACGGGCCAGGAGTAGGCTACGGCTTGGGGGTAAGGTGTAGGGCTGGTGGTGGGTTTCCGTTCCGGGCTAGGGTTAGGGTTAGGGAACGGCAAGGCTTAGGGCACAGGTGAGGGTACGGAAACGTGGGAGGGTCAGGCTACGTGCTGACGCACGGGTCAGTGCCAGCGTACGGGCCAGGAGTAGGCTACGGCGTAGGGTAAGGTGTAGGGCTGTTGGTGGGTTTCCATTACGGGCTAGGGTTAGGGTTAGGGATCGGCAAGGCTTAGGGCACAGGTGAGGGTACAGAAACGTGGGAGGGTCAGGCTACGTGCTGATGCACGTGTCAGTGCCAGGGTACAGGCCAGGTGTAGGCTACGGCTTGGGGGTAAGTTGTAGGTCTGGTGGTGGGTTTCCGTTCCGGGCTAGGGTTAGGGTTAGGGAACGGCAAGGCTTAGGGCACAGGTGAGTGTATGGAAACGTGGGAGGGTCACACTACGTGCTGACGCATGGGTCAGTGCCAGCGTACGGGCCTGGAGTAGGCTACAGCGTAGGGTAAGGTGTAGGGCTGGTGGTGGGTTTCCGTTCCGGGCTAGGGTTAGGGTTAGGGAACGGCAAGGCTTAGGGCACAGGTGAGGGTACAGAAACGTGGGAGGGTCAGGCTACGTGCTGACGCATGGGTCAGTGCCAGCGTACGGGCCAGGAGTAGGCTACGGCTTGGGGATAAGTTGTAGGGCTGGCGATGGGTTTCCGTTCCGGGCTAGGGTTAGGGTTAGGGAACGGCAAGGCTTAGGGCACAGGTGAGGGTACAGAAACGTGGGAGGGTCAGGCTACGTGCTGACTCACGGGTCAGTGCCAGCGTACGTGCCAGGAGTAGGCTACGGCTTGGGGGTAAGGTGTAGGGCTGGTGGTGGGTTTCCGTTCCGGGCTAGGGTTAGGGTTAGGGAACGGCAAGGCTTAGGGCACAGGTGAGGGTACGGAAACGTGGGAGGGTCAGGCTACGTGCTGACGCACGGGTAAGTGCCAGCGTACGGGCCAGGAGTAGGCTACAACGTAGGGTAAGGAGTAGGGCTGGTGGTGGGTTTCCATTCTGGGCTAGGGTTAGTGTTAGGGAACGGCAAGGCTTAGGGCACAGGTGAGGGTACGGAAACGTGGGAGGGTCAGGCTACGTGCTGACGCACGGGTCAGTACCAGCGTACCGGCCAGGAGTAGGCTACGGCGTAGGGTAAGGTGTAGGGCTGGTGGTGGGTTTCCATTCCGGGCTAGGGTTAGGGTTAGGGAACGGCAAGGCTTAGGGCACAGGTGAGGGTACGGAAACGTGGGAGGGTCAGGCTACGTGCTGACGCACGGGTCAGTGCCAGCGTACGGGCCAGGAGTAGGCTACGGCGTAGGGTAAGGTGTAGGGCTGGTGGTGGGTTTCCGTTCCGGGCTAGGGTTAGGGTTAGGGAACGGCTAGGCTGAGGGCACAGGTGAGGGTACGGAAACGTGTGAGGGTCAGACTACGTGCTGACGCATGGGTCAGTGCCAGCGTACGGGCCTGGAGTAGGCTACAGCGTAGGGTAAGGTGTAGGGCTGGTGGTGGGTTTCCGTTCCGGGCTAGGGTTAGGGTTAGGGAACGGCAAGGCTTAGGGCACAGGTGAGGGTACAGAAACGTGGGAGGGTCAGGCTACGTGCTGACGCATGGGTCAGTGCCAGCGTACGGGCCAGGAGTAGGCTACGGCTTGGGGGTAAGGTGTAGGCCTGGCGGTGGGTTTCCGTTCCGGGCTAGGGTTAGGGTTAGGGAACGGCAAGGCTTAGGGCACAGGTGAGGGTACAGAAACGTGGGAGGGTCAGGCTACGTGCTGACGCACGGGTCAGTGCCAGCGTACGGGCCAGGAGTAGGCTACGGCTTGGGGGTAAGGTGTAGGGCTGGTGGTGGTTTTCCGTTCCGGGCTAGGGTTAGGGTTAGGGAACGGCAAGGCTTAGGGCACAGGTGAGGGTACGGAAACGTGGGAGGGTCAGGCTACGTGCTGACGCACGGGTCAGTGCCAGCGTACGGGCCAGGACTAGGCTACGGCTTGGGGGTAAGTTGTAGGGTTGGTGGTGGGTTTCCATTCCGGGCTAGGGTTAGGGTTAGGGAACGGCAAGGCTTAGGGCACAGGTGAGGGTACGGAAACGTGGGAGGGTCAGGCTACGTGCTGACGCACGGGTCAGTGCCAGCGTACGGGCCAGGAGTAGGCTACGGCTTGGGGGTAAGTTGTAGGGCTGGAGGTGGGTTTCCGTTCCGGGCTAGGGTTAGGGTTAGGGAATGGCAAGGCTTAGGGCACAGGTGAGGGTACGGAAACGTGGGAGGGTCAGGCTACGTGATGACGCATGGGTCAGTGCCAGCGTACGGGCCAGGAGTAGGCTACGGCGTAGGGTAAGGTGTAGGGCTGGTGGTGGGTTTCCGTTCCGGGCTAGGGTTAGGGTTAGGGAACGGCAAGGCTTAGGGCACAGGTGAGGGTATGGAAACGTGGGAGGGACAGGCTACGTGGTGACGCACGGGTCAGTGCCAGCGTACGGGCCAGGAGTAGGCTAAGGTGTAGGGTAAGGTGTAGGGCTGGTGGTGGGTTTCCGTTCCAGGCTAGGGTTAGGGTTAGGGAACGGCAAGGCTTAGGGCACAGGTGAGGGTATGGAAACGTGGGAGGGTCAGGCTACGTGCTGACGCACGGGTCAGTGCCAGCGTACCGGCCAGGTGTAGGCTACGGCTTCTGGGTAAGGTGTAGGGCTGGTGGTGGGTTTCCGTTCCGGGCTAGGGTTAGGGTTAGGGAACGGCAAGGCTTAGGGCACAGGTGAGGGTACGGAAACGTGGGAGGGTCAGGCTACGTGCTGATGCACGGGTCAGTGCCAGCGTACCGGCCAGGTGTAGGCTACGGCTTGTGGGTAAGGTGTAGGGCTGGTGGTGGGTTTCCATTCCAGGCTAGGTTTAGGGTTAGGGAACGGCAAGGCTTAGGGCACAGGTGAGGGTACAGAAACGTGGGAGGGTCAGGCTACGTGCTGACGCACGGGTCAGTGCCAGCGTACGGGCCAGGAGTAGGCTACGGCGTAGGGTAAGGTGTAGGGCTGGTGGTGGGTTTCCGTTCCGGGCTAGGGTTAGGGTTAGGGAATGGCAAGGCTGAGGGCACAGGTGAGGGTACGGAAACGTGGGAGGGTCAGGCTACGTGCTGATGCACGGGTCAGTGCCAGCGTACGGGCCAGGAGTAGGCTACGGCGTAGGGTAAGGTGTAGGGCTGGTGGTGGGTTTCCGTTCCGGGCTAGGGTTAGGGTTAGGGAACGGCAAGGCTTAGGGCACAGGTGAGGGTACGGAAACGTGGGAGGGTCAGGCTACGTGCTGATGCACGGGTCAGTGCCAGCGTACCGGCCAGGTGTAGGCTACTGCTTGTGGGTAAGGTGTAGGGCTGGTGGTGGGTTTCCGTTCCGGGCTAGGGTTAGGGTTAGGGAACGGCAAGGCTTAGGGCACAGGTGAGGGTACGGAAACGTGGGAGGGTCAGGCTATGTGCTGACGCACGGGTCAGTGCCAGCGTACGGGCCAGGAGTAGGCTACGGCTTGGGGGTAAGGTGTAGGGCTGGTGGTGGGTTTCCGTTCCGGGCTACGGTTAGGGTTAGGGAACGGCAAGGCTTAGGGCACAGGTGAGGGTACGGAAACGTGGGAGGGTCAGGCTACGTGCTGACGCACGGGTCAGTGCCAGCGTACGGGCCAGGAGTAGGCTACGGCTTGGGGGTATGTTGTAGGGCTGGTGGTGGGTTTTCGTTCCGGGCTAGGGTTAGGGTTAGGGAACGGCAAGGCTTAGGGCACAGGTGAGGGTACAGAAAGGTGGGAGGGTCAGGCTACGTGCTGACGCACGGGTCAGTGCCAGCGTACGGGCCAGGAGTAGGCTACGGCTTGGGGGTAAGGTGTAGGGCTTTTGGTGGGTTTCCGTTCCGGGCTAGGGTTAGGGTTAGGGAACGGCAAGGCTTAGGGCACAGGTGAGGATACGGAAACGTGGGAGGGTCAGGCTACGTGCTGACGCACGGGTCAGTGCCAGCGTACGGGCCAGGAGTAGGCTACGGCGTAGGGTAAGGTGTAGGGCTGGTGGTGGGTTTCCATTCCGGGCTAGGGTTAGGGTTAGGGAACGGCAAGGCTTAGGGCACAGGTGAGGGTACAGAAACGTGGGAGGGTCAGGCTACGTGCTGATGCACGTGTCAGTTCCAGCGTACAGGCCAGGTGTAGGCTACGGCTTGGGGGTAAGTTGTAGGGCTGGAGGTGGGTTTCCGTTCCGGGCTAGGGTTAGGGTTAGGGAACGGCAAGGCTTAGGGCACAGGTGAGGGTATGGAAACGTGGGAGGGTCAGGCTACGTGCTGACGCACGGGTCAGTGCCAGCGTACGGGCCAGGAGTAGGCTAAGGTGTAGGGTAAGGTGTAGGGCTGGTGGTGGGTTTCCGTTCCGGGCTAGGGTTAGGGTTAGGGAATGGCAAGGCTTAGGGCACAGGTGAGGGTACGGAAACGTGGGAGGGTCAGGCTACGTGATGACGCATGGGTCAGTGCCAGCGTACGGGCCAGGAGTAGGCTACGGCGTAGGGTAAGGTGTAGGGCTGGTGGTGGGTTTCCGTTCCGGGCTAGGGTTAGGGTTAGGGAACGGCAAGGCTTAGGGCACAGGTGAGGGTATGGAAACGAGGGAGGGTCAGGCTACGTGGTGACGCACGGGTCAGTGCCAGCGTACGGGCCAGGAGTAGGCTAAGGTGTAGGGTAAGGTGTAGGGCTGGTGGTGGGTTTCCGTTCCAGGCTAGGGTTAGGGTTAGGGAACGGCAAGGCTTAGGGCACAGGTGAGGGTATGGAAACGTGGGAGGGTCAGGCTACGTGCTGACGCACGGGTCAGTGCCAGCGTACCGGCCAGGTGTAGGCTACGGCTTCTGGGTAAGGTGTAGGGCTGGTGGTGGGTTTCCGTTCCGGGCTAGGGTTAGGGTTAGGGAACGGCAAGGCTTAGGGCACAGGTGAGGGTACGGAAACGTGGGAGGGTCAGGCTACGTGCTGATGCACGGGTCAGTGCCAGCGTACCGGCCAGTTGTAGGCTACGGCTTGTGGGTAAGGTGTAGGGCTGGTGGTGGGTTTCCATTCCAGGCTAGGTTTAGGGTTAGGGAACGGCAAGGCTTAGGGCACAGGTGAGGGTACAGAAACGTGGGAGGGTCAGGCTACGTGCTGACGCACGGGTCAGTGCCAGCGTACGGGCCAGGAGTAGGCTACGGCGTAGGGTAAGGTGTAGGGCTGGTGGTGGGTTTCCGTTCCGGGCTAGGGTTAGGGTTAGGGAATGGCAAGGCTGAGGGCACAGGTGAGGGTACGGAAACGTGGGAGGGTCAGGCTACGTGCTGATGCACGGGTCAGTGCCAGCGTACGGGCCAGGAGTAGGCTACGGCGTAGGGTAAGGTGTAGGGCTGGTGGTGGGTTTCCGTTCCGGGCTAGGGTTAGGGTTAGGGAACGGCAAGGCTTAGGGCACAGGTGAGGGTACGGAAACGTGGGAGGGTCAGGCTACGTGCTGATGCACGGTTCAGTGCCAGCGTACCGGCCAGGTGTAGGCTACTGCTTGTGGGTAAGGTGTAGGGCTGGTGGTGGGTTTCCGTTCCGGGCTAGGGTTAGGGTTAGGGAACGGCAAGGCTTAGGGCACAGGTGAGGGTACGGAAACGTGGGAGGGTCAGGCTACGTGCTGACGCACGGGTCAGTGCCAGCGTACGGGCCAGGAGTAGGCTACGGCTTGGGGGTAAGGTGTAGGGCTGGTGGTGGGTTTCCGTTCCGGGCTAGGGTTAGGGTTAGGGAACGGCAAGGCTTAGGGCACAGGTGAGGGTACGGAAACGTGGGAGGGTCAGGCTACGTGCTGACGCACGGGTCAGTGCCAGCGTACGGGCCAGGAGTAGGCTACGGCTTGGGGGTATGTTGTAGGGCTGGTGGTGGGTTTTCGTTCCGGGCTAGGGTTAGGGTTAGGGAACGGCAAGGCTTAGGGCACAGGTGAGGGTACAGAAAGGTGGGAGGGTCAGGCTACGTGCTGACACACGGGTCAGTGCCAGCGTACGGGCCAGGAGTAGGCTACGGCTTGGGGGTAAGGTGTAGGGCTTTTGGTGGGTTTCCGTTCCGGGCTAGGGTTAGGGTTAGGGAACGGCAAGGCTTAGGGCACAGGTGAGGATACGGAAACGTGGGAGGGTCAGGCTACGTGCTGACGCACGGGTCAGTGCCAGCGTACGGGCCAGGAGTAGGCTACGGCGTAGGGTAAGGTGTAGGGCTGGTGGTGGGTTTCCATTCCGGGCTAGGGTTAGGGTTAGGGAACGGCAAGGCTTAGGGCACAGGTGAGGGTACAGAAACGTGGGAGGGTCAGGCTACGTGCTGATGCACGTGTCAGTTCCAGCGTACAGGCCAGGTGTAGGCTACGGCTTGGGGGTAAGTTGTAGGGCTGGTGGTGGGTTTCCGTTCCGGGCTAGGGTTAGGGTTAGGGAACGGCAAGGCTTAGGGCACAGGTGAGTGTATGGAAACGTGGGAGGGTCAGACTACGTGCTGACGCATGGGTCAGTGCCAGCGTACGGGCCTGGAGTAGGCTACGGCTTGGGGGTAAGTTGTAGGGCTGGCGGTGGGTTTCCGTTCCGGGCTAGGGTTAGGGTTAGGGAACGGCAAGGCTTAGGGCACAGATGAGGGTACAGAAACGTGGGAGGGTCAGGCTACATGCTGACTCACGGGTCAGTGCCAGCGTACGGGCCAGGAGTAGGCTACGGCTTGGGGGTAAGCTGTAGGGCTGGTGGTGGGTTTCCGTTCCGGGCTAGGGTTAGGGTTAGGGAACGGCAAGGCTTAGGGCACAGGTGAGGGTACAGAAACGTGGGAGGGTCAGGCTACGTGCTGACGCATGGGTCAGTGCCAGCGTACGGGCCAGGAGTAGGCTACGGCTTGGGGGTAAGTTGTAGGGCTGGCGGTGGGTTTCCGTTCCGGGCTAGGGTTAGGGTTAGGGAACGGCAAGGCTTAGGGCACAGGTGAGGGTACAGAAACGTGGGAGTGTCAGGCTACGTGCTGACTCACGGGTCAGTGCCAGCGTACGGGCCAGGAGTAGGCTACGGCTTGGGGGTAAGGTGTAGGGCTGGTGGTGGGTTTCCGTTCCGGGCTAGGGTTAGGGTTAGGGAACGGCAAGGCTTAGGGCACAGGTGAGGGTACGGAAACGTGGGAGGGTCAGGCTACGTGCTGACGTACGGGTCAGTGCCAGCGTACGGGCCAGGAGTAGGCTACAACGTAGGGTAAGGAGTAGGGCTGGTGGTGGGTTTCCATTCTGGGCTAGAGTTAGGGTTAGGGAACGGCAAGGCTTAGGGCACAGGTGAGGGTACGGAAACGTGGGAGGGTCAGGCTACGTGCTGACGCACGGGTCAGTGCCAGCGTACCGGCCAGGAGTAGGCTACGGCGTAGGGTAAGGTGTAGGGCTGGTGGTGGGTTTCCGTTCCGGGCTAGGGTTAGGGTTAGGGAACGGCAAGGCTTAGGGCACAGGTGAGGGTACGGAAACGTGGGAGGGTCAGGCTACGTGCTGACGCACGGGTCAGTGCCAGCGTACGGGCCAGGAGTAGGCTACGGCGTAGGGTAAGGTGTAGGGCTGGTGGTGGGTTTCCGTTCCGGGCTAGGGTTAGGGTTAGGGAACGGCTAGGCTGAGGGCACAGGTGAGGGTACGGAAACGTGGGAGGGTCAGGCTACGTGCTGACGCATGGGTCAGTGCCAGCGTACGGGCCAGGAGTAGGCTACGGCGTAGGGTAAGGTGTAGGGCTGGTGGTGGGTTTCCGTTCCGGGCTAGGGTTAGGGTTAGGGAACGGCAAGGCTTAGGGCACAGGTGAGGGTACGGAAACGTGGGAGGGTCAGGCTACGTGCTGATGCACGGGTCAGTGCCAGCGTACCGGCCAGGTGTAGGCTACTGCTTGTGGGTAAGGTGTAGGGCTGGTGGTGGGTTTCGGTTCCGGGCTAGGGTTAGGGTTAGGGAACGGCAAGGCTTAGGGCACAGGTGAGGGTACGGAAACGTGGGGGGGTCAGGCTACGTGCTGACGCACGTGTCAGTGCCAGCGTACAGGCCAGGTGTAGGCTACGGCTTGGGGGTAAGGTGTAGGGCTGGTGGTGGGTTTCCGTTCAGGGCTAGGGTTAGGGGTAGGGAACGGCAAGGCTTAGGGCTTAGGTGAGGGTACGGAAACGTGTGAGGGTCAGACTACGTGCTGACGCATGGGTCAGTGCCAGCGTACGGGCCTGGAGTAGGCTACAGCGTAGGGTAAGGTGTAGGGCTGGTGGTGGGTTTCCATTCCGGGCTAGGGTTAGGGTTAGGGAACGGCAAGGCTTAGGGCACAGGTGAGGGTACAGAAACGTGGGAGGGTCAGGCTACGTGCTGACGCATGGGTCAGTGCCAGCGTACGGGCCAGGAGCAGGCTACGGCTTGGGGGTAAGGTGTAGGCCTGGCGGTGGGTTTCCGTTCCGGGCTAGGGTTAGGGTTAGGGAACGGCAAGGCTTAGGGCACAGGTGAGGGTACAGAAACGTGGGAGGGTCAGGCTACGTGCTGACGCACGGGTCAGTGCCAGCGTACGGGCCAGGAGTAGGCTACGGCTTGGGGGTAAGGTGTAGGGCTGGTGTTGGTTTTCCGTTCCGGGCTAGGGTTAGGGTTAGGGAACGGCAAGGCTTAGGGCACAGATGAGGGTACGGAAACGTGGGAGGGTCAGGCTACGTGCTGACGCACGGGTCAGTGCCAGCGTACGGGCCAGGACTAGGCTACGGCTTGGGGGTAAGTTGTAGGGCTGGTGGTGGGTTTCCGTTCCGGGCTAGGGTTAGGGTTAGGGAACGGCAAGTCTTAGGGCACAGGTGAGGGTACGGAAACGTGGGAGGGTCAGGCTACGTGCTGACGCACGGGTCAGTGCCAGCGTACGGGCCAGGAGTAGGCTACGGCTTGGGGGTAAGTTGTAGGGCTGGATGTGGGTTTCCGTTCCGGGCTAGGGTTAGGGTTAGGGAACGGCAAGGCTTAGGGCACAGGTGAGGTTATGGAAACGTGGGAGGGTCAGGCTACGTGCTGACGCACGGGTCAGTGCCAGCGTACGGGCCAGGAGTAGGCTAAGGTGTAGGGTAAGGTGTAGGGCTGGTGGTGGGTTTCCGTTCCGGGCTAGGGTTAGGGTTAGGGAACGGCAAGGCTTAGGGCACAGGTGAGGGTACGGAAACGTGGGAGGGTCAGGCTACGTGCTGACGCATGGGTCAGTGCCAGCGTACGGGCCAGGAGTAGGCTACGGCGTAGGGTAAGGTGTAGGGCTGGTGGTGGGTTTCCGTTCCGGGCTAGGGTTAGGGTTAGGGAACGGCAAGGCTTAGGGCACAAGTGAGGGTATGGAAACGTGGGAGGGTCAGGCTACGTGGTGACGCACGGGTCAGTGCCAGCGTACGGGCCAGGAGTAGGCTAAGGTGTAGGGTAAGGTGTAGGGCTGGTGGTGGGTTTCCGTTCCGGGCTAGGGTTAGGGTTAGGGAACGGCAAGGCTTAGGGCACAGGTGAGGGTACGGAAACGTGGGAGGGTCAGGCTACGTGCTGATGCACGTGTCAGTGCCAGCGTACAGGCCAGGTGTAGGCTACGGCTTGGGGGTAAGTTGTAGGGCTGGTGGTGGGTTTCCGTTCCGGGCTAGGGTTAGGGTTAGGGAACGGCAAGGCTTAGGGCACAGGTGAGTGTATGGAATCGTGGGAGGGTCACACTACGTGCTGACGCATGGGTCAGTGCCAGCGTACGGCCCTGGCGTAGGCTACAGCGTAGGGTAAGGTGTAGGGCTGGTGGTGGGTTTCCGTTCCGGGCTAGGGTTAGGGTTAGGGAACGGCAAGGCTTAGGGCACAGGTGAGGGTACAGAAACGTGGGAGGGTCAGGCTACGTGCTGACGCATGGGTCAGTGCCAGCGTACGGGCCAGGAGTAGGCTACGGCTTGGGGGTAAGTTGTAGGGCTGGCGGTGGGTTTCCATTCCGGGCTAGGGTTAGGGTTAGTGAACGGCAAGGCTTAGGGCACAGGTGAGGGTACAGAAACGTGGGAGGGTCAGGCTACGTGCTGACTCACGGGTCAGTGCCAGCGTACGTGCCAGGAGTAGGCTACGGCTTGGGGGTAAGGTGTAGGGCTGGTGGTGGGTTTCCGTTCCGGGCTAGGGTTAGGGTTAGGGAACGGCAAGGCTTAGGGCACAGGTGAGGGTACGGAAACGTGGGAGGGTCAGGCTACGTGCTGACGCACGGGTAAGTGCCAGCGTACGGGCCAGGAGTAGGCTACAACGTAGGGTAAGGAGTAGGGCTGGTGGTGGGTTTCCATTCTGGGCTAGGGTTAGTGTTAGGGAACGGCAAGGCTTAGGGCACAGGTGAGGGTACGGAAACGTGGGAGGGTCAGGCTACGTGCTGACGCACGGGTCAGTACCAGCGTACCGGCCAGGAGTAGGCTACGGCGTAGGGTAAGGTGTAGGGCTGGTGGTGGGTTTCCGTTCAGGGCTAGGGTTAGCGTTAGGGAACGGCAAGGCTTAGGGCACAGGTGAGGGTACGGAAACGTGGGAGGGTCAGGCTACGTGCTGACGCACGGGTCAGTGCCAGCGTACGGGCCAGGAGTAGGCTACGGCGTAGGGTAAGGTGTAGGGCTGGTGGTGGGTTTCCGTTCCGGGCTAGGGTTAGTGTTAGGGAACGGCTAGGCTGAGGGCACAGGTGAGGGTACGGAAACGTGGGAGGGTCAGTCTACGTGCTGACGCACGGGTCAGTGCCAGCGTACGGGCCAGGAGTAGGCTACGGTGTAGGGTAAGGTGTAGGGCTGGTGGTGGGTTTCCGTTCCGTGCTAGGGTTAGGGTTAGGGAACGGCAAGGCTTAGGGCACAGGTGAGGGTACGGAAACGTAGGAGGGTCAGGCTACGTGCTGACGCACGGGTCTGTGCCAGCGTACGGGCCAGGAGTAGGCTACGGCGAAGGGTAAGGTGTAGGGCTGGTGGTGGGTTTCCGTTCCGGGCTAGGGTTAGGGTTAGGGAACGGCAAGGCTTAGGGCACAGGTGAGGGTACGGAAACGTGGGAGGGTCAGGCTACGTGCTGCCGCACGGGTCAGTGCCAGCGTACCGGCCAGGTATAGGCTACGGCTTGTGGGTAAGTTGTAGGGCTGGTGGTGGGTTGCCCTTCCGGGCTAGGGTTAGGGTTAGGGAATGGCAAGGCTTAGGGCACAGGTGAGGGTACGGAAACGTGGGAGGGTCAGGCTACGTGCTGACGCAAGGGTCAGTGCCAGCGTACGGGCCAGGAGTAGGCTACGGCTTGGCGGTAAGTTTTAGGGCTGGTGGTGGGTTTCCGTTCCGGGCTAGGGTTAGGGTTAGGGAACGGCAAGGCTTAGGGCACAGGTGAGGGTACGGAAACGTGGGAGGGTCAGGCTACGTGCTGACGCACGGGTCAGTGCCAGCGTACGGGCCAGGAGTAGGCTACGGCGTAGGGTAAGGTGTAGGGTTGGTGGTGGGTTTCCGTTCCATGCTAGGGTTAGGGTTAGGGAACGGCAAGGCTTAGGGCACAGGTGAGGGTACAGAAACGTGGGAGGGTCAGGCTACGTGCTGACGCACGGGTCAGTGCCAGCGTACGGGCCAGGAGTAGGCTACGGCTTGGGGGTAAGGTGTAGGGCTGGTGGTGGGTTTCCGTTCCGGGCTAGGGTTAGGGTTAGGGAATGGCAAGGCTTAGGGCACAGGTGAGGGTACGGAAACGTGGGAGGGTCAGGCTACGTGCTGACGCACGGGTCAGTGCCAGCGTACGGGCCAGGAGTAGGCTACGGCTTGGGGGTAAGGTGTAGGGCTTTTGGTGGGTTTCCGTTCCGGGCTAGGGTTAGGGTTAGGGAACGGCAAGGCTTAGGGCAGAGGTGAGGGTACGGAAACGTGGGAGGGTGAGGCTACGTGCTGCCGCACGGGTCAGTGCCAGCGTACGGGCCAGGAGTAGGCTACGGCGTAGGGTAAGGTGTAGGGCTGGTGGTGGGTTTCCATTCCGGGCTAGGGTTAGGGTTAGGGAACGGCAAGGCTTAGGGCACAGGTGAGGGTACAGAAACGTGGGAGGGTCAGGCTACGTGCTGATGCACGTGTCAGTGCCAGCGTAAAGGCCAGGTGTAGGCTACGGCTTGGGGGTAAGGTGTAGGGTTGGTGGTGGGTTTCCGTTACGGGCTAGGGTTAGGGTTAGGGAACGGGAAGGCTTAGGGCACAGGTGAGTGTATGGAAACGTGGGAGGGTCAGACTACGTGCTGACGTATGGGTCAGTGCCAGCGTACGGGCCTGGAGTAGGCTACAGCGTAGGGTAAGGTGTAGGGCTTTTGGTGGGTTTCCGTTCCGGGCTAGGGTTAGGGTTAGGGAACGGCAAGGCTTAGGGCACAGGTGAGGGTACAGAAACGTGGGAGGGTCAGGCTACGTGCTGACGCATGGGTCAGTCCCAGCGTACGGGCCAGGAGTAGGCTACGGCTTGGGGGTAAGGTGTAGGGCTGGCGGTGGGTTTCCGTTCCGGGCTAGGGTTAGGGTTAGGGAACGGAAAGGCTTAGGGCACAGGTGAGTGTACAGAAACGTGGGAGGGTCAGGCTACGTGCTGACTCACGGGTCAGTGCCAGCGTACGGGCCAGGAGTAGGCTACGGCTCGGGGGTAAGGTGTAGGGCTGGTGGTGGGTTTCCGTTCCGGGCTAGGGTTAGGGTTAGGGAACGGCAAGGCTTAGGGCACAGGTGAGGGTACGGAAACGTGGGAGGGTCAGGCTACGTGCTGACGCACGGCTCAGTGCCAGCGTACGGGCCAGGAGTAGGCTACAACGTAGGGTAAGGAGTAGGGCTGGTGGTGGGTTTCCGTTCTGGGCTAGGGTTAGGGTTAGGGAACGGCAAGGCTTAGGGCACAGGTGAGGGTACGGAAACGTGGGAGGGTCAGGCTACGTGCTGACGCACGGGTCAGTGCCAGCGTACCGGCCAGGAGTAGGCTACGGCTTGGGGGTAAGCTGTAGGGCGGGTGGTGGGTTTCCGTTCCGGGCTAGGGTTAGGGTTAGGGAACGGCAAGGCTTAGGGCACAGGTGAGGGTACGGAAACGTGGGAGGGTCAGGCTACGTGCTGACGCACGGGTCAGTGCCAGCGTACGGGCCAGGAGTAGGCTACGGCTTGGGGGTAAGTTGTAGGGCTGGTGGTGGGTTTCCGTTCCGGGCTAGTGTTAGGGTTAGGGAACGGCAAGGCTTAGGGCACAGGTGAGGGTACGGAAACGTGGGAGGGTCAGGCTACGTGCTGACGCACGGGTCAGTGCCTCGTACCGGCCAGGAGTAGGCTACGGCTTGGGGGTAAGCTGTAGGGCTGGTGGTGGGTTTCCGTTCCGGGCTAGGGTTAGGGTTAGGGAACGGCAAGGCTTAGGGCACAGGTGAGGGTACGGAAACGTGGGAGGGTCAGGCTACGTGCTGACGCACGGGTCAGTGCCAGCGTACGGGCCAGGAGTAGGCTACGGCTTGGGGGTAAGCTGTAGGGCTGGTGGTGGGTTTCCGTTCCGGGCTAGGGTTAGGGTTAGGGAACGGCAAGGCTTAGGGCACAGGTGAGGGTACGGAAACGTGGGAGGGTCAGGCTACGTGCTGACGCACGGGTCAGTGCCAGCGTACGGGCCAGGAGTAGGCTACGGCTTGGGGGTAAGCTGTAGGGCTGGTGGTGGGTTTCCGTTCCGGGCTAGGGTTAGGGTTAGGGAACGGCAAGGCTTAGGGCACAGGTGAGGGTACGGAAACGTGGGAGGGTCAGGCTACGTGCTGACGCACGGGTCAGTGCCTGCGTACGGGCCAGGACTAGGCTACGGCTTGGGGGTAAGTTGTAGGGCTGGTGGTGGGTTTCCGTTCCGGGCTAGGGTTAGGGTTAGGGAACGGCAAGGCTTAGGGCACAGGTGAGGGTACGGAAACGTGGGAGGGTCAGGCTACGTGCTGACGCACGGGTCAGTGCCAGCGTACGGGCCAGGAGTAGGCTACGGCTTGGGGGTAAGTTGTAGGGCTGGTGGTGGGTTTCCGTTCCTGGCTAGGGTTAGGGTTAGGGAACGGCAAGGCTTAGGGCACAGGTGAGGGTACGGAAACGTGGGAGGGTCAGGCTACGTGCTGACGCACGGGTCAGTGCCAGCGTACGGGCCAGGAGTAGGCTACGGCGTAGGGTAAGGTGTAGGGCTGGTGGTGGGTTTCCGTTCCGGGCTAGGGTTAGGGTTAGGGAACGGCAAGGCTTAGGGCACAGGTGAGGGTACGGAAACGTGGGAGGGTCAGGCTACGTGCTGACGCACGGGTCAGTGCCAGCGTACGGGCCAGGAGTAGGCTACGGCGTAGGGTAATGTGTAGGGCTGGTGGTGGGTTTCCGTTCCGGGCTAGGGTTAGGGTTAGGGAACGGCAAGGCTTAGGGCACAGGTGAGGGTATGGAAACGTGGGAGGGTCAGGCTACGTGGTGACGCACGAGTCAGTGCCAGCGTACGGGCCAGGAGTAGGCTACGGCTTGTGGGTAAGTTGTAGGGCTGGTGGTGGGTTTCCGTTCCGGGCTAGGGTTAGGGTTAGGGAACGGCAAGGCTTAGGGCACAGGTGAGGGTACGGAAACGTAGGAGGGTCAGGCTACGTGCTGACGCACGGGTCAGTGCCAGCGTACGGGCCAGGAGTAGGCTACGGCGTAGGGTAAGGTGTAGGGCTGGTGGTGGGTTTCCATTCCGGGCTAGGGTTAGGGTTAGGGAACGGCAAGGCTTAGGGCACAAGTGAGGGTATGGAAACGTGGGAGGGTCAGGCTACGTGGTGACGCACGGGTCAGTGCCAGCGTACGGGCCAGGAGTAGGCTAAGGTGTAGGGTAAGGTGTAGGGCTGGTGGTGGGTTTCCGTTCCGGGCTAGGGTTAGGGTTAGGGAACGGCAAGGCTTAGGGCACAGTTGAGGGTATGGAAACGTGGGAGGGTCAGGCTACGTGCTGACGCACGGGTCAGTGCCAGCGTACCGGCCAGGTGTAGGCTACGGCTTCTGGGTAAGGTGTAGGGCTGGTGGTGGGTTTCCGTTCCGGGCTAGGGTTAGGGTTAGGGAACGGCAAGGCTTAGGGCACAGGTGAGGGTACGGAAACGTGGGAGGGTCAGGCTACGTGCTGATGCACGGGTCAGTGCCAGCGTACGGGCCAGGAGTAGGCTACGGCTTGGGGTAAGGTGTAGGGCTGGTGGTGGGTTTCCGTTCCGGGCTAGGGTTAGGGTTAGGGAACGGCAAGGCTTAGGGCACAGGTGAGGGTACGGAAACGTGGGAGGGTCAGGCTACGTGCTGATGCACGTGTCAGTGCCAGCGTACCGGCCAGGTGTAGGCTACGGCTTGTGGGTAAGGTGTAGGGCTGGTGGTGGGTTTCCATTCCAGGCTAGGTTTATGGTTAGGGAACGGCAAGGCTTAGGGCACAGGTGAGGGTACAGAAACATGGGAGGGTCAGGCTACGTGCTGACGCACGGGTCAGTGCCAGCGTACGGGCCAGGAGTAGGCTACGGCGTAGGGTAAGGTGTAGGGCTGGTGGTGGGTTTCCGTTCCGGGCTAGGGTTAGGGTTAGGGAATGGCAAGGCTGAGGGCACATGTGAGGGTACGGAAACGTGGGAGGGTCAGGCTATGTGCTGACGCACGGGTCAGTGCCAGCGTACGGGCCAGGAGTAGGCTACAGCGTAGGGTAAGGTGTAGGGCTGGTGGTGGGTTTCCGTTCCGGGCTAGGGTTAGGGTTAGGGAACGGCAAGGCTTAGGGCACAGGTGAGGGTACGGAAACGTGGGAGGGTCAGGCTACGTGCTGATGCACGGGTCAGTGCCAGCGTACCGGCCAGGTGTAGGCTACTGCTTGTGGTTAAGGTGTAGGGCTGGTGGTGGGTTTCCGTTCCGGGCTAGGGTTAGGGTTAGGGAACGGCAAGGCTTAGGGCACAGGTGAGGGTACGGAAACGTGGGAGGGTCAGGCTACGTGCTGACGCACGGGTCAGTGCCAGCGTACGGGCCAGGAGTAGGCTACGGCTTGGGGGTAAGGTGTAGGGCTGGTGGTGGGTTTCCGTTCCGGGCTAGGGTTAGGGTTAGGGAACGGCAAGGCTTAGGGCACAGGTGAGGGTACGGAAACGTGGGAGGGTCAGGCTACGTGCTGACGCACGGGTCAGTGCCAGCGTACGGGCCAGGAGTAGGCTACGGCGTAGGGTAAGGTGTAGGGCTGGTGGTGGGTTTCCATTCCGGGCTAGGGTTAGGGTTAGGGATCGGCAAGGCTTAGGGCACAGGTGAGGGTACAGAAACGTGGGAGGGTCAGGCTACGTGCTGATGCACGTGTCAGTGCCAGCGTACAGGCCAGGTGTAGGCTACGGCTTGGGGGTAAGTTGTAGGGCTGGTGGTGGGTTTCCGTTCCGGGCTAGGGTTAGGGTTAGGGAACGGCAAGGCTTAGGGCACAGGTGAGTGTATGGAAACGTGGGAGGGTCACACTACGTGCTGACGCATGGGTCAGTGCCAGCGTACGGCCCTGGCGTAGGCTACAGCGTAGGGTAAGGTGTAGGGCTGGTGGTGGGTTTCCGTTCCGGGCTAGGGTTAGGGTTAGGGAACGGCAAGGCTTAGGGCACAGGTGAGGGTACAGAAACGTGGGAGGGTCAGGCTACGTGCTGACGCATGGGTCAGTGCCAGCGTACGGGCCAGGAGTAGGCTACGGCTTGGGGGTAAGTTGTAGGGCTGGCGGTGGGTTTCCATTCCGGGCTAGGGTTAGGGTTAGTGAACGGCAAGGCTTAGGGCACAGGTGAGGGTACAGAAACGTGGGAGGGTCAGGCTACGTGCTGACTCACGGGTCAGTGCCAGCGTACGTGCCAGGAGTAGGCTACGGCTTGGGGGTAAGGTGTAGGGCTGGTGGTGGGTTTCCGTTCCGGGCTAGGGTTAGGGTTAGGGAACGGCAAGGCTTAGGGCACAGGTGAGGGTACGTAAACGTGGGAGGGTCAGGCTACGTGCTGACGCACGGGTAAGTGCCAGCGTACGGGCCAGGAGTAGGCTACAACGTAGGGTAAGGAGTAGGGCTGGTGGTGGGTTTCCATTCTGGGCTAGGGTTAGTGTTAGGGAACGGCAAGGCTTAGGGCACAGGTGAGGGTACGGAAACGTGGGAGGGTCAGGCTACGTGCTGACGCACGGGTCAGTACCAGCGTACCGGCCAGGAGTAGGCTACGGCGTAGGGTAAGGTGTAGGGCTGGTGGTGGGTTTCCGTTCAGGGCTAGGGTTAGCGTTAGGGAACGGCAAGGCTTAGGGCACAGGTGAGGGTACGGAAACGTGGGAGGGTCAGGCTACGTGCTGACGCACGGGTCAGTGCCAGCGTACGGGCCAGGAGTAGGCTACGGCGTAGGGTAAGGTGTAGGGCTGGTGGTGGGTTTCCGTTCCGGGCTAGGGTTAGGGTTAGGGAACGGCTAGGCTGAGGGCACAGGTGAGGGTACGGAAACGTGGGAGGGTCAGTCTACGTGCTGACGCACGGGTCAGTGCCAGCGTACGGGCCAGGAGTAGGCTACGGTGTAGGGTAAGGTGTAGGGCTGGTGGTGGGTTTCCGTTCCGTGCTAGGGTTAGGGTTAGGGAACGGCAAGGCTTAGGGCACAGGTGAGTGTACGGAAACGTAGGAGGGTCAGGCTACGTGCTGACGCACGGGT
This sequence comes from Mesoplodon mirus, assembly GCF_964341445.2. Lineage (NCBI taxonomy): Eukaryota > Metazoa > Chordata > Mammalia > Artiodactyla > Ziphiidae > Mesoplodon > Mesoplodon mirus. Next base: position 501,419 of record NW_028295511.1, on the reverse strand, counting down.
CTGTGCCAGCGTACGGGCCAGGAGTAGGCTACGGCGAAGGGTAAGGTGTAGGGCTGGTGGTGGGTTTCCGTTCCGGGCTAGGGTTAGGGTTAGGGAACGGCAAGGCTTAGGGCACAGGTGAGGGTACGGAAACGTGGGAGGGTCAGGCTACGTGCTGACGCACGGGTCAGTGCCAGCGTACGGGCCAGGAGTAGGCTACGGCGTAGGGTAAGGTGTAGGGTTGGTGGTGGGTTTCCGTTCCATGCTAGGGTTAGGGTTAGGGAACGGCAAGGCTTAGGGCACAGGTGAGGGTACAGAAACGTGGGAGGGTCAGGCTACGTGCTGACGCACGGGTCAGTGCCAGCGTACGGGCCAGGAGTAGGCTACGGCTTGGGGGTAAGGTGTAGGGCTGGTGGTGGGTTTCCGTTCCGGGCTAGGGTTAGGGTTAGGGAATGGCAAGGCTTAGGGCACAGGTGAGGGTACGGAAACGTGGGAGGGTCAGGCTACGTGCTGACGCACGGGTCAGTGCCAGCGTACGGGCCAGGAGTAGGCTACGGCTTGGGGGTAAGGTGTAGGGCTTTTGGTGGGTTTCCGTTCCGGGCTAGGGTTAGGGTTAGGGAACGGCAAGGCTTAGGGCAGAGGTGAGGGTACGGAAACGTGGGAGGGTGAGGCTACGTGCTGACGCACGGGTCAGTGCCAGCGTACGGGCCAGGAGTAGGCTACGGCGTAGGGTAAGGTGTAGGGCTGGTGGTGGGTTTCCATTCCGGGCTAGGGTTAGGGTTAGGGAACGGCAAGGCTTAGGGCACAGGTGAGGGTACAGAAACGTGGGAGGGTCAGGCTACGTGCTGATGCACATGTCAGTGCCAGCGTAAAGGCCAGGTGTAGGCTACGGCTTGGGGGTAAGGTGTAGGGTTGGTGGTGGGTTTCCGTTACGGGCTAGGGTTAGGGTTAGGGAACGGCAAGGCTTAGGGCACAGGTGAGTGTATGGAAACGTGGGAGGGTCAGACTACGTGCTGACGCATGGGTCAGTGCCAGCGTACGGGCCTGGAGTAGGCTACAGCGTAGGGTAAGGTGTAGGGCTGGTGGTGGGTTTCCGTTCCGGGCTAGGGTTAGGGTTAGGGAACGGCAAAGCTTAGGGCACAGGTGAGGGTACAGAAACGTGGGAGGGTCAGGCTACGTGCTGACGCATGGGTCAGTGCCAGCGTACGGGCCAGGAGTAGGCTACGGCTTGGGGGTAAGGTGTAGGGCTGGCGGTGGGTTTCCGTTCCGGGCTAGGGTTAGGGTTAGGGAACGGAAAGGCTTAGGGCACAGGTGAGTGTACAGAAACGTGGGAGGGTCAGGCTACGTGCTGACTCACGGGTCAGTGCCAGCGTACGGGCCAGGAGTAGGCTACGGCTCGGGGGTAAGGTGTAGGGCTGGTGGTGGGTTTCCGTTCCGGGCTAGGGTTAGGGTTAGGGAACGGCAAGGCTTAGGGCACAGGTGAGGGTACGGAAACGTGGGAGGGTCAGGCTACGTGCTGACGCACGGCTCAGTGCCAGCGTACGGGCCAGGAGTAGGCTACAACGTAGGGTAAGGAGTAGGGCTGGTGGTGGGTTTCCGTTCTGGGCTAGGGTTAGGGTTAGGGAACGGCAAGGCTTAGGGCACAGGTGAGGGTACGGAAACGTGGGAGGGTCAGGCTACGTGCTGACGCACGGGTCAGTGCCAGCGTACCGGCCAGGAGTAGGCTACGGCTTGGGGGTAAGGTGTAGGGCTGGTGGTGGGTTTCCGTTCCGGGCTAGGGTTAGGGTTAGGGAACGGCAAGGCTTAGGGCACAGGTGAGGGTACGGAAACGTGGGAGGGTCAGGCTACGTGCTGACGCACGGGTCAGTGCCAGCGTACGGGCCAGGAGTAGGCTACGGCTTGGGGGTAAGTTGTAGGGCTGGTGGTGGGTTTCCGTTCCGGGCTAGGGTTAGGGTTAGGGAACGGCAAGGCTTAGGGCACAGGTGAGGGTACGGAAACGTGGGAGGGTCAGGCTACGTGCTGACGCACGGGTCAGTGCCTCGTACCGGCCAGGAGTAGGCTACGGCTTGGGGGTAAGCTGTAGGGCTGGTGGTGGGTTTCCGTTCCGGGCTAGGGTTAGGGTTAGGGAACGGCAAGGCTTAGGGCACAGGTGAGGGTACGGAAACGTGGGAGGGTCAGGCTACGTGCTGACGCACGGGTCAGTGCCAGCGTACGGGCCAGGAGTAGGCTACGGCTTGGGGGTAAGCTGTAGGGCTGGTGGTGGGTTTCCGTTCCGGGCTAGGGTTAGGGTTAGGGAACGGCAAGGCTTAGGGCACAGGTGAGGGTACGGAAACGTGGGAGGGTCAGGCTACGTGCTGACGCACGGGTCAGTGCCAGCGTACGGGCCAGGAGTAGGCTACGGCTTGGGGGTAAGCTGTAGGGCTGGTGGTGGGTTTCCGTTCCGGGCTAGGATTAGGGTTAGGGAACGGCAAGGCTTAGGGCACAGGTGAGGGTACGGAAACGTGGGAGGGTCAGGCTACGTGCTGACGCACGGGTCAGTGCCTGCGTACGGGCCAGGACTAGGCTACGGCTTGGGGGTAAGTTGTAGGGCTGGTGGTGGGTTTCCGTTCCGGGCTAGGGTTAGGGTTAGGGAACGGCAAGGCTTAGGGCACAGGTGAGGGTACGGAAACGTGGGAGGGTCAGGCTACGTGCTGACGCACGGGTCAGTGCCAGCGTACGGGCGAGGAGTAGGCTACGGCTTGGGGGTAAGTTGTAGGGCTGGTGGTGGGTTTCCGTTCCTGGCTAGGGTTAGGGTTAGGGAACGGCAAGGCTTAGGGCACAGGTGAGGGTACGGAAACGTGGGAGGGTCAGGCTACGTGCTGACGCACGGGTCAGTGCCAGCGTACGGGCCAGGAGTAGGCTAAGGTGTAGGGTAAGGTGTAGGGCTGGTGGTGGGTTTCCGTTCCGGGCTAGGGTTAGGGTTAGGGAACGGCAAGGCTTAGGGCACAGGTGAGGGTACGGAAACGTGGGAGGGTCAGGCTACGTGCTGACGCACGGGTCGGTGCCAGCGTACGGGCCAGGAGTAGGCTACGGCGTAGGGTAATGTGTAGGGCTGGTGGTGGGTTTCCGTTCCGGGCTAGGGTTAGGGTTAGGGAACGGCAAGGCTTAGGGCACAGGTGAGGGTATGGAAACGTGGGAGGGTCAGGCTACGTGGTGACGCACGAGTCAGTGCCAGCGTACGGGCCAGGAGTAGGCTACGGCTTGTGGGTAAGTTGTAGGGCTGGTGGTGGGTTTCCGTTCCGGGCTAGGGTTAGGGTTAGGGAACGGCAAGGCTTAGGGCACAGGTGAGGGTACGGAAACGTAGGAGGGTCAGGCTACGTGCTGACGCACGGGTCAGTGCCAGCGTACGGGCCAGGAGTAGGCTACGGCGTAGGGTAAGGTGTAGGGCTGGTGGTGGGTTTCCATTCCGGGCTAGGGTTAGGGTTAGGGATCGGCAAGGATTAGGGCACAGGTGAGGGTACAGAAACGTGGGAGGGTCAGGCTACGTGCTGATGCACGTGTCAGTGCCAGCGTACAGGCCAGGTGTAGGCTACGGCTTGGGGGTAAGTTGTAGGGCTGGTGGTGGGTTTCCGTTCCGGGCTAGGGTTAGGGTTAGGGAACGGCAAGGCTTAGGGCACAGGTGAGTGTATGGAAACGTGGGAGGGTCACACTACGTGCTGACGCATGGGTCAGTGCCAGCGTACGGCCCTGGCGTAGGCTACAGCGTAGGGTAAGGTGTAGGGCTGGTGGTGGGTTTCCGTTCCGGGCTAGGGTTAGGGTTAGGGAACGGCAAGGCTTAGGGCACAGGTGAGGGTACAGAAACGTGGGAGGGTCAGGCTACGTGCTGACGCATGGGTCAGTGCCAGCGTACGGGCCAGGAGTAGGCTACGGCTTGGGGGTAAGTTGTAGGGCTGGCGGTGGGTTTCCATTCCGGGCTAGGGTTAGGGTTAGTGAACGGCAAGGCTTAGGGCACAGGTGAGGGTACAGAATCGTGGGAGGGTCAGGCTACGTGCTGACTCACGGGTCAGTGCCAGCGTACGTGCCAGGAGTAGGCTACGGCTTGGGGGTAAGGTGTAGGGCTGGTGGTGGGTTTCCGTTCCGGGCTAGGGTTAGGGTTAGGGAACGGCAAGGCTTAGGGCACAGGTGAGGGTACGTAAACGTGGGAGGGTCAGGCTACGTGCTGACGCACGGGTAAGTGCCAGCGTACGGGCCAGGAGTAGGCTACAACGTAGGGTAAGGAGTAGGGCTGGTGGTGGGTTTCCATTCTGGGCTAGGGTTAGTGTTAGGGAACGGCAAGGCTTAGGGCACAGGTGAGGGTACGGAAACGTGGGAGGGTCAGGCTACGTGCTGACGCACGGGTCAGTACCAGCGTACCGGCCAGGAGTAGGCTACGGCGTAGGGTAAGGTGTAGGGCTGGTGGTGGGTTTCCGTTCAGGGCTAGGGTTAGCGTTAGGGAACGGCAAGGCTTAGGGCACAGGTGAGGGTACGGAAACGTGGGAGGGTCAGGCTACGTGCTGACGCACGGGTCAGTGCCAGCGTACGGGCCAGGAGTAGGCTACGGCGTAGGGTAAGGTGTAGGGCTGGTGGTGGGTTTCCGTTCCGGGCTAGGGTTAGGGTTAGGGAACGGCTAGGCTGAGGGCACAGGTGAGGGTACGGAAACGTGGGAGGGTCAGTCTACGTGCTGACGCACGGGTCAGTGCCAGCGTACGGGCCAGGAGTAGGCTACGGTGTAGGGTAAGGTGTAGGGCTGGTGGTGGGTTTCCGTTCCGTGCTAGGGTTAGGGTTAGGGAACGGCAAGGCTTAGGGCACAGGTGAGGGTACGGAAACGTAGGAGGGTCAGGCTACGTGCTGACGCACGGGTCTGTGCCAGCGTACGGGCCAGGAGTAGGCTACGGCGAAGGGTAAGGTGTAGGGCTGGTGGTGGGTTTCCGTTCCGGGCTAGGGTTAGGGTTAGGGAACGGCAAGGCTTAGGGCACAGGTGAGGGTACGGAAACGTGGGAGGGTCAGGCTACGTGCTGACGCACGGGTCAGTGCCAGCGTACGGGCCAGGAGTAGGCTACGGCGTAGGGTAAGGTGTAGGGTTGGTGGTGGGTTTCCGTTCCATGCTAGGGTTAGGGTTAGGGAACGGCAAGGCTTAGGGCACAGGTGAGGGTACAGAAACGTGGGAGGGTCAGGCTACGTGCTGACGCACGGGTCAGTGCCAGCGTACGGGCCAGGAGTAGGCTACGGCTTGGGGGTAAGGTGTAGGGCTGGTGGTGGGTTTCCGTTCCGGGCTAGGGTTAGGGTTAGGGAATGGCAAGGCTTAGGGCACAGGTGAGGGTACGGAAACGTGGGAGGGTCAGGCTACGTGCTGACGCACGGGTCAGTGCCAGCGTACGGGCCAGGAGTAGGCTACGGCTTGGGGGTAAGGTGTAGGGCTTTTGGTGGGTTTCCGTTCCGGGCTAGGGTTAGGGTTAGGGAACGGCAAGGCTTAGGGCAGAGGTGAGGGTACGGAAACGTGGGAGGGTGAGGCTACGTGCTGACGCACGGGTCAGTGCCAGCGTACGGGCCAGGAGTAGGCTACGGCGTAGGGTAAGGTGTAGGGCTGGTGGTGGGTTTCCATTCCGGGCTAGGGTTAGGGTTAGGGAACGGCAAGGCTTAGGGCACAGGTGAGGGTACAGAAACGTGGGAGGGTCAGGCTACGTGCTGATGCACGTGTCAGTGCCAGCGTAAAGGCCAGGTGTAGGCTACGGCTTGGGGGTAAGGTGTAGGGTTGGTGGTGGGTTTCCGTTACGGGCTAGGGTTAGGGTTAGGGAACGGCAAGGCTTAGGGCACAGGTGAGTGTATGGAAACGTGGGAGGGTCAGACTACGTGCTGACGCATGGGTCAGTGCCAGCGTACGGGCCTGGAGTAGGCTACAGCGTAGGGTAAGGTGTAGGGCTGGTGGTGGGTTTCCGTTCCGGGCTAGGGTTAGGGTTAGGGAACGGCAAAGCTTAGGGCACAGGTGAGGGTACAGAAACGTGGGAGGGTCAGGCTACGTGCTGACGCATGGGTCAGTGCCAGCGTACGGGCCAGGAGTAGGCTACGGCTTGGGGGTAAGGTGTAGGGCTGGCGGTGGGTTTCCGTTCCGGGCTAGGGTTAGGGTTAGGGAACGGAAAGGCTTAGGGCACAGGTGAGTGTACAGAAACGTGGGAGGGTCAGGCTACGTGCTGACTCACGGGTCAGTGCCAGCGTACGGGCCAGGAGTAGGCTACGGCTCGGGGGTAAGGTGTAGGGCTGGTGGTGGGTTTCCGTTCCGGGCTAGGGTTAGGGTTAGGGAACGGCAAGGCTTAGGGCACAGGTGAGGGTACGGAAACGTGGGAGGGTCAGGCTACGTGCTGACGCACGGCTCAGTGCCAGCGTACGGGCCAGGAGTAGGCTACAACGTAGGGTAAGGAGTAGGGCTGGTGGTGGGTTTCCGTTCTGGGCTAGGGTTAGGGTTAGGGAACGGCAAGGCTTAGGGCACAGGTGAGGGTACGGAAACGTGGGAGGGTCAGGCTACGTGCTGACGCACGGGTCAGTGCCAGCGTACCGGCCAGGAGTAGGCTACGGCTTGGGGGTAAGGTGTAGGGCTGGTGGTGGGTTTCCGTTCCGGGCTAGGGTTAGGGTTAGGGAACGGCAAGGCTTAGGGCACAGGTGAGGGTACGGAAACGTGGGAGGGTCAGGCTACGTGCTGACGCACGGGTCAGTGCCAGCGTACGGGCCAGGAGTAGGCTACGGCTTGGGGGTAAGTTGTAGGGCTGGTGGTGGGTTTCCGTTCCGGGCTAGGGTTAGGGTTAGGGAACGGCAAGGCTTAGGGCACAGGTGAGGGTACGGAAACGTGGGAGGGTCAGGCTACGTGCTGACGCACGGGTCAGTGCCTCGTACCGGCCAGGAGTAGGCTACGGCTTGGGGGTAAGCTGTAGGGCTGGTGGTGGGTTTCCGTTCCGGGCTAGGGTTAGGGTTAGGGAACGGCAAGGCTTAGGGCACAGGTGAGGGTACGGAAACGTGGGAGGGTCAGGCTACGTGCTGACGCACGGGTCAGTGCCAGCGTACGGGCCAGGAGTAGGCTACGGCTTGGGGGTAAGCTGTAGGGCTGGTGGTGGGTTTCCGTTCCGGGCTAGGGTTAGGGTTAGGGAACGGCAAGGCTTAGGGCACAGGTGAGGGTACGGAAACGTGGGAGGGTCAGGCTACGTGCTGACGCACGGGTCAGTGCCAGCGTACGGGCCAGGAGTAGGCTACGGCTTGGGGGTAAGCTGTAGGGCTGGTGGTGGGTTTCCGTTCCGGGCTAGGGTTAGGGTTAGGGAACGGCAAGGCTTAGGGCACAGGTGAGGGTACGGAAACGTGGGAGGGTCAGGCTACGTGCTGACGCACGGGTCAGTGCCTGCGTACGGGCCAGGACTAGGCTACGGCTTGGGGGTAAGTTGTAGGGCTGGTGGTGGGTTTCCGTTCCGGGCTAGGGTTAGGGTTAGGGAACGGCAAGGCTTAGGGCACAGGTGAGGGTACGGAAACGTGGGAGGGTCAGGCTACGTGCTGACGCACGGGTCAGTGCCAGCGTACGGGCGAGGAGTAGGCTACGGCTTGGGGGTAAGTTGTAGGGCTGGTGGTGGGTTTCCGTTCCTGGCTAGGGTTAGGGTTAGGGAACGGCAAGGCTTAGGGCACAGGTGAGGGTACGGAAACGTGGGAGGGTCAGGCTACGTGCTGACGCACGGGTCAGTGCCAGCGTACGGGCCAGGAGTAGGCTAAGGTGTAGGGTAAGGTGTAGGGCTGGTGGTGGGTTTCCGTTCCGGGCTAGGGTTAGGGTTAGGGAACGGCAAGGCTTAGGGCACAGGTGAGGGTACGGAAACGTGGGAGGGTCAGGCTACGTGCTGACGCACGGGTCGGTGCCAGCGTACGGGCCAGGAGTAGGCTACGGCGTAGGGTAATGTGTAGGGCTGGTGGTGGGTTTCCGTTCCGGGCTAGGGTTAGGGTTAGGGAACGGCAAGGCTTAGGGCACAGGTGAGGGTATGGAAACGTGGGAGGGTCAGGCTACGTGGTGACGCACGAGTCAGTGCCAGCGTACGGGCCAGGAGTAGGCTACGGCTTGTGGGTAAGTTGTAGGGCTGGTGGTGGGTTTCCGTTCCGGGCTAGGGTTAGGGTTAGGGAACGGCAAGGCTTAGGGCACAGGTGAGGGTACGGAAACGTAGGAGGGTCAGGCTACGTGCTGACGCACGGGTCAGTGCCAGCGTACGGGCCAGGAGTAGGCTACGGCGAAGGGTAAGGTGTAGGGCTGGTGGTGGGTTTCCGTTCCGGGCTAGGGTTAGGGTTAGGGAACGGCAAGGCTTAGGGCACAGGTGAGGGTACGGAAACGTGGGAGGATCAGGCTACGTGCTGCCGCACGGGTCAGTGCCAGCGTACCGGCCAGGTATAGGCTACGGCTTGTGGGTAAGTTGTAGGGCTGGTGGTGGGTTTCCGTTCCGGGCTAGGGTTAGGGTTAGGGAACGGCAAGGCTTAGGGCACAGGTGAGGGTACGGAAACGTGGGAGGGTCAGGCTACGTTCTGACGCACGGGTCAGTGCCAGCGTACGGGCCAGGAGTAGGCTACGGCTTGGGGGTAAGTTGTAGGGCTGGTGGTGGGTTTCCGTTCCGGGCTAGGGTTAGGGTTAGGGAACGGCAAGGCTTAGGGCACAGGTGAGGGTACGGAAACGTGGGAGGGTCAGGCTACGTGCTGACGCACGGGTCAGTGCCAGCGTACGGGCCTGGAGTAGGCTACGGCGTAGGGTAAGGTGTAGGGTTGGTGGTGGGTTTCCGTTCCATGCTAGGGTTAGGGTTAGGGAACGGCAAGGCTTAGGGCACAGGTGAGGGTACAGAAACGTGGGAGGGTCAGGCTACGTGCTGACGCACGGGTCAGTGCCAGCGTACGGGCCAGGAGTAGGCTACGGCTTGGGGGTAAGGTGTAGGGCTGGTGGTGGGTTTCCGTTCCGGGCTAGGGTTAGGGTTAGGGAATGGCAAGGCTTAGGGCACAGGTGAGGGTACGGAAACGTGGGAGGGTCAGGCTACGTGCTGATGCACGGGTCAGTGCCAGCGTACGGGCCAGGAGTAGGCTACGGCTTGGGGTTAAGGTGTAGGGCTGGTGGTGGGTTTCCGTTCCGGGCTAGGGTTAGGGTTAGGGAACGGCAAGGCTTAGGGCACAGGTGAGGGTACGGAAACGTGGGAGGGTCAGGCTACGTGCTGACGCACGGGTCAGTGCCAGCGTACGGGCTAGGAGTAGGCTACGGTGTAGGGTAAGGTGTAGGGCTGGTGGTGGATTTCCGTTCCGTGCTAGGGTTAGGGTTAGGGAACGGCAAGGCTTAGGGCACAGGTGAGGGTACGGAAACGTAGGAGGGTCAGGCTACGTGCTGACGCACGGGTCAGTGCCACCGTACGGGCCAGGAGTAGGCTACGGCGAAGGGTAAGGTGTAGGGCTGGTGGTGGGTTTCCGTTCCGGGCTAGGGTTAGGGTTAGGGAACGGCAAGGCTTAGGGCACAGGTGAGGGTACGGAAACGTGGGAGGGTCAGGCTACGTGCTGCCGCACGGGTCAGTGCCAGCGTACCGGCCAGGTATAGGCTACGGCTTGTGGGTAAGTTGTAGGGCTGGTGGTGGGTTTCCGTTTCGGGCTAGGGTTAGGGTTAGGGAACGGCAAGGCTTAGGGCACAGGTGAGGGTACAGAAACGTGGGAGGGTCAGGCTACGTGCTGACGCACGGGTCAGTGCCAGCGTACGGGCCAGGAGTAGGCTACGGCGTAGGGTAAGGTGTAGGGTTGGTGGTGGGTTTCCGTTCCGTGCTAGGGTTAGGGTTAGGGAACGGCAAGGCTTAGGGCACAGGTGAGGGTACAGAAACGTGGGAGGGTCAGGCTACGTGCTGACGCACGGGTCAGTGCCAGCGTACGGGCCAGGAGTAGGCTACGGCTTGGGGGTAAGGTGTAGGGCTGGTGGTGTGTTTCCGTTCCGGGCTAGGGTTAGGGTTAGGGAACGGCAAGGCTTAGGGCACAGGTGAGGGTACGGAAACGTGGGAGGGTCAGGCTACGTGCTGCCGCACGGGTCAGTGCCAGCGTACCGGCCAGGTATAGGCTACGGCTTGTGGGTAAGTTGTAGGGCTGGTGGTGGGTTTCCGTTCCGGGCTAGGGTTAGGGTTAGGGAACGGCAAGGCTTAGGGCACAGGTGAGGGTACGGAAACGTGGGAGGGTCAGGCTACGTGCTGACGCACGGGTCAGTGCCAGCGTACGGGCCAGGAGTAGGCTACGGCGTAGGGTAAGGTGTAGGGTTGGTGGTGGGTTTCCGTTCCGTGCTAGGGTTAGGGTTAGGGAACGGCAAGGCTTAGGGCACAGGTGAGGGTACAGAAACGTGGGAGGGTCAGGCTACGTGCTGACGCACGGGTCAGTGCCAGCGTACGGGCCAGGAGTAGGCTACGGCGAAGGGTAAGGTGTAGGGCTGGTGGTGGGTTTCCGTTCCGGGCTAGGGTTAGGGTTAGGGAACGGCAAGGCTTAGGGCACAGGTGAGGGTACGGAAACGTGGGAGGGTCAGGCTACGTGCTGCCGCACGGGTCAGTGCCAGCGTACCGGCCAGGTATAGGCTACGGCTTGTGGGTAAGTTGTAGGGCTGGTGGTGGGTTTCCGTTCCGGGCTAGGGTTAGGGTTAGGGAACGGCAAGGCTTAGGGCACAGGTGAGGGTACGGAAACGTGGGAGGGTCAGGCTACGTGCTGACGCACGGGTCAGTGCCAGCGTACGGGCCAGGAGTAGGCTACGGCTTGGGGGTAAGTTGTAGGGCTGGTGGTGGGTTTCCGTTTCGGGCTAGGGTTAGGGTTAGGGAACGGCAAGGCTTAGGGCACAGGTGAGGGTACGGAAACGTGGGAGGGTCAGGCTACGTGCTGACGCACGGGTCAGTGCCAGCGTACGGGCCAGGAGTAGGCTACGGCGTAGGGTAAGGTGTAGGGTTGGTGGTGGGTTTCCGTTCCGTGCTAGGGTTAGGGTTAGGGAACGGCAAGGCTTAGGGCACAGGTGAGGGTACAGAAACGTGGGAGGGTCAGGCTACGTGCTGACTCACGGGTCAGTGCCAGCGTACGGGCCAGGAGTAGGCTACGGCTTGGGGGTAAGGTGTAGGGCTGGTGGTGGGTTTCCGTTCCGGGCTAGGGTTAGGGTTAGGGAATGGCAAGGCTTAGGGCACAGGTGAGGGTACGGAAACGTGGGAGGGTCAGGCTACGTGCTGACGCACGGGTCAGTGCCAGCGTACGGGCCAGGAGTAGGCTACGGCTTGGGGGTATGTTGTAGGGCTGGTGGTGGGTTTCCGTTCCGGGCTAGGGTTAGGGTTAGGGAACGGCAAGGCTTAGGGCACAGGTGAGGGTACGGAAACGTGGGAGGGTCAGGCTACGTGCTGACGCACGGGTCAGTGCCAGCGTACGGGCCAGGAGTAGGCTACAGCGTAGGGTAAGGTGTAGGGCTGGTGGTGAGTTTCCGTTCCGGGCTAGGGTTAGGGTTAGGGAACGGCAAGGCTTAGGGCACAGGTGAGGGTACAGAAACGTGGGAGGGTCAGGCTACGTGCTGACGCATGGGTCAGTGCCACCGTACGGGCCAGGAGTAGGCTACGGCTTGGGGGTAAGTTGTAGGGCTTGCGGTGGGTTTCCGTTCCGGGCTAGGGTTAGGGTTAGGGAACGGCAAGGCTTAGGGCACAGGTGAGGGTACAGAAACGTGGGAGGGTCAGGCTACGTGCTGACTCACGGGTCAGTGCCAGCGTACGGGCCAGGAGTAGGCTACGGCTTGGGGGTAAGGTGTAGGGCTGGTGGTGGGTTTCCGTTCCGGGCTAGGGTTAGGGTTAGGGAACGGCAAGGCTTAGGGCACAGGTGAGTGTACGGAAACGTGGGAGGGTCAGGCTACGTGCTGACGCACCGGTCAGTGCCAGCGTACGGGCCAGGAGTAGGCTACAACGTAGGGTAAGGAGTAGGGCTGGTGGTGGGTTTCCATTCTGGGCTAGAGTTAGGGTTAGGGAACGGCAAGGCTTAGGGCACAGGTGAGGGTACGGAAAGGTGGGAGGGTCAGGCTACGTGCTGACGCACGGGTCAGTGCCAGCGTACCGGCCAGGAGTAGGCTACGGCGTAGGGTAAGGTGTAGGGCTGGTGGTGGTTTTCCGTTCCGGGCTAGGGTTAGGGTTAGGGAACGGCAAGGCTTAGGGCACAGGTGAGGGTACGGAAACGTGGGAGGGTCAGGCTACGTGCTGACGCACGGGTCAGTGCCAGCGTACGGGCCAGGAGTAGGCTACGGCGTAGGGTAAGGTGTAGGGCTGGTGGTGGGTTTCCGTTCCGGGCTAGGGTTAGGGTTAGGGAACGGCTAGGCTGAGGGCACAGGTGAGGGTACGGAAACGTGGGAGGGTCAGGCTACGTGCTGACGCATGGGTCAGTGCCAGCGTACGGGCCAGGAGTAGGCTACGGCATAGGGTAAGGTGTAGGGCTGGTGGTGGGTTTCCGTTCCGGGCTAGGGTTAGGGTTAGGGAACGGCAAGGCTTAGGGCACAGGTGAGGGTACGGAAACGTGGGAGGGTCAGGCTACGTGCTGATGCACGGGTCAGTGCCAGCGTACCGGCCAGGTGTAGGCTACTGCTTGTGGGTAAGGTGTAGGGCTGGTGGTGGGTTTCCGTTCCGGGCTAGGGTTAGGGTTAGGGAACGGCAAGGCTTAGGGCACAGGTGAGGGTACGGAAACGTGGGAGGGTCAGGCTACGTGCTGACGCACGTGTCAGTGCCAGCGTACAGGCCAGGTGTAGGCTACGGCTTGGGGGTAAGGTGTAGGGCTGGTGGTGGGTTTCCGTTCAGGGCTAGGGTTAGGGGTAGGGAACGGCAAGGCTTAGGGCATAGGTGAGGGTACGGAAACGTGTGAGGGTCAGACTACGTGCTGACGCATGGGTCAGTGCCAGCGTACGGGCCTGGAGTAGGCTACAGCGTAGGGTAAGGTGTACGGCTGGTGGTGGGTTTCCATTCCGGGCTAGGGTTAGGGTTCGGGAACGGCAAGGCTTAGGGCACAGGTGAGGGTACAGAAACGTGGGAGGGTCAGGCTACGTGCTGACGCATGGGTCAGTGCCAGCGTACGGGCCAGGAGTAGGCTACGGCTTGGGGGTAAGGTGTAGGCCTGGCGGTGGGTTTCCATTCCGGGCTAGGGTTAGGGTTAGGGAACGGCAAGGCTTAGGGCACAGGTGAGGGTACAGAAACGTGGGAGGGTCAGGCTACGTGCTGACGCACGGGTCAGTGCCAGCGTACGGGCCAGGAGTAGGCTACGGCTTGGGGGTAAGGTGTAGGGCTGGTGGTGGTTTTCCGTTCCGGGCTAGGGTTAGGGTTAGGGAACGGCAAGGCTTAGGGCACAGGTGAGGGTACGGAAACGTGGGTGGGTCAGGCTACGTGCTGACGCACGGGTCAGTGCCAGCGTACGGGCCAGGACTAGGCTACGGCTTGGGGGTAAGTTGTAGGGCTGGTGGTGGGTTTCCGTTCCGGGCTAGGGTTAGGGTTAGGGAACGGCAAGGCTTAGGGCACAGGTGAGGGTACGGAAACGTGGGAGGGTCAGGCTACGTGCTGACGCACGGGTCAGTGCCAGCGTAAGGGCCAGGAGTAGGCTACGGCTTTGGGGTAAGTTGTAGGGCTGGATGTGGGTTTCCGTTCCGGGCTAGGGTTAGGGTTAGGGAACGGCAAGGCTTAGGGCACAGGTGAGGGTATGGAAACTTGGGAGGGTCAGGCTACGTGCTGACACACGGGTCAGTGCCAGCGTACGGGCCAGGAGTAGGCTAAGGTGTAGGGTAAGGTGTAGGCCTGGTGGTGGGTTTCCGTTCCGGGCTAGGGTTAGGGTTAGGGAACGGCAAGGCTTAGGGCACAGGTGAGGGTACGGAAACGTGGGAGGGTCAGGCTACGTGCTGACGCATGGGTCAGTGCCAGCGTACGGGCCAGGAGTAGGCTACGGTGTAGGGTAAGGTGTAGGGCTGGTGGTGGGTTTCCGTTCCAGGCTAGGGTTAGGGTTAGGGAACGGCAAGGCTTAGGCCACAGGTGAGGGCATGGAAACGTGGGAGGGTCAGGCTACGTGCTGACGCACGGGTCAGTGACAGCGTACGGGCCAGGAGTAGGCTAAGGTGTAGGGTAAGGTGTAGGGCTGGTGGTGGGTTTCCGTTCCGGGCTAGGGTTAGGGTTAGGGAACGGCAAGGCTTAGGGCACAGGTGAGGGTACGGAAACGTAGGAGGGTCAGGCTACGTGCTGACGCACGGGTCTGTGCCAGCGTACGGGCCAGGAGTAGGCTACGGCGAAGGGTAAGGTGTAGGGCTGGTGGTGGGTTTCCGTTTCGGGCTAGGGTTAGGGTTAGGGAACGGCAAGGCTTAGGGCACAGGTGAGGGTACGGAAACGTGGGAGGGTCAGGCTACGTGCTGCCGCACGGGTCAGTGCCAGCGTACCGGCCAGGTATAGGCTACGGCTTGTGGGTAAGTTGTAGGGCTGGTGGTGGGTTTCCCTTCCGGGCTAGGGTTAGGGTTAGGGAATGGCAAGGCTTAGGGCACAGGTGAGGGTACGGAAACGTGGGAGGGTCAGGCTACGTGCTGACGCAAGGGTCAGTGCCAGCGTACGGGCCAGGAGTAGGCTACGGCTTGGCGGTAAGTTTTAGGGCTGGTGGTGGGTTTCCGTTCCGGGCTAGGGTTAGGGTTAGGGAACGGCAAGGCTTAGGGCACAGGTGAGGGTACGGAAACGTGGGAGGGTCAGGCTACGTGCTGACGCACGGGTCAGTGCCAGCGTACGGGCCAGGAGTAGGCTACGGCGTAGGGTAAGGTGTAGGGTTGGTGGTGGGTTTCCGTTCCGTGCTAGGGTTAGGGTTAGGGAACGGCAAGGCTTAGGGCACAGGTGAGGGTATGGAAACGTGGGAGGGTCAGGCTACGTGCTGACGCACGGGTCTGTGCCAGCGTACGGGCCAGGAGTAGGCTACGGCTTGGGGGTATGTTGTAGGGCTGGTGGTGGGTTTTCGTTCCGGCCTAGGGTTAGGGTTAGGGAACGGCAAGGCTTAGGGCACAGGTGAGGGTACAGAAACGTGGGAGGGTCAGGCTACGTGCTGACGCACGGGTCAGTGCCAGCGTACGGGCCAGGAGTAGGCTACGGCTTGGGGGTAAGGTGTAGGGCTTTTGGTGGGTTTCCGTTCCGGGCTAGGGTTAGGGTTAGGGAACGGCAAGGCTTAGGGCACAGGTGAGGATACGGAAACGTGGGAGGGTCAGGCTACGTGCTGACGCACGGGTCAGTGCCAGCGTACGGGCCAGGAGTAGGCTACGGCGTAGGGTAAGGTGTAGGGCTGGTGGTGGGTTTCCATTCCGGGCTAGGGTTAGGGTTAGGGAACGGCAAGGCTTAGGGCACAGGTGAGGGTACAGAAACGTGGGAGGGTCAGGCTACGTGCTGATGCACGTGTCAGTGCCAGCGTACAGGCCAGGTGTAGGCTACGGCTTGGGGGTAAGTTGTAGGGCTGGTGGTGGGTTTCCGTTCCGGGCTAGGGTTAGGGTTAGGGAACGGCAAGGCTTAGGGCACAGGTGAGGGTACGGAAACGTGGGAGGGTCAGGCTACGTGCTGACTCACGGGTCAGTGCCAGCGTACGGGCCAGGACTAGGCTACGGCTTGGGGGTAAGTTGTAGGGCTGGTGGTGGGTTTCCGTTCCGGGCTAGGGTTAGGGTTAGGGAACGGCAAGGCTTAGGGCACAGGTGAGGGTACGGAAACGTGGGAGGGTCAGGCTACGTGCTGACGCACGGGTCAGTGCCAGCGTAAGGGCCAGGAGTAGGCTACGGCTTGGGGGTAAGTTGTAGGGCTGGATGTGGGTTTCCGTTCCGGGCTAGGGTTAGGGTTAGGGAACGGCAAGGCTTAGGGCACAGGTGAGGGTATGGAAACGTGGGAGGGTCAGGCTACGTGCTGACGCATGGGTCAGTGCCAGCGTACGGGCCAGGAGTAGGCTAAGGTGTAGGGTAAGGTGTAGGCCTGGTGGTGGGTTTCCGTTCCGGGCTAGGGTTAGGGTTAGGGAACGGCAAGGCTTAGGGCACAGGTGAGGGTACGGAAACGTGGGAGGGTCAGGCTACGTGCTGACGCATGGGTCAGTGCCAGCGTACGGGCCAGGAGTAGGCTACGGTGTAGGGTAAGGTGTAGGGCTGGTGGTGGGTTTCCGTTCCGGGCTAGGGTTAGGGTTAGGGAACGGCAAGGCTTAGGCCACAGGTGAGGGTATGGAAACGTGGGAGGGTCAGGCTACGTGCTGACGCATGGGTCAGTGCCAGCGTACGGGCCAGGAGTAGGCTACGGCTTGGGGGTAAGTTGTAGGGCTGGCGGTGGGTTTCCGTTCCGGGCTAGGGTTAGGGTTAGGGAACGGCAAGGCTTAGGGCACAGGTGAGGGTACAGAAACGTGGGAGGGTCAGGCTACGTGCTGACTCACGGGTCAGTGCCAGCGTACGGGCCAGGAGTAGGCTACGGCTTGGGGGTAAGGTGTAGGGCTGGTGGTGGGTTTCCGTTCCGGGCTAGGGTTAGGGTTAGGGAACGGCAAGGCTTAGGGCACAGGTGAGGGTACGGAAACGTGGGAGGGTCAGGCTACGTGCTGACGCACGGGTCAGTGCCAGCGTACGGGCCAGGAGTAGGCTACAACGTAGGGTAAGGAGTAGGGCTGGTGGTGGGTTTCCATTCTGGGCTAGAGTTAGGGTTAGGGAACGGCAAGGCTTAGGGCACAGGTGAGGGTACGGAAACGTGGGAGGGTCAGGCTACGTGCTGACGCACGGGTCAGTGCCAGCGTACCGGCCAGGAGTAGGCTACGGCGTAGGGTAAGGTGTAGGGCTGGTGGTGGGTTTCCGTTCCGGGCTAGGGTTAGGGTTAGGGAACGGCAAGGCTTAGGGCACAGGTGAGGGTACAGAAACGTGGGAGGGTCAGGCTACGTGCTGACGCATGGGTCAGTGCCAGCGTACGGGCCAGGAGTAGGCTACGGCTTGGGGGTAAGTTGTAGGGCTGGCGGTGGGTTTCCGTTCCGGGCTAGGGTTAGGGTTAGGGAACGGCAAGGCTTAGGGCACAGGTGAGGGTACAGAAACGTGGGAGGGTCAGGCTACGTGCTGACTCACGGGTCAGTGCCAGCGTACGGGCCAGGAGTAGGCTACGGCTTGGGGGTAAGGTGTAGGGCTGGTGGTGGGTTTCCGTTCCGGGCTAGGGTTAGGGTTAGGGAACGGCAAGGCTTAGGGCACAGGTGAGGGTACGGAAACGTGGGAGGGTCAGGCTACGTGCTGACGCACGGGTCAGTGCCAGCGTACGGGCCAGGAGTAGGCTACAACGTAGGGTAAGTAGTAGGGCTGCTGGTGGGTTTCCATTCTGGGCTAGAGTTAGGGTTAGGGAACGGCAAGGCTTAGGGCACAGGTGAGGGTACGGAAACGTGGGAGGGTCAGGCTACGTGCTGACGCACGGGTCAGTGCCAGCGTACCGGCCAGGAGTAGGCTACGGCGTAGGGTAAGGTGTAGGGCTGGTGGTGGGTTTCCATTCCGGGCTAGGGTTAGGGTTAGGGAACGGCAAGTCTTAGGGCACAGGTGAGGGTACGGAAACGTGGGAGGGTCAGGCTACGTGCTGACGCACGGGTCAGTGCCAGCGTACGGGCCAGGAGTAGGCTACGGCGTAGGGTAAGGTGTAGTGCTGGTGGTGGGTTTCCGTTCCGGGCTAGGGTTAGGGTTAGGGAATGGCTAGGCTGAGGGCACAGGTGAGGGTACGGAAACGTGGGAGGGTCAGGCTACGTGCTGACGCATGGGTCAGTGCCAGCGTACGGGCCAGGAGTAGGCTACGGCGTAGGGTAAGGTGTAGGGCTGGTGGTGGGTTTCCGTTCGGGCTAGGGTTAGGGTTAGGGAACGGCAAGGCTTAGGGCACAGGTGAGGGTACGGAAACGTGGGAGGGTCAGGCTACGTGCTGATGCATGGGTCAGTGCCAGCGTACCGGCCAGGTGTAGGCTACTGCTTGTGGGTTAGGTGTAGGGCTGGTGGTGGGTTTCCGTTCCGGGCTAGGGTTAGGGTTAGGGAACGGCAAGGCTTAGGGCACAGGTGAGGGTACGGAAACGTGGGAGGGTCAGGCTACGTGCTGACGCACGTGTCAGTGCCAGCGTACAGGCCAGGTGTAGGCTACGGCTTGGGGGTAAGGTGTAGGGCTGGTGTTGGGTTTCCGTTCAGGGCTAGGGTTAGGGGTAGGGAACGGCAAGGCTTAGGGCATAGGTGAGGGTACGGAAACGTGGGAGGGTCAGACTACGTGCTGACGCATGGGTCAGTGCCAGCGTACGGGCCTGGAGTAGGCTACAGCGTAGGGTAAGGTGTAGGGCTGGTGGTGGGTTTCCATTCCGGGCTAGAGTTAGGGTTAGGGAACGGCAAGGCTTAGGGCACAGGTGAGGGTACGGAAACGTGGGAGGGTCAGGCTACGTGCTGACGCACGGGTCAGTGCCAGCGTACGGGCCAGGACTAGGCTACGGCTTGGGGGTAAGTTGTAGGGCTGGTGGTGGGTTTCCGTTCCGGGCTAGGGTTAGGGTTAGGGAACGGCAAGGCTTAGCGCACAGGTGAGGGTATGGAAACGTGGGAGGGTCAGGCTACGTGCTGACGCACGGGTCAGTGCCAGCGTACCGGCCAGGTGTAGGCTACGGCTTCTGGGTAAGGTGTAGGGCTGGTGGTGGGTTTCCATTCCGGGCTAGGGTTAGGGTTATGGAACGGCAAGGCTTAGGGCACAGGTGAGGGTACAGAAACGTGGGAGGGTCAGGCTACGTGCTGACGCATGGGTCAGTGCCAGCGTACGGGCCAGGAGTAGGCCACGGCTTGGGGGTAAGGTGTAGGCCTGGCGGTGGGTTTCCGTTCCGGGCTAGGGTTAGGGTTAGGGAACGGCAAGGCTTAGGGCACAGGTGAGGGCATGGAAACGTGGGAGGGTCAGGCTACGTGCTGACGCACGGGTCAGTGCCAGCGTACGGGCCAGGAGTAGGCTAAGGTGTAGGGTAAGGTGTAGGGCTGGTGGTGGGTTTCCGTTCCGGGCTAGGGTTAGGGTTAGGGAACGGCAAGGCTTAGGGCACAGGTGAGGGTACGGAAACGTAGGAGGGTCAGGCTACGTGCTGACGCACGGGTCTGTGCCAGCGTACGGGCCAGGAGTAGGCTACGGCGAAGGGTAAGGTGTAGGGCTGGTGGTGGGTTTCCGTTCCGGGCTAGGGTTAGGGTTAGGGAACGGCAAGGCTTAGGGCACAGGTGAGGGTACGGAAACGTGGGAGGGTCAGGCTACGTGCTGCCGCACGGGTCAGTGCCAGCGTACCGGCCAGGTATAGGCTACGGCTTGTGGGTAAGTTGTAGGGCTGGTGGTGGGTTTCCCTTCCGGGCTAGGGTTAGGGTTAGGGAATGGCAAGGCTTAGGGCACAGGTGAGGGTACGGAAACGTGGGAGGGTCAGGCTACGTGCTGACGCAAGGGTCAGTGCCAGCGTACGGGCCAGGAGTAGGCTACGGCTTGGCGGCAAGTTTTAGGGCTGGTGGTGGGTTTCCGTTCCGGGCTAGGGTTAGGGTTAGGGAACGGCAAGGCTTAGGGCACAGGTGAGGGTACGGAAACGTGGGAGGGTCAGGCTACGTGCTGACGCACGGGTCAGTGCCAGCGTACGGGCCAGGAGTAGGCTACGGCGTAGGGTAAGGTGTAGGGTTGGTGGTGGGTTTCCGTTCCGTGCTAGGGTTAGGGTTAGGGAACGGCAAGGCTTAGGGCACAGGTGAGGGTACGGAAACGTGGGAGGGTCAGGCTACGTGCTGACGCACGGGTCTGTGCCAGCGTACGGGCCAGGAGTAGGCTACGGCTTGGGGGTATGTTGTAGGGCTGGTGGTGGGTTTTCGTTCCGGCCTAGGGTTAGGGTTAGGGAACGGCAAGGCTTAGGGCACAGGTGAGGGTACAGAAACGTGGGAGGGTCAGGCTACGTGCTGACGCACGGGTCAGTGCCAGCGTACGGGCCAGGAGTAGGCTACGGCTTGGGGGTAAGGTGTAGGGCTTTTGGTGGGTTTCCGTTCCGGGCTAGGGTTAGGGTTAGGGAACGGCAAGGCTTAGGGCACAGGTGAGGATACGGAAACGTGGGAGGGTCAGGCTACGTGCTGACGCACGGGTCAGTGCCAGCGTACGGGCCAGGAGTAGGCTACGGCGTAGGGTAAAGTGTAGGGCTGGTGGTGGGTTTCCATTCCGGGCTAGGGTTAGGGTTAGGGAACGGCAAGGCTTAGGGCACAGGTGAGGGTACAGAAACGTGGGAGGGTCAGGCTACGTGCTGATGCACGTGTCAGTGCCAGCGTACAGGCCAGGTGTAGGCTACGGCTTGGGGGTAAGTTGTAGGGCTGGTGGTGGGTTTCCGTTCCGGGCTAGGGTTAGGGTTAGGGAACGGCAAGGCTTAGGGCACAGGTGAGGGTACGGAAACGTGGGAGGGTCAGGCTACGTGCTGACTCACGGGTCAGTGCCAGCGTACGGGCCAGGACTAGGCTACGGCTTGGGGGTAAGTTGTAGGGCTGGTGGTGGGTTTCCGTTCCGGGCTAGGGTTAGGGTTAGGGAACGGCAAGGCTTAGGGCACAGGTGAGGGTACGGAAACGTGGGAGGGTCAGGCTACGTGCTGACGCACGGGTCAGTGCCAGCGTAAGGGCCAGGAGTAGGCTACGGCTTGGGGGTAAGTTGTAGGGCTGGATGTGGGTTTCCGTTCCGGGCTAGGGTTAGGGTTAGGGAACGGCAAGGCTTAGGGCACAGGTGAGGGTATGGAAACGTGGGAGGGTCAGGCTACGTGCTGACGCATGGGTCAGTGCCAGCGTACGGGCCAGGAGTAGGCTAAGGTGTAGGGTAAGGTGTAGGCCTGGTGGTGGGTTTCCGTTCCGGGCTAGGGTTAGGGTTAGGGAACGGCAAGGCTTAGGGCACAGGTGAGGGTACGGAAACGTGGGAGGGTCAGGCTACGTGCTGACGCATGGGTCAGTGCCAGCGTACGGGCCAGGAGTAGGCTACGGTGTAGGGTAAGGTGTAGGGCTGGTGGTGGGTTTCCGTTCCGGGCTAGGGTTAGGGTTAGGGAACGGCAAGGCTTAGGCCACAGGTGAGGGTATGGAAACGTGGGAGGGTCAGGCTACGTGCTGACGCATGGGTCAGTGCCAGCGTACGGGCCAGGAGTAGGCTACGGCTTGGGGGTAAGTTGTAGGGCTGGCGGTGGGTTTCCGTTCCGGGCTAGGGTTAGGGTTAGGGAACGGCAAGGCTTAGGGCACAGGTGAGGGTACAGAAACGTGGGAGGGTCAGGCTACGTGCTGACTCACGGGTCAGTGCCAGCGTACGGGCCAGGAGTAGGCTACGGCTTGGGGGTAAGGTGTAGGGCTGGTGGTGGGTTTCCGTTCCGGGCTAGGGTTAGGGTTAGGGAACGGCAAGGCTTAGGGCACAGGTGAGGGTACGGAAACGTGGGAGGGTCAGGCTACGTGCTGACGCACGGGTCAGTGCCAGCGTACGGGCCAGGAGTAGGCTACAACGTAGGGTAAGGAGTAGGGCTGGTGGTGGGTTTCCATTCTGGGCTAGAGTTAGGGTTAGGGAACGGCAAGGCTTAGGGCACAGGTGAGGGTACGGAAACGTGGGAGGGTCAGGCTACGTGCTGACGCACGGGTCAGTGCCAGCGTACCGGCCAGGAGTAGGCTACGGCGTAGGGTAAGGTGTAGGGCTGGTGGTGGGTTTCCGTTCCGGGCTAGGGTTAGGGTTAGGGAACGGCAAGGCTTAGGGCACAGGTGAGGGTACAGAAACGTGGGAGGGTCAGGCTACGTGCTGACGCATGGGTCAGTGCCAGCGTACGGGCCAGGAGTAGGCTACGGCTTGGGGGTAAGTTGTAGGGCTGGCGGTGGGTTTCCGTTCCGGGCTAGGGTTAGGGTTAGGGAACGGCAAGGCTTAGGGCACAGGTGAGGGTACAGAAACGTGGGAGGGTCAGGCTACGTGCTGACTCACGGGTCAGTGCCAGCGTACGGGCCAGGAGTAGGCTACGGCTTGGGGGTAAGGTGTAGGGCTGGTGGTGGGTTTCCGTTCCGGGCTAGGGTTAGGGTTAGGGAACGGCAAGGCTTAGGGCACAGGTGAGGGTACGGAAACGTGGGAGGGTCAGGCTACGTGCTGACGCACGGGTCAGTGCCAGCGTACGGGCCAGGAGTAGGCTACAACGTAGGGTAAGGAGTAGGGCTGCTGGTGGGTTTCCATTCTGGGCTAGAGTTAGGGTTAGGGAACGGCAAGGCTTAGGGCACAGGTGAGGGTACGGAAACGTGGGAGGGTCAGGCTACGTGCTGACGCACGGGTCAGTGCCAGCGTACCGGCCAGGAGTAGGCTACGGCGTAGGGTAAGGTGTAGGGCTGGTGGTGGGTTTCCATTCCGGGCTAGGGTTAGGGTTAGGGAACGGCAAGTCTTAGGGCACATGTGAGGGTACGGAAACGTGGGAGGGTCAGGCTACGTGCTGACGCACGGGTCAGTGCCAGCGTACGGGCCAGGAGTAGGCTACGGCGTAGGGTAAGGTGTAGGGCTGGTGGTGGGTTTCCGTTCCGGGCTAGGGTTAGGGTTAGGGAATGGCTAGGCTGAGGGCACAGGTGAGGGTACGGAAACGTGGGAGGGTCAGGCTACGTGCTGACGCATGGGTCAGTGCCAGCGTACGGGCCAGGAGTAGGCTACGGCGTAGGGTAAGGTGTAGGGCTGGTGGTGGGTTTCCGTTCGGGCTAGGGTTAGGGTTAGGGAACGGCAAGGCTTAGGGCACAGGTGAGGGTACGGAAACGTGGGAGGGTCAGGCTACGTGCTGATGCACGGGTCAGTGCCAGCGTACCGGCCAGGTGTAGGCTACTGCTTGTGGGTAAGGTGTAGGGCTGGTGGTGGGTTTCCGTTCCGGGCCAGGGTTAGGGTTAGGGAACGGCAAGGCTTAGGGCACAGGTGAGGGTACGGAAACGTGGGAGGGTCAGGCTACGTGCTGACGCACGTGTCAGTGCCAACGTACAGGCCAGGTGTAGGCTACGGCTTGGGGGTAAGGTGTAGGGCTGGTGTTGGGTTTCCGTTCAGGGCTAGGGTTAGGGGTAGGGAACGGCAAGGCTTAGGGCATAGGTGAGGGTACGGAAACGTGGGAGGGTCAGACTACGTGCTGACGCATGGGTCAGTGCCAGCGTACGGGCCTGGAGTAGGCTACAGCGTAGGGTAAGGTGTAGGGCTGGTGGTGGGTTTCCATTCCGGGCTAGAGTTAGGGTTAGGGAACGGCAAGGCTTAGGGCACAGGTGAGGGTACGGAAACGTGGGAGGGTCAGGCTACGTGCTGACGCACGGGTCAGTGCCAGCGTACGGGCCAGGACTAGGCTACGGCTTGGGGGTAAGTTGTAGGGCTGGTGGTGGGTTTCCGTTCCGGGCTAGGGTTAGGGTTAGGGAACGGCAAGGCTTAGCGCACAGGTGAGGGTATGGAAACGTGGGAGGGTCAGGCTACGTGCTGACGCACGGGTCAGTGCCAGCGTACCGGCCAGGTGTAGGCTACGGCTTCTGGGTAAGGTGTAGGGCTGGTGGTGGGTTTCCATTCCGGGCTAGGGTTAGGGTTAGGGAACGGCAAGGCTTAGGGCACAGGTGAGGGTACAGAAACGTGGGAGGGTCAGGCTACGTGCTGACGCATGGGTCAGTGCCAGCGTACGGGCCAGGAGTAGGCCACGGCTTGGGGGTAAGGTGTAGGCCTGGCGGTGGGTTTCCGTTCCGGGCTAGGGTTAGGGTTAGGGAACGGCAAGGCTTAGGGCACAGGTGAGGGTACAGAAACGTGGGAGGGTCAGGCTACGTGCTGACGCACGGGTCAGTGCCAGCGTACGGGCCAGGAGTAGGCTACGGCTTGGGGGTAAGGTGTAGGGCTGGTGGTGGTTTTCCGTTCTGGGCTAGGGTTAGGGTTAGGGAACGGCAAGGCTTAGGGCACAGGTGAGGGTACGGAAACGTGGGAGGGTCAGGCTACGTGCTGACGCACGGGTCAGTGCCAGCGTACGGGCCAGGACTAGGCTACGGCTTGGGGGTAAGTTGTAGGGCTGGTGGTGGGTTTCCGTTCCGGGCTAGGGTTAGGGTTAGGGAACGGCAAGGCTTAGGGCACAGGTGAGGGTATGGAAACGTGGGAGGGTCAGGCTACGTGCTGACGCACTGGTCAGTGCCAGCGTACTGGCCAGGTGTAGGCTACGGCTTCTGGGTAAGGTGTAGGGCTGGTGGTGGGTTTCCGTTCCGGGCTAGGGTTAGGGTTAGGGAACGGCAAGGCTTAGGGCACAGGTGAGGGTACGGAAACGTGGGAGGGTCAGGCTACGTGCTGATGCACGGGTCAGTGGCAGCGTACGGGCCAGGAGTAGGCTACGGCATGGGGGTAAGGTGTAGGGCTGGTGGTGGGTTTCCGTTCCGGGCTAGGGTTAGGGTTAGGGAACGGCAAGGCTTAGGGCACAGGTGAGGGTACGGAAACGTGGGAGGGTCAGGCTACGTGCTGATGCACGGGT
Source organism: Mesoplodon mirus (assembly GCF_964341445.2). Lineage (NCBI taxonomy): Eukaryota > Metazoa > Chordata > Mammalia > Artiodactyla > Ziphiidae > Mesoplodon > Mesoplodon mirus. Next base: position 476,957 of record NW_028295511.1, on the reverse strand, counting down.
CAGTGCCAGCGTACCGGCCAGGTGTAGGCTACGGCTTTTGGGTAAGGTGTAGGGCTGGTGGTGGGTTTCCATTCCAGGCTAGGTTTAGGGTTAGGGAACGGCAAGGCTTAGGGCACAGGTGAGGGTACAGAAACGTGGTAGGGTCAGGCTACGTGCTGACGCACGGGTCAGTGCCAGCGTACGGGCCAGGAGTAGGCTACGGCGTAGGGTAAGGTGTAGGGCTGGTGGTGGGTTTCCGTTCCGGGCTACGGTTAGGGTTAGGGAATGGCAAGGCTGAGGGCACAGGTGAGGGTACGGAAACGTGGGAGGGTCAGGCTACGTGCTGATGCACGGGTCAGTGCCAGCGTACGGGCCAGGAGTAGGCTACGGCGTAGGGTAAGGTGTAGGGCTGGTGGTGGGTTTCCGTTCCGGGCTAGGGTTAGGGTTAGGGAACGGCAAGGCTTAGGGCACAGGTGAGGGTACGGAAACGTGGGAGGGTCAGGCTACGTGCTGATGCACGGGTCAGTGCCAGCGTACCGGCCAGGTGTAGGCTACTGCTTGTGGGTAAGGTGTAGGGCTGGTGGTGGGTTTCCGTTCCGGGCTAGGGTTAGGGTTAGGGAACGGCAAGGCTTAGGGCACAGGTGAGGGTACGGAAACGTGGGAGGGTCAGGCTACGTGCTGACGCACGGGTCAGTGCCAGCGTACGGGCCAGGAGTAGGCTACGGCTTGGGGGTAAGGTGTAGGGCTGGTGGTGGGTTTCCGTTCCGGGCTAGGGTTAGGGTTAGGGAACGGCAAGGCTTAGGGCACAGGTGAGGGTACGGAAACGTGGGAGGGTCAGGCTACGTGCTGACGCACGGGTCAGTGCCAGCGTACGGGCCAGGAGTAGGCTACGGCTTGGGGGTATGTTGTAGGGCTGGTGGTGGGTTTTCGTTCCGGGCTAGGGTTAGGGTTAGGGAACGGCAAGGCTTAGGGCACAGGTGAGGGTACAGAAAGGTGGGAGGGTCAGGCTACGTGCTGACGCACGGGTCAGTGCCAGCGTACGGGCCAGGAGTAGGCTACGGCTTGGGGGTAAGGTGTAGGGCTTTTGGTGGGTTTCCGTTCCGGGCTAGGGTTAGGGTTAGGGAACGGCAAGGCTTAGGGCACAGGTGAGGATACGGAAACGTGGGAGGGTCAGGTTACGTGCTGACACACGGGTCAGTGCCAGCGTACGGGCCAGGAGTAGGCTACGGCGTAGGGTAAGGTGTAGGGCTGGTGGTGGGATTCCATTCCGGGCTAGGTTTAGGGTTAGGGAACGGCAAGGCTTAGGGCACAGGTGAGGGTACAGAAACGTGGGAGGGTCAGGCTACGTGCTGATGCACGTGTGAGTTCCAGCGTACAGGCCAGGTGTAGGCTACGGCTTGGGGGTAAGTTGTAGGGCTGGTGGTGGGTTTCCGTTCCGGGCTAGGGTTAGGGTAAGGGAACGGCAAGGCTTAGGGCACAGGTGAGTGTATGGAAACGTGGGAGGGTCAGACTACGTGCTGACGCATGGGTCAGTGCCAGCGTACGGGCCTGGAGTAGGCTACGGCGTAGGGTAAGGTGTAGGGCTGGTGGTGGGTTTCCGTTCCGGGCTAGGGTTAGGGTTAGGGAACGGCAAGGCTTAGGGCACAGGTGAGGGTACAGAAACGTGGGAGGGTCAGGCTACGTGCTGACGCACAGGTCAGTGCCAGCGCACGGGCCAGGAGTAGGCTACGGCGTAGGGTAAGGTGTAGGGCTGGTGGTGGGTTTCCGTTCCGGGCTAGGGTTAGGGTTAGGGAACGGCTAGGCTGAGGGCACAGGTGAGGGTACGGAAACGTGGGAGGGTCAGGCTACGTGCTGACGCATGGGTCAGTGCCAGCGTACGGGCCAGGAGTAGGCTACGGCGTAGGGTAAGGTGTAGGGCTGGTGGTGGGTTTCCGTTCCGGGCTAGGGTTAGGGTTAGGGAACGGCAAGGCTTAGGGCACAGGTGAGGGTACGGAAACGTGGGAGGGTCAGGCTACGTGCTGATGCATGGGTCAGTGCCAGCGTACCGGCCAGGTGTAGGCTACTGCTTGTGGGTAAGGTGTAGGGCTGGTGGTGGGTTTCCGTTCTGGGCTAGGGTTAGGGTTAGGGAACGGCAAGGCTTAGGGCACAGGTGAGGGTACGGAAACGTGGGAGGGTCAGGCTACGTGCTGACGCACGTGTCAGTGCCAGCGTACAGGCCAGGTGTAGGCTACGGCTTGGGGGTAAGGTGTAGGGCTGGTGTTGGGTTTCCGTTCAGGGCTAGGGTTAGGGGTAGGGAACGGCAAGGCTTAGGGCATAGGTGAGGGTACGGAAACGTGTGAGGGTCAGACTACGTGCTGACGCATGGGTCAGTGCCAGCGTACGGGCCTGGAGTAGGCTACAGCGTAGGGTAAGGTGTAGGGCTGGTGGTGGGTTTCCATTCCGGGCTAGAGTTAGGTTTAGGGAACGGCAAGGCTTAGGGCACAGGTGAGGGTACAGAAACGTGGGAGGGTCAGGCTACGTGCTGACGCATGGGTCAGTGCCAGCGTACGGGCCAGGAGTAGGCTACGGCTTGGGGGTAAGGTGTAGGCCTGGCGGTGGGTTTCCGTTCCGGGCTAGGGTTAGGGTTAGGGAACGGCAAGGCTTAGGGCACAGGTGAGGGTACAGAAACGTGAGAGGGTCAGGCTACGTGCTGACGCACGGGTCAGTGCCAGCATACGGGACAGGAGTAGGCTACGGCTTGGGGGTAAGGTGTAGGGCTGGTGGTGGTTTTCCGTTCCGGGCTAGGGTTAGGGTTAGGGAACGGCAAGGCTTAGGGCACAGGTGAGGGTACGGAAACGTGGGAGGGTCAGGCTACGTGCTGACGCACGGGTCAGTGCCAGCGTACGGGCCAGGACTAGGCTACGGCTTGGGGGTAAGTTGTAGGGCTGGTGGTGGGTTTCCGTTCCGGGCTAGGGTTAGGGTTAGGGAACGGCAAGGCTTATGGCACAGGTGAGGGTATGGAAACGTGGGAGGGTCAGGCTACGTGCTGACGCACGGGTCAGTGCCAGCGTACCGGCCAGGTGTAGGCTACGGCTTCTGGGTAAGGTGTAGGGCTGGTGGTGGGTTTCCATTCCGGGCTAGGGTTAGGGTTAGGAAACGGCAAGGCTTAGGGCACAGGTGAGGGTACAGAAACGTGGGAGGGTCAGGCTACGTGCTGACGCATGGGTCAGTGCCAGCGTACGGGCCAGGAGTAGGCTACGGCTTGGGGGTAAGGTGTAGGCCTGGCGGTGGGTTTCCGTTCCGGGCTAGGGTTAGGGTTAGGGAACGGCAAGGCTTAGGGCACAGGTGAGGGTATGGAAACGTGGGAGGGTCAGGCTACGTGCTGACGCACGGGTCAGTGCCAGCGTACCGGCCAGGTGTAGGCTACGGCTTCTGGGTAAGGTGTAGGGCTGGTGGTGGGTTTCCGTTCCGGGCTAGGGTTAGGGTTAGGGAACGGCAAGGCTTAGGGCACAGGTGAGGGTACGGAAACGTGGGAGGGTCAGGCTACGTGCTGATGCACGGGTCAGTGCCAGCGTACGGGCCGGGAGTAGGCTACGGCTTGGGGGTAAGGTGTAGGGCTGGTGGTGGGTTTCCGTTCCGGGCTAGGGTTAGGGTTAGGGAACGGCAAGGCTTAGGGCACAGGTGAGGGTACGGAAACGTGGGAGGGTCAGGCTACGTGCTGATGCACGGGTCAGTGCCAGCGTACCGGCCAGGTGTAGGCTTCGGCTTTTGGGTAAGGTGTAGGGCTGGTGGTGGGTTTCCATTCCAGGCTAGGTTTAGGGTTAGGGAACGGCAAGGCTTAGGGCACAGGTGAGGGTACAGAAACGTGGGAGGGTCAGGCTACGTGCTGACGCACGGGTCAGTGCCAGCGTACGGGCCAGGAGTAGGCTACGGCGTAGGGTAAGGTGTAGGGCTGGTGGTGGGTTTCCGTTCAGGGCTAGGGTTAGGGTTAGGGAATGGCAAGGCTGAGGGCACAGGTGAGGGTACGGAAACGTGGGAGGGTCAGGCTACGTGCTGATGCACGGGTCAGTGCCAGCGTACGGGCCAGGAGTAGGCTACGGCGTAGGGTAAGGTGTAGGGCTGGTGGTGGGTTTCCGTTCCGGGCTAGGGTTAGGGTTAGGGAACGGCAAGGCTTAGGGCACAGGTGAGGGTACGGAAACGTGGGAGGGTCAGGCTACGTGCTGATGCACGGGTCAGTGCCAGCGTACCGGCCAGGTGTAGGCTACTGCTTGTGGGTAAGGTGTAGGGCTGGTGGTGGGTTTCCGTTCCGGGCTAGGGTTAGGGTTAGGGAACGGCAAGGCTTAGGGCACAGGTGAGGGTACGGAAACGTGGGAGGGTCAGGCTACGTGCTGACGCACGGGTCAGTGCCAGCGTACGGGCCAGGAGTCGGCTACGGCTTGGGGGTAAGGTGTAGGGCTGGTGGTGGGTTTCCGTTCCGGGCTAGGGTTAGGGTTAGGGAACGGCAAGGCTTAGGGCACAGGTGAGGGTACGGAAACGTGGGAGGGTCAGGCTACGTGCTGACGCACGGGTCAGTGCCAGCGTACGGGCCAGGAGTAGGCTACGGCTTGGGGGTATGTTGTAGGGCTGGTGGTGGGTTTTCGTTCCGGGCTATGGTTAGGGTTAGGGAACGGCAAGGCTTAGGGCACAGGTGAGGGTACAGAAAGGTGGGAGGGTCAGGCTACGTGCTGACGCACGGGTCAGTGCCAGCGTACGGGCCAGGAGTAGGCTACGGCTTGGGGGTAAGGTGTAGGGCTTTTGGTGGGTTTCCGTTCCGGGCTAGGGTTAGGGTTAGGGAACGGCAAGGCTTAGGGCACAGGTGAGGATACGGAAACGTGGGAGGGTCAGGTTACGTGCTGACGCACGGGTCAGTGCCAGCGTACGGGCCAGGAGTAGGCTACGGCGTAGGGTAAGGTGTAGGGCTGGTGGTGGGATTCCATTCCGGGCTAGGGTTAGGGTTAGGGAACGGCAAGGCTTAGGGCACAGGTGAGGGTACAGAAACGTGGGAGGGTCAGGCTACGTGCTGATGCACGTGTCAGTTCCAGCGTACAGGCCAGGTGTAGGCTACGGCTTGGGGGTAAGTTGTAGGGCTGGTGGTGGGTTTCCGTTCCGGGCTAGGGTTAGGGTTAGGGAACGGCAAGGCTTAGGGCACAGGTGAGTGTATGGAAACGTGGGAGGGTCAGACTACGTGCTGACGCATGGGTCAGTGCCAGCGTACGGGCCTGGAGTAGGCTACGGCGTAGGGTAAGGTGTAGGGCTGGTGGTGGGTTTCCGTTCCGGGCTAGGGTTAGGGTTAGGGAACGGCAAGGCTTAGGGCACAGGTGAGGGTACAGAAACGTGGGAGGGTCAGGCTACGTGCTGACGCATGGGTCAGTGCCAGCGTACGGGCCAGGAGTAGGCTACGGCTTGGGGGTAAGTTGTAGGGCTGGCGGTGGGTTTCCGTTCCGGGCTAGGGTTAGGGTTAGGGAACGGCAAGGCTTAGGGCACAGGTGAGGGTACAGAAACGTGGGAGGGTCAGGCTACGTGCTGACTCACGGGTCAGTGCCAGCGTACGGGCCAGGAGTAGGCTACGGCTTGGGGGTAAGGTGTAGGGCTGGTGGTGGGTTTCCGTTCCGGGCTAGGGTTAGGGTTAGGGAACGGCAAGGCTTAGGGCACAGGTGAGGGTACGGAAACGTGGGAGGGTCAGGCTACGTGCTGACGCACGGGTCAGTGCCAGCGTACGGGCCAGGAGTAGGCTACAACGTAGGGTAAGGAGTAGGGCTGGTGGTGGGTTTCCATTCTGGGCTAGAGTTAGGGTTAGGGAACGGCAAGGCTTAGGGCACAGGTGAGGGTACGGAAACGTGGGAGGGTCAGGCTACGTGCTGACGCACGGGTCAGTGCCAGCGTACCGGCCAGGAGTAGGCTACGGCGTAGGGTAAGGTGTAGGGCTGGTGGTGGGTTTCCGTTCCGGGCTAGGGTTAGGGTTAGGGAACGGCAAGGCTTAGGGCACAGGTGAGGGTACGGAAACGTGGGAGGGTCAGGCTACGTGCTGACGCACGGGTCAGTGCCAGCGTACGGGCCAGGAGTAGGCTACGGCGTAGGGTAAGGTGTAGGGCTGGTGGTGGGTTTCCGTTCCGGGCTAGGGTTAGGGTTAGGGAACGGCTAGGCTGAGGGCACAGGTGAGGGTACGGAAACGTGGGAGGGTCAGGCTACGTGCTGACGCACGGGTCAGTGCCAGCGTACGGGCCAGGAGTAGGCTACGGCGTAGGGTAAGGTGTAGGGCTGGTGGTGGGTTTCCGTTCCGGGCTAGGGTTAGGGTTAGGGAACGGCAAGGCTTAGGGCACAGGTGAGGGTACGGAAACGTGGGAGGGTCAGGCTACGTGCTGATGCACGGGTCAGTGCCAGCGTACTGGCCAGGTGTAGGCTACTGCTTGTGGGTAAGGTGTAGGGCTGGTGGTGGGTTTCCGTTCCGGGCTAGGGTTAGGGTTAGGGAACGGCAAGGCTTAGGGCACAGGTGAGGGTACGGAAACGTGGGAGGGTCAGGCTACGTGCTGACGCACGTGTCAGTGCCAGCGTATAGGCCAGGTGTAGGCTACGGCTTGGGGGTAAGGTGTAGGGCTGGTGGTGGGTTTCCATTCAGGGCTAGGGTTAGGGGTAGGGAACGGCAAGGCTTAGGGCATAGGTGAGGGTACGGAAACGTGTGAGGGTCAGACTACGTGCTGACACATGGGTCAGTGCCAGCGTACGGGCCTGGAGTAGGCTACAGCGTAGGGTAAGGTGTAGGGCTGGTGGTGGGTTTCCATTCCGGGCTAGGGTTAGGGTTAGGGAACGGCAAGGCTTAGGGCACAGGTGAGGGTACAGAAACGTGGGAGGGTCAGGCTACGTGCTGACGCATGGGTCAGTGCCAGCGTACGGGCCAGGAGTAGGCTACGGCTTGGGGGTAAGGTGTAGGCCTGGCGGTGGGTTTCCGTTCCGGGCTAGGGTTAGGGTTAGGGAACGGCAAGGCTTAGGGCACAGGTGAGGGTACAGAAACGTGGGAGGGTCAGGCTACGTGCTGACGCACGGGTCAGTGCCAGCGTACGGGCCAGGAGTAGGCTACGGCTTGGGGGTAAGGTGTAGGGCTGGTGGTGGTTTTCCGTTCCGGGCTAGGGTTAGGGTTAGGGAACGGCAAGGCTTAGGGCACAGGTGAGGGTACGGAAACGTGGGAGGGTCAGGCTACGTGCTGACGTACGGGTCAGTGCCAGCGTACGGGCCAGGACTAGGCTACGGCTTGGGGGTAAGTTGTAGGGCTGGTGGTGGGTTTCCGTTCCGGACTAGGGTTAGGGTTAGGGAACGGCAAGGCTTAGGGCACAGGTGAGGGTACGGAAACGTGGGAGGGTCAGGCTACGTGCTGACGCACGGGTCAGTGCCAGCGTAAGGGCCAGGAGTAGGCTACGGCTTGGGGGTAAGTTGTAGGGCTGGATGTGGGTTTCCGTTCCGGGCTAGGGTTAGGGTTAGGGAACGGCAAGGCTTAGGGCACAGGTGAGGGTACGGAAACGTGGGAGGGTCAGGCTATGCGCTGACGCATGGGTCAGTGCCAGCGTACGGGCCAGGAGTAGGCTACGGCGTATGGTAAGGTGTAGGGCTGGTGGTGGGTTTCCGTTCCGGGCTAGGGTTAGGGTTAGGGAACGGCAAGGCTTAGGGCACAGGTGAGGGTATGGAAACGTGGGAGGGTCAGGCTACGTGGTGACGCACGGGTCAGTGCCAGCGTACGGGCCAGGAGTAGGCTAAGGTGGAGGGTAAGGTGTAGGGCTGGTGGTGGGTTTCCGTTCCGGGCTAGGGTTAGGGTTAGGGAACGGCAAGGCTTAGGGCACAGGTGAGGGTACAGAAACGTGGGAGGGTCAGGCTACGTGCTGACGCACGGGTCAGTGCCAGCGTACCGGCCAGGTGTAGGCTACGGCTTCTGGGTAAGTTGTAGGGCTGGTGGTGGGTTTCCGTTCCGGGCTAGGGTTAGGGTTAGGGAACGGCAAGGCTTAGGGCACAGGTGAGGGTACGGAAACGTGGGAGGGTCAGGCTACGTGCTGACGCACGGGTCAGTGCCAGCGTAAGGGCCAGGAGTAGGCTACGGCTTGGGGGTAAGTTGTAGGGCTGGATGTGGGTTTCCGTTCCGGGCTAGGGTTAGGGTTAGGGAACGGCAAGGCTTAGGGCACAGGTGAGGGTACGGAAACGTGGGAGGGTCAGGCTACGTGCTGACGCACGGGTCAGTGCCAGCGTACGGGCCAGGAGTAGGCTACGGCGTAGGGTAAGGTGTAGGGCTGGTGGTGGGTTTCCATTCCGGGCTAGGGTTAGGGTTAGGGATCGGCAAGGCTTAGGGCACAGGTGAGGGTACAGAAACGTGGGAGGGTCAGGCTACGTGCTGATGCACGTGTCAGTGCCAGCGTACAGGCCAGGTGTAGGCTACGGCTTGGGGGTAAGGTGTAGGGCTGGTGGTGGGTTTCCGTTCCGGGCTAGGGTTAGGGGTAGGGAACGGCAAGGCTTAGGGCACAGGTGAGGGTACGGAAACGTGTGAGTGTCAGACTACGTGCTGACGCATGGGTCAGTGCCAGCGTACGGGCCTGGAGTAGGCTACAGCGTAGGGTAAGGTGTAGGGCTGGTGGTGGGTTTCCGTTCCGGGCTAGGGTTAGGGTTAGGGAACGGCAAGGCTTAGGGCACAGGTGAGGGTACAGAAACGTGGGAGGGTCAGGCTACGTGCTGACGCATGGGTCAGTGCCAGCGTACGGGCCAGGAGTAGGCTACGGCTTGGGGGTAAGGTGTAGGCCTGGCGGTGGGTTTCCGTTCCGGGCTAGGGTTAGGGTTAGGGAACGGCAAGGCTTAGGGCACAGGTGAGGGTACAGAAACGTGGGAGGGTCAGGCTACGTGCTGACGCACGGGTCAGTGCCAGCGTACGGGCCAGGAGTAGGCTACGGCTTGGGGGTAAGGTGTAGGGCTGGTGGTGGTTTTCCGTTCCGGGCTAGGGTTAGGGTTAGGGAACGGCAAGGCTTAGGGCACAGGTGAGGGTACGGAAACGTGGGAGGGTCAGGCTACGTGCTGACGCACGGGTCAGTGCCAGCGTACGGGCCAGGACTAGGCTACGGCTTGGGGGTAAGTTGTAGGGTTGGTGGTGGTTTTCCGTTCCGGGCTAGGGTTAGGGTTAGGGAACGGCAAGGCTTAGGGCACAGGTGAGGGTACGGAAACGTGGGAGGGTCAGGCTACGTGCTGACGCACGGGTCAGTGCCAGCGTAAGGGCCAGGAGTAGGCTACGGCTTGGGGGTAAGTTGTAGGGCTGGAGGTGGGTTTCCGTTCCGGGCTAGGGTTAGGGTTAGGGAACGGCAAGGCTTAGGGCACAGGTGAGGGTACGGAAACGTGGGAGGGTCAGGCTACGTGCTGATGCACGGGTCAGTGCCAGCGTACGGGCCAGGAGTAGGCTATGGCATAGGGTAAGGTGTAGGGGTGGTGGTGGGTTTCCGTTCCGGGCTAGGATTAGGGTTAGGGAATGGCAAGGCTGAGGGCACACGTGAGGGTACGGAAACGTGGGAGGGTCAGGCTATGTGCTGACGCACGGGTCAGTGCCAGCGTACGGGCCAGGAGTAGGCTACGGCGTAGGGTAAGGTGTAGGGCTGGTGGTGGGTTTCCGTTCCGGGCTAGGGTTAGGGTTAGGGAACGGCAAGGCTTAGGGCACAGGTGAGGGTACGGAAACGTGGGACGGTCAGGCTACGTGCTGATGCACGGGTCAGTGCCAGCGTACCGGCCAGGTGTAGGCTACTGCTTGTGGGTAAGGTGTAGGGCTGGTGGTGGGTTTCCGTTCCGGGCTAGGGTTAGGGTTAGGGAACGGCAAGGCTTAGGGCACAGGTGAGGGTACGGAAACGTGGGAGGGTCAGGCTACGTGCTGACGCACGGGTCAGTGCCAGCGTACGGGCCAGGAGTAGGCTACGGCTTGGGGGTAAGGTGTAGGGCTGGTGGTGGGTTTCCGTTCCGGGCTAGGGTTAGGGTTAGGGAACGGCAAGGCTTAGGGCACAGGTGAGGGTACGGAAACGTGGGAGGGTCAGGCTACGTGCTGACGCACGGGTCAGTGCCAGCGTACGGGCCAGGAGTAGGCTACGGCGTAGGGTAAGGTGTAGGGCTGGTGGTGGGTTTCCATTCCGGGCTAGGGTTAGGGATAGGGATCGGCAAGGCTTAGGGTACAGGTGAGGGTACAGAAACGTGGGAGGGTCAGGCTACGTGCTGATGCACGTGTCAGTGCCAGCGTACAGGCCAGGTGTAGGCTACGGCTTGGGGGTAAGTTGTAGGGCTGGTGGTGGGTTTCCGTTCCGGGCTAGGGTTAGGGTTAGGGAACGGCAAGGCTTAGGGCACAGGTGAGTGTATGGAAACGTGGGAGGGTCACACTACGTGCTGACGCATGGGTCAGTGCCAGCGTACGGGCCTGGAGTAGGCTACAGCGTAGGGTAAGGTGTAGGGCTGGTGGTGGGTTTCCGTTCCGGGCTAGGGTTAGGGTTGGGGAACGGCAAGGCTTAGGGCACAGGTGAGGGTACAGAAACGTGGGAGGGTCAGGCTACGTGCTGACGCATGGGTCAGTGCCAGCGTACGGGCCAGGAGTAGGCTACGGCTTGGGGGTAAGGTGTAGGGCTGGTTGTGGGTTTCCGTTCCGGGCTAGGGTTAGGGTTAGGGAACGGCAAGGCTTAGGGCAGAGGTGAGGGTACGGAAACGTGGGAGGGTCAGGCTACGTGCTGACGCATGGGTCAGTGCCAGCGTACGGGCCAGGAGTAGGCAACGGCGTAGGGTAAGGTGTAGGGCTGGTGGTGGGTTTCCGTTCCGGGCTAGGGTTAGGGTTAGGGAACGGCAAGGCTTAGGGCACAGGTGAGGGTACGGAAACGTGGGAGGGTCAGGCTACGTGCTGATGCACGGGTCAGTGCCAGCGTACCGGCCAGGTGTAGGCTACTGCTTGTGGGTAAGGTGTAGGGCTGGTGGTGGGTTTCCGTTCCGGGCTAGGGTTAGGGTTAGGGAACGGCAAGGCTTAGGGCACAGGTGAGGGTACGGAAACGTGGGAGGGTCAGGCTACGTGCTGACGCACGTGTCAGTGCCAGCGTACAGGCCAGGTGTAGGCTACGGCTTGGGGGTAAGGTGTAGGGCTGGTGGTGGTTTTCCGTTCCGGGCTAGGGTTAGGGGTAGGGAACGGCAAGGCTTAGGGCACAGGTGAGGGTACGGAAACGTGTGAGGGTCAGACTACGTGCTGACGCATGGGTCAGTGCCAGCGTACGGGCCTGGAGTAGGCTACAGCGTAGGGTAAGGTGTAGGGCTGGTGGTGGGTTTCCGTTCCGGGCTAGGGTTAGGGTTAGGGAACGGCAAGGCTTAGGGCACAGGTGAGGGTACAGAAACGTGGGAGGGTCAGGCTACGTGCTGACGCATGGGTCAGTGCCAGCGTACGGGCCAGGAGTAGGCTACGGCTTGGGGGTAAGGTGTAGGCCTGGCGGTGGGTTTCCGTTCCGGGCTAGGGTTAGGGTTAGGGAACGGCAAGGCTTAGGGCACAGGTGAGGGTACAGAAACGTGGGAGGGTCAGGCTACGTGCTGACGCACGGGTCAGTGCCAGCGTACGGGCCAGGAGTAGGCTACGGCTTGGGGGTAAGGTGTAGGGCTGGTGGTGGTTTTCCGTTCCGGGCTAGGGTTAGGGTTAGGGAACGGCAAGGCTTAGGGCACAGGTGAGGGTACGGAAACGTGGGAGGGTCAGGCTACGTGCTGACGCACGGGTCAGTGCCAGCGTACGGGCCAGGACTAGGCTACGGCTTGGGGGTAAGTTGTAGGGTTGGTGGTGGTTTTCCGTTCCGGGCTAGGGTTAGGGTTAGGGAACGGCAAGGCTTAGGGCACAGGTGAGGGTACGGAAACGTGGGAGGGTCAGGCTACGTGCTGACGCACGGGTCAGTGCCAGCGTAAGGGCCAGGAGTAGGCTACGGCTTGGGGGTAAGTTGTAGGGCTGGAGGTGGGTTTCCGTTCCGGGCTAGGGTTAGGGTTAGGGAACGGCAAGGCTTAGGGCACAGGTGAGGGTATGGAAACGTGGGAGGGACAGGCTACGTGCTGACGCACGGGTCAGTGCCAGCGTACGGGCCAGGAGTAGGCTAAGGTGTAGGGTAAGGTGTAGGGCTGGTGGTGGGTTTCCGTTCCGGGCTAGGGTTAGGGTTAGGGAACGGCAAGGCTTAGGGCACAGGTGAGGGTACGGAAACGTGGGAGGGTCAGGCTACGTGCTGATGCACGTGTCAGTGCCAGCGTACCGGCCAGGTGTAGGCTACGGCTTGTGGGTAAGGTGTAGGGCTGGTGGTGGGTTTCCATTCCAGGCTAGGTTTAGGGTTAGGGAACGGCAAGGCTTAGGGCACAGGTGAGGGTACAGAAACGTGGGAGGGTCAGGCTACGTGCTGACGCACGGGTCAGTGCCAGCGTACGGGCCAGGAGTAGGCTACGGCGTAGGGTAAGGTGTAGGGCTGGTGGTGGGTTTCCGTTCCGGGCTAGGGTTAGGGTTAGGGAATGGCAAGGCTGAGGGCACAGGTGAGGGTACGGAAACGAGGGAGGGTCAGGCTACGTGCTGATGCATGGGTCAGTGCCAGCGTACGGGCCAGGAGTAGGCTACGGCGTAGGGTAAGGTGTAGGGCTGGTGGTGGGTTTCCGTTCCGGGCTAGGGTTAGGGTTAGGGAACGGCAAGGCTTAAGGCACAGGTGAGGGTACGGAAACGTGGGAGGGTCAGGCTACGTGCTGATGCACGGGTCAGTGCCAGCGTACCGGCCAGGTGTAGGCTACTGCTTGTGGGTAAGGTGTAGGGCTGGTGGTGGGTTTCCGTTCCGGGCTAGGGTTAGGGTTAGGGAACGGCAAGGCTTAGGGCACAGGTGAGGGTACGGAAACGTGGGAGGGTCAGGCTACGTGCTGACGCACGGGTCAGTGCCAGCGTACGGGCCAGGAGTAGGCTACGGCTTGGGGGTAAGGTGTAGGGCTGGTGGTGGGTTTCCGTTCCGGGCTAGGGTTAGGGTTAGGGAACGGCAAGGCTTAGGGCACAGGTGAGGGTACGGAAACGTGGGAGGGTCAGGCTACCTGCTGACGCACGGGTCAGTGCCAGCGTACGGGCCAGGAGTAGGCTACGGCGTAGGGTAAGGTGTAGGGCTGGTGGTGGGTTTCCGTTCCGGGCTAGGGTTAGGGTTAGGGAACGGCAAGGCTTAAGGCACAGGTGAGGGTACGGAAACGTGGGAGGGTCAGGCTACGGGCTGACACACGGGTCAGTGCCAGCGTACGGGCCAGGAGTAGGCTACGGCTTGGGGGTATGGTGTAGGGCTGGTGGTGGGTTTCCGTTCCGGGCTAGGGTTAGGGTTAGGGAACGGCAAGGCTTAGGGCACAGGTGAGGGTACGGAAACGTGGGAGGGTCAGTCTACGTGCTGACGCACGGGTCAGTGCCAGCGTACGGGCCAGGAGTAGGCTACGGTGTAGGGTAAGGTGTAGGGCTGGTGGTGGGTTTCCGTTCCGTGCTAGGGTTAGGGTTAGGGAACGGCAAGGCTTAGGGCACAGGTGAGGGTACGGAAACGTAGGAGGGTCAGGCTACGTGCTGACGCACGGGTCAGTGCCAGCGTACGGGCCAGGAGTAGGCTACGGCGAAGGGTAAGGTGTAGGGCTGGTGGTGGGTTTCCGTTCCGGGCTAGGGTTACGGTTAGGGAACGGCAAGGCTTAGGGCACAGGTGAGGGTACGGAAACGTGGGAGGGTCAGGCTACGTGCTGACGCACGGGTCAGTGCCAGCGTACCGGCCAGGTATAGGCTACGGCTTGTGGGTAAGTTGTAGGGCTGGTGGTGGGTTTCCGTTCCAGGCTAGGGTTAGGGTTAGGGAACGGCAAGGCTTAGGGCACAGGTGAGGGTACGGAAACGTGGGAGGGTCAGGCTACGTGCTGACGCACGGGTCAGTGCCAGCGTACGGGCCAGGAGTAGGCTAAGGTGTAGGGTAAGGTGTAGGGCTGGTGGTGGGTTTCCGTTCCGGGCTAGGGTTAGGGTTAGGGAACGGCAAGGCTTAGGGCACAGGTGAGGGTACGGAAACGTGGGAGGGTCAGGCTACGTGCTGACGCACGGGTCAGTGCCAGCGTACGGGCCAGGAGTAGGCTACGGCGTAGGGTAAGGTGTAGGGTTGGTGGTGGGTTTCCGTTCCGTGCTAGGGTTAGGGTTAGGGAACGGCAAGGCTTAGGGCACAGGTGAGGGTACGGAAACGTGGGAGGGTCAGGCTACGTGCTGACGCACGGGTCAGTGCCAGCGTACGGGCCAGGAGTAGGCTACGGCTTGGGGGTAAGGTGTAGGGCTGGTGGTGGGTTTCCGTTCCGGGCTAGGCTTAGGGTTAGGGAACGGCAAGGCTTAGGGCACAGGTGAGGGTACGGAAACGGGAGGGTCAGGCTACGTGCTGACGCACGGGTCAGTGCCAGCGTACGGGCCAGGAGTAGGCTACGGCGTAGGGTAAGGTGTAGGGCTGGTGGTGGGTTTCCATTCCGGGCTAGGGTTAGGGTTAGGGAACGGCAAGGCTTAGGGCACAGGTGAGGGTACAGAAACGTGGGAGGGTCAGGCTACGTGCTGATGCACGTGTCAGTGCCAGCGTACAGGTCAGGTGTAGGCTACGGCTTGGGGGTAAGGTGTAGGGCTGGTGGTGGGTTTCCGTTCTGGGCTAGGGTTAGGGTTAGGGAACGGCAAGGCTTAGGGCACAGGTGAGGGTATGGAAACGTGGGAGGGTCAGACTACGTGCTGACGCATGGGTCAGTGCCAGCGTACGGGCCTGGAGTAGGCTACAGCGTAGGGTAAGGTGTAGGGCTTGTGGTGGGTTTCCGTTCCGGGCTAGGGTTAGGGTTAGGGAACGGCAAGGCTTAGGGCACAGGTGAGGGTACAGAAACGTTGGAGGGTCAGGCTACGCGCTGACGCATGGGTCAGTGCCAGCGTACGGGCCAGGAGTAGGCTACGGCTTGGGGGTAAGGTGTAGGGCTGGCGGTGGGTTTCCGTTCCGGGCTAGGGTTAGGGTTAGGGAACGGCAAGGCTTAGGGCACAGGTGAGGGTACGGAAACGTGGGAGGGTCAGGCTACGTGCTGACGCACGGCTCAGTGCCAGCGTACGGGCCAGGAGTAGTCTACAACGTAGGGTAAGGTGTAAGGCTGGTGGTGGGTTTCCGTTCTGGGCTAGGGTTAGGGTTAGGGAACGGCAAGGCTTAGGGCACAGGTGAGGGTACGGAAACGTGGGAGGGTCAGGCTACGTGCTGACGCACGGGTCAGTGCCAGCGTACCGGCCAGGAGTAGGCTATGGCTTGGGGGTAAGGTGTAGGGCTGGTGGTGTGTTTCCGTTCCGGCCTAGGGTTAGGGTTAGGGAACGGGAAGGCTTAGGGCACAGGTGAGGGTACAGAAACGTGGGAGGGTCAGGCTACGTGCTGACGCACGGGTCAGTGCCAGCGTACGTGCCAGGAGTAGGCTACGGCTTGGGGGTAAGTTGTAGGGCTGGTGGTAGGTTTCCGTTCCGGGCTAGGGTTAGGGTTAGGGAACGGCAAGGCTTAGGGCACAGGTGAGGGTACGGAAACGTGGGAGGGTCAGGCTACGTGCTGACGCACCGGTCAGTGCCAGCGTACGGGCCAGGAGTAGGCTACGGCGTAGGGTAAGGTGTAGGGCTGGTGGTGGGTTTCCGTTCCGGGCTAGGGTTAGGGTTAGGGAACGGCAAGGCTGAGGGCACAGGTGAGGGTACGGAAATGTGGGAGGGTCAGGCTACGTGCTGACGCACGGGTCAGTGCCAGCGTACAGGCCAGGTGTAGGCTACGGCATAGGGTAAGGTGTAGGGCTGGTGGTGGGTTTCCGTTCCGGGCTAGGGTTAGGGGTAGGCAACGGCAAGGCTTAGGGCACAGGTGAGGGTACGGAAACGTGGGAGGGTCAGACTACGTGCTGACGCATGTGTCAGTGCCAGCGTACGGGCCAAGAGTAGGCTACGGCTTGGGGGTAAGGTGTAGGGCTGGCGGTGGGTTTCCGTTCCGGGCTAGGGTTAGGGTTAGGGAACGGCAAGGCTTAGGGCACAGGTGAGGGTACAGAAACGTGGGAGGGTCAGGCTACGTGCTGACGCACGGGTCAGTGCCAGTGTACGGGCCAGGAGTAGGCTACAACGTAGGGTAAGGTGTAGGGCTGGTGGTGGGTTACCGTTCTGGGCTAGGGTTAGGGTTAGGGAACGGCAAGGCTTAGGGCACAGGTGAGGGTACGGAAACGTGGGAGGGTCAGGCTACGTGCTGACGCACGGGTCAGTGCCAGCGTACCGGCCAGGAGTAGGCTACGGCTTGGGGGTAAGCTGTAGGGCTGGTGGTGGGTTTCCGTTCCGGGCTAGGGTTAGGGTTAGGGAACGGCAAGGCTTAGGGCACAGGTGAGAGTACGGAAACGTGGGAGGGTCAGGCTACGTGCTGACGCACGGGTTAGTGCCAGCGAACGGGCCAGGAGTAGGCTACGGCTTGGGGGTAAGTTGTAGGGCTGGTGGTGGGTTTCCATTCCGGGCTAGTGTTAGGGTTAGGGAACGGCAAGGCTTAGGGCACAGGTGAGGGTACGGAAACGTGGGAGGGTCAGGCTACGTGCTGACGCACGGGTCAGTGCCAGCGTACGGGCCAGGAGTAGGCTACGGCGTAGGGTAAGGTGTAGGGCTGGTGGTGGGTTTCCGTTCCGGGCTAGGGTTAGGGTTAGGGAACGGCAAGGCTTAGGGCACAGGTGAGGGTATGGAAACGTGGGAGGGTCAGGCTACGTGGTGACGCACGGGTCAGTGCCAGCGTACGGGCCAGGAGTAGGCTAAGGTGTAGGGTAAGGTGTAGGGCTCGTGGTGGGTTTCCGTTCCGGGCTAGGGTTAGGGTTAGGTAACGGCAAGGCTTAGGGCACAGGTGAGGGTACGGAAACGTGGGAGGGTCAGGCTACGTGCTGATGCACGGGTCAGTGCCAGCGTACCGGCCAGGTGTAGGCTACTCCTTGTGGGTAAGGTGTAGGCCTGGTGGTGGGTTTCCGTTCCGGGCTAGGGTTAGGGTTAGGGAACGGCAAGGCTTAGGGCACAGGTGAGTGTACAGAAACGTGGGAGGGTCAGGCTACCTGCTGACGCATGGGTCAGTGCCAGCGTACGGGCCAGGAGTAGGCTACGGCTTGGGGGTATGGGGCAGGGCTGGCAATGGGTTTCCGTTCCGGGCTAGGGTTAGGGTTAGGGAACGGCAAGGCTTAGGGCACAGGTGAGGGTACAGAAACGTGGGAGGGTCAGGCTACGTGCTGACTCACGGGTCAGTGCCAGCGTACGGGCCAGGAGTAGGCTACGGCTTGGGGGTAAGGTGTAGGGCTGGTGGTGGGTTTCCGTTCCGGGCTAGGGTTAGGGTTAGGGAACGGCAAGGCTTAGGGCACAGGTGAGGGTACGGAAACGTGGGAGGGTCAGGCTACGTGCTGACTCACGGGTCAGTGCCAGCGTACGGGCCAGGAGTAGGCTACAACGTAGGGTAAGGTGTAGGGCTGGTGGTGGGTTTCCGTTCTGGGCTAGGGTTAGGGTTAGGGAACGGCAAGGCTTAGGGCACAGGTGAGGGTACGGAAACGTGGGAGGGTCAGGCTACGTGCTGACGCACGGGTCAGTGCCAGCGTACCGGCTTGGAGTAGGCTACGGCTTGGGGGTAAGCTGTAGGGCTGGTCGTGGGTTTCCGTTCCGGGCTATGGTTAGGGATAGGGAACGGCAAGGCTTAGGGCACAGGTGAGGGTACGGAAACGTGGGAGGGTCAGGCTACGTGCTGACGCACGGGTCAGTGCCAGCGTACGGGCCAGGAGTAGGCTACGGCTTGGGGGTAAGGTGTAGGGCTGGTGGTGGGTTTCCGTTCCGGGCTAGGGTTAGGGTTAGGGAACGGCAAGGCTTAGGGCACAGGTGAGGGTACGGAAACGTGGGAGGGTCAGGCTATGTGCTGACGCACGGGTCAGTGCCAGCGTACAGGCCAGGAGTAGGCTACGGCTTGGGGGTAAGTTGTAGGGCTGGTGGTGGGTTTCCGTTCCGGGCTAGGGTTAGGGTTAGGGAACGGCAAGGCTTAGGGCACAGGTGAGGGTACGGAAACGTGGGAGGGTCAGGCTACGTGCTGACGCACGGGTCAGTGCCAGCGTACGGGCCAGGAGTAGGCTACGGCATAGGGTAAGGTGTAGGGCTGGTGGTGGGTTTCCGTTCCGGGCTAGGGTTAGGGTTAGGGAACGGCAAGGCTTAGGGCACAGGTGAGGGTATGGAAACGTGGGAGGGTCCGGCTACGTGGTGACGCACGGGTCAGTGCCAGCGTACGGGCCAGGAGTAGGCTAAGGTGTAGGGTAAAGTGTAGGGCTTGTGGTGGGTTTCCGTTCCGGGCTAGGTTTAGGGTTAGGGAACGGCAAGGCTTAGGGCACAGGTGAGGGTACGGAAACGTGGGAGGGTCAGGCTACGTGCTGATGCACGGGTCAGTGCCAGCGTAATGGCCAGGTGTAGGCTACGGCTTGTGGGTAAGGTGTAGGGCTGGTGGTGGGTTTCCATTCCGGGCTAGGTTTAGGGTTAGGGAACGGCAAGGCTTAGGGCACAGGTGAGGGTACAGAAACGTGGGAGGGTCAGGCTACGTGCTGACGCACGGGTCAGTGCCAGCGTACGGGCCAGGAGTAGGCTACGGCGTCGGGTAAAGTGTAGGGCTGGTGGTGGGTTTCCGTTCCGGGCTAGGGTTAGGGTTAGGGAACGGCAAGGCTGAGGGCACAGGTGAGGGTACGGAAACGTGGGAGGGTCAGGCTACGTGCTGACGCATGGGTCAGTGCCAGCGTATGGGCCAGGAGTAGGCTACGGCGTAGGGTAAGGTGTAGGGCTGGTGGTGGGTTTCCGTTCCGGGCTAGGGTTAGGGTTAGGGAACGGCAAGGCTTAGGGCACAGGTGAGGGTACGGAAACGTGGGAGGGTCAGGCTACGTGCTGATGCACGGGTCAGTGCCAGCGTACCGGCCAGGTGTAGGCTACTGCTTGTGGTTAAGTTTTAGGGCTGGTGGTGGGTTCCCGTTCCGGGCTAGGGTTAGGGTTAGGGAACGGCAAGGCTTAGGGCACAGGTGAGGGTACGGAAACGTGGGAGGGTCAGGCTACGTGCTGACGCACATGTCAGTGCCAGCGTACAGGCCAGGTTTAGGCTACGGCTTCGGGGTAAGTTGTAGGGCTGGTGGTGGGTTTCCGTTCTGGGCTAGGCTTAGGGTTAGGGAACGGCAAGGCTTAGGGCACAGGTGAGGGTACGGAAACGTGGGAGTGTCAGACTACGTGCTGACGCACGGGTCAGTGCGAGCCTACGGGCCTGGAGTAGGCTACAGCGTAGGGTAAGGTGTAGGGCTGCTGGTGGGTTTCCGTTCCGGGCTAGGGTTAGGGTTACGGAACGGCAAGGCTTAGGGCACAGGTGAGGGTACAGAAACGTGGGAGGGTCAGGCTACGTGCTGACGCATGGGTCAGTGCCAGCGTACGGGCCAGGAGTAGGCTACGGCTTGGGGGTAAGGTGTAGGGATGGCGGTGGGTTTCCGTTCCGGGCTAGGGTTAGGGTTAGGGAACGGCAAGGCTTAGGGCACAGGTGAGGGTACAGAAACGTGGGAGGGTCAGGCTACGTGCTGACTCACGGGTCAGTGCCAGCGTACGGGCCAGGAGTAGGCTACGGCGTAGGGTAAGGTGTAGGGCTGGTGGTGGGTTTCCGTTCCGGGCTAGGGTTAGGGTTAGGGAACGGCAAGGCTGAGGGCACACGTGAGGGTACGGAAACGTGGGAGGGTCAGGCTACGTGTTGACGCACGGGTCAGTGCCAGCGTACGGGCCAGGAGTAGGGTACGGCGTATGGTAAGGTTTAGGGCTGGTGGTGGGTTTCCGTTCCGGGCTAGGGTTAGGGTTAGGGAACGGCAAGGCTCAGGGCACAGGTGAGGGTACAGAAACGTGGGAGGGTCAGGCTACCTCCTGACGCATGGGTCAGTGCCAGCGTACGGGCCAGGAGTAGGCTACGGCTTGGGGGTATGGGGCAGGGCTGGCAGTGGGTTTCCGTTCCGGGCTAGGGTTAGGGTTAGGGAACGGCAAGGCTTAGGGCACAGGTGAGGGTACAGAAACGTGGGAGGGTCAGGCTACGTGCGGACTCACGGGTCAGTGCCAGCGTACGGGCCAGGAGTAGGCTACGGCTTGGGGGTAAGGTGTAGGGCTGGTGGTGGGTTTCCGTTCCGGGCTAGGGTTAGGGTTAGGGAACGGCAAGGCTTAGGGCACAGGTGAGGGTACGGAAACGTGGGAGGGTCAGGCTACGTGCTGACTCACGGGTCAGTGCCAGCGTACGGGCCAGGAGTAGGCTACAACGTAGGGTAAGGTGTAGGGCTGGTGGTGGGTTTCCGTTCCGGGCTAGGGTTAGGGTTAGGGAACGGCAAGGCTTAGGGCACAGGTGAGGGTACGGAAACGTGGGAGGGTCAGGCTACGGGCTGACGCACGGGTCAGTGCCAGCGTACGGGCCAGGAGTAGGCTACGGCTTGGGGGTAAGGTGTAGGGCTTTTGGTGGGTTTCCGTTCCGGGCTAGGGTTAGGGTTAGGGAACGGCAAGGCTTAGGGCACAGGTGAGGGTACGGAAACGTGGGAGGGTGAGGCTACGTGCTGACGCACGGGTCAGTGCCAGCGTACGGGCCAGGAGTAGGCTACGGCGTAGGGTAAGGTGTAGGGCTGGTGGTGGGTTTCCATTCCGGGCTAGGGTTAGGGTTAGGGAACGGCAAGGCTTAGGGCACAGGTGAGGGTACAGAAACGTGGGAGGGTCAGGCTACGTGCTGATGCACGTGTCAGTGCCAGCGTAAAGGCCAGGTGTAGGCTACGGCTTGGGGGTAAGGTGTAGGGTTGGTGGTGGGTTTCCGTTACGGGCTAGGGTTAGGGTTAGGGAACGGCAAGGCTTAGGGCACAGGTGAGTGTATGGAAACGTGGGAGGGTCAGACTACGTGCTGACGCATGGGTCAGTGCCAGCGTACGGGCCTGGAGTAGGCTACAGCGTAGGGTAAGGTGTAGGGCTGGTGGTGGGTTTCGGTTCCGGGCTAGGGTTAGGGTTAGGGAACGGCAAGGCTTAGGGCACAGGTGAGGGTACAGAAACGTGGGAGGGTCAGGCTACGTGCTGACGCATGGGTCAGTGCCAGCGTACGGGCCAGGAGTAGGCTACGGCTTGGGGGTAAGGTGTAGGGCTGGCGGTGGGTTTCCGTACCGGGCTAGGGTTAGGGTTAGGGAACGGAAAGGCTTAGGGCACAGGTGAGTGTACAGAAACGTGGGAGGGTCAGGCTACGTGCTGACTCACGGGTCAGTGCCATGGTACGGGCCAGGAGTAGGCTACGGCTCGGGTGTAAGGTGTAGGGCTGGTGGTGGGTTTCCGTTCCGGGCTAGGGTTAGGGTTAGGGAACGGCAAGGCTTAGGGCACAGGTGAGGGTACGGAAACGTGGGAGGGTCAGGCTACGTGCTGACGCACGGCTCAGTGCCAGCGTACGGGCCAGGAGTAGGCTACAACGTAGGGTAAGGAGTAGGGCTGGTGGTGGGTTTCCGTTCTGGGCTAGGGTTAGGGTTAGGGAACGGCAAGGCTTAGGGCACAGGTGAGGGTACGGAAACGTGGGAGGGTCAGGCTACGTGCTGACGCACGGGTCAGTGCCAGCGTACCGGCCAGGAGTAGGCTACGGCTTGGGGGTAAGCTGTAGGGCGGGTGGTGGGTTTCCGTTCCGGGCTAGGGTTAGGGTTAGGGAACGGCAAGGCTTAGGGCACAGGTGAGGGTACGGAAACGTGGGAGGGTCAGGCTACGTGCTGACGCACGGGTCAGTGCCAGCGTACGGGCCAGGAGTAGGCTACGGCTTGGGGGTAAGTTGTAGGGCTGGTGGTGGGTTTCCGTTCCGGGCTAGGGTTAGGGTTAGGGAACGGCAAGGCTTAGGGCACAGGTGAGGGTACGGAAACGTGGGAGGGTCAGGCTACGTGCTGACGCACGGGTCAGTGCCTCGTACCGGCCAGGAGTAGGCTACGGCTTGGGGGTAAGCTGTAGGGCTGGTGGTGGGTTTCCGTTCCGGGCTAGGGTTAGGGTTAGGGAACGGCAAGGCTTAGGGCACAGGTGAGGGTACGGAAACGTGGGAGGGTCAGGCTACGTGCTGACGCACGGGTCAGTGCCAGCGTACGGGCCAGGAGTAGGCTACGGCTTGGGGGTAAGCTGTAGGGCTGGTGGTGGGTTTCCGTTCCGGGCTAGGGTTAGGGTTAGGGAACGGCAAGGCTTAGGGCACAGGTGAGGGTACGGAAACGTGGGAGGGTCAGGCTACGTGCTGACGCACGGGTCAGTGCCAGCGTACGGGCCAGGAGTAGGCTACGGCTTGGGGGTAAGCTGTAGGGCTGGTGGTGGGTTTCCGTTCCGGGCTAGGGTTAGGGTTAGGGAACGGCAAGGCTTAGGGCACAGGTGAGGGTACGGAAACGTGGGAGGGTCAGGCTACGTGCTGACGCACGGGTCAGTGCCTGCGTACGGGCCAGGACTAGGCTACGGCTTGGGGGTAAGTTGTAGGGCTGGTGGTGGGTTTCCGTTCCGGGCTAGGGTTAGGGTTAGGGAACTGCAAGGCTTAGGGCACAGGTGAGGGTACGGAAACGTGGGAGGGTCAGGCTACGTGCTGACGCACGGGTCAGTGCCAGCGTACGGGCCAGGAGTAGGCTACGGCTTGGGGGTAAGTTGTAGGGCTGGTGGTGGGTTTCCGTTCCTGGCTAGGGTTAGGGTTAGGGAACGGCAAGGCTTAGGGCACAGGTGAGGGTACGGAAACGTGGGAGGGTCAGGCTACGTGCTGACGCACGGGTCAGTGCCAGCGTACGGGCCAGGAGTAGGCTAAGGTGTAGGGTAAGGTGTAGGGCTGGTGGTGGGTTTCCGTTCCGGGCTAGGGTTAGGGTTAGGGAACGGCAAGGCTTAGGGCACAGGTGAGGGTACGGAAACGTGGGAGGGTCAGGCTACGTGCTGACGCACGGGTCAGTGCCAGCGTACGGGCCAGGAGTAGGCTACGGCGTAGGGTAATGTGTAGGGCTGGTGGTGGGTTTCCGTTCCGGGCTAGGGTTAGGGTTAGGGAACGGCAAGGCTTAGGGCACAGGTGAGGGTATGGAAACGTGGGAGGGTCAGGCTACGTGGTGACGCACGAGTCAGTGCCAGCGTACGGGCCAGGAGTAGGCTACGGCGAAGGGTAAGGTGTAGGGCTGGTGGTGGGTTTCCGTTCCGGGCTAGGGTTAGGGTTAGGGAACGGCAAGGCTTAGGGCACAGGTGAGG
Organism: Mesoplodon mirus; assembly: GCF_964341445.2. Classification (NCBI taxonomy): domain Eukaryota; kingdom Metazoa; phylum Chordata; class Mammalia; order Artiodactyla; family Ziphiidae; genus Mesoplodon; species Mesoplodon mirus. The sequence continues at coordinate 453,709 of NW_028295511.1, read as the reverse complement.
GTACGGAAACGTGGGAGGATCAGGCTACGTGCTGCCGCACGGGTCAGTGCCAGCGTACCGGCCAGGTATAGGCTACGGCTTGTGGGTAAGTTGTAGGGCTGGTGGTGGGTTTCCGTTCCGGGCTAGGGTTAGGGTTAGGGAACGGCAAGGCTTAGGGCACAGGTGAGGGTACGGAAACGTGGGAGGGTCAGGCTACGTTCTGACGCACGGGTCAGTGCCAGCGTACGGGCCAGGAGTAGGCTACGGCTTGGGGGTAAGTTGTAGGGCTGGTGGTGGGTTTCCGTTCCGGGCTAGGGTTAGGGTTAGGGAACGGCAAGTCTTAGGGCACAGGTGAGGGTACGGAAACGTGGGAGGGTCAGGCTACGTGCTGACGCACGGGTCAGTGCCAGCGTACGGGCCAGGAGTAGGCTACGGCGTAGGGTAAGGTGTAGGGTTGGTGGTGGGTTTCCGTTCCGTGCTACGGTTAGGGTTAGGGAACGGCAAGGCTTAGGGCACAGGTGAGGGTACAGAAACGTGGGAGGGTCAGGCTACGTGCTGACGCACGGGTCAGTGCCAGCGTACGGGCCAGGAGTAGGCTACGGCTTGGGGGTAAGGTGTAGGGCTGGTGGTGTGTTTCCGTTCCGGGCTAGGGTTAGGGTTAGGGAACGGCAAGGCTTAGGGCACAGGTGAGGGTACGGAAACGTGGGAGGGTCAGGCTACGTGCTGCCGCACGGGTCAGTGCCAGCGTACCGGCCAGGTATAGGCTACGGCTTGTGGGTAAGTTGTAGGGCTGGTGGTGGGTTTCCGTTCTGGGCTAGGGTTAGGGTTAGGGAACGGCAAGGCTTAGGGCACAGGTGAGGGTACGGAAACGTGGGAGGGTCAGGCTACGTGCTGACGCACGGGTCAGTGCCAGCGTACGGGCCAGGAGTAGGCTACGGCGTAGGGTAAGGTGTAGGGTTGGTGGTGGGTTTCCGTTCCGTGCTAGGGTGAGGGTTAGGGAACGGCAAGGCTTAGGGCACAGGTGAGGGTACAGAAACGTGGGAGGGTCAGGCTACGTGCTGACGCACGGGTCAGTGCCAGCGTACGGGCCAGGAGTAGGCTACGGCGAAGGGTAAGGTGTAGGGCTGGTGGTGGGTTTCCGTTCCGGGCTAGGGTTAGGGTTAGGGAAAGGCAAGGCTTAGGGCACAGGTGAGGGTACGGAAACGTGGGAGGGTCAGGCTACGTGCTGCCGCACGGGTCAGTGCCAGCGTACCGGCCAGGTATAGGCTACGGCTTGTGGGTAAGTTGTAGGGCTGGTGGTGGGTTTCCGTTCCGGGCTAGGGTTAGGGTTAGGGAACGGCAAGGCTTAGGGCACAGGTGAGGGTACGGAAACGTGGGAGGGTCAGGCTACGTGCTGACGCACGGGTCAGTGCCAGCGTACGGGCCAGGAGTAGGCTACGGCTTGGGGGTAAGTTGTAGGGCTGGTGGTGGGTTTCCGTTCCGGGCTAGGGTTAGGGTTAGGGAACGGCAAGGCTTAGGGCACAGGTGAGGGTACGGAAACGTGGGAGGGTCAGGCTACGTGCTGACGCACGGGTCAGTGCCAGCGTACGGGCCAGGAGTAGGCTACGGCGTAGGGTAAGGTGTAGGGTTGGTGGTGGGTTTCTGTTCCGTGCTAGGGTTAGGGTTAGGGAACGGCAAGGCTTAGGGCACAGGTGAGGGTACAGAAACGTGGGAGGGTCAGGCTACGTGCTGACTCACGGGTCAGTGCCAGCGTACGGGCCAGGAGTAGGCTACGGCTTGGGGGTAAGGTGTAGGGCTGGTGGTGGGTTTCCGTTCCGGGCTAGGGTTAGGGTTAGGGAATGGCAAGGCTTAGGGCACAGGTGAGGGTACGGAAACGTGGGAGGGTCAGGCTACGTGCTGACGCACGGGTCAGTGCCAGCGTACGGGCCAGGAGTAGGCTACGGCTTGGGGGTATGTTGTAGGGCTGGTGGTGGGTTTCCGTTCCGGGCTAGGGTTAGGGTTAGGGAACGGCAAGGCTTAGGGCACAGGTGAGGGTACAGAAACGTGGGAGGGTCAGGCTACGTGCTGACGCATGGGTCAGTGCCACCGTACGGGCCAGGAGTAGGCTACGGCTTGGGGGTAAGTTGTAGGGCTGGCGGTGGGTTTCCGTTCCGGGCTAGGGTTAGGGTTAGGGAACGGCAAGGCTTAGGGCACAGGTGAGGGTACAGAAACGTGGGAGGGTCAGGCTACGTGCTGACTCACGGGTCAGTGCCAGCGTACGGGCCAGGAGTAGGCTACGGCTTGGGGGTATGTTGTAGGGCTGGTGGTGGGTTTCCGTTCCGGGCTAGGGTTAGGGTTAGGGAACGGCAAGGCTTAGGGCACAGGTGAGGGTACGGAAACGTGGGAGGGTCAGGCTACGTGCTGACGCACCGGTCAGTGCCAGCGTACGGGCCAGGAGTAGGCTACAACGTAGGGTAAGGAGTAGGGCTGTTGGTGGGTTTCCATTCTGGGCTAGAGTTAGGGTTAGGGAATGGCAAGGCTTAGGGCACAGGTGAGGGTACGGAAAGGTGGGAGGGTCAGGCTACGTGCTGACGCACGGGTCAGTGCCAGCGTACCGGCCAGGAGTAGGCTACGGCGTAGGGTAAGGTGTAGGGCTGGTGGTGGTTTTCCGTTCCGGGCTAGGGTTAGGGTTAGGGAACGGCAAGGCTTAGGGCACAGGTGAGGGTACGGAAACGTGGGAGGGTCAGGCTACGTGCTGACGCACGGGTCAGTGCCAGCGTACGGGCCAGGAGTAGGCTACGGCGTAGGGTAAGGTGTAGGGCTGGTGGTGGGTTTCCGTTCCGGGCTAGGGTTAGGGTTAGGGAACGGCTAGGCTGAGGGCACAGGTGAGGGTACGGAAACGTGGGAGGGTCAGGCTACGTGCTGACGCATGTGTCAGTGCCAGCGTATGGGCCAGGAGTAGGCTACGGCATAGGGTAAGGTGTAGGGCTGGTGGTGGGTTTCCGTTCCGGGCTAGGGTTAGGGTTAGGGAACGGCAAGGCTTAGGGCACAGGTGAGGGTACGGAAACGTGGGAGGGTCAGGCTACGTGCTGATGCACGGGTCAGTGCCAGCGTACCGGCCAGGTGTAGGCTACTGCTTGTGGGTAAGGTGTAGGGCTGGTGGTGGGTTTCCGTTCCGGGCTAGGGTTAGGGTTAGGGAACGGCAAGGCTTAGGGCACAGGTGAGGGTACGGAAACGTGGGAGGGTCAGGCTACGTGCTGACGCACGTGTCAGTGCCAGCGTACAGGCCAGGTGTAGGCTACGGCTTGGGGGTAAGGTGTAGGGCTGGTGGTGGGTTTCCGTTCAGGGCTAGGGTTAGGGGTAGGGAACGGCAAGGCTTAGGGCATAGGTGAGGGTACGGAAACGTGTGAGGGTCAGACTACGTGCTGACGCATGGGTCAGTGCCAGCGTACGGGCCTGGAGTAGGCTACAGCGTAGGGTAAGGTGTAGGGCTGGTGGTGGGTTTCCATTCCGGGCTAGGGTTAGGGTTCGGGAACGGCAAGGCTTAGGGCACAGGTGAGGGTACAGAAACGTGGGAGGGTCAGGCTACGTGCTGACGCATGGGTCAGTGCCAGCGTACGGGCCAGGAGTAGGCTACGGCTTGGGGGTAAGGTGTAGGCCTGGCGGTGGGTTTCCATTCCGGGCTAGGGTTAGGGTTAGGGAACGGCAAGGCTTAGGGCACAGGTGAGGGTACAGAAACGTGGGAGGGTCAGGCTACGTGCTGACGCACGGGTCAGTGCCAGCGTACGGGCCAGGAGTAGGCTACGGCTTGGGGGTAAGGTGTAGGGCTGGTGGTGGTTTTCCGTTCCGGGCTAGGGTTAGGGTTAGGGAACGGCAAGGCTTAGGGCACAGGTGAGGGTACGGAAACGTGGGTGGGTCAGGCTACGTGCTGACGCACGGGTCAGTGCCAGCGTACGGGCCAGGACTAGGCTACGGCTTGGGGGTAAGTTGTAGGGCTGGTGGTGGGTTTCCGTTCCGGGCTAGGGTTAGGGTTAGGGAACGGCAAGGCTTAGGGCACAGGTGAGGGTACGGAAACGTGGGAGGGTCAGGCTACGTGCTGACGCACGGGTCAGTGCCAGCGTAAGGGCCAGGAGTAGGCTACGGCTTTGGGGTAAGTTGTAGGGCTGGATGTGGGTTTCCGTTCCGGGCTAGGGTTAGGGTTAGGGAACGGCAAGGCTTAGGGCACAGGTGAGGGTATGGAAACGTGGGAGGGTCAGGCTACGTGCTGACGCACGGGTCAGTGCCAGCGTACGGGCCAGGAGTAGCCTAAGGTGTAGGGTAAGGTGTAGGCCTGGTGGTGGGTTTCCGTTCCGGGCTAGGGTTAGGGTTAGGGAACGGCAAGGCTTAGGGCACAGGTGAGGGTACGGAAACGTGGGAGGGTCAGGCTACGTGCTGACGCATGGGTCAGTGCCAGCGTACGGGCCAGGAGTAGGCTACGGTGTAGGGTAAGGTGTAGGGCTGGTGGTGGGTTTCCGTTCCGGGCTAGGGTTAGGGTTAGGGAACGGCAAGGCTTAGGCCACAGGTGAGGGCATGGAAACGTGGGAGGGTCAGGCTACGTGCTGACGCACGGGTCAGTGCCAGCGTACGGGCCAGGAGTAGGCTAAGGTGTAGGGTAAGGTGTAGGGCTGGTGGTGGGTTTCCGTTCCGGGCTAGGGTTAGGGTTAGGGAACGGCAAGGCTTAGGGCACAGGTGAGGGTACGGAAACGTAGGAGGGTCAGGCTACGTGCTGACGCACGGGTCTGTGCCAGCGTACGGGCCAGGAGTAGGCTACGGCGAAGGGTAAGGTGTAGGGCTGGTGGTGGGTTTCCGTTCCGGGCTAGGGTTAGGGTTAGGGAACGGCAAGGCTTAGGGCACAGGTGAGGGTACGGAAACGTGGGAGGGTCAGGCTACGTGCTGCCGCACGGGTCAGTGCCAGCGTACCGGCCAGGTATAGGCTACGGCTTGTGGGTAAGTTGTAGGGCTGGTGGTGGGTTTCCCTTCCGGGCTAGGGTTAGGGTTAGGGAATGGCAAGGCTTAGGGCACAGGTGAGGGTACGGAAACGTGGGAGGGTCAGGCTACGTGCTGACGCAAGGGTCAGTGCCAGCGTACGGGCCAGGAGTAGGCTACGGCTTGGCGGTAAGTTTTAGGGCTGGTGGTGGGTTTCCGTTCCGGGCTAGGGTTAGGGTTAGGGAACGGCAAGGCTTAGGGCACAGGTGAGGGTACGGAAACGTGGGAGGGTCAGGCTACGTGCTGACGCACGGGTCAGTGCCAGCGTACGGGCCAGGAGTAGGCTACGGCGTAGGGTAAGGTGTAGGGTTGGTGGTGGGTTTCCGTTCCGTGCTAGGGTTAGGGTTAGGGAACGGCAAGGCTTAGGGCACAGGTGAGGGTACGGAAACGTGGGAGGGTCAGGCTACGTGCTGACGCACGGGTCAGTGCCAGCGTACGGGCCAGGAGTAGGCTACGGCTTGGGGGTATGTTGTAGGGCTGGTGGTGGGTTTTCGTTCCGGCCTAGGGTTAGGGTTAGGGAACGGCAAGGCTTAGGGCACAGGTGAGGGTACAGAAACGTGGGAGGGTCAGGCTACGTGCTGACGCACGGGTCAGTGCCAGCGTACGGGCCAGGAGTAGGCTACGGCTTGGGGGTAAGGTGTAGGGCTTTTGGTGGGTTTCCGTTCCGGGCTAGGGTTAGGGTTAGGGAACGGCAAGGCTTAGGGCACAGGTGAGGATACGGAAACGTGGGAGGGTCAGGCTTCGTGCTGACGCACGGGTCAGTGCCAGCGTACGGGCCAGGAGTAGGCTACGGCGTAGGGTAAGGTGTAGGGCTGGTGGTGGGTTTCCATTCCGGGCTAGGGTTAGGGTTAGGGAACGGCAAGGCTTAGGGCACAGGTGAGGGTACAGAAACGTGGGAGGGTCAGGCTACGTGCTGATGCACGTGTCAGTGCCAGCGTACAGGCCAGGTGTAGGCTACGGCTTGGGGGTAAGTTGTAGGGCTGGTGGTGGGTTTCCGTTCCGGGCTAGGGTTAGGGTTAGGGAACGGCAAGGCTTAGGGCACAGGTGAGGGTACGGAAACGTGGGAGGGTCAGGCTACGTGCTGACGCACGTGTCAGTGCCAGCGTACGGGCCAGGACTAGGCTACGGCTTGGGGGTAAGTTGTAGGGCTGGTGGTGGGTTTCCGTTCCGGGCTAGGGTTAGGGTTAGGGAACGGCAAGGCTTAGGGCACAGGTGAGGGTACGGAAACGTGGGAGGGTCAGGCTACGTGCTGACGCACGGGTCAGTGCCAGCGTAAGGGCCAGGAGTAGGCTACGGCTTGGGGGTAAGTTGTAGGGCTGGATGTGGGTTTCCGTTCCGGGCTAGGGTTAGGGTTAGGGAACGGCAAGGCTTAGGGCACAGGTGAGGGTATGGAAACGTGGGAGGGTCAGGCTACGTGCTGACGCATGGGTCAGTGCCAGCGTACGGGCCAGGAGTAGGCTACGGCTTGGGGGTAAGGTGTAGGCCTGGCGGTGGGTTTCCATTCCGGGCTAGGGTTAGGGTTAGGGAACGGCAAGGCTTAGGGCACAGGTGAGGGTACAGAAACGTGGGAGGGTCAGGCTACGTGCTGACGCACGGGTCAGTGCCAGCGTACGGGCCAGGAGTAGGCTACGGCTTGGGGGTAAGGTGTAGGGCTGGTGGTGGTTTTCCGTTCCGGGCTAGGGTTAGGGTTAGGGAACGGCAAGGCTTAGGGCACAGGTGAGGGTACGGAAACGTGGGTGGGTCAGGCTACGTGCTGACGCACGGGTCAGTGCCAGCGTACGGGCCAGGACTAGGCTACGGCTTGGGGGTAAGTTGTAGGGCTGGTGGTGGGTTTCCGTTCCGGGCTAGGGTTAGGGTTAGGGAACGGCAAGGCTTAGGGCACAGGTGAGGGTACGGAAACGTGGGAGGGTCAGGCTACGTGCTGACGCACGGGTCAGTGCCAGCGTAAGGGCCAGGAGTAGGCTACGGCTTTGGGGTAAGTTGTAGGGCTGGATGTGGGTTTCCGTTCCGGGCTAGGGTTAGGGTTAGGGAACGGCAAGGCTTAGGGCACAGGTGAGGGTATGGAAACGTGGGAGGGTCAGGCTACGTGCTGACGCACGGGTCAGTGCCAGCGTACGGGCCAGGAGTAGGCTAAGGTGTAGGGTAAGGTGTAGGCCTGGTGGTGGGTTTCCGTTCCGGGCTAGGGTTAGGGTTAGGGAACGGCAAGGCTTAGGGCACAGGTGAGGGTACGGAAACGTGGGAGGGTCAGGCTACGTGCTGACGCATGGGTCAGTGCCAGCGTACGGGCCAGGAGTAGGCTACGGTGTAGGGTAAGGTGTAGGGCTGGTGGTGGGTTTCCGTTCCGGGCTAGGGTTAGGGTTAGGGAACGGCAAGGCTTAGGCCACAGGTGAGGGCATGGAAACGTGGGAGGGTCAGGCTACGTGCTGACGCACGGGTCAGTGCCAGCGTACGGGCCAGGAGTAGGCTAAGGTGTAGGGTAAGGTGTAGGGCTGGTGGTGGGTTTCCGTTCCGGGCTAGGGTTAGGGTTAGGGAACGGCAAGGCTTAGGGCACAGGTGAGGGTACGGAAACGTAGGAGGGTCAGGCTACGTGCTGACGCACGGGTCTGTGCCAGCGTACGGGCCAGGAGTAGGCTACGGCGAAGGGTAAGGTGTAGGGCTGGTGGTGGGTTTCCGTTCCGGGCTAGGGTTAGGGTTAGGGAACGGCAAGGCTTAGGGCACAGGTGAGGGTACGGAAACGTGGGAGGGTCAGGCTACGTGCTGCCGCACGGGTCAGTGCCAGCGTACCGGCCAGGTATAGGCTACGGCTTGTGGGTAAGTTGTAGGGCTGGTGGTGGGTTTCCCTTCCGGGCTAGGGTTAGGGTTAGGGAATGGCAAGGCTTAGGGCACAGGTGAGGGTACGGAAACGTGGGAGGGTCAGGCTACGTGCTGACGCAAGGGTCAGTGCCAGCGTACGGGCCAGGAGTAGGCTACGGCTTGGCGGTAAGTTTTAGGGCTGGTGGTGGGTTTCCGTTCCGGGCTAGGGTTAGGGTTAGGGAACGGCAAGGCTTAGGGCACAGGTGAGGGTACGGAAACGTGGGAGGGTCAGGCTACGTGCTGACGCACGGGTCAGTGCCAGCGTACGGGCCAGGAGTAGGCTACGGCGTAGGGTAAGGTCTAGGGTTGGTGGTGGGTTTCCGTTCCGTGCTAGGGTTAGGGTTAGGGAACGGCAAGGCTTAGGGCACAGGTGAGGGTACGGAAACGTGGGAGGGTCAGGCTACGTGCTGACGCACGGGTCAGTGCCAGCGTACGGGCCAGGAGTAGGCTACGGCTTGGGGGTATGTTGTAGGGCTGGTGGTGGGTTTTCGTTCCGGCCTAGGGTTAGGGTTAGGGAACGGCAAGGCTTAGGGCACAGGTGAGGGTACAGAAACGTGGGAGGGTCAGGCTACGTGCTGACGCACGGGTCAGTGCCAGCGTACGGGCCAGGAGTAGGCTACGGCTTGGGGGTAAGGTGTAGGGCTTTTGGTGGGTTTCCGTTCCGGGCTAGGGTTAGGGTTAGGGAACGGCAAGGCTTAGGGCACAGGTGAGGATACGGAAACGTGGGAGGGTCAGGCTACGTGCTGACGCACGGGTCAGTGCCAGCGTACGGGCCAGGAGTAGGCTACGGCGTAGGGTAAGGTGTAGGGCTGGTGGTGGGTTTCCATTCCGGGCTAGGGTTAGGGTTAGGGAACGGCAAGGCTTAGGGCACAGGTGAGGGTACAGAAACGTGGGAGGGTCAGGCTACGTGCTGATGCACGTGTCAGTGCCAGCGTACAGGCCAGGTGTAGGCTACGGCTTGGGGGTAAGTTGTAGGGCTGGTGGTGGGTTTCCGTTCCGGGCTAGGGTTAGGGTTAGGGAACGGCAAGGCTTAGGGCACAGGTGAGGGTACGGAAACGTGGGAGGGTCAGGCTACGTGCTGACGCACGGGTCAGTGCCAGCGTACGGGCCAGGACTAGGCTACGGCTTGGGGGTAAGTTGTAGGGCTGGTGGTGGGTTTCCGTTCCGGGCTAGGGTTAGGGTTAGGGAACGGCAAGGCTTAGGGCACAGGTGAGGGTACGGAAACGTGGGAGGGTCAGGCTACGTGCTGACGCACGGGTCAGTGCCAGCGTAAGGGCCAGGAGTAGGCTACGGCTTGGGGGTAAGTTGTAGGGCTGGATGTGGGTTTCCGTTCCGGGCTAGGGTTAGGGTTAGGGAACGGCAAGGCTTAGGGCACAGGTGAGGGTATGGAAACGTGGGAGGGTCAGGCTACGTGCTGACGCACGTGTCAGTGCCAGCGTACGGGCCAGGAGTAGGCTAAGGTGTAGGGTAAGGTGTAGGCCTGGTGGTGGGTTTCCGTTCCGGGCTAGGGTTAGGGTTAGGGAACGGCAAGGCTTAGGGCACAGGTGATGGTACAGAAACGTGGGAGGGTCAGGCTACGTGCTGACGCATGGGTCAGTGCCAGCGTACGGGCCAGGAGTAGGCTACGGTGTAGGGTAAGGTGTAGGGCTGGTGGTGGGTTTCCGTTCCGGGCTAGGGTTAGGGTTAGGGAACGGCAAGGCTTAGGCCACAGGTGAGGGTATGGAAACGTGGGAGGGTCAGGCTACGTGCTGACGCATGGGTCAGTGCCAGCGTACGGGCCAGGAGTAGGCTACGGCTTGGGGGTAAGTTGTAGGGCTGGCGGTGGGTTTCCGTTCCAGGCTAGGGTTAGGGTTAGGGAACGGCAAGGCTTAGGGCACAGGTGAGGGTACAGAAACGTGGGAGGGTCAGGCTACGTGCTGACTCACGGGTCAGTGCCAGCGTACGGGCCAGGAGTAGGCTACGGCTTGGGGGTAAGGTGTAGGGCTGGTGGTGGGTTTCCGTTCCGGGCTAGGGTTAGGGTTAGGGAACGGCAAGGCTTAGGGCACAGGTGAGGGTACGGAAACGTGGGAGGGTCAGGCTACGTGCTGACGCACAGGTCAGTGCCAGCGTACGGGCCAGGAGTAGGCTACAACGTAGGGTAAGGAGTAGGGCTGGTGGTGGGTTTCCATTCTGGGCTAGAGTTAGGGTTAGGGAACGGCAAGGCTTAGGGCACAGGTGAGGGTACGGAAACGTGGGAGGGTCAGGCTACGTGCTGACGCACGGGTCAGTGCCAGCGTACCGGCCAGGAGTAGGCTACGGCGTAGGGTAAGGTGTAGGGCTGGTGGTGGGTTTCCGTTCCGGGCTAGGGTTAGGGTTAGGGAACGGCAAGGCTTAGGGCACAGGTGAGGGTACAGAAACGTGGGAGGGTCAGGCTACGTGCTGACGCATGGGTCAGTGCCAGCGTACGGGCCAGGAGTAGGCTACGGCTTGGGGGTAAGTTGTAGGGCTGGCGGTGGGTTTCCGTTCCGGGCTAGGGTTAGGGTTAGGGAACGGCAAGGCTTAGGGCACAGGTGAGGGTACAGAAACGTGGGAGGGTCAGGCTACGTGCTGACTCACGGGTCAGTGCCAGCGTACGGGCCAGGAGTAGGCTACGGCTTGGGGGTAAGTTGTAGGGCTGGTGGTGGGTTTCCGTTCCGGGCTAGGGTTAGGGTTAGGGAACGGCAAGGCTTAGGGCACAGGTGAGGGTACGGAAACGTGGGAGGGTCAGGCTACGTGCTGACGCACGGGTCAGTGCCAGCGTACCGGCCAGGAGTAGGCTACGGCGTAGGGTAAGGTGTAGGGCTGGTGGTGGGTTTCCATTCCGGGCTAGGGTTAGGGTTAGGGAACGGCAAGTCTTAGGGCACAGGTGAGGGTACGGAAACGTGGGAGGGTCAGGCTACGTGCTGACGCACGGGTCAGTGCCAGCGTACGGGCCAGGAGTAGGCTACGGCGTAGGGTAAGGTGTAGGGCTGGTGGTGGGTTTCCGTTCCGGGCTAGGGTTAGGGTTAGGGAATGGCTAGGCTGAGGGCACAGGTGAGGGTACGGAAACGTGGGAGGGTCAGGCTACGTGCTGACGCATGGGTCAGTGCCAGCGTACGGGCCAGGAGTAGGCTACGGCGTAGGGTAAGGTGTAGGGCTGGTGGTGGGTTTCCGTTCCGGGCTAGGGTTAGGGTTAGGGAACGGCAAGGCTTAGGGCACAGGTGAGGGTACGGAAACGTGGGAGGGTCAGGCTACGTGCTGATGCACGGGTCAGTGCCAGCGTACCGGCCAGGTGTAGGCTACTGCTTGTGGGTAAGGTGTAGGGCTGGTGGTGGGTTTCCGTTCCGGGCTAGGGTTAGGGTTAGGGAACGGCAAGGCTTAGGGCACAGGTGAGGGTACGGAAACGTGGGAGGGTCAGGCTACGTGCTGACGCACGTGTCAGTGCCAGCGTACAGGCCAGGTGTAGGCTACGGCTTGGGGGTAAGGTGTAGGGCTGGTGTTGGGTTTCCGTTCAGGGCTAGGGTTAGGGGTAGGGAACGGCAAGGCTTAGGGCATAGGTGAGGGTACGGGAACGTGTGAGGGTCAGACTACGTGCTGACGCATGGGTCAGTGCCAGCGTACGGGCCTGGAGTAGGCTACAGCGTAGGGTAAGGTGTAGGGCTGGTGGTGGGTTTCCATTCCGGGCTAGAGTTAGGGTTAGGGAACGGCAAGTCTTAGGGCACAGGTGAGGGTACGGAAACGTGGGAGGGTCAGGCTACGTGCTGACGCACGGGTCAGTGCCAGCGTACGGGCCAGGACTAGGCTACGGCTTGGGGGTAAGTTGTAGGGCTGGTGGTGGGTTTCCGTTCCGGGCTAGGGTTAGGGTTAGGGAACGGCAAGGCTTAGGGCACAGGTGAGGGTATGGAAACGTGGGAGGGTCAGGCTACGTGCTGACGCACGGGTCAGTGCCAGCGTACCGGCCAGGTGTAGGCTACGGCTTCTGGGTAAGGTGTAGGGCTGGTGGTGGGTTTCCATTCCGGGCTAGGGTTAGGGTTAGGGAACGGCAAGGCTTAGGGCACAGGTGAGGGTACAGAAACGTGGGAGGGTCAGGCTACGTGCTGACGCATGGGTCAGTGCCAGCGTACGGGCCAGGAGTAGGCTACGGCTTGGGGGTAAGGTGTAGGCCTGGCGGTGGGTTTCCGTTCCGGGCTAGGGTTAGGGTTAGGGAACGGCAAGGCTTAGGGCACAGGTGAGGGTACAGAAACGTGGGAGGGTCAGGCTACGTGCTGACGCACGGGTCAGTGCCAGCGTACGGGCCAGGAGTAGGCTACGGCTTGGGGGTAAGGTGTAGGGCTGGTGGTGGTTTTCCGTTCTGGGCTAGGGTTAGGGTTAGGGAACGGCAAGGCTTAGGGCACAGGTGAGGGTACGGAAACGTGGGAGGGTCAGGCTACGTGCTGACGCACGGGTCAGTGCCAGCGTACGGGCCAGGACTAGGCTACGGCTTGGGGGTAAGTTGTAGGGCTGGTGGTGGGTTTCCGTTCCGGGCTAGGGTTAGGGTTAGGGAACGGCAAGGCTTAGGGCACAGGTGAGGGTATGGAAACGTGGGAGGGTCAGGCTACGTGCTGAAGCACTGGTCAGTGCCAGCGTACCGGCCAGGTGTAGGCTACGGCTTCTGGGTAAGGTGTAGGGCTGGTGGTGCGTTTCCGTTCCGGGCTAGGGTTAGGGTTAGGGAACGGCAAGGCTTAGGGCACAGGTGAGGGTACAGAAACGTGGGAGGGTCAGGCTACGTGCTGACTCACGGGTCAGTGCCAGCGTACGGGCCAGGAGTAGGCTACGGCTTGGGGGTAAGGTGTAGGGCTGGTGGTGGGTTTCCGTTCCGGGCTAGGGTTAGGGTTAGGGAACGGCAAGGCTTAGGGCACAGGTGAGGGTACGGAAACGTGGGAGGGTCAGGCTACGTGCTGACGCACCGGTCAGTGCCAGCGTACGGGCCAGGAGTAGGCTACAACGTAGGGTAAGGAGTAGGGCTGGTGGTGGGTTTCCATTCTGGGCTAGAGTTAGGGTTAGGGAACGGCAAGGCTTAGGGCACAGGTGAGGGTACGGAAAGGTGGGAGGGTCAGGCTACGTGCTGACGCACGGGTCAGTGCCAGCGTACCGGCCAGGAGTAGGCTACGGCGTAGGGTAAGGTGTAGGGCTGGTGGTGGTTTTCCGTTCCGGGCTAGGGTTAGGGTTAGGGAACGGCAAGGCTTAGGGCACAGGTGTGGGTACGGAAACGTGGGAGGGTCAGGCTACGTGCTGACGCACGGGTCAGTGCCAGCGTACGGGCCAGGAGTAGGCTACGGCGTAGGGTAAGGTGTAGGGCTGGTGGTGGGTTTCCGTTCCGGGCTAGGGTTAGGGTTAGGGAACGGCTAGGCTGAGGGCACAGGTGAGGGTACGGAAACGTGGGAGGGTCAGGCTACGTGCTGACGCATGGGTCAGTGCCAGCGTACGGGCCAGGAGTAGGCTACGGCATAGGGTAAGGTGTAGGGCTGGTGGTGGGTTTCCGTTCCGGGCTAGGGTTAGGGTTAGGGAACGGCAAGGCTTAGGGCACAGGTGAGGGTACGGAAACGTGGGAGGGTCAGGCTACGTGCTGATGCACGGATCAGTGCCAGCGTACCGGCCAGGTGTAGGCTACTGCTTGTGGGTAAGGTGTAGGGCTGGTGGTGGGTTTCCGTTCCGGGCTAGGGTTAGGGTTAGGGAACGGCAAGGCTTAGGGCACAGGTGAGGGTACGGAAACGTGGGAGGGTCAGGCTACGTGCTGACGCACGTGTCAGTGCCAGCGTACAGGCCAGGTGTAGGCTACGGCTTGGGGGTAAGGTGTAGGGCTGGTGGTGGGTTTCCGTTCAGGGCTAGGGTTAGGGGTAGGGAACGGCAAGGCTTAGGGCATAGGTGAGGGTACGGAAACGTGTGAGGGTCAGACTACGTGCTGACGCATGGGTCAGTGCCAGCGTACGGGCCTGGAGTAGGCTACAGCGTAGGGTAAGGTGTAGGGCTGGTGGTGGGTTTCCATTCCGGGCTAGGGTTAGGGTTCGGGAACGGCAAGGCTTAGGGCACAGGTGAGGGTACCGAAACGTGGGAGGGTTAGGCTACGTGCTGACGCATGGGTCAGTGCCAGCGTACGGGCCAGGAGTAGGCTACGGCTTGGGGGTAAGGTGTAGGCCTGGCGGTGGGTTTCCATTCCGGGCTAGGGTTAGGGTTAGGGAACGGCAAGGCTTAGGGCACAGGTGAGGGTACAGAAACGTGGGAGGGTCAGGCTACGTGCTGACGCACGGGTCAGTGCCAGCGTACGGGCCAGGAGTAGGCTACGGCTTGGGGGTAAGGTGTAGGGCTGGTGGTGGTTTTCCGTTCCGGGCTAGGGTTAGGGTTAGGGAACGGCAAGGCTTAGGGCACAGGTGAGGGTACGGAAACGTGGGTGGGTCAGGCTACGTGCTGACGCACGGGTCAGTGCCAGCGTACGGGCCAGGACTAGGCTACGGCTTGGGGTAAGTTGTAGGGCTGGTGGTGGGTTTCCGTTCCGGGCTAGGGTTAGGGTTAGGGAACGGCAAGGCTTAGGGCACAGGTGAGGGTACGGAAACGTGGGAGGGTCAGGCTACGTGCTGACGCACGGGTCAGTGCCAGCGTAAGGGCCAGGAGTAGGCTACGGCTTTGGGGTAAGTTGTAGGGCTGGATGTGGGTTTCCGTTCCGGGCTAGGGTTAGGGTTAGGGAACGGCAAGGCTTAGGGCACAGGTGAGGGTATGGAAACGTGGGAGGGTCAGGCTACGTGCTGACGCATGGGTCAGTGCCAGCGTACGGGCCAGGAGTAGGCTAAGGTGTAGGGTAAGGTGTAGGCCTGGTGGTGGGTTTCCGTTCCGGGCTAGGGTTAGGGTTAGGGAACGGCAAGGCTTAGGGCACAGGTGAGGGTACGGAAACGTGGGAGGGTCAGGCTACGTGCTGACGCATGGGTCAGTGCCAGCGTACGGGCCAGGAGTAGGCTACGGTGTAGGGTAAGGTGTAGGGCTGGTGGTGGGTTTCCGTTCCGGGCTAGGGTTAGGGTTAGGGAACGGCAAGGCTTAGGCCACAGGTGAGGGCATGGAAACGTGGGAGGGTCAGGCTACGTGCTGACGCACGGGTCAGTGCCAGCGTACGGGCCAGGAGTAGGCTAAGGTGTAGGGTAAGGTGTAGGGCTGGTGGTGGGTTTCCGTTCCGGGCTAGGGTTAGGGTTAGGGAACGGCAAGGCTTAGGGCACAGGTGAGGGTACGGAAACGTAGGAGGGTCAGGCTACGTGCTGACGCACGGGTCTGTGCCAGCGTACGGGCCAGGAGTAGGCTACGGCGAAGGGTAAGGTGTAGGGCTGGTGGTGGGTTTCCGTTCCGGGCTAGGGTTAGGGTTAGGGAACGGCAAGGCTTAGGGCACAGGTGAGGGTACGGAAACGTGGGAGGGTCAGGCTACGTGCTGCCGCACGGGTCAGTGCCAGCGTAACGGCCAGGTATAGGCTACGGCTTGTGGGTAAGTTGTAGGGCTGGTGGTGGGTTTCCCTTCCGGGCTAGGGTTAGGGTTAGGGAATGGCAAGGCTTAGGGCACAGGTGATGGTACGGAAACGTGGGAGGGTCAGGCTACGTGCTGACGCAAGGGTCAGTGCCAGCGTACGGGCCAGGAGTAGGCTACGGCTTGGCGGTAAGTTTTAGGGCTGGTGGTGGGTTTCCGTTCCGGGCTAGGGTTAGGGTTAGGGAACGGCAAGGCTTAGGGCACAGGTGAGGGTACGGAAACGTGGGAGGGTCAGGCTACGTGCTGACGCACGGGTCAGTGCCAGCGTACGGGCCAGGAGTAGGCTACGGCGTAGGGTAAGGTGTAGGGTTGGTGTTGGGTTTCCGTTCCGTGCTAGGGTTAGGGTTAGGGAACGGCAAGGCTTAGGGCACAGGTGAGGGTACGGAAACGTGGGAGGGTCAGGCTACGTGCTGACGCACGGGTCAGTGCCAGCGTACGGGCCAGGAGTAGGCTATGGCTTCGGGGTAAGGTGTAGGGCTTTTGGTGGGTTTCCGTTCCGGGCTAGGGTTAGGGTTAGGGAACGGCAAGGCTTAGGGCACAGGTGAGGATACGGAAACGTGGGAGGGTCAGGCTACGTGCTGACGCACGGGTCAGTGCCAGCGTACGGGCCAGGAGTAGGCTACGGCGTAGGGTAAGGTGTAGGGCTGGTGGTGGGTTTCCGTTCCGGGCTAGGGTTAGGGTTAGGGAACGGCAAGGCTTAGGGCACAGGTGAGGGTACAGAAACGTGGGAGGGTCAGGCTACGTGCTGACGCATGGGTCAGTGCCAGCGTACGGGCCAGGAGTAGGCTACGGCTTGGGGGTAAGTTGTAGGGCTGGCGGTGGGTTTCCGTTCCGGGCTAGGGTTAGGGTTAGGGAACGGCAAGGCTTAGGGCACAGGTGAGGGTACAGAAACGTGGGAGGGTCAGGCTACGTGCTGACTCACGGGTCAGTGCCAGCGTACGGGCCAGGAGTAGGCTACGGCTTGGGGGTAAGTTGTAGGGCTGGTGGTGGGTTTCCGTTCCGGGCTAGGGTTAGGGTTAGGGAACGGCAAGGCTTAGGGCACAGGTGAGGGTACGGAAACGTGGGAGGGTCAGGCTACGTGCTGACGCACGGGTCAGTGCCAGCGTACCGGCCAGGAGTAGGCTACGGCGTAGGGTAAGGTGTAGGGCTGGTGGTGGGTTTCCATTCCGGGCTAGGGTTAGGGTTAGGGAACGGCAAGTCTTAGGGCACAGGTGAGGGTACGGAAACGTGGGAGGGTCAGGCTACGTGCTGACGCACGGGTCAGTGCCAGCGTACGGGCCAGGAGTAGGCTACGGCGTAGGGTAAGGTGTAGGGCTGGTGGTGGGTTTCCGTTCCGGGCTAGGGTTAGGGTTAGGGAATGGCTAGGCTGAGGGCACAGGTGAGGGTACGGAAACGTGGGAGGGTCAGGCTACGTGCTGACGCATGGGTCAGTGCCAGCGTACGGGCCAGGAGTAGGCTACGGCGTAGGGTAAGGTGTAGGGCTGGTGGTGGGTTTCCGTTCCGGGCTAGGGTTAGGGTTAGGGAACGGCAAGGCTTAGGGCACAGGTGAGGGTACGGAAACGTGGGAGGGTCAGGCTACGTGCTGATGCACGGGTCAGTGCCAGCGTACCGGCCAGGTGTAGGCTACTGCTTGTGGGTAAGGTGTAGGGCTGGTGGTGGGTTTCCGTTCCGGGCTAGGGTTAGGGTTAGGGAACGGCAAGGCTTAGGGCACAGGTGAGGGTACGGAAACGTGGGAGGGTCAGGCTACGTGCTGACGCACGTGTCAGTGCCAGCGTACAGGCCAGGTGTAGGCTACGGCTTGGGGGTAAGGTGTAGGGCTGGTGTTGGGTTTCCGTTCAGGGCTAGGGTTAGGGGTAGGGAACGGCAAGGCTTAGGGCATAGGTGAGGGTACGGGAACGTGTGAGGGTCAGACTACGTGCTGACGCATGGGTCAGTGCCAGCGTACGGGCCTGGAGTAGGCTACAGCGTAGGGTAAGGTGTAGGGCTGGTGGTGGGTTTCCATTCCGGGCTAGAGTTAGGGTTAGGGAACGGCAAGTCTTAGGGCACAGGTGAGGGTACGGAAACGTGGGAGGGTCAGGCTACGTGCTGACGCACGGGTCAGTGCCAGCGTACGGGCCAGGACTAGGCTACGGCTTGGGGGTAAGTTGTAGGGCTGGTGGTGGGTTTCCGTTCCGGGCTAGGGTTAGGGTTAGGGAACGGCAAGGCTTAGGGCACAGGTGAGGGTATGGAAACGTGGGAGGGTCAGGCTACGTGCTGACGCACGGGTCAGTGCCAGCGTACCGGCCAGGTGTAGGCTACGGCTTCTGGGTAAGGTGTAGGGCTGGTGGTGGGTTTCCATTCCGGGCTAGGGTTAGGGTTAGGGAACGGCAAGGCTTAGGGCACAGGTGAGGGTACAGAAACGTGGGAGGGTCAGGCTACGTGCTGACGCATGGGTCAGTGCCAGCGTACGGGCCAGGAGTAGGCTACGGCTTGGGGGTAAGGTGTAGGCCTGGCGGTGGGTTTCCGTTCCGGGCTAGGGTTAGGGTTAGGGAACGGCAAGGCTTAGGGCACAGGTGAGGGTACAGAAACGTGGGAGGGTCAGGCTACGTGCTGACGCACGGGTCAGTGCCAGCGTACGGGCCAGGAGTAGGCTACGGCTTGGGGGTAAGGTGTAGGGCTGGTGGTGGTTTTCCGTTCTGGGCTAGGGTTAGGGTTAGGGAACGGCAAGGCTTAGGGCACAGGTGAGGGTACGGAAACGTGGGAGGGTCAGGCTACGTGCTGACGCACGGGTCAGTGCCAGCGTACGGGCCAGGACTAGGCTACGGCTTGGGGGTAAGTTGTAGGGCTGGTGGTGGGTTTCCGTTCCGGGCTAGGGTTAGGGTTAGGGAACGGCAAGGCTTAGGGCACAGGTGAGGGTATGGAAACGTGGGAGGGTCAGGCTACGTGCTGAAGCACTGGTCAGTGCCAGCGTACCGGCCAGGTGTAGGCTACGGCTTCTGGGTAAGGTGTAGGGCTGGTGGTGCGTTTCCGTTCCGGGCTAGGGTTAGGGTTAGGGAACGGCAAGGCTTAGGGCACAGGTGAGGGTACAGAAACGTGGGAGGGTCAGGCTACGTGCTGACTCACGGGTCAGTGCCAGCGTACGGGCCAGGAGTAGGCTACGGCTTGGGGGTAAGGTGTAGGGCTGGTGGTGGGTTTCCGTTCCGGGCTAGGGTTAGGGTTAGGGAACGGCAAGGCTTAGGGCACAGGTGAGGGTACGGAAACGTGGGAGGGTCAGGCTACGTGCTGACGCACCGGTCAGTGCCAGCGTACGGGCCAGGAGTAGGCTACAACGTAGGGTAAGGAGTAGGGCTGGTGGTGGGTTTCCATTCTGGGCTAGAGTTAGGGTTAGGGAACGGCAAGGCTTAGGGCACAGGTGAGGGTACGGAAAGGTGGGAGGGTCAGGCTACGTGCTGACGCACGGGTCAGTGCCAGCGTACCGGCCAGGAGTAGGCTACGGCGTAGGGTAAGGTGTAGGGCTGGTGGTGGTTTTCCGTTCCGGGCTAGGGTTAGGGTTAGGGAACGGCAAGGCTTAGGGCACAGGTGTGGGTACGGAAACGTGGGAGGGTCAGGCTACGTGCTGACGCACGGGTCAGTGCCAGCGTACGGGCCAGGAGTAGGCTACGGCGTAGGGTAAGGTGTAGGGCTGGTGGTGGGTTTCCGTTCCGGGCTAGGGTTAGGGTTAGGGAACGGCTAGGCTGAGGGCACAGGTGAGGGTACGGAAACGTGGGAGGGTCAGGCTACGTGCTGACGCATGGGTCAGTGCCAGCGTACGGGCCAGGAGTAGGCTACGGCATAGGGTAAGGTGTAGGGCTGGTGGTGGGTTTCCGTTCCGGGCTAGGGTTAGGGTTAGGGAACGGCAAGGCTTAGGGCACAGGTGAGGGTACGGAAACGTGGGAGGGTCAGGCTACGTGCTGATGCACGGATCAGTGCCAGCGTACCGGCCAGGTGTAGGCTACTGCTTGTGGGTAAGGTGTAGGGCTGGTGGTGGGTTTCCGTTCCGGGCTAGGGTTAGGGTTAGGGAACGGCAAGGCTTAGGGCACAGGTGAGGGTACGGAAACGTGGGAGGGTCAGGCTACGTGCTGACGCACGTGTCAGTGCCAGCGTACAGGCCAGGTGTAGGCTACGGCTTGGGGGTAAGGTGTAGGGCTGGTGGTGGGTTTCCGTTCAGGGCTAGGGTTAGGGGTAGGGAACGGCAAGGCTTAGGGCATAGGTGAGGGTACGGAAACGTGTGAGGGTCAGACTACGTGCTGACGCATGGGTCAGTGCCAGCGTACGGGCCTGGAGTAGGCTACAGCGTAGGGTAAGGTGTAGGGCTGGTGGTGGGTTTCCATTCCGGGCTAGGGTTAGGGTTCGGGAACGGCAAGGCTTAGGGCACAGGTGAGGGTACCGAAACGTGGGAGGGTTAGGCTACGTGCTGACGCATGGGTCAGTGCCAGCGTACGGGCCAGGAGTAGGCTACGGCTTGGGGGTAAGGTGTAGGCCTGGCGGTGGGTTTCCATTCCGGGCTAGGGTTAGGGTTAGGGAACGGCAAGGCTTAGGGCACAGGTGAGGGTACAGAAACGTGGGAGGGTCAGGCTACGTGCTGACGCACGGGTCAGTGCCAGCGTACGGGCCAGGAGTAGGCTACGGCTTGGGGGTAAGGTGTAGGGCTGGTGGTGGTTTTCCGTTCCGGGCTAGGGTTAGGGTTAGGGAACGGCAAGGCTTAGGGCACAGGTGAGGGTACGGAAACGTGGGTGGGTCAGGCTACGTGCTGACGCACGGGTCAGTGCCAGCGTACGGGCCAGGACTAGGCTACGGCTTGGGGTAAGTTGTAGGGCTGGTGGTGGGTTTCCGTTCCGGGCTAGGGTTAGGGTTAGGGAACGGCAAGGCTTAGGGCACAGGTGAGGGTACGGAAACGTGGGAGGGTCAGGCTACGTGCTGACGCACGGGTCAGTGCCAGCGTAAGGGCCAGGAGTAGGCTACGGCTTTGGGGTAAGTTGTAGGGCTGGATGTGGGTTTCCGTTCCGGGCTAGGGTTAGGGTTAGGGAACGGCAAGGCTTAGGGCACAGGTGAGGGTATGGAAACGTGGGAGGGTCAGGCTACGTGCTGACGCATGGGTCAGTGCCAGCGTACGGGCCAGGAGTAGGCTAAGGTGTAGGGTAAGGTGTAGGCCTGGTGGTGGGTTTCCGTTCCGGGCTAGGGTTAGGGTTAGGGAACGGCAAGGCTTAGGGCACAGGTGAGGGTACGGAAACGTGGGAGGGTCAGGCTACGTGCTGACGCATGGGTCAGTGCCAGCGTACGGGCCAGGAGTAGGCTACGGTGTAGGGTAAGGTGTAGGGCTGGTGGTGGGTTTCCGTTCCGGGCTAGGGTTAGGGTTAGGGAACGGCAAGGCTTAGGCCACAGGTGAGGGCATGGAAACGTGGGAGGGTCAGGCTACGTGCTGACGCACGGGTCAGTGCCAGCGTACGGGCCAGGAGTAGGCTAAGGTGTAGGGTAAGGTGTAGGGCTGGTGGTGGGTTTCCGTTCCGGGCTAGGGTTAGGGTTAGGGAACGGCAAGGCTTAGGGCACAGGTGAGGGTACGGAAACGTAGGAGGGTCAGGCTACGTGCTGACGCACGGGTCTGTGCCAGCGTACGGGCCAGGAGTAGGCTACGGCGAAGGGTAAGGTGTAGGGCTGGTGGTGGGTTTCCGTTCCGGGCTAGGGTTAGGGTTAGGGAACGGCAAGGCTTAGGGCACAGGTGAGGGTACGGAAACGTGGGAGGGTCAGGCTACGTGCTGCCGCACGGGTCAGTGCCAGCGTAACGGCCAGGTATAGGCTACGGCTTGTGGGTAAGTTGTAGGGCTGGTGGTGGGTTTCCCTTCCGGGCTAGGGTTAGGGTTAGGGAATGGCAAGGCTTAGGGCACAGGTGATGGTACGGAAACGTGGGAGGGTCAGGCTACGTGCTGACGCAAGGGTCAGTGCCAGCGTACGGGCCAGGAGTAGGCTACGGCTTGGCGGTAAGTTTTAGGGCTGGTGGTGGGTTTCCGTTCCGGGCTAGGGTTAGGGTTAGGGAACGGCAAGGCTTAGGGCACAGGTGAGGGTACGGAAACGTGGGAGGGTCAGGCTACGTGCTGACGCACGGGTCAGTGCCAGCGTACGGGCCAGGAGTAGGCTACGGCGTAGGGTAAGGTGTAGGGTTGGTGTTGGGTTTCCGTTCCGTGCTAGGGTTAGGGTTAGGGAACGGCAAGGCTTAGGGCACAGGTGAGGGTACGGAAACGTGGGAGGGTCAGGCTACGTGCTGACGCACGGGTCAGTGCCAGCGTACGGGCCAGGAGTAGGCTATGGCTTCGGGGTAAGGTGTAGGGCTTTTGGTGGGTTTCCGTTCCGGGCTAGGGTTAGGGTTAGGGAACGGCAAGGCTTAGGGCACAGGTGAGGATACGGAAACGTGGGAGGGTCAGGCTACGTGCTGACGCACGGGTCAGTGCCAGCGTACGGGCCAGGAGTAGGCTACGGCGTAGGGTAAGGTGTAGGGCTGGTGGTGGGTTTCCATTCCGGGCTAGGGTTAGGGTTAGGGAACGGCAAGGCTTAGGGCACAGGTGAGGGTACAGAAACGTGGGAGGGTCAGGCTACGTGCTGATGCACGTGTCAGTGCCAGCGTACAGGCCAGGTGTAGGCTACGGCTTGGGGGTAAGTTGTAGGGCTGGTGGTGGGTTTCCGTTCCGGGCTAGGGTTAGGGTTAGGGAACGGCAAGGCTTAGGGCACAGGTGAGGGTACGGAAACGTGGGAGGGTCAGGCTACGTGCTGACGCACGGGTCAGTGCCAGCGTACGGGCCAGGACTAGGCTACGGCTTGGGGGTAAGTTGTAGGGCTGGTGATGGGTTTCCGTTCCGGGCTAGGGTTAGGGTTAGGGAACGGCAAGGCTTAGGGCACAGGTGAGGGTACGGAAACGTGGGAGGGTCAGGCTACGTGCTGACGCACGGGTCAGTGCCAGCGTAAGGGCCAGGAGTAGGCTACGGCTTGGGGGTAAGTTGTAGGGCTGGATGTGGGTTTCCGTTCCGGGCTAGGGTTAGGGTTAGGGAACGGCAAGGCTTAGGGCACAGGTGAGGGTATGGAAACGTGGGAGGGTCAGGCTACGTGCTGACGCATGGGTCAGTGCCAGCGTACGGGCCAGGAGTAGGCTAAGGTGTAGGGTAAGGTGCAGGCCTGGTGGTGGGTTTCCGTTCCGGGCTAGGGTTAGGGTTAGGGAACGGCAAGGCTTAGGGCACAGGTGAGGGTACGGAAACGTGGGAGGGTCAGGCTACGTGCTGACGCATGGGTCAGTGCCAGCGTACGGGCCAGGAGTAGGCTACGGTGTAGGGTAAGGTGTAGGGCTGGTGGTGGGTTTCCGTTCCGGGCTAGGGTTAGGGTTAGGGAACGGCAAGGCTTAGGCCACAGGTGAGGGTATGGAAACGTGGGAGGGTCAGGCTACGTGCTGACGCATGGGTCAGTGCCAGCGTACGGGCCAGGAGTAGGCTACGGCTTGGGGGTAAGTTGTAGGGCTGGCGGTGGGTTTCCGTTCCGGGCTAGGGTTAGGGTTAGGGAACGGCAAGGCTTAGGGCACAGGTGAGGGTACAGAAACGTGGGAGGGTCAGGCTACGTGCTGACTCACGGGTCAGTGCCAGCGTACGGGCCAGGAGTAGGCTACGGCTTGGGGGTAAGGTGTAGGGCTGGTGGTGGGTTTCCGTTCCGGGCTAGGGTTAGGGTTAGGGAACGGCAAGGCTTAGGGCACAGGTGAGGGTACGGAAACGTGGGAGGGTCAGGCTACGTGCTGACGCACGGGTCAGTGCCAGCGTACGGGCCAGGAGTAGGCTACAACGTAGGGTAAGGATTAGGGCTGGTGGTGGGTTTCCATTCTGGGCTAGAGTTAGGGTTAGGGAACGGCAAGGCTTAGGGCACAGGTGAGGGTACGGAAACGTGGGAGGGTCAGGCTACGTGCTGACGCACGGGTCAGTGCCAGCGTACCGGCCAGGAGTAGGCTACGGCGTAGGGTAAGGGGTAGGGCTGGTGGTGGGTTTCCGTTCCGGGCTAGGGTTAGGGTTAGGGAACGGCAAGGCTTAGGGCACAGGTGAGGGTACAGAAACGTGGGAGGGTCAGGCTACGTGCTGACGCATGGGTCAGTGCCAGCGTACGGGCCAGGAGTAGGCTACGGCTTGGGGGTAAGTTGTAGGGCTGGCGGTGGGTTTCCGTTCCGGGCTAGGGTTAGGGTTAGGGAACGGCAAGGCTTAGGGCACAGGTGAGGGTACAGAAACGTGGGAGGGTCAGGCTACGTGCTGACTCACGGGTCAGTGCCAGCGTACGGGCCAGGAGTAGGCTACGGCTTGGGGGTAAGGTGTAGGGCTGGTGGTGGGTTTCCGTTCCGGGCTAGGGTTAGGGTTAGGGAACGGCAAGGCTTAGGGCACAGGTGAGGGTACGGAAACGTGGGAGGGTCAGGCTACGTGCTGACGCACGGGTCAGTGCCAGCGTACGGGCCAGGAGTAGGCTACAACGTAGGGTAAGGAGTAGGGCTGCTGGTGGGTTTCCATTCTGGGCTAGAGTTAGGGTTAGG
Source organism: Mesoplodon mirus (assembly GCF_964341445.2). Lineage (NCBI taxonomy): Eukaryota > Metazoa > Chordata > Mammalia > Artiodactyla > Ziphiidae > Mesoplodon > Mesoplodon mirus. The sequence continues at coordinate 429,776 of NW_028295511.1, read as the reverse complement.
GAACGGCAAGGCTTAGGGCTCAGGTGAGGGTACGGAAACGTGGGCGGGTCAGGCTACGTGCTGACGCACGGGTCAGTGCCAGCGTACCGGCCAGGAGTAGGCTACGGCGTAGGGTAAGGTGTAGGGCTGGTGGTGGGTTTCCGTTCCGGGCTAGGGTTAGGGTTAGGGAACGGCAAGTCTTAGGGCACAGGTGAGGGTACGGAAACGTGGGAGGGTCAGGCTACGTGCTGACGCACGGGTCAGTGCCAGCGTACGGGCCAGGAGTAGGCTACGGCGTAGGGTAAGGTGTAGGGCTGGTGGGGGGTTTCCGTTCCGGGCTAGGGTTAGGGTTAGGGAATGGCTAGGCTGAGGTCACAGGTGAGGGTACGGAAACGTGGGAGGGTCAGGCTACGTGCTGACGCATGGGTCAGTGCCAGCGTACGGGCCAGGTGTAGGCTACTGCTTGTGGGTAAGGTGTAGGGCTGGTGGTGGGTTTCCGTTCCGGGCTAGGGTTAGGGTTAGGGAACGGCAAGGCTTAGGGCACAGGTGAGGGTACGGAAACGTGGGAGGGTCAGGCTACGTGCTGACGCACGTGTCAGTGCCAGCGTACAGGCCAGGTGTAGGCTACGGCTTGGGGGTAAGGTGTAGGGCTGGTGTTGGGTTTCCGTTCAGGGCTAGGGTTAGGGGTAGGGAACGGCAAGGCTTAGGGCATAGGTGAGGGTACGGAAACGTGTGAGGGTCAGACTACGTGCTGACGCATGGGTCAGTGCCAGCGTACGGGCCTGGAGTAGGCTACAGCGTAGGGTAAGGTGTAGGGCTGGTGGTGGGTTTCCATTCCGGGCTAGAGTTAGGGTTAGGGAACGGCAAGGCTTAGGGCACAGGTGAGGGTACGGAAACGTGGGAGGGTCAGGCTACGTGCTGACGCACGGGTCAGTGCCAGCGTACGGGCCAGGACTAGGCTACGGCTTGGGGGTAAGTTGTAGGGCTGGTGGTGGGTTTCCGTTCCGGGCTAGGGTTAGGGTTAGGGAACGGCAAGGCTTAGGGCACAGGTGAGGGTATGGAAACGTGGGAGGGTCAGGCTACGTGCTGACGCACGGGTCAGTGCCAGCGTACCGGCCAGGTGTAGGCTACGGCTTCTGGGTAAGGTGTAGGGCTGGTGGTGGGTTTCCATTCCGGGCTAGGGTTAGGGTTAGGGAACGGCAAGGCTTAGGGCACAGGTGAGGGTACAGAAACGTGGGAGGGTCAGGCTACGTGCTGACGCATGGGTCAGTGCCAGCGTACGGGCCAGGAGTAGGCTACGGCTTGGGGGTAAGGTGTAGGCCTGGCGGTGGGTTTCCGTTCCGGGCTAGGGTTAGGGTTAGGGAACGGCAAGGCTTAGGGCACAGGTGAGGGTACAGAAACGTGGGAGGGTCAGGCTACGTGCTGACGCACGGGTCAGTGCCAGCGTACGGGCCAGGAGTAGGCTACGGCTTGGGGGTAAGTTGTAGGGCTGGTGGTGGTTTTCCGTTCTGGGCTAGGGTTAGGGTTAGGGAACGGCAAGGCTTAGGGCACAGGTGAGGGTACGGAAACGTGGGAGGGTCAGGCTACTTGCTGACGCACGGGTCAGTGCCAGCGTACGGGCCAGGACTAGGCTACGGCTTGGGGGTAAGTTGTAGGGCTGGTGGTGGGTTTCCGTTCCGGGCTAGGGTTAGGGTTAGGGAACGGCAAGGCTTAGGGCACAGGTGAGGGTATGGAAACGTGGGAGGGTCAGGCTACGTGCTGACGCACTGGTCAGTGCCAGCGTACCGGCCAGGTGTAGGCTACGGCTTCTGGGTAAGGTGTAGGGCTGGTGGTGTGTTTCCGTTCCGGGCTAGGGTTAGGGTTAGGGAACGGCAAGGCTTAGGGCACAGGTGAGGGTACGGAAACGTGGGAGGGTCAGGCTACGTGCTGATGCACGGGTCAGTGCCAGCGTACGGGCCAGGAGTAGGCTACGGCTTGGGGGTAAGGTGTAGGGCTGGTGGTGGGTTTCCGTTCCGGGCTAGGGTTAGGGTTAGGGAACGGCAAGGCTTAGGCCACAGGTGAGGGTACGGAAACGTGGGAGGGTCAGGCTACGTGCTGATGCACGGGTCAGTGCCAGCGTACCGGCCAGGTGTAGGCTACGGCTTTTGGGTAAGGTGTAGGGCTGGTGGTGGGTTTCCATTCCAGGCTAGGTTTAGGGTTAGGGAACGGCAAGGCTTAGGGCACAGGTGAGGGTACAGAAACGTGGTAGGGTCAGGCTACGTGCTGACGCACGGGTCAGTGCCAGCGTACGGGCCAGGAGTAGGCTACGGCTTGGGGGTAAGGTGTAGGGCTGGTGGTGGGTTTCCGTTCCGGGCTAGGGTTAGGGTTAGGGAATGGCAAGGCTGAGGGCACAGGTGAGGGTACGGAAACGTGGGAGGGTCAGGCTACGTGCTGATGCACGGGTCAGTGCCAGCGTACGGGCCAGGAGTAGGCTACGGCGTAGGGTAAGGTGTAGGGCTGGTGGTGGGTTTCCGTTCCGGGCTAGGGTTAGGGTTAGGGAACGGCAAGGCTTAGGGCACAGGTGAGGGTACGGAAACGTGGGAGGGTCAGGCTACGTGCTGATGCACGGGTCAGTGCCAGCGTACCGGCCAGGTGTAGGCTACTGCTTGTGGGTAAGGTGTAGGGCTGGTGGTGGGTTTCCATTCCGGGCTAGGGTTAGGGTTAGGGAACGGCAAGGCTTAGGGCACAGGTGAGGGTACGGAAACGTGGGAGGGTCAGGCTACGTGCTGACGCACGGTCAGTGCCAGCGTACGGGCCAGGAGTAGGCTACGGCTTGGGGGTAAGGTGTAGGGCTGGTGGTGGGTTTCCGTTCCGGGCTAGGGTTAGGGTTAGGGAACGGCAAGGCTTAGGGCACAGGTGAGGGTACGGAAACGTGGGAGGGTCAGGCTACGTGCTGACGCACGGGTCAGTGCCAGCGTACGGGCCAGGAGTAGGCTACGGCTTGGGGGTATGTTGTAGGGCTGGTGGTGGGTTTTCGTTCCGGGCTAGGGTTAGGGTTAGGGAACGGCAAAGCTTAGGGCACAGATGAGGGTACAGAAAGGTGGGAGGGTCAGGCTACGTGCTGACGCACGGGTCAGTGCCAGCGTACGGGCCAGGAGTAGGCTACGGCTTGGGGGTAAGGTGTAGGGCTTTTGGTGGGTTTCAGTTCCGGGCTAGGGTTAGGGTTAGGGAACGGCAAGGCTTAGGGCACAGGTGAGGATACGGAAACGTGGGAGGGTCAGGTTACGTGCTGACGCACGGGTCAGTGCCAGCGTACGGGCCAGGAGTAGGCTACGGCGTAGGGTAAGGTGTAGGGCTGGTGGTGGGATTCCATTCCGGGCTAGGGTTAGGGTTAGGGAACGGCAAGGCTTAGGGCACAGGTGAGGGTACAGAAACGTGGGAGGGTCAGGCTACGTGCTGATGCACGTGTGAGTTCCAGCGTACAGGCCAGGTGTAGGCTACGGCTTGGGGGTAAGTTGTAGGGCTGGTGGTGGGTTTCCGTTCCGGGCTAGGGTTAGGGTTAGGGAACGGCAAGGCTTAGGGCACAGGTGAGTGTATGGAAACGTGGGAGGGTCAGACTACGTGCTGACGCATGGGTCAGTGCCAGCGTACGGGCCTGGAGTAGGCTACGGCGTAGGGTAAGGTGTAGGGCTGGTGGTGGGTTTCCGTTCTGGGCTAGGGTTAGGGTTAGGGAACGGCAAGGCTTAGGGCACAGGTGAGGGTACAGAAACGTGGGAGGGTCAGGCTACGTGCTGACGCACGGGTCAGTGCCAGCGTACGGGCCAGGAGTAGGCTACGGCGTAGGGTAAGGTGTAGGGCTGGTGGTGGGTTTCCGTTCCGGGCTAGGGTTAGGGTTAGGGAACGGCTAGGCTGAGGGCACAGGTGAGGGTACGGAAACGTGGGAGGGTCAGGCTACATGCTGACGCATGGGTCAGTGCCAGCGTACGGGCCAGGAGTAGGCTACGGCGTAGGGTAAGGTGTAGGGCTGGTGGTGGGTTTCTGTTCCGGGCTAGGGTTAGGGTTAGGGAACGGCAAGGCTTAGGGCACAGGTGAGGGTACGGAAACGTGGGAGGGTCAGGCTACGTGCTGATGCATGGGTCAGTGCCAGCGTACCGGCCAGGTGTAGGCTACTGCTTGTGGGTAAGGTGTAGGGCTGGTGGTGGGTTTCCGTTCCGGGCTAGGGTTAGGGTTAGGGAACGGCAAGGCTTAGGGCACAGGTGAGGGTACGGAAACGTGGGAGGGTCAGGCTACGTGCTGACGCACGTGTCAGTGCCAGCGTACAGGCCAGGTGTAGGCTACGGCTTGGGGGTAAGGTGTAGGGCTGGTGTTGGGTTTCCGTTCAGGGCTAGGGTTAGGGGTAGGGAACGGCAAGGCTTAGGGCATAGGTGAGGGTACGGAAACGTGTGAGGGTCAGACTACGTGCTGACGCATGGGTCAGTGCCAGCGTACGGGCCTGGAGTAGGCTACAGCGTAGGGTAAGGTGTAGGGCTGGTGGTGGGTTTCCATTCCGGGCTAGAGTTAGGTTTAGGGAACGGCAAGGCTTAGGGCACAGGTGAGGGTACAGAAACGTGGGAGGGTCAGGCTACGTGCTGACGCATGGGTCAGTGCCAGCGTATGGGCCAGGAGTAGGCTACGGCTTGGGGGTAAGGTGTAGGCCTGGCGGTGGGTTTCCGTTCCGGGCTAGGGTTAGGGTTAGGGAACGGCAAGGCTTAGGGCATAGGTGAGGGTACAGAAACGTGAGAGGGTCAGGCTACGTGCTGACGCACGGGTCAGTGCCAGCATACGGGACAGGAGTAGGCTACGGCTTGGGGGTAAGGTGTAGGGCTGGTGGTGGTTTTCCGTTCCGGGCTAGGGTTAGGGTTAGGGAACGGCAAGGCTTAGGGCACAGGTGAGGGTACGGAAACGTGGGAGGGTCAGGCTACGTGCTGACGCACGGGTCAGTGCCAGCGTACGGGCCAGGACTAGGCTACGGCTTGGGGGTAAGTTGTAGGGCTGGTGGTGGGTTTCCGTTCCGGGCTAGGGTTAGGGTTAGGGAACGGCAAGGCTTATGGCACAGGTGAGGGTATGGAAACGTGGGAGGGTCAGGCTACGTGCTGACGCACCGGTCAGTGCCAGCGTACCGGCCAGGTGTAGGCTACGGCTTCTGGTTAAGGTGTAGGGCTGGTGGTGGGTTTCCATTCCGGGCTAGGGTTAGGGTTAGGGAACGGCAAGGCTTAGGGCACAGGTGAGGGTACAGAAACGTGGGAGGGTCAGGCTACGTGCTGACGCATGGGTCAGTGCCAGCGTACGGGCCAGGAGTAGGCTACGGCTTGGGGGTAAGGTGTAGGCCTGGCGGTGGGTTTCCGTTCCGGGCTAGGGTTAGGGTTAGGGAACGGCAAGGCTTAGGGCACAGGTGAGGGTATGGAAACGTGGGAGGGTCAGGCTACGTGCTGACGCACGGGTCAGTGCCAGCGTACCGGCCAGGTGTAGGCTACGGCTTCTGGGTAAGGTGTAGGGTTGGTGGTGGGTTTCCGTTCCGGGCTAGGGTTAGGGTTAGGGAACGGCAAGGCTTAGGGCACAGGTGAGGGTACGGAAACGTGGGAGGGTCAGGCTACGTGCTGATGCACGGGTCAGTGCCAGCGTACGGGCCGGGAGTAGGCTACGGCTTGGGGGTAAGGTGTAGGGCTGGTGGTGGGTTTCCGTTCCGGGCTAGGGTTAGGGTTAGGGAACGGCAAGGCTTAGGGCACAGGTGAGGGTACGGAAAAGTGGGAGGGTCAGGCTACGTGCTGATGCACGGGTCAGTGCCAGCGTCCCGGCCAGGTGTAGGCTTCGGCTTTTGGGTAAGGTGTAGGGCTGGTGGTGGGTTTCCATTCCAGGCTAGGTTTAGGGTTAGGGAACGGCAAGGCTTAGGGCACAGGTGAGGGTACAGAAACGTGGGAGGGTCAGGCTACGTGCTGACGCACGGGTCAGTGCCAGCGTACGGGCCAGGAGTAGGCTACGGCGTAGGGTAAGGTGTAGGGCTGGTGGTGGGTTTCCGTTCCGGGCTAGGGTTAGGGTTAGGGAATGGCAAGGCTGAGGGCACAGGTGAGGGTACGGAAACGTGGGAGGGTCAGGCTACATGCTGATGCACGGGTCAGTGCCAGCGTACGGGCCAGGAGTAGGCTACGGCGTAGGGTAAGGTGTAGGGCTGGTGGTGGGTTTCCGTTCCGGGCTAGGGTTAGGGTTAGGGAACGGCAAGGCTTAGGGCACAGGTGAGGGTACGGAAACGTGGGAGGGTCAGGCTACGTGCTGATGCACGGGTCAGTGCCAGCGTACCGGCCAGGTGTAGGCTACTGCTTGTGGGTAAGGTGTAGGGCTGGTGGTGGGTTTCCGTTCCGGGCTAGGGTTAGGGTTAGGGAACGGCAAGGCTTAGGGCACAGGTGAGGGTACGGAAACGTGGGAGGGTCAGGCTACGTGCTGACGCACGGGTCAGTGCCAGCGTACGGGCCAGGAGTCGGCTACGGCTTGGGGGTAAGGTGTAGGGCTGGTGGTGGGTTTCCGTTCCGGGCTAGGGTTAGGGTTAGGGAACGGCAAGGCTTAGGGCACAGGTGAGGGTACGGAAACGTGGGAGGGTCTGGCTACGTGCTGACGCACGGGTCAGTGCCAGCGTACGGGCCAGGAGTAGGCTACGGCTTGGGGGTATGTTGTAGGGCTGGTGGTGGGTTTTCGTTCCGGGCTATGGTTAGGGTTAGGGAACGGCAAGGCTTAGGGCACAGGTGAGGGTACAGAAAGGTGGGAGGGTCAGGCTACGTGCTGACGCACGGGTCAGTGCCAGCGTACGGGCCAGGAGTAGGCTACGGCTTGGGGGTAAGTTGTAGGGCTTTTGGTGGGTTTCCGTTCCGGGCTAGGGTTAGGGTTAGGGAACGGCAAGGCTTAGGGCACAGGTGAGGATACGGAAACGTGGGAGGGTCAGGTTACGTGCTGACGCACGGGTCAGTGCCAGCGTACGGGCCAGGAGTAGGCTACGGCGTAGGGTAAGGTGTAGGGCTGGTGGTGGGATTCCATTCCGGGCTAGGGTTAGGGTTAGGGAACGGCAAGGCTTAGGGCACAGGTGAGGGTACAGAAACGTGGGAGGGTCAGGCTACGTGCTGATGCACGTGTCAGTTCCAGCGTACAGGCCAGGTGTAGGCTACGGCTTGGGGGTAAGTTGTAGGGCTGGTGGTGGGTTTCCGTTCCGGGCTAGGGTTAGGGTTAGGGAACGGCAAGGCTTAGGGCACAGGTGAGTGTATGGAAACGTGGGAGGGTCAGACTACGTGCTGACGCATGGGTCAGTGCCAGCGTACGGGCCTGGAGTAGGCTACGGCGTAGGGTAAGGTGTAGGGCTGGTGGTGGGTTTCCGTTCCGGGCTAGGGTTAGGGTTAGGGAACGGCAAGGCTTAGGGCACAGGTGAGGGTACAGAAACGTGGGAGGGTCAGGCTACGTGCTGACGCATGGGTCAGTGCCAGCGTACGGGCCAGGAGTAGGCTACGGCTTGGGGGTAAGTTGTAGGGCTGGCGGTGGGTTTCCGTTCCGGGCTAGGGTTAGGGTTAGGGAACGGCAAGGCTTAGGGCACAGGTGAGGGTACAGAAACGTGGGAGGGTCAGGCTACGTGCTGACTCACGGGTCAGTGCCAGCGTACGGGCCAGGAGTAGGCTACGGCTTGGGGGTAAGGTGTAGGGCTGGTGGTGGGTTTCCGTTCCGGGCTAGGGTTAGGGTTAGGGAACGGCAAGGCTTAGGGCACAGGTGAGGGTACGGAAACGTGGGAGGGTCAGGCTACGTGCTGACGCACGGGTCAGTGCCAGCGTACGGGCCAGGAGTAGGCTACAACGTAGGGTAAGGAGTAGGGCTGGTGGTGGGTTTCCATTCTGGGCTAGAGTTAGGGTTAGGGAACGGCAAGGCTTAGGGCACAGGTGAGGGTACGGAAACGTGGGAGGGTCAGGCTACGTGCTGACGCACGGGTCAGTGCCAGCGTACCGGCCAGGAGTAGGCTACGGCGTAGGGTAAGGTGTAGGGCTGGTGGTGGGTTTCCGTTCCGGGCTAGGGTTAGGGTTAGGGAACGGCAAGGCTTAGGGCACAGGTGAGGGTACGGAAACGTGGGAGGGTCAGGCTACGTGCTGACGCACGGGTCAGTGCCAGCGTACGGGCCAGGAGTAGGCTACGGCGTAGGGTAAGGTGTAGGGCTGGTGGTGGGTTTCCGTTCCGGGCTAGGGTTAGGGTTAGGGAACGGCTAGGCTGAGGGCACAGGTGAGGGTACGGAAACGTGGGAGGGTCAGGCTACGTGCAGACGCACGGGTCAGTGCCAGCGTACGGGCCAGGAGTAGGCTACGGCGTAGGGTAAGGTGTAGGGCTGGTGGTGGGATTCCGTTCCGGGCTAGGGTTAGGGTTAGGGAACGGCAAGGCTTAGGGCACAGGTGAGGGTACGGAAACGTGGGAGGGTCAGGCTACGTGCTGATGCACGGGTCAGTGCCAGCGTACCGGCCAGGTGTAGGCTACTGCTTGTGGGTAAGGTGTAGGGCTGGTGGTGGGTTTCCGTTCCGGGCTAGGGTTAGGGTTAGGGAACGGCAAGGCTTAGGGCACAGGTGAGGGTACGGAAACGTGGGAGGGTCAGGCTACGTGCTGACGCACGTGTCAGTGCCAGCGTACAGGCCAGGTGTAGGCTACGGCTTGGGGGTAAGGTGTAGGGCTGGTGGTGGGTTTCCATTCAGGGCTAGGGTTAGGGGTAGGGAACGGCAAGGCTTAGGGCATAGGTGAGGGTACGGAAACGTGTGAGGGTCAGACTACGTGCTGACACATGGGTCAGTGCCAGCGTACGGGCCTGGAGTAGGCTACAGCGTAGGGTAAGGTGTAGGGCTGGTGGTGGGTTTCCATTCCGGGCTAGGGTTAGGGTTAGGGAACGGCAAGGCTTAGGGCACAGGTGAGGGTACAGAAACGTGGGAGGGTCAGGCTACGTGCTGACGCATGGGTCAGTGCCAGCGTACGGGCCAGGAGTAGGCTACGGCTTGGGGGTAAGTTGTAGGCCTGGCGGTGGGTTTCCGTTCCGGGCTAGGGTTAGGGTTAGGGAACGGCAAGGCTTAGGGCACAGGTGAGGGTACAGAAACGTGGGAGGGTCAGGCTACGTGCTGACGCACGGATCAGTGCCAGCGTACGGGCCAGGAGTAGGCTACGGCTTGGGGGTAAGGTGTAGGGCTGGTGGTGGTTTTCCGTTCCGGGCTAGGGTTAGGGTTAGGGAACGGCAAGGCTTAGGGCACAGGTGAGGGTACGGAAACGTGGGAGGGTCAGGCTACGTGCTGACGTACGGGTCAGTGCCAGCGTACGGGCCAGGACTAGGCTACGGCTTGGGGGTAAGTTGTAGGGCTGGTGGTGGGTTTCCGTTCCGGGCTAGGGTTAGGGTTAGGGAACGGCAAGGCTTAGGGCACAGGTGAGGGTACGGAAACGTGGGAGGGTCAGGCTACGTGCTGACGCACGGGTCAGTGCCAGCGTAAGGGCCAGGAGTAGGCTACGGCTTGGGGGTAAGTTGTAGGGCTGGATGTGGGTTTCCGTTCCGGGCTAGGGTTAGGGTTAGGGAACGGCAAGGCTTAGGGCACAGGTGAGGGTACGGAAACGTGGGAGGGTCAGGCTATGCGCTGACGCATGGGTCAGTGCCAGCGTACGGGCCAGGAGTAGGCTACGGCGTATGGTAAGGTGTAGGGCTGGTGGTGGGTTTCCGTTCCGGGCTAGGGTTAGGGTTAGGGAACGGCAAGGCTTAGGGCACAGGTGAGGGTATGGAAACGTGGGAGGGTCAGGCTACGTGGTGACGCACGGGTCAGTGCCAGCGTACGGGCCAGGAGTAGGCTAAGGTGGAGGGTAAGGTGTAGGGCTGGTGGTGGGTTTCCGTTCCGGGCTAGGGTTAGGGTTAGGGAACGGCAAGGCTTAGGGCACAGGTGAGGGTACAGAAACGTGGGAGGGTCAGGCTACGTGCTGACGCACGGGTCAGTGCCAGCGTACCGGCCAGGTGTAGGCTACGGCTTCTGGGTAAGTTGTAGGGCTGGTGGTGGGTTTCCGTTCCGGGCTAGGGTTAGGGTTAGGGAACGGCAAGGCTTAGGGCACAGGTGAGGGTACGGAAACGTGGGAGGGTCAGGCTACGTGCTGACGCACGGGTCAGTGCCAGCGTAAGGGCCAGGAGTAGGCTACGGCTTGGGGGTAAGTTGTAGGGCTGGATGTGGGTTTCCGTTCCGGGCTAGGGTTAGGGTTAGGGAACGGCAAGGCTTAGGGCACAGGTGAGGGTACGGAAACGTGGGAGGGTCAGGCTACGTGCTGACTCACGGGTCAGTGCCAGCGTACGGGCCAGGAGTAGGCTACGGCGTAGGGTAAGGTGTAGGGCTGGTGGTGGGTTTCCATTCCGGGCTAGGGTTAGGGTTAGGGATCGGCAAGGCTTAGGGCACAGGTGAGGGTACAGAAACGTGGGAGGGTCAGGCTACGTGCTGATGCACGTGTCAGTGCCAGCGTACAGGCCAGGTGTAGGCTACGGCTTGGGGGTAAGGTGTAGGGCTGGTGGTGGTTTTCCGTTCCGGGCTAGGGTTAGGGGTAGGGAACGGCAAGGCTTAGGGCACAGGTGAGGGTACGGAAACGTGTGAGGGTCAGACTACGTGCTGACGCATGGGTCAGTGCCAGCGTACGGGCCTGGAGTAGGCTACAGCGTAGGGTAAGGTGTAGGGCTGGTGGTGGGTTTCCGTTCCGGGCTAGGGTTAGGGTTAGGGAACGGCAAGGCTTAGGGCACAGGTGAGGGTACAGAAACGTGGGAGGGTCAGGCTACGTGCTGACGCATGTGTCAGTGCCAGCGTACGGGCCAGGAGTAGGCTACGGCTTGGGGGTAAGGTGTAGGCCTGGCGGTGGGTTTCCGTTCCGGGCTAGGGTTAGGGTTAGGGAACGGCAAGGCTTAGGGCACAGGTGAGGGTACAGAAACGTGGGAGGGTCAGGCTACGTGCTGACGCACGGGTCAGTGCCACCGTACGTGCCAGGAGTAGGCTACGGCTTGGGGGTAAGGTGTAGGGCTGGTGGTGGTTTTCCGTTCCGTGCTAGGGTTAGGGTTAGGGAACGGCAAGGCTTAGGGCACAGGTGAGGGTACGGAAACGTGGGAGGGTCAGGCTACGTGCTGACGCACGGGTCAGTGCCAGCGTACGGGCCAGGACTAGGCTACGGCTTGGGGGTAAGTTGTAGGGTTGGTGGTGGTTTTCCGTTCCGGGCTAGGGTTAGGGTTAGGGAACGGCAAGGCTTAGGGCACAGGTGAGGGTACGGAAAGGTGGGAGGGTCAGGCTACGTGCTGACGCACGGGTCAGTGCCAGCGTAAGGGCCAGGAGTAGGCTACGGCTTGGTGGTAAGTTGTAGGGCTGGAGGTGGGTTTCCGTTCCGGGCTAGGGTTAGGGTTAGGGAACGGCAAGGCTTAGGGCACAGGTGAGGGTATGGAAACGTGGGAGGGTCAGGCTACGTGCTGACGCATGGGTCAGTGCCAGCGTACGGGCCAGGAGTAGGCTAAGGTGTAGGGTAAGGTGTAGGCCTGGTGGTGGGTTTCCGTTCCGGGCTAGGGTTAGGGTTAGGGAACGGCAAGGCTTAGGGCACAGGTGAGGGTACGGAAACGTGGGAGGGTCAGGCTACGTGCTGACGCATGGGTCAGTGCCAGCGTACGGGCCAGGAGTAGGCTACGGTGTAGGGTAAGGTGTAGGGCTGGTGGTGGGTTTCCGTTCCGGGCTAGGGTTAGGGTTAGGGAACGGCAAGGCTTAGGCCACAGGTGAGGGCATGGAAACGTGGGAGGGTCAGGCTACGTGCTGACGCACGGGTCAGTGCCAGCGTACGGGCCAGGAGTAGGCTAAGGTGTAGGGTAAGGTGTAGGGCTGGTGGTGGGTTTCCGTTCCGGGCTAGGGTTAGGGTTAGGGAACGGCAAGGCTTAGGGCACCGGTGAGGGTACGGAAACGTAGGAGGGTCAGGCTACGTGCTGACGCACGGGTCTGTGCCAGCGTACGGGCCAGGAGTAGGCTACGGCGAAGGGTAAGGTGTAGGGCTGGTGGTGGGTTTCCGTTCCGGGCTAGGGTTAGGGTTAGGGAACGGCAAGGCTTAGGGCACAGGTGAGGGTACGGAAACGTGGGAGGGTCAGGCTACGTGCTGCCGCACGGGTCAGTGCCAGCGTACCGGCCAGGTATAGGCTACGGCTTGTGGGTAAGTTGTAGGGCTGGTGGTGGGTTTCCCTTCCGGGCTAGGGTTAGGGTTAGGGAATGGCAAGGCTTAGGGCACAGGTGAGGGTACGGAAACGTGGGAGGGTCAGGCTACGTGCTGACGCAAGGGTCAGTGCCAGCGTACGGGCCAGGAGTAGGCTACGGCTTGGCGGTAAGTTTTAGGGCTGGTGGTGGGTTTCCGTTCCGGGCTAGGGTTAGGGTTAGGGAACGGCAAGGCTTAGGGCACAGGTGAGGGAACGGAAACGTGGGAGGGTCAGGCTACGTGCTGACGCACGGGTCAGTGCCAGCGTACGGGCCAGGAGTAGGCTACGGCGTAGGGTAAGGTGTAGGGCTGGTGGTGGGTTTCCATTCCGGGCTAGGGTTAGGGTTAGGGAACGGCAAGGCTTAGGGCACAGGTGAGGGTACAGAAACGTGGGAGGGTCAGGCTACGTGCTGATGCACGTGTCAGTGCCAGCGTACAGGCCAGGTGTAGGCTACGGCTTGGGGGTAAGTTGTAGGGCTGGTGGTGGGTTTCCGTTCCGGGCTAGGGTTAGGGTTAGGGAACGGCAAGGCTTAGGGCACAGGTGATGGTACGGAAACGTGGGAGGGTCAGGCTACGTGCTGACGCACGGGTCAGTGCCAGCGTACGGGCCAGGACTAGGCTACGGCTTGGGGGTAAGTTGTAGGGCTGGTGGTGGGTTTCCGTTCCGGGCTAGGGTTAGGGTTAGGGAACGGCAAGGCTTAGGGCACAGGTGAGGGTACGGAAACGTGGGAGGGTCAGGCTACGTGCTGACGCACGGGTCAGTGCCAGCGTAAGGGCCAGGAGTAGGCTACGGCTTGGGGGTAAGTTGTAGGGCTGGATGTGGGTTTCCGTTCCGGGCTAGGGTAAGGGTTAGGGAACGGCAAGGCTTAGGGCACAGGTGAGGGTATGGAAACGTGGGAGGGTCAGGCTACGTGCTGACGCATGGGTCAGTGCCAGCGTACGGGCCAGGAGTAGGCTAAGGTGTAGGGTAAGGTGCAGGCCTGGTGGTGGGTTTCCGTTCCGGGCTAGGGTTAGGGTTAGGGAACGGCAAGGCTTAGGGCACAGGTGAGGGTACGGAAACGTGGGAGGGTCAGGCTACGTGCTGACGCATGGGTCAGTGCCAGCGTACGGGCCAGGAGTAGGCTACGGTGTAGGGTAAGGTGTAGGGCTGGTGGTGGGTTTCCGTTCCGGGCTAGGGTTAGGGTTAGGGAACGGCAAGGCTTAGGCCACAGGTGAGGGTATGGAAACGTGGGAGGGTCAGGCTACGTGCTGACGCATGGGTCAGTGCCAGCGTACGGGCCAGGAGTAGGCTACGGCTTGGGGGTAAGTTGTAGGGCTGGCGGTGGGTTTCTGTTCCGGGCTAGGGTTAGGGTTAGGGAACGGCAAGGCTTAGGGCACAGGTGAGGGTACAGAAACGTGGGAGGGTCAGGCTACGTGCTGACTCACGGGTCAGTGCCAGCGTACGGGCCAGGAGTAGGCTACGGCTTGGGGGTAAGGTGTAGGGCTGGTGGTGGGTTTCCGTTCCGGGCTAGGGTTAGGGTTAGGGAACGGCAAGGCTTAGGGCACAGGTGAGGGTACGGAAACGTGGGAGGGTCAGGCTACGTGCTGACGCACGGGTCAGTGCCAGCGTACGGGCCAGGAGTAGGCTACAACGTAGGGTAAGGATTAGGGCTGGTGGTGGGTTTCCATTCTGGGCTAGAGTTAGGGTTAGGGAACGGCAAGGCTTAGGGCACAGGTGAGGGTACGGAAACGTGGGAGGGTCAGGCTACGTGCTGACGCACGGGTCAGTGCCAGCGTACCGGCCAGGAGTAGGCTACGGCGTAGGGTAAGGTGTAGGGCTGGTGGTGGGTTTCCGTTCCGGGCTAGGGTTAGGGTTAGGGAACGGCAAGGCTTAGGGCACAGGTGAGGGTACAGAAACGTGGGAGGGTCAGGCTACGTGCTGACGCATGGGTCAGTGCCAGCGTACGGGCCAGGAGTAGGCTACGGCTTGGGGGTAAGTTGTAGGGCTGGCGGTGGGTTTCCGTTCCGGGCTAGGGTTAGGGTTAGGGAACGGCAAGGCTTAGGGCACAGGTGAGGGTACAGAAACGTGGGAGGGTCAGGCTACGTGCTGACTCACGGGTCAGTGCCAGCGTACGGGCCAGGAGTAGGCTACGGCTTGGGGGTAAGGTGTAGGGCTGGTGGTGGGTTTCCGTTCCGGGCTAGGGTTAGGGTTAGGGAACGGCAAGGCTTAGGGCACAGGTGAGGGTACGGAAACGTGGGAGGGTCAGGCTACGTGCTGACGCACGGGTCAGTGCCAGCGTACGGGCCAGGAGTAGGCTACAACGTAGGGTAAGGAGTAGGGCTGCTGGTGGGTTTCCATTCTGGGCTAGAGTTAGGGTTAGGGAACGGCAAGGCTTAGGGCACAGGTGAGGGTACGGAAACGTGGGCGGGTCAGGCTACGTGCTGACGCAAGGGTCAGTGCCAGCGTACCGGCCAGGAGTAGGCTACGGCGTAGGGTAAGGTGTAGGGCTGGTGGTGGGTTTCCATTCCGGGCTAGGGTTAGGGTTAGGGAACGGCAAGTCTTAGGGCACAGGTGAGGGTACGGAAACGTGGGAGGGTCAGGCTACGTGCTGACGCACGGGTCAGTGCCAGCGTACGGGCCAGGAGTAGGCTACGGCGTAGGGTAAGGTGTAGGGCTGGTGGTGGGTTTCCGTTCCGGGCTAGGGTTAGGGTTAGGGAATGGCTAGGCTGAGGTCACAGGTGAGGGTACGGAAACGTGGGAGGGTCAGGCTACGTGCTGACGCATGGGTCAGTGCCAGCGTACGGGCCAGGAGTAGGCTACGGCGTAGGGTAAGGTGTAGGGCTGGTGGTGGGTTTCCGTTCCGGGCTAGGGTTAGGGTTAGGGAACGGCAAGGCTTAGGGCACAGGTGAGGGTACGGAAACGTGGGAGGGTCAGGCTACGTGCTGATGCACGGGTCAGTGCCAGCGTACCGGCCAGGTGTAGGCTACTGCTTGTGGGTAAGGTGTAGGGCTGGTGGTGGGTTTCCGTTCCGGGCTAGGGTTAGGGTTAGGGAACGGCAAGGCTTAGGGCACAGGTGAGGGTACGGAAACGTGGGAGGGTCAGGCTACGTGCTGACGCACGGGTCAGTGCCAGCGTACAGGCCAGGTGTAGGCTACAGCTTGGGGGTAAGGTGTAGGGCTGGTGTTGGGTTTCCGTTCAGGGCTAGGGTTAGGGGTAGGGAACGGCAAGGCTTAGGGCATAGGTGAGGGTACGGAAACGTGTGAGGGTCAAACTACGTGCTGACGCATGGTTCAGTGCCAGCGTACGGGCCTGGAGTAGGGTACAGCGTAGGGTAAGGTGTAGGGCTGGTGGTGGGTTTCCATTCCGGGCTAGAGTTAGGGTTAGGGAACGGCAAGGCTTAGGGCACAGGTGAGGGTACGGAAACGTGGGAGGGTCAGGCTACGTGCTGACGCACGGGTCAGTGCCAGCGTACGGGCCAGGACTAGGCTACGGCTTGGGGGTAAGTTGTAGGGCTGGTGGTGGGTTTCCGTTCCGGGCTAGGGTTAGGGTTAGGGAACGGCAAGGCTTAGGGCACAGGTGAGGGTATGGAAACGTGGGAGGGTCAGGCTACGTGCTGACGCACGGGTCAGTGCCAGCGTACCGGCCAGGTGTAGGCTACGGCTTCTGGGTAAGGTGTAGGGCTGGTGGTGGGTTTCCATTCCGGGCTAGGGTTAGGGTTAGGGAACGGCAAGGCTTAGGGCACAGGTGAGGGTACAGAAACGTGGGAGGGTCAGGCTACGTGCTGACGCATGGGTCAGTGCCAGCGTACGGGCCAGGAGTAGGCTACGGCTTGGGGGTAAGGTGTAGGCCTGGCGGTGTGTTTCCGTTCCGGGCTAGGGTTAGGGTTAGGGAACGGCAAGGCTTAGGGCACAGGTGAGGGTACAGAAACGTGGGAGGGTCAGGCTACGTGCTGACGCACGGGTCAGTGCCAGCGTACGGGCCAGGAGTAGGCTACGGCTTGGGGGTAAGGTGTAGGGCTGGTGGTGGTTTTCCGTTCTGGGCTAGGGTTAGGGTTAGGGAACGGCAAGGCTTAGGGCACAGGTGAGGGTACGGAAACGTGGGAAGGTCAGGCTACTTGCTGACGCACGGGTCAGTGCCAGCGTACGGGCCAGGACTAGGCTACGGCTTGGGGGTAAGTTGTAGGGCTGGTGGTGGGTTTCCGTTCCGGGCTAGGGTTAGGGTTAGGGAACGGCAAGGCTTAGGGCACAGGTGAGGGTATGGAAACGTGGGAGGGTCAGGCTACGTGCTGACGCACTGGTCAGTGCCAGCGTACCGGCCAGGTGTAGGCTACGGCTTCTGGGTAAGGTGTAGGGCTGGTGGTGGGTTTCCGTTCCGGGCTAGGGTTAGGGTTAGGGAACGGCAAGGCTTAGGGCACAGGTGAGGGTACGGAAACGTGGGAGGGTCAGGCTACGTGCTGATGCACGGGTCAGTGCCAGCGTACGGGCCAGGAGTAGGCTACGGCTTGGGGGTAAGGTGTAGGGCTGGTGGTGGGTTTCCGTTCCGGGCTAGGGTTAGGGTTAGGGAACGGCAAGGCTTAGGGCACAGGTGAGGGTACGGAAACGTGGGAGGGTCAGGCTACGTGCTGATGCACGGGTCAGTGCCAGCGTACCGGCCAGGTGTAGGCTACGGCTTTTGGGTAAGGTGTAGGGCTGGTGGTGGGTTTCCATTCCAGGCTAGGTTTAGGGTTAGGGAACGGCAAGGCTTAGGGCACAGGTGAGGGTACAGAAACGTGGTAGGGTCAGGCTACGTGCTGACGCACGGGTCAGTGCCAGCGTACGGGCCAGGAGTAGGCTACGGCGTAGGGTAAGGTGTAGGGCTGGTGGTGGGTTTCCGTTCCGGGCTAGGGTTAGGGTTAGGGAATGGCAAGGCTGAGGGCACAGGTGAGGGTACGGAAACGTGGGAGGGTCAGGCTACGTGCTGATGCACGGGTCAGTGCCAGCGTACGGGCCAGGAGTAGGCTACGGCGTAGGGTAAGGTGTAGGGCTGGTGGTGGGTTTCCGTTCCGGGCTAGGGTTAGGGTTAGGGAACGGCAAGGCTTAGGGCACAGGTGAGGGTACGGAAACGTGGGAGGGTCAGGCTACGTGCTGATGCACGGGTCAGTGCCAGCGTACCGGCCAGGTGTAGGCTACTGCTTGTGGGTAAGGTGTAGGGCTGGTGGTGGGTTTCCGTTCCGGGCTAGGGTTAGGGTTAGGGAACGGCAAGGCTTAGGGCACAGGTGAGGGTACGGAAACGTGGGAGGGTCAGGCTACGTGCTGACGCACGGGTCAGTGCCAGCGTACGGGCCAGGAGTAGGCTACGGCTTGGGGGTAAGGTGTAGGGCTGGTGGTGGGTTTCCGTTCCGGGCTAGGGTTAGGGTTAGGGAACGGCAAGGCTTAGGGCACAGGTGAGGGTACGGAAACGTGGGAGGGTCAGGCTACGTGCTGACGCACGGGTCAGTGCCAGCGTACGGGCCAGGAGTAGGCTACGGCTTGGGGGTATGTTGTAGGGCTGGTGGTGGGTTTTCGTTCCGGGCTAGGGTTAGGGTTAGGGAACGGCAAAGCTTAGGGCACAGGTGAGGGTACAGAAAGGTGGGAGGGTCAGGCTACGTGCTGACGCACGGGTCAGTGCCAGCGTACGGGCCAGGAGTAGGCTACGGCTTGGGGGTAAGGTGTAGGGCTTTTGGTGGGTTTCCGTTCCGGGCTAGGGTTAGGGTTAGGGAACGGCAAGGCTTAGGGCACAGGTGAGGATACGGAAACGTGGGAGGGTCAGGTTACGTGCTGACGCACGGGTCAGTGCCAGCGTACGGGCCAGGAGTAGGCTACGGCGTAGGGTAAGGTGTAGGGCTGGTGGTGGGATTCCATTTCGGGCTAGGGTTAGGGTTAGGGAACGGCAAGGCTTAGGGCACAGGTGAGGGTACAGAAACGTGGGAGGGTCAGGCTACGTGCTGATGCACGTGTGAGTTCCAGCGTACAGGCCAGGTGTAGGCTACGGCTTGGGGGTAAGTTGTAGGGCTGGTGGTGGGTTTCCGTTCCGGGCTAGGGTTAGGGTTAGGGAACGGCAAGGCTTAGGGCACAGGTGAGTGTATGGAAACGTGGGAGGGTCAGACTACGTGCTGACGCATGGGTCAGTGCCAGCGTACGGGCCTGGAGTAGGCTACGGCGTAGGGTAAGGTGTAGGGCTGGTGGTGGGTTTCCGTTCCGGGCTAGGGTTAGGGTTAGGGAACTGCAAGGCTTAGGGCACAGGTGAGGGTACAGAAACGTGGGAGGGTCAGGCTACGTGCTGACGCACGGGTCAGTGCCAGCGTACGGGCCAGGAGTAGGCTACGGCGTAGGGTAAGGTGTAGGGCTGGTGGTGGGTTTCCGTTCCGGGCTAGGGTTAGGGTTAGGGAACGGCTAGGCTGAGGGCACAGGTGAGGGTACGGAAACGTGGGATGGTCAGGCTACATGCTGACGCATGGGTCAGTGCCAGCGTACGGGCCAGGAGTAGGCTACGGCGTAGGGTAAGGTGTAGGGCTGGTGGTGGGTTTCCGTTCCGGGCTAGGGTTAGGGTTAGGGAACGGCAAGGCTTAGGGCACAGGTGAGGGTACGGAAACGTGGGAGGGTCAGGCTACGTGCTGATGCATGGGTCAGTGCCAGCGTACCGGCCAGGTGTAGGCTACTGCTTGTGGGTAAGGTGTAGGGCTGGTGGTGGGTTTCCGTTCCGGGCTAGGGTTAGGGTTAGGGAACGGCAAGGCTTAGGGCACAGGTGAGGGTACGGAAACGTGGGAGGGTCAGGCTACGTGCTGACGCACGTGTCAGTGCCAGCGTACAGGCCAGGTGTAGGCTACGGCTTGGGGGTAAGGTGTAGGGCTGGTGTTGGGTTTCCGTTCAGGGCTAGGGTTAGGGGTAGGGAACGGCAAGGCTTAGGGCATAGGTGAGGGTACGGAAACGTGTGAGGGTCAGACTACGTGCTGACGCATGGGTCAGTGCCAGCGTACGGGCCTGGAGTAGGCTACAGCGTAGGGTAAGGTGTAGGGCTGGTGGTGGGTTTCCATTCCGGGCTAGAGTTAGGTTTAGGGAACGGCAAGGCTTAGGGCACAGGTGAGGGTACAGAAACGTGGGAGGGTCAGGCTACGTGCTGACGCATGGGTCAGTGCCAGCGTACGGGCCAGGAGTAGGCTACGGCTTGGGGGTAAGGTGTAGGCCTGGCGGTGGGTTTCCGTTCCGGGCTAGGGTTAGGGTTAGGGAACGGCAAGGCTTAGGGCACAGGTGAGGGTACAGAAACGTGAGAGGGTCAGGCTACGTGCTGACGCACGGGTCAGTGCCAGCATACGGGACAGGAGTAGGCTACGGCTTGGGGGTAAGGTGTAGGGCTGGTGGTGGTTTTCCGTTCCGGGCTAGGGTTAGGGTTAGGGAACGGCAAGGCTTAGGGCACAGGTGAGGGTACGGAAACGTGGGAGGGTCAGGCTACGTGCTGACGCACGGGTCAGTGCCAGCGTACGGGCCAGGACTAGGCTACGGCTTGGGGGTAAGTTGTAGGGCTGGTGGTGGGTTTCCGTTCCGGGCTAGGGTTAGGGTTAGGGAACGGCAAGGCTTATGGCACAGGTGAGGGTATGGAAACGTGGGAGGGTCAGGCTACGTGCTGACGCACGGGTCAGTGCCAGCGTACCGGCCAGGTGTAGGCTACGGCTTCTGGTTAAGGTGTAGGGCTGGTGGTGGGTTTCCATTCCGGGCTAGGGTTAGGGTTAGGGAACGGCAAGGCTTAGGGCACAGGTGAGGGTACAGAAACGTGGGAGGGTCAGGCTACGTGCTGACGCATGGGTCAGTGCCAGCGTACGGGCCAGGAGTAGGCTACGGCTTGGGGTAAGGTGTAGGCCTGGCGGTGGGTTTCCGTTCCGGGCTAGGGTTAGGGTTAGGGAACGGCAAGGCTTAGGGCACAGGTGAGGGTATGGAAACGTGGGAGGGTCAGGCTACGTGCTGACGCACGGGTCAGTGCCAGCGTACCGGCCAGGTGTAGGCTACGGCTTCTGGGTAAGGTGTAGGGCTGGTGGTGGGTTTCCGTTCCGGGCTAGGGTTAGGGTTAGGGAACGGCAAGGCTTAGGGCACAGGTGAGGGTACGGAAACGTGGGATGGTCAGGCTACGTGCTGATGCACGGGTCAGTGCCAGCGTACGGGCCGGGAGTAGGCTACGGCTTGGGGGTAAGGTGTAGGGCTGGTGGTGGGTTTCCGTTCCGGGCTAGGGTTAGGGTTAGGGAACGGCAAGGCTTAGGGCACAGGTGAGGGTACGGAAAAGTGGGAGGGTCAGGCTACGTGCTGATGCACGGGTCAGTGCCAGCGTACCGGCCAGGTGTAGGCTTCGGCTTTTGGATAAGGTGTAGGGCTGGTGGTGGGTTTCCATTCCAGGCTAGGTTTAGGGTTAGGGAACGGCAAGGCTTAGGGCACAGGTGAGGGTACAGAAACGTGGGAGGGTCAGGCTACGTGCTGACGCACGGGTCAGTGCCAGCGTACGGGCCAGGAGTAGGCTACGGCGTAGGGTAAGGTGTAGGGCTGGTGGTGGGTTTCCGTTCCGGGCTAGGGTTAGGGTTAGGGAATGGCAAGGCTGAGGGCACAGGTGAGGGTACGGAAACGTGGGAGGGTCAGGCTACGTGCTGATGCACGGGTCAGTGCCAGCGTACGGGCCAGGAGTAGGCTACGGCGTAGGGTAAGGTGTAGGGCTGGTGGTGGGTTTCCGTTCCGGGCTAGGGTTAGGGTTAGGGAACGGCAAGGCTTAGGGCACAGGTGAGGGTACGGAAACGTGGGAGGGTCAGGCTACGTGCTGATGCACGGGTCAGTGCCAGCGTACCGGCCAGGTGTAGGCTACTGCTTGTGGGTAAGGTGTAGGGCTGGTGGTGGGTTTCCGTTCCGGGCTAGGGTTAGGGTTAGGGAACGGCAAGGCTTAGGGCACAGGTGAGGGTACGGAAACGTGGGAGGGTCAGGCTACGTGCTGACGCACGGGTCAGTGCCAGCGTACGGGCCAGGAGTCGGCTACGGCTTGGGGGTAAGGTGTAGGGCTGGTGGTGGGTTTCCGTTCCGGGCTAGGGTTAGGGTTAGAGAACGGCAAGGCTTAGGGCACAGGTGAGGGTACGGAAACGTGGGAGGGTCAGGCTACGTGCTGACGCACGGGTCAGTGCCAGCGTACGGGCCAGGAGTAGGCTACGGCTTGGGGGTATGTTGTAGGGCTGGTGGTGGGTTTTCGTTCCGGGCTATGGTTAGGGTTAGGGAACGGCAAGGCTTAGGGCACAGGTGAGGGTACAGAAAGGTGGGAGGGTCAGGCTACGTGCTGACGCACGGGTCAGTGCCAGCGTACGGGCCAGGAGTAGGCTACGGCTTGGGGGTAAGGTGTAGGGCTTTTGGTGGGTTTCCGTTCCGGGCTAGGGTTAGGGTTAGGGAACGGCAAGGCTTAGGGCACAGGTGAGGATACGGAAACGTGGGAGGGTCAGGTTACGTGCTGACGCACGGGTCAGTGCCAGCGTACGGGCCAGGAGTAGGCTACGGCGTAGGGTAAGGTGTAGGGCTGGTGGTGGGATTCCATTCCGGGCTAGGGTTAGGGTTAGGGAACGGCAAGGCTTAGGGCACAGGTGAGGGTACAGAAACGTGGGAGGGTCAGGCTACGTGCTGATGCACGTGTCAGTTCCAGCGTACAGGCCAGGTGTAGGCTACGGCTTGGGGGTAAGTTGTAGGGCTGGTGGTGGGTTTCCGTTCCGGGCTAGGGTTAGGGTTAGGGAACGGCAAGGCTTAGGGCACAGGTGAGTGTATGGAAACGTGGGAGGGTCAGACTACGTGCTGACGCATGGGTCAGTGCCAGCGTACGGGCCTGGAGTAGGCTACGGCGTAGGGTAAGGTGTAGGGCTGGTGGTGGGTTTCCGTTCCGGGCTAGGGTTAGGGTTACGGAACGGCAAGGCTTAGGGCACAGGTGAGGGTACAGAAACGTGGGAGGGTCAGGCTACGTGCTGACGCATGGGTCAGTGCCAGCGTACGGGCCAGGAGTAGGCTACGGCTTGGGGGTAAGTTGTAGGGCTGGCGGTGGGTTTCCGTTCCGGGCTAGGGTTAGGGTTAGGGAACGGCAAGGCTTAGGGCACAGGTGAGGGTACAGAAACGTGGGAGGGTCAGGCTACGTGCTGACTCACGGGTCAGTGCCAGCGTACGGGCCAGGAGTAGGCTACGGCTTGGGGGTAAGGTGTAGGGCTGGTGGTGGGTTTCCGTTCCGGGCTAGGGTTAGGGTTAGGGAACGGCAAGGCTTAGGGCACAGGTGAGGGTACGGAAACGTGGGAGGGTCAGGCTACGTGCTGACGCACGGGTCAGTGCCAGCGTACGGGCCAGGAGTAGGCTACAACGTAGGGTAAGGAGTAGGGCTGGTGGTGGGTTTCCATTCTGGGCTAGAGTTAGGGTTAGGGAACGGCAAGGCTTAGGGCACAGGTGAGGGTATGGAAACGTGGGAGGGTCAGGCTACGTGCTGACGCACGGGTCAGTGCCAGCGTACGGGACAGGACTAGGCTACGGCTTGGGGGTAAGTTGTAGGGCTGGTGGTGGGTTTCCGTTCCGGGCTAGGGTTAGGGTTAGGGAACGGCAAGGCTTAGGGCACAGGTGAGGGTACGGAAACGTGGGAGGGTCAGGCTACGTGCTGACGCACGGGTCAGTGCCAGCGTAAGGGCCAGGAGTAGGCTACGGCTTGGGGGTAAGTTGTAGGGCTGGATGTGGGTTTCCGTTCCGGGCTAGGGTTAGGGTTAGGGAACGGCAAGGCTTAGGGCACAGGTGAGGGTATGGAAACGTGGGAGGGTCAGGCTACGTGGTGACGCACGGGTCAGTGCCAGCGTACGGGCCAGGAGTAGGCTAAGGTGGAGGGTAAGGTGTAGGGCTGGTGGTGGGTTTCCGTTCCGGGCTAGGGTTAGGGTTAGGGAACGGCAAGGCTTAGGGCACAGGTGAGGGTATGGAAACGTGGGAGGGTCAGGCTACGTGCTGACGCACGGGTCAGTGCCAGCGTACCGGCCAGGTGTAGGCTACGGCTTCTGGGTAAGGTGTAGGGCTGGTGGTGGGTTTCCGTTCCGGGCTAGGGTTAGGGTTAGGGAACGGCAAGGCTTAGGGCACAGGTGAGGGTACGGAAACGTGGGAGGGTCAGGCTACGTGCTGATGCACGGGTCAGTGCCAGCGTACGGGCCAGGAGTAGGCTACGGCTTGGGGGTAAGGTGTAGGGCTGGTGGTGGGTTTCCGTTCCGGGCTAGGGTTAGGGTTAGGGAACGGCAAGGCTTAGGGCACAGCTGAGGGTACGGAAACGTGGGAGGGTCAGGCTACGTGCTGATGCACGGGTCAGTGCCAGCGTACCGGCCAGGTGTAGGCTACGGCTTGTGGGTAAGGTGTAGGGCTGCTGGTGGGTTTCCATTCCAGGCTAGGTTTATGGTTAGGGAACGGCAAGGCTTAGGGCACAGGTGAGGGTACAGAAACGTGGGAGGGTCAGGCTACGTGCTGATGCACGGGTCAGTGCCAGCGTACGGGCCAGGAGTAGGCTATGGCATAGGGTAAGGTGTAGGGGTGGTGGTGGGTTTCCGTTCCGGGCTAGGACTAGGGTTAGGGAATGGCAAGGCTGAGGGCACACGTGAGGGTACGGAAACGTGGGAGGGTCAGGCTATGTGCTGACGCACGGGTCAGTGCCAGCGTACGGGCCAGGAGTAGGCTACGGCGTAGGATAAGGTATAGGGCTGGTGGTGGGTTTCCGTTCCGGGCTAGGGTTAGGGTTAGGGAACGGCAAGGCTTAGGGCACAGGTGAGGGTACGGAAACGTGGGACGGTCAGGCTACGTGCTGATGCACGGGTCAGTGCCAGCGTACCGGCCAGGTGTAGGCTACTGCTTGTGGGTAAGGTGTAGGGCTGGTGGTGGGTTTCCGTTCCGGGCTAGGGTTAGGGTTAGGGAACGGCAAGGCTTAGGGCACAGGTGAGGGTACGGAAACGTGGGAGGGTCAGGCTACGTGCTGACGCACGGGTCAGTGCCAGCGTACGGGCCAGGAGTAGGCTACGGCTTCGGGGTAAGGTGTAGGGCTGGTGGTGGGTTTCCGTTCCGGGCTAGGGTTAGGGTTAGGGAACGGCAAGGCTTAGGGCACAGGTGAGGGTACGGAAACGTGGGAGGGTCAGGCTACGTGCTGACGCACGGGTCAGTGCCAGAGTACGGGCCAGGAGTAGGCTACGGCGTAGGGTAAGGTGTAGGGCTGGTGGTGGTTTTCCATTCCGGGCTAGGGTTAGGGTTAGGGATCGGCAAGGCTTAGGGTACAGGTGAGGGTACAGAAACGTGGGAGGGTCAGGCTACGTGCTGATGCACGTGTCAGTGCCAGCGTACAGGCCAGGTGTAGGCTACGGCTTGGGGGTAAGTTGTAGGGCTGGTGGTGGGTTTCCGTTCCGGGCTAGGGTTAGGGTTAGGGAACGGCAAGGCTTAGGGCACAGGTGAGTGTATGGAAACGTGGGAGGGTCACACTACGTGCTGACGCATGGGTCAGTGCCAGCGTACGGGCCTGGAGTAGGCTACAGCGTAGGGTAAGGTGTAGGGCTGGTGGTGGGTTTCCGTTCCGGGCTAGGGTTAGGGTTAGGGAACGGCAAGGCTTAGGGCACAGGTGAGGGTACAGAAACGTGGGAGGGTCAGGCTACGTGCTGACGCATTGGTCAGTGCCAGCGTACGGGCCAGGAGTAGGCTACGGCTTGGGGGTAAGGTGTAGGGCTGGTTGTGGGTTTCCGTTCCGGGCTAGGGTTAGGGTTAGGGAACGGCAAGGCTTAGGGCACAGGTGAGGGTACGGAAACGTGGGAGGGTCAGGCTACGTGCTGACGCACGGGTAAGTTCCAGCGTACGGGCCAGGAGTAGGCTACAACGTAGGGTAAGGAGTAGGGCTGGTGGTGGGTTTCCATTCTGGGCTAGGGTTAGTGTTAGGGAACGGCAAGGCTTAGGGCACAGGTGAGGGTACGGAAACGTGGGAGGGTCAGGCTACGTGCTGACGCACGGGTCAGTACCAGCGTACCGGCCAGGAGTTGGCTACGGCGTAGGGTAAGGTGTAGGGGTGGTGGTGGGTTTCCGTTCCGGGCTAGGGTTAGGGTTAGGGAACGGCAAGGCTTAGGGCACAGGTGAGGGTACGGAAACGTGGGAGGGTCAGGCTACGTGCTGACGCACGGGTCAGTGCCAGCGTACGGGCCAGGAGTAGGCTACGGCGTAGGGTACGGTGTAGGGCTGGTGGTGGGTTTCCGTTCCGGGCTAGGGTTAGGGTTAGGGAACGGCTAGGCTGAGGGCACAGGTGAGGGTACGGAAACGTGGGAGGGTCAGGCTACGTGCTGACGCATGGGTCAGTGCCAGCGTACGGGCCAGGAGTAGGCTACGGCGTAGGGTAAGGTGTAGGGCTGGTGGTGGGTTTCCGTTCCGGGCTAGGGTTAGGGTTAGGGAACGGCAAGGCTTAGGGCACAGGTGAGGGTACGGAAACGTGGGAGGGTCAGGCTACGTGCTGATGCACGGGTCAGTGCCAGCGTACCGGCCAGGTGTAGGCTACTGCTTGTGGGTAAGGTGTAGGGCTGGTGGTGGGTTTCCGTTCCGGGCTAGGGTTTGGGTTAGGGAACGGCAAGGCTTAGGGCACAGGTGAGGGTACGGAAACGTGGGAGGGTCAGGCTACGTGCTGACGCACGTGTCAGTGCCAGCGTACAGGCCAGGTGTAGGCTACGGCTTGGGGGTAAGGTGTAGGGCTGGTGGTGGTTTTCCGTTGCGGGCTAGGGTTAGGGGTAGGGAACGGCAAGGCTTAGGGCACAGGTGAGGGTACGGAAACGTGTGAGGGTCAGACTACGTGCTGACGCATGGGTCAGTGCCAGCGTACGGGCCTGGAGTAGGCTACAGCGTAGGGTAAGGTGTAGGGCTGCTGGTGGGTTTCCGTTCCGGGCTAGGGTTAGGGTTAGGGAACGGCAAGGCTTAGGGCACAGGTGAGGGTACAGAAACGTGGGAGGGTCAGGCTACGTGCTGACGCATGGGTCAGTGCCAGCGTACGGGCCAGGAGTAGGCTACGGCTTGGGGGTAAGGTGTAGGCCTGGCGGTGGGTTTCCGTTCCGGGCTAGGGTTAGGGTTAGGGAACGGCAAGGCTTAGGGCACAGGTGAGGGTACAGAAACGTGGGAGGGTCAGGCTACGTGCTGACGCACGGGTCAGTGCCAGCGTACGGGCCAGGAGTAGGCTACGGCTTGGGGGTAAGTTGTAGGGCTGGTGGTGGTTTTCCGTTCCGGGCTAGGGTTAGGGTTAGGGAACGGCAAGGCTTAGGGCACAGGTGAGGGTACGGAAACGTGGGAGGGTCAGGCTACGTGCTGACGCACGGGTCAGTGCCAGCGTACGGGCCAGGACTAGGCTACGGCTTGGGGGTAAGTTGTAGGGTTGGTGGTGGTTTTCCGTTCCGGGCTAGGGTTAGGGTTAGGGAACGGCAAGGCTTAGGGCACAGGTGAGGGTACGGAAACGTGGGAGGGTCAGGCTACGTGCTGACGCACGGGTCAGTGCCAGCGTAAGGGCCAGGAGTAGGCTACGGCTTGGGGGTAAGTTGTAGGGCTGGAGGTGGGTTTCCGTTCCGGGCTAGGGTTAGGGTTAGGGAACGGCAAGGCTTAGGGCACAGGTGAGGGTATGGAAACGTGGGAGGTTCAGGCTACGTGCTGACGCACGGGTCAGTGCCAGCGTACGGGCCAGGAGTAGGCTAAGGTGTAGGGTAAGGTGTAGGGCTGGTGGTGGGTTTCCGTTCCGGGCTAGGGTTAGGGTTAGGGAATGGCAAGGCTTAGGGCACAGGTAAGGGTACGGAAACGTGGGAGGGTCAGGCTACGTGCTGACGCATGGGTCAGTGCCAGCGTACGGGCCAGGAGTAGGCTACGGCGTAGGGTAAGGTGTAGGAATGGTGGTGGGTTTCCGTTCAGGGCTAGGGTTAGGGTTAGGGAACGGCAAGGCTTAGGGCACAGGTGAGGGTATGGAAACGTGGGAAGGTCAGGCTACGTGGTGACGCACGGGTCAGTGCCAGCGTACGGGCCAGGAGTAGGCTAAGGTGTAGTGTAAGGTGTAGGGCTGGTGGTGGGTTTCCGTTCCAGGCTAGGGTTAGGGTTAGGGAACGGCAAGGCTTAGGGCACAGGTGAGGGTATGGAAACGTGGGAGGGTCAGGCTACGTGCTGACGCACGGGTCAGTGCCAGCGTACCGGCCAGGTGTAGGCTACGGCTTCTGGGTAAGGTGTAGGGCTGGTGGTGGGTTTCCGTTCCGGGCTAGGGTTAGGGTTAGGGAACGGCAAGGCTTAGGGCACAGGTGAGGGTACGGAAACGTGGGAGGGTCAGGCTACGTGCTGATGCACGTGTCAGTGCCAGCGTACCGGCCAGGTGTAGGCTACGGCTTGTGGGTAAGGTGTAGGGCTGGTGGTGGGTTTCCATTCCAGGCTAGGTTTAGGGTTAGGGAACGGCAAGGCTTAGGGCACAGGTGAGGGTACAGAAACGTGGGAGGGTCAGGCTACGTGCTGACGCACGGGTCAGTGCCAGCGTACGGGCCAGGAGTAGGCTACGGCGTAGGGTAAGGTGTAGGGCTGGTGGTGGGTTTCCGTTCCGGGCTAGGGTTAGGGTTAGGGAATGGCAAGGCTGAGGGCACAGGTGAGGGTACGGAAACGTGGGATGGTCAGGCTACGTGCTGATGCATGGGTCAGTGCCAGCGTACGGGCCAGGAGTAGGCTACGGCGTAGGGTAAGGTGTAGGGCTAGTGGTGGGTTTCCGTTCCGGGCTAGGGTTAGGGTTAGGGAACGGCAAGGCTTAGGGCACAGGTGAGGGTACGGAAACGTGGGAGGGTCAGGCTACGTGCTGATGCACGGGTCAGTGCCAGCATACCGGCCAGGTGTAGGCTACTGCTTGTGGGTAAGGTGTAGGGCTGGTGGTGGGTTTCCGTTCCGGGCTAGGGTTAGGGTTAGGGAACGGCAAGGCTTAGGGCACAGGTGAGGGTACGGAAACGTGGGAGGGTCAGGCTACGTGCTGACGCACGGGTCAGTGCCAGCGTACGGGCCAGGAGTAGGCTACGGCTTGGGGGTAAGGTGTAGGGCTGGTGGTGGCTTTCCGTTCCGGGCTAGGGTTAGGGTTAGGGAACGGCAAGGCTTAGGGCACAGGTGAGGGTACGGAAACGTGGGAGGGTCAGGCTACCTGCTGACGCACGGGTCAGTGCCAGCGTACGGGCCAGGAGTAGGCTACGGCGTAGGGTAAGGTGTAGGGCTGGTGGTGGGTTTCCGTTCCGGGCTAGGGTTAGGGTTAGGGAACGGCAAGGCTTAGGGCACAGGTGAGGGTACGGAAACGTGGGAGGGTCAGGCTACGTGCTGACACACGGGTCAGTGCCAGCGTACGGGCCAGGAGTAGGCTACGGCTTGGGGGTATGGTTTAGGGCTGGTGGTGGGTTTCCGTTCCGGGCTAGGGTTAGGGTTAGGGAACGGCAAGGCTTAGGGCACAGGTGAGGGTACGGAAACGTGGGAGGGTCAGTCTACGTGCTGACGCACGGGTCAGTGCCAGCGTACGGGCCAGGAGTAGGCTACGGTGTAGGGTAAGGTGTAGGGCTGGTGGTGGGTTTCCGTTCCGTGCTAGGGTTAGGGTTAGGGAACGGCAAGGCTTAGGGCACAGGTGAGGGTACGGAAACGTAGGAGGGTCAGGCTACGTGCTGACGCACGGGTCAGTGCCAGCGTACGGGCCAGGAGTAGGCTACGGCGAAGGGTAAGGTGTAGGGCTGGTGGTGGGTTTCCGTTCCGGGCTAGGGTTACGGTTAGGGAACGGCAAGGCTTAGGGCACAGGTGAGGGTACGGAAACGTGGGAGGGTCAGGCTACGTGCTGACGCACGGGTCAGTGCCAGCGTACGGGCCAGGAGTAGGCTACGGCTTGGGGGTATGTTGTAGGGCTGGTGGTGGGTTTTCGTTCCGGGCTATGGTTAGGGTTAGGGAACGGCAAGGCTTAGGGCACAGGTGAGGGTACAGAAAGGTGGGAGGGTCAGGCTACGTGCTGACGCACGGGTCAGTGCCAGCGTACGGGCCAGGAGTAGGCTACGGCTTGGGGGTAAGGTGTAGGGCTTTTGGTGGGTTTCCGTTCCGGGCTAGGGTTAGGGTTAGGGAACGGCAAGGCTTAGGGCACAGGTGAGGATACGGAAACGTGGGAGGGTCAGGTTACGTGCTGACGCACGGGTCAGTGCCAGCGTACGGGCCAGGAGTAGGCTACGGCGTAGGGTAAGGTGTAGGGCTGGTGGTGGGATTCCATTCCGGGCTAGGGTTAGGGTTAGGGAACGGCAAGGCTTAGGGCACAGGTGAGGGTACAGAAACGTGGGAGGGTCAGGCTACGTGCTGATGCACGTGTCAGTTCCAGCGTACAGGCCAGGTGTAGGCTACGGCTTGGGGGTAAGTTGTAGGGCTGGTGGTGGGTTTCCGTTCCGGGCTAGGGTTAGGGTTAGGGAACGGCAAGGCTTAGGGCACAGGTGAGTGTATGGAAACGTGGGAGGGTCAGACTACGTGCTGACGCATGGGTCAGTGCCAGCGTACGGGCCTGGAGTAGGCTACGGCGTAGGGTAAGGTGTAGGGCTGGTGGTGGGTTTCCGTTCCGGGCTAGGGTTAGGGTTAGGGAACGGCAAGGCTTAGGGCACAGGTGAGGGTACAGAAACGTGGGAGGGTCAGGCTACGTGCTGACGCATGGGTCAGTGCCAGCGTACGGGCCAGGAGTAGGCTACGGCTTGGGGGTAAGTTGTAGGGCTGGCGGTGGGTTTCCGTTCCGGGCTAGGGTTAGGGTTAGGGAACGGCAAGGCTTAGGGCACAGGTGAGGGTACAGAAACGTGGGAGGGTCAGGCTACGTGCTGACTCACGGGTCAGTGCCAGCGTACGGGCCAGGAGTAGGCTACGGCTTGGGGGTAAGGTGTAGGGCTGGTGGTGGGTTTCCGTTCCGGGCTAGGGTTAGGGTTAGGGAACGGCAAGGCTTAGGGCACAGGTGAGGGTACGGAAACGTGGGAGGGTCAGGCTACGTGCTGACGCACGGGTCAGTGCCAGCGTACGGGCCAGGAGTAGGCTACAACGTAGGGTAAGGAGTAGGGCTGGTGGTGGGTTTCCATTCTGGGCTAGAGTTAGGGTTAGGGAACGGCAAGGCTTAGGGCACAGGTGAGGGTATGGAAACGTGGGAGGGTCAGGCTACGTGCTGACGCACGGGTCAGTGCCAGCGTACGGGACAGGACTAGGCTACGGCTTGGGGGTAAGTTGTAGGGCTGGTGGTGGGTTTCCGTTCCGGGCTAGGGTTAGGGTTAGGGAACGGCAAGGCTTAGGGCACAGGTGAGGGTACGGAAACGTGGGAGGGTCAGGCTACGTGCTGACGCACGGGTCAGTGCCAGCGTAAGGGCCAGGAGTAGGCTACGGCTTGGGGGTAAGTTGTAGGGCTGGATGTGGGTTTCCGTTCCGGGCTAGGGTTAGGGTTAGGGAACGGCAAGGCTTAGGGCACAGGTGAGGGTATGGAAACGTGGGAGGGTCAGGCTACGTGGTGACGCACGGGTCAGTGCCAGCGTACGGGCCAGGAGTAGGCTAAGGTGGAGGGTAAGGTGTAGGGCTGGTGGTGGGTTTCCGTTCCGGGCTAGGGTTAGGGTTAGGGAACGGCAAGGCTTAGGGCACAGGTGAGGGTATGGAAACGTGGGAGGGTCAGGCTACGTGCTGACGCACGGGTCAGTGCCAGCGTACCGGCCAGGTGTAGGCTACGGCTTCTGGGTAAGGTGTAGGGCTGGTGGTGGGTTTCCGTTCCGGGCTAGGGTTAGGGTTAGGGAACGGCAAGGCTTAGGGCACAGGTGAGGGTACGGAAACGTGGGAGGGTCAGGCTACGTGCTGATGCACGGGTCAGTGCCAGCGTACGGGCCAGGAGTAGGCTACGGCTTGGGGGTAAGGTGTAGGGCTGGTGGTGGGTTTCCGTTCCGGGCTAGGGTTAGGGTTAGGGAACGGCAAGGCTTAGGGCACAGCTGAGGGTACGGAAACGTGGGAGGGTCAGGCTACGTGCTGATGCACGGGTCAGTGCCAGCGTACCGGCCAGGTGTAGGCTACGGCTTGTGGGTAAGGTGTAGGGCTGCTGGTGGGTTTCCATTCCAGGCTAGGTTTATGGTTAGGGAACGGCAAGGCTTAGGGCACAGGTGAGGGTACAGAAACGTGGGAGGGTCAGGCTACGTGCTGATGCACGGGTCAGTGCCAGCGTACGGGCCAGGAGTAGGCTATGGCATAGGGTAAGGTGTAGGGGTGGTGGTGGGTTTCCGTTCCGGGCTAGGACTAGGGTTAGGGAATGGCAAGGCTGAGGGCACACGTGAGGGTACGGAAACGTGGGAGGGTCAGGCTATGTGCTGACGCACGGGTCAGTGCCAGCGTACGGGCCAGGAGTAGGCTACGGCGTAGGATAAGGTATAGGGCTGGTGGTGGGTTTCCGTTCCGGGCTAGGGTTAGGGTTAGGGAACGGCAAGGCTTAGGGCACAGGTGAGGGTACGGAAACGTGGGACGGTCAGGCTACGTGCTGATGCACGGGTCAGTGCCAGCGTACCGGCCAGGTGTAGGCTACTGCTTGTGGGTAAGGTGTAGGGCTGGTGGTGGGTTTCCGTTCCGGGCTAGGGTTAGGGTTAGGGAACGGCAAGGCTTAGGGCACAGGTGAGGGTACGGAAACGTGGGAGGGTCAGGCTACGTGCTGACGCACGGGTCAGTGCCAGCGTACGGGCCAGGAGTAGGCTACGGCTTCGGGGTAAGGTGTAGGGCTGGTGGTGGGTTTCCGTTCCGGGCTAGGGTTAGGGTTAGGGAACGGCAAGGCTTAGGGCACAGGTGAGGGTACGGAAACGTGGGAGGGTCAGGCTACGTGCTGACGCACGGGTCAGTGCCAGAGTACGGGCCAGGAGTAGGCTACGGCGTAGGGTAAGGTGTAGGGCTGGTGGTGGTTTTCCATTCCGGGCTAGGGTTAGGGTTAGGGATCGGCAAGGCTTAGGGTACAGGTGAGGGTACAGAAACGTGGGAGGGTCAGGCTACGTGCTGATGCACGTGTCAGTGCCAGCGTACAGGCCAGGTGTAGGCTACGGCTTGGGGGTAAGTTGTAGGGCTGGTGGTGGGTTTCCGTTCCGGGCTAGGGTTAGGGTTAGGGAACGGCAAGGCTTAGGGCACAGGTGAGTGTATGGAAACGTGGGAGGGTCACACTACGTGCTGACGCATGGGTCAGTGCCAGCGTACGGGCCTGGAGTAGGCTACAGCGTAGGGTAAGGTGTAGGGCTGGTGGTGGGTTTCCGTTCCGGGCTAGGGTTAGGGTTAGGGAACGGCAAGGCTTAGGGCACAGGTGAGGGTACAGAAACGTGGGAGGGTCAGGCTACGTGCTGACGCATTGGTCAGTGCCAGCGTACGGGCCAGGAGTAGGCTACGGCTTGGGGGTAAGGTGTAGGGCTGGTTGTGGGTTTCCGTTCCGGGCTAGGGTTAGGGTTAGGGAACGGCAAGGCTTAGGGCACAGGTGAGGGTACGGAAACGTGGGAGGGTCAGGCTACGTGCTGACGCACGGGTAAGTTCCAGCGTACGGGCCAGGAGTAGGCTACAACGTAGGGTAAGGAGTAGGGCTGGTGGTGGGTTTCCATTCTGGGCTAGGGTTAGTGTTAGGGAACGGCAAGGCTTAGGGCACAGGTGAGGGTACGGAAACGTGGGAGGGTCAGGCTACGTGCTGACGCACGGGTCAGTACCAGCGTACCGGCCAGGAGTTGGCTACGGCGTAGGGTAAGGTGTAGGGGTGGTGGTGGGTTTCCGTTCCGGGCTAGGGTTAGGGTTAGGGAACGGCAAGGCTTAGGGCACAGGTGAGGGTACGGAAACGTGGGAGGGTCAGGCTACGTGCTGACGCACGGGTCAGTGCCAGCGTACGGGCCAGGAGTAGGCTACGGCGTAGGGTACGGTGTAGGGCTGGTGGTGGGTTTCCGTTCCGGGCTAGGGTTAGGGTTAGGGAACGGCTAGGCTGAGGGCACAGGTGAGGGTACGGAAACGTGGGAGGGTCAGGCTACGTGCTGACGCATGGGTCAGTGCCAGCGTACGGGCCAGGAGTAGGCTACGGCGTAGGGTAAGGTGTAGGGCTGGTGGTGGGTTTCCGTTCCGGGCTAGGGTTAGGGTTAGGGAACGGCAAGGCTTAGGGCACAGGTGAGGGTACGGAAACGTGGGAGGGTCAGGCTACGTGCTGATGCACGGGTCAGTGCCAGCGTACCGGCCAGGTGTAGGCTACTGCTTGTGGGTAAGGTGTAGGGCTGGTGGTGGGTTTCCGTTCCGGGCTAGGGTTTGGGTTAGGGAACGGCAAGGCTTAGGGCACAGGTGAGGGTACGGAAACGTGGGAGGGTCAGGCTACGTGCTGACGCACGTGTCAGTGCCAGCGTACAGGCCAGGTGTAGGCTACGGCTTGGGGGTAAGGTGTAGGGCTGGTGGTGGTTTTCCGTTGCGGGCTAGGGTTAGGGGTAGGGAACGGCAAGGCTTAGGGCACAGGTGAGGGTACGGAAACGTGTGAGGGTCAGACTACGTGCTGACGCATGGGTCAGTGCCAGCGTACGGGCCTGGAGTAGGCTACAGCGTAGGGTAAGGTGTAGGGCTGCTGGTGGGTTTCCGTTCCGGGCTAGGGTTAGGGTTAGGGAACGGCAAGGCTTAGGGCACAGGTGAGGGTACAGAAACGTGGGAGGGTCAGGCTACGTGCTGACGCATGGGTCAGTGCCAGCGTACGGGCCAGGAGTAGGCTACGGCTTGGGGGTAAGGTGTAGGCCTGGCGGTGGGTTTCCGTTCCGGGCTAGGGTTAGGGTTAGGGAACGGCAAGGCTTAGGGCACAGGTGAGGGTACAGAAACGTGGGAGGGTCAGGCTACGTGCTGACGCACGGGTCAGTGCCAGCGTACGGGCCAGGAGTAGGCTACGGCTTGGGGGTAAGTTGTAGGGCTGGTGGTGGTTTTCCGTTCCGGGCTAGGGTTAGGGTTAGGGAACGGCAAGGCTTAGGGCACAGGTGAGGGTACGGAAACGTGGGAGGGTCAGGCTACGTGCTGACGCACGGGTCAGTGCCAGCGTACGGGCCAGGACTAGGCTACGGCTTGGGGGTAAGTTGTAGGGTTGGTGGTGGTTTTCCGTTCCGGGCTAGGGTTAGGGTTAGGGAACGGCAAGGCTTAGGGCACAGGTGAGGGTACGGAAACGTGGGAGGGTCAGGCTACGTGCTGACGCACGGGTCAGTGCCAGCGTAAGGGCCAGGAGTAGGCTACGGCTTGGGGGTAAGTTGTAGGGCTGGAGGTGGGTTTCCGTTCCGGGCTAGGGTTAGGGTTAGGGAACGGCAAGGCTTAGGGCACAGGTGAGGGTATGGAAACGTGGGAGGTTCAGGCTACGTGCTGACGCACGGGTCAGTGCCAGCGTACGGGCCAGGAGTAGGCTAAGGTGTAGGGTAAGGTGTAGGGCTGGTGGTGGGTTTCCGTTCCGGGCTAGGGTTAGGGTTAGGGAATGGCAAGGCTTAGGGCACAGGTAAGGGTACGGAAACGTGGGAGGGTCAGGCTACGTGCTGACGCATGGGTCAGTGCCAGCGTACGGGCCAGGAGTAGGCTACGGCGTAGGGTAAGGTGTAGGAATGGTGGTGGGTTTCCGTTCAGGGCTAGGGTTAGGGTTAGGGAACGGCAAGGCTTAGGGCACAGGTGAGGGTATGGAAACGTGGGAAGGTCAGGCTACGTGGTGACGCACGGGTCAGTGCCAGCGTACGGGCCAGGAGTAGGCTAAGGTGTAGTGTAAGGTGTAGGGCTGGTGGTGGGTTTCCGTTCCAGGCTAGGGTTAGGGTTAGGGAACGGCAAGGCTTAGGGCACAGGTGAGGGTATGGAAACGTGGGAGGGTCAGGCTACGTGCTGACGCACGGGTCAGTGCCAGCGTACCGGCCAGGTGTAGGCTACGGCTTCTGGGTAAGGTGTAGGGCTGGTGGTGGGTTTCCGTTCCGGGCTAGGGTTAGGGTTAGGGAACGGCAAGGCTTAGGGCACAGGTGAGGGTACGGAAACGTGGGAGGGTCAGGCTACGTGCTGATGCACGTGTCAGTGCCAGCGTACCGGCCAGGTGTAGGCTACGGCTTGTGGGTAAGGTGTAGGGCTGGTGGTGGGTTTCCATTCCAGGCTAGGTTTAGGGTTAGGGAACGGCAAGGCTTAGGGCACAGGTGAGGGTACAGAAACGTGGGAGGGTCAGGCTACGTGCTGACGCACGGGTCAGTGCCAGCGTACGGGCCAGGAGTAGGCTACGGCGTAGGGTAAGGTGTAGGGCTGGTGGTGGGTTTCCGTTCCGGGCTAGGGTTAGGGTTAGGGAATGGCAAGGCTGAGGGCACAGGTGAGGGTACGGAAACGTGGGATGGTCAGGCTACGTGCTGATGCATGGGTCAGTGCCAGCGTACGGGCCAGGAGTAGGCTACGGCGTAGGGTAAGGTGTAGGGCTAGTGGTGGGTTTCCGTTCCGGGCTAGGGTTAGGGTTAGGGAACGGCAAGGCTTAGGGCACAGGTGAGGGTACGGAAACGTGGGAGGGTCAGGCTACGTGCTGATGCACGGGTCAGTGCCAGCATACCGGCCAGGTGTAGGCTACTGCTTGTGGGTAAGGTGTAGGGCTGGTGGTGGGTTTCCGTTCCGGGCTAGGGTTAGGGTTAGGGAACGGCAAGGCTTAGGGCACAGGTGAGGGTACGGAAACGTGGGAGGGTCAGGCTACGTGCTGACGCACGGGTCAGTGCCAGCGTACGGGCCAGGAGTAGGCTACGGCTTGGGGGTAAGGTGTAGGGCTGGTGGTGGGTTTCCGTTCCGGGCTAGGGTTAGGGTTAGGGAACGGCAAGGCTTAGGGCACAGGTGAGGGTACGGAAACGTGGGAGGGTCAGGCTACCTGCTGACGCACGGGTCAGTGCCAGCGTACGGGCCAGGAGTAGGCTACGGCGTAGGGTAAGGTGTAGGGCTGGTGGTGGGTTTCCGTTCCGGGCTAGGGTTAGGGTTAGGGAACGGCAAGGCTTAGGGCACAGGTGAGGGTACGGAAACGTGGGAGGGTCAGGCTACGTGCTGACACACGGGTCAGTGCCAGCGTACGGGCCAGGAGTAGGCTACGGCTTGGGGGTATGGTGTAGGGCTGGTGGTGGGTTTCCGTTCCGGGCTAGGGTTAGGGTTAGGGAACGGCAAGGCTTAGGGCACAGGTGAGGGTACGGAAACGTGGGAGGGTCAGTCTACGTGCTGACGCACGGGTCAGTGCCAGCGTACGGGCCAGGAGTAGGCTACGGTGTAGGGTAAGGTGTAGGGCTGGTGGTGGGTTTCCGTTCCGTGCTAGGGTTAGGGTTAGGGAACGGCAAGGCTTAGGGCACAGGTGAGGGTACGGAAACGTAGGAGGGTCAGGCTACGTGCTGACGCACGGGTCAGTGCCAGCGTACGGGCCAGGAGTAGGCTACGGCGAAGGGTAAGGTGTAGGGCTGGTGGTGGGTTTCCGTTCCGGGCTAGGGTTACGGTTAGGGAACGGCAAGGCTTAGGGCACAGGTGAGGGTACGGAAACGTGGGAGGGTCAGGCTACGTGCTGACGCACGGGTCAGTGCCAGCGTACCGGCCAGGTATAGGCTACGGCTTGTGGGTAAGTTGTAGGGCTGGTGGTGGGTTTCCGTTCCAGGCTAGGGTTAGGGTTAGGGAACGGCAAGGCTTAGGGCACAGGTGAGGGTACGGAAACGTGGGAGGGTCAGGCTACGTGCTGACGCACGGGTCAGTGCCAGCGTACGGGCCAGGAGTAGGCTAAGGTGTAGGGTAAGGTGTAGGGCTGGTGGTGGGTTTCCGTTCCGGGCTAGGGTTAGGGTTAGGGAACGGCAAGGCTTAGGGCACAGGTGAGGGT
Source organism: Mesoplodon mirus (assembly GCF_964341445.2). NCBI lineage: Eukaryota > Metazoa > Chordata > Mammalia > Artiodactyla > Ziphiidae > Mesoplodon > Mesoplodon mirus. The sequence continues at coordinate 392,707 of NW_028295511.1, read as the reverse complement.
ACGGAAACGTGGGAGGGTCAGGCTACGTGCTGACGCACGGGTCAGTGCCAGCGTACGGGCCAGGAGTAGGCTACGGCGTAGGGTAAGGTGTAGGGTTGGTGGTGGGTTTCCGTTCCGTGCTAGGGTTAGGGTTAGGGAACGGCAAGGCTTAGGGCACAGGTGAGGGTACGGAAACGTGGGAGGGTCAGGCTACGTGCTGACGCACGGGTCAGTGCCAGCGTACGGGCCAGGAGTAGGCTACGGCTTGGGGGTAAGGTGTAGGGCTGGTGGTGGGTTTCCGTTCCGGGCTAGGCTTAGGGTTAGGGAACGGCAAGGCTTAGGGCACAGGTGAGGGTACGGAAACGGGAGGGTCAGGCTACGTGCTGACGCACGGGTCAGTGCCAGCGTACGGGCCAGGAGTAGGCTACGGCGTAGGGTAAGGTGTAGGGCTGGTGGTGGGTTTCCATTCCGGGCTAGGGTTAGGGTTAGGGAACGGCAAGGCTTAGGGCACAGGTGAGGGTACAGAAACGTGGGAGGGTCAGGCTACGTGCTGATGCACGTGTCAGTGCCAGCGTACAGGTCAGGTGTAGGCTACGGCTTGGGGGTAAGGTGTAGGGCTGGTGGTGGGTTTCCGTTCTGGGCTAGGGTTAGGGTTAGGGAACGGCAAGGCTTAGGGCACAGGTGAGGGTATGGAAACGTGGGAGGGTCAGACTACGTGCTGACGCATGGGTCAGTGCCAGCGTACGGGCCTGGAGTAGGCTACAGCGTAGGGTAAGGTGTAGGGCTTGTGGTGGGTTTCCGTTCCGGGCTAGGGTTAGGGTTAGGGAACGGCAAGGCTTAGGGCACAGGTGAGGGTACAGAAACGTTGGAGGGTCAGGCTACGCGCTGACGCATGGGTCAGTGCCAGCGTACGGGCCAGGAGTAGGCTACGGCTTGGGGGTAAGGTGTAGGGCTGGCGGTGGGTTTCCGTTCCGGGCTAGGGTTAGGGTTAGGGAACGGCAAGGCTTAGGGCACAGGTGAGGGTACGGAAACGTGGGAGGGTCAGGCTACGTGCTGACGCACGGCTCAGTGCCAGCGTACGGGCCAGGAGTAGTCTACAACGTAGGGTAAGGTGTAAGGCTGGTGGTGGGTTTCCGTTCTGGGCTAGGGATAGGGTTAGGGAACGGCAAGGCTTAGGGCACAGGTGAGGGTACGGAAACGTGGGAGGGTCAGGCTACGTGCTGACGCACGGGTCAGTGCCAGCGTACCGGCCAGGAGTAGGCTATGGCTTGGGGGTAAGGTGTAGGGCTGGTGGTGTGTTTCCGTTCCGGCCTAGGGTTAGGGTTAGGGAACGGGAAGGCTTAGGGCACAGGTGAGGGTACAGAAACGTGGGAGGGTCAGGCTACGTGCTGACGCACGGGTCAGTGCCAGCGTACGGGCCAGGAGTAGGCTACGGCTTGGGGGTAAGTTGTAGGGCTGGTGGTAGGTTTCCGTTCCGGGCTAGGGTTAGGGTTAGGGAACGGCAAGGCTTAGGGCACAGGTGAGGGTACGGAAACGTGGGAGGGTCAGGCTACGTGCTGACGCACCGGTCAGTGCCAGCGTACGGGCCAGGAGTAGGCTACGGCGTAGGGTAAGGTGTAGGGCTGGTGGTGGGTTTCCGTTCCGGGCTAGGGTTAGGGTTAGGGAACGGCAAGGCTGAGGGCACAGGTGAGGGTACGGAAATGTGGGAGGGTCAGGCTACGTGCTGACGCACGGGTCAGTGCCAGCGTACAGGCCAGGTGTAGGCTACGGCATAGGGTAAGGTGTAGGGCTGGTGGTGGGTTTCCGTTCCGGGCTAGGGTTAGGGGTAGGCAACGGCAAGGCTTAGGGCACAGGTGAGGGTACGGAAACGTGGGAGGGTCAGACTACGTGCTGACGCATGGGTCAGTGCCAGCGTACGGGCCTGGAGTAGGCTACAGCGTAGGGTAAGGTGTAGGGCTGGTCGTGGGTTTCCGTTCCGGGCTAGGGTTAGGGTTAGGGAACGGCAAGGCTTAGGGCACAGGTGAGGGTACAGAAACGTGGGAGGGTCAGGCTACGTGCCGACGCATGGGTCAGTGCCAGCGTACGGGCCAGGAGTAGGCTACGGCTTGGGGGTAAGGTGTAGGGCTGGCGGTGGGTTTCCGTTCCGGGCTAGGGTTAGGGTTAGGGAACGGCAAGGCTTAGGGCACAGGTGAGGGTACAGAAACGTGGGAGGGTCAGGTTACGTGCTGACGCACGGGTCAGTGCCAGTGTACGGGCCAGGAGTAGGCTACAACGTAGGGTAAGGTGTAGGGCTGGTGGTGGGTTACCGTTCTGGGCTAGGGTTAGGGTTAGGGAACGGCAAGGCTTAGGGCACAGGTGAGGGTACGGAAACGTGGGAGGGTCAGGCTACGTGCTGACGCACGGGTCAGTGCCAGCGTACCGGCCAGGAGTAGGCTACGGCTTGGGGGTAAGCTGTAGGGCTGGTGGTGGGTTTCCGTTCCGGGCTAGGGTTAGGGTTAGGGAACGGCAAGGCTTAGGGCACAGGTGAGGGTACGGAAACGTGGGAGGGTCAGGCTACGTGCTGACGCACGGGTTAGTGCCAGCGAACGGGCCAGGAGTAGGCTACGGCTTGGGGGTAAGTTGTAGGGCTGGTGGTGGGTTTCCATTCCGGGCTAGTGTTAGGGTTAGGGAACGGCAAGGCTTAGGGCACAGGTGAGGGTACGGAAACGTGGGAGGGTCAGGCTACGTGCTGACGCACGGGTCAGTGCCAGCGTACGGGCCAGGAGTAGGCTACGGCGTAGGGTAAGGTGTAGGGCTGGTGGTGGGTTTCCGTTCCGGGCTAGGGTTAGGGTTAGGGAACGGCAAGGCTTAGGGCACAGGTGAGGGTATGGAAACGTGGGAGGGTCAGGCTACGTGGTGACGCACGGGTCAGTGCCAGCGTACGGGCCAGGAGTAGGCTAAGGTGTAGGGTAAGGTGTAGGGCTCGTGGTGGGTTTCCGTTCCGGGCTAGGGTTAGGGTTAGGTAACGGCAAGGCTTAGGGCACAGGTGAGGGTACGGAAACGTGGGAGGGTCAGGCTACGTGCTGATGCACGGGTCAGTGCCAGCGTACCGGCCAGGTGTAGGCTACTCCTTGTGGGTAAGGTTTAGGGCTGGTGGTGGGTTTCCGTTCCGGGCTAGGGTTAGGGTTAGGGAACGGCAAGGCTTAGGGCACAGGTGAGGGTACAGAAACGTGGGAGGGTCAGGCTACCTGCTGACGCATGGGTCAGTGCCAGCGTACGGGCCAGGAGTAGGCTACGGCTTGGGGGTAAGGTGTAGGGCTGGTGGTGGGTTTCCGTTCCGGGCTAGGGTTAGGGTTAGGGAACGGCAAGGCTTAGGGCACAGGTGAGGGTACGGAAACGTGGGTGGGTCAGGCTACGTGCTGACTCACGGGTCAGTGCCAGCGTACGGGCCAGGAGTAGGCTACAACGTAGGGTAAGGTGTAGGGCTGGTGGTGGGTTTCCGTTCTGGGCTAGGGTTAGGGTTAGGGAACGGCAAGGCTTAGGGCACAGGTGAGGGTACGGAAACGTGGGAGGGTCAGGCTACGTGCTGACGCACGGGTCAGTGCCAGCGTACCGGCTTGGAGTAGGCTACGGCTTGGGGGTAAGCTGTAGGGCTGGTCGTGGGTTTCCGTTCCGGGCTATGGTTAGGGATAGGGAACGGCAAGGCTTAGGGCACAGGTGAGGGTACGGAAACGTGGGAGGGTCAGGCTACGTGCTGACGCACGGGTCAGTGCCAGCGTACGGGCCAGGAGTAGGCTACGGCTTGGGGGTAAGGTGTAGGGCTGGTGGTGGGTTTCCGTTCCGGGCTAGGGTTAGGGTTAGGGAACGGCAAGGCTCAGGGCACAGGTGAGGGTACGGAAACGTGGGAGGGTCAGGCTACGTGCTGATGCACGGGTCAGTGCCAGCGTACCGGCCAGGTGTAGGCTACTGCTTGTGGTTAAGTTTTAGGGCTGGTGGTGGGTTCCCGTTCCGGGCTAGGGTTAGGGTTAGGGAACGGCAAGGCTTAGGGCACAGGTGAGGGTACGGAAACGTGGGAGGGTCAGGCTACGTGCTGACGCACATGTCAGTGCCAGCGTACAGGCCAGGTTTAGGCTACGGCTTCGGGGTAAGGTGTAGGGCTGGTGGTGGGTTTCCGTTCTGGGCTAGGCTTAGGGTTAGGGAACGGCAAGGCTTAGGGCACAGGTGAGGGTACGGAAACGTGGGACGGTCAGACTACGTGCTGACGCACGGGTCAGTGCGAGCCTACGGACCTGGAGTAGGCTACAGCGTAGGGTAAGGTGTAGGGCTGCTGGTGGGTTTCCGTTCCGGGCTAGGGTTAGGGTTACGGAACGGCAAGGCTTAGGGCACAGGTGAGGGTACAGAAACGTGGGAGGGTCAGGCTACGTGCTGACGCATGGGTCAGTGCCAGCGTACGGGCCAGGAGTAGGCTACGGCTTGGGGGTAAGGTGTAGGGATGGCGGTGGGTTTCCGTTCCGGGCTAGGGTTAGGGTTAGGGAACGGCAAGGCTTAGGGCACAGGTGAGGGTACAGAAACGTGGGAGGGTCAGGCTACGTGCTGACTCACGGGTCTGTGCCAGCGTACGGGCCAGGAGTAGGCTACGGCGTAGGGTAAGGTGTAGGGCTGGTGGTGGGTTTCCGTTCCGGGCTAGGGTTAGGGTTAGGGAACGGCAAGGCTGAGGGCACACGTGAGGGTACGGAAACGTGGGAGGGTCAGGCTACGTGCTGACGCACGGGTCAGTGCCAGCGTACGGGCCAGGAGTAGGGTACGGCGTATGGTAAGGTTTAGGGCTGGTGGTGGGTTTCCGTTCCGGGCTAGGGTTAGGGTTAGGGAACGGCAAGGCTCAGGGCACAGGTGAGGGTACAGAAACGTGGGAGGGTCAGGCTACCTCCTGACGCATGGGTCAGTGCCAGCGTACGGGCCAGGAGTAGGCTACGGCTTGGGGGTATGGGGCAGGGCTGGCAGTGGGTTTCCGTTCCGGGCTAGGGTTAGGGTTAGGGAACGGCAAGGCTTAGGGCACAGGTGAGGGTACAGAAACGTGGGAGGTTCAGGCTACGTGCGGACTCACGGGTCAGTGCCAGCGTACGGGCCAGGAGTAGGCTACGGCTTGGGGGTAAGGTGTAGGGCTGGTGGTGGGTTTCCGTTCCGGGCTAGGGTTAGGGTTAGGGAACGGCAAGGCTTAGGGCACAGGTGAGGGTACGGAAACGTGGGAGGGTCAGGCTACGTGCTGACTCACGGGTCAGTGCCAGCGTACGGGCCAGGAGTAGGCTACAACGTAGGGTAAGGTGTAGGGCTGGTGGTGGGTTTCCGTTCCGGGCTAGGGTTAGGGTTAGGGAACGGCAAGGCTTAGGGCACAGGTGAGGGTACGGAAACGTGGGAGGGTCAGGCTACGGGCTGACGCACGGGTCAGTGCCAGCGTACGGGCCAGGAGTAGGCTACGGCTTGGGGGTAAGTTGTAGGGCTGGTGGTGTGTTTCCGTTCCGGGCTAGGGTTAGGGTTAGGGAACGGCAAGGCTTAGGGCCCAGGTGAGGGTACGGAAACGTGGGAGGGTCAGGCTACGTGCTGACGCACGGGTCAGTGCCAGCGTACGGGCCAGGAGTAGGCTACGGCATAGGGTAAGGTGTAGGGCTGGTGGTGGGTTTCCGTTCCGGGCTAGGGTTAGGGTTAGGGAACGGCAAGTCTTAGGGCACAGGTGAGGGTATGGAAACGTGGGAGGGTCCTGCTACGTGGTGACGCATGGGTCAGTGCCAGCGTACGGGCCAGGAGTAGGCTAAGGTGTAGGGTAAGGTGTAGGGCTTGTGGTGGGTTTCCGTTCCGGGCTAGGGTTAGGGTTAGGGAACGGCAAGGCTTAGGGCACAGGTGAGGGTACGGAAACGTGGGAGGGTCAGGCTACGTGCTGATGCACGGGTCAGTGCCAGCGTACCGGCCAGGTGTAGGCTACGGCTTGTGGGTAAGGTGTAGGGCTGGTGGTGGGTTTCCATTCCGGGCTAGGTTTAGGGTTAGGGAACGGCAAGGCTTATGGCACAGGTGAGGGTACAGAAACGTGGGAGGGTCAGGCTACGTGCTGACGCACGGGTCAGTGCCAGCGTACGGGCCAGGAGTAGGCTACGGCGTAGGGTAAGGTGTAGGGCTGGTGGTGGGTTTCCGTTCCGGGCTAGGGTTAGGGTTAGGGAACGGCAAGGCTGAGGGCACAGGTGAGGGTACGGAAACGTGGGTGGGTCAGGCTACGTGCTGACGCACGGGTCAGTGCCAGCGTACGGGCCAGGAGTAGGCTACGGCGTAGGGTAAGGTGTAGGCCTGGTGGTGGGTTTCCGTTCCGGGCTAGGGTTAGGGTTAGGGAACGGCAAGGCTTAGGGCACAGGTGAGGGTACGGAAACGTGGGAGGGTCAGGCTACGTGCTGATGCACGGGTCAGTGCCAGCGTACCGGCCAGGTGTAGGCTACTGCTTGTGGTTAAGTTGTAGGGCTGGTGGTGGGTTCCCGTTCCGGGCTAGTGTTAGGGGTAGGGAACGGCAAGGCTTAGGGCACAGGTGAGGGTACGGAAACGTGGGAGGGTCAGGCTACGTGCTGACGCACATGTCAGTGCCAGCGTACAGGCCAGGTGTAGGCTACGGCTTGGGGGTAAGGTGTAGGGCTGGTGGTGGGTTTCCGTTCTGGGCTAGGCTTAGGGTTAGGGAACGGCAAGGCTTAGGGCACAGGTGAGAGTACGGAAACGTGGGAGGGTCAGACTACGTGCTGACGCACGGGTCAGTGCCAGCCTACGGGCCTGGAGTAGGCTACAGCGTAGGGTAAGGTGTAGGGCTGCTGGTGGGTTTCCGTTCCGGGCTAGGGTTAGGGTTAGGGAACGGCAAGGCTTAGGGCACAGGTGAGGGTACAGAAACGTGGGAGGGTCAGGCTACGTGCTGACGCATGGGTCAGTGCCAGCGTACGGGCCAGGAGTAGGCTACGGCTTGGGGGTAAGGTGTAGGGATGGCGGTGGGTTTCCGTTCCGGGCTAGGTTTATGGTTAGGGAACGGCAAGGCTTAGGGCAGAGGTGAGGGTACAGAAACGTGGGAGGGTCAGGCTACGTGCTGACTCACGGGCCAGTGCCAGCGTACGGGCCAGGAGTAGGCTACGGCGTAGGGTAAGGTGTAGGGCTGGTGGTGGGTTTCCGTTCCGGGCTAGGGTTAGGGTTAGGGAACGGCAAGGCTGAGGGCACACGTGAGTGTACGGAAACGTGGGAGGGTCAGGCTACGTGCTGACGCACGGGTCAGTGCCAGCTTACGGGCCAGGAGTAGGCTATGGCGTATGGTAAGGTTTAGGGCTGGTGGTGGGTTTCCGTTCCGGGCTAGGGTTAGGGTTAGGGAACGGCAAGGCTTAGGGCACAGGTGAGGGTACGGAAACGTGGGAGGGTCAGGCTACGTGCTGATGCACGGGTCAGTGCCAGCGTACCGGCCAGGTGTAGGCTACTCCTTGTGGGTAAGGTGTAGGGCTGGTGGTGGGTTTCCGTTCTGGGCTAGGGTTAGGGTTAGGGAACGGCAAGGCTTAGGGCACAGGTGAGGGTACGGAAACGTGGGAGGGTCAGGCTACGTGCTGACGCACGGGTCAGTGCCAGCGTACGGGCCAGGAGTAGGCTACGGCGTAGGGTAAGGTGTAGGGCTGGTGGTCGGTTTCCATTCCGGGCTAGGGTTAGGGTTAGGGAACGGCAAGCCTTAGGGCACAGGTGAGGGTACAGAAACGTGGGAGGGTCAGGCTACGTGCTGACGCACGTGTCAGTGCCAGCGTAAAGGCCAGGTGTAGGCTACGGCTTGGGGGTAAGGTGTAGGGCTGGTGGTGGGTTTCCGTTCCGGGCTAGGGTTAGGGTTAGGGAACGGCAAGGCTTAGGGCACAGGTGAGGGTACGGAAACGTGGGAGGGTCAGACTACGTGCTGACGCATGGGTCAGTGCCAGCGTACGGGCCTGGAGTAGGCTACAGCGTAGGGTACGGTGTAGGGCTGGTGGTGGGTTTCCGTTCCGGGCTAGGGTTAGGGTTAGGGAACGGCAAGGCTTAGGGCACAGGTGAGGGTACAGAAACGTGGGAGGGTCAGGCTACCTGCTGACGCATGGGTCAGTGCCAGCGTACGGGCCAGGAGTAGGCTACGGCTTGGGGGTATGGTGCAGGGCTGGCAGTGGGTTTCCGTTCCGGGCTAGGGTTAGGGTTAGGGAACGGCAAGGCTTAGGGCACAGGTGAGGGTACAGAAACGTGGGAGGGTCAGGCTACGTGCTGACTCACGGGTCAGTGCCAGCGTACGGGCCAGGAGTAGGCTACAACGTAGGGTAAGGTGTAGGGCTGGTGGTGGGTTTCCGTTCTGGGCTAGGGTTAGTGTTAGGGAACGGCAAGGCTTAGGGCACAGGTGAGGGTACGGAAACGTGGGAGGGTCAGGCTACGTGCTGACGCACGGGTCAGTGCCAGCGTACGGGCCAGGAGTAGGCTACAACGTAGGGTAAGGTGTAGGGCTGGTGGTGGGTTTCCGTTCTGGGCTAGGGTTAGGGTTAGGGAACGGCAAGGCTTAGGGCACAGGTGAGGGTACGGAAACGTGGGAGGGTCAGGCTACGTGCTGACGCACGGGTCAGTGCCAGCGTACCGGCCAGGAGTAGGCTACGGCTTGGGGGTAAGCTTTAGAGCTGGTGGTGGGTTTCCGTTCCGGGCTAGGGTTAGGGTTAGGGAACGGCAAGGCTTAGGGCACAGGTGAGGGTACGGAAACGTGGGAGGGTCAGGCTACGTGCTGACGCACGGGTCAGTGCCAGCGTACGGGCCAGGAGTAGGCTACGGCTTGGGGGTAAGTTGTAGGGCTGGTGGTGGGTTTCCGTTCCGGGCTAGGGTTAGGGTTAGGGAACGGCAAGGCTTAGGGCACAGGTGAGGGTACGGAAACGTGGGAGGGTCAGGCTACGTGCTGACGCACGGGTCAGTGCCAGCGTACGGGCCAGGAGTAGGCTATGGCGTAGGGTAAGGTGTAGGGCTGGTGGTGGGTTTCCGTTCCGGGCTAGGGTTAGGGTTAGGGAACGGCAAGGCTTAGGGCACAGGTGAGGGTATGGAAACGTGGGAGGGTCAGGCTACGTGGTGACGCACGGGTCAGTGCCAGCGTACGGGCCAGGAGTAGGCTAAGGTGTAGGGTAATGTGTAGGGCTGGTGGTGGGTTTCCGTTCTGGGCTAGGGTTAGGGTTAGGGAAAGGCAAGGCTTAGAGCACAGGTGAGGGTACGGAAACGTGGGCGGGTGAGGCTACGTGCTGATGCACGGGTCAGTGCCAGCGTACGGGCCAGGAGTAGGCTACGGCTTGGGGGTAAGGTGTAGGCCTGGCGGTGGGTTTCCGTTCCGGGCTAGGGTTAGGGTTAGGGAACGGCAAGGCTTAGGGCACAGGTGAGGGTACAGAAACGTGGGAGGGTCAGGCTACGTGCTGACGCACGGGTCAGTGCCAGCGTAGGGGCCAGGAGTAGGCTACGGCTTGGGGGTAAGGTGTAGGGCTGGTGGTGGTTTTCCGTTCCGGGCTAGAGTTAGGGTTAGGGAACGGCAAGGCTTAGGGCACAGGTGAGGGTACGGAAACGTGGGAGGGTCAGGCTACGTGCTGACGCACGGGTCAGTGCCAGCGTACGGGCCAGGACTAGGCTACGGCTTGGGGGAAAGTTGTAGGGCTGGTGGTGGGTTTCCGTTCCGGGCTAGGGTTAGGGTTAGGGAACGGCAAGGCTTAGGGCACAGGTGAGGGTACGGAAACGTGGGAGGGTCAGGCTACGTGCTGACGCACGGGTCAGTGCCAGCGTAAGGGCCAGGAGTAGGCTACGGCTTTGGGGTAAGTTGTAGGGCTGGAGGTGGGTTTCCGTTCCGGGCTAGGGTTAGGGTTAGGGAACGGCAAGGCTTAGGGCACAGGTGAGGGTATGGAAACGTGGGAGGGTCAGGCTACGTGCTGACGCACGGGTCAGTGCCAGCGTACGGGCCAGGAGTAGGCTACGGTGTAGGGTAAGGTGTAGGGCTGGTGGTGGGTTTCCGTTCCGGGCTAGGGTTAGGGTTAGGGAACGGCAAGGCTTAGGGCACAGGTGAGGGTACGGAAACGTGGGAGGGTCAGGCTACGTGCTGACGCATGGGTCAGTGCCAGCGTACGGGCCAGGAGTAGGCTACGGCGTAGGGTAAGGTGTAGGGCTGGTGGTGGGTTTCCGTTCCGGGCTAGGGTTAGGGTTAGGGAACGGCAAGGCTTAGGGCACAGGTGAGGGTATGGAAACGTGGGAGGGTCAGGCTACGTGGTGACGCACGGGTCAGTGCCAGCGTACGGGCAAGGAGTAGGCTAAGGTGTAGGGTAAGGTGTAGGGCTGGTGGTGGGTTTCCGTTCCGGGCTAGGGTTAGGGTTAGGGAACGGCAAGGCTTAGGGCACAGGTGAGGGTATGGAAACGTGGGAGGGTCAGGCTACGTGCTGACGCACGGGTCAGTGCCAGCGTACCGGCCAGGTGTAGGCTACGGCTTCTGGGTAAGGTGTAGGGCTGGTGGTGGGTTTCCGTTCCGGGCTAGGGTTAGGGTTAGGGAACGGCAAGGCTTAGGGCACAGGTGAGGGTACGGAAACGTGGGAGGGTCAGGCTACGTGCTGATGCACGGGTCGGTGCCAGCGTACGGGCCAGGAGTAGGCTACGGCTTGGGGGTAAGGTGTAGGGCTGGTGGTGGGTTTCCGTTCCGGGCTAGGGTTAGGGTTAGGGAACGGCAAGGCTTAGGGCACAGGTGAGGGTACGGAAACGTGGGAGGGTCAGGCTACGTGCTGATGCACGGGTCAGTGCCAGCGTACCGGCCAGGTGTAGGCTACGGCTTGTGGGTAAGGTGTAGGGCTGGTGGTGGGTTTCCATTCCAGGCTAGGTTTAGGGTTAGGGAACGGCAAGGCTTAGGGCACAGGTGAGGGTACAGAAACGTGGGAGGGTCAGGCTACGTGCTGACGCACGGGTCAGTGCCAGCGTACGGGCCAGGAGTAGGCTACGGCGTAGGGTAAGGTGTAGGGCTGGTGGTGGGTTTCCGTTCCGGGCTAGGGTAAGGGTTAGGGAATGGCAAGGCTGAGGGCACAGGGGAGGGTACGGAAACGTGGGAGGGTCAGGCTACGTGCTGATGCACGGGTCAGTGCCAGCGTACGGGCCAGGAGTAGGCTACGGCGTAGGGTAAGGTTTAGGGCTGGTGGTGGGTTTCCGTTCCGGGCTAGGGTTAGGGTTAGGGAACGGCAAGGCTTAGGGCACAGGTGAGGGTACGGAAACGTGGGAGGGTCAGGCTACGTGCTGATGCACGGGTCAGTGCCAGCGTACCGGCCAGGTGTAGGCTACTGCTTGTGGGTAAGGTGTAGGGCTGGTGGTGGGTTTCCGTTCCGGGCTAGGGTTAGGGTTAGGGAACGGCAAGGCTTAGGGCACTGGTGAGGGTATGGAAACGTGGGAGGGTCAGGCTACGTGCTGACGCACGGGTCAGTGCCAGCGTACGGGCCAGGAGTAAGCTACGGCGTAGGGTAAGGTGTAGGGCTGGTGGTGGGTTTCCGTTCCGGGCTAGGGTTAGGGTTAGGGAACGGCAAGGCTTAGGGCACAGGTGAGGGTACGGAAACGTGGGAGGGTCAGGCTACGTGCTGACACACGGGTCAGTGCCAGCGTACGGGCCAGGTGTAGGCTACGGCTTGGGGGTAAGGTGTAGGGGTGGTGGTGGGTTTCCGTTCCGGGCTAGGGTTAGGGTTAGGGAACGGCAAGGCTTAGGGCACAGGTGAGGGTACGGAAACGTGGGAGGGTCAGGCTATGTGCTGACGCACGGGTCAGTGCCAGCGTACGGGCCAGGAGTAGGCTACGGTGTAGGGTAAGGTGTAGGGCTGGTGGTGGGTTTCCGTTCCGTGCTAGGGTTAGGGTTAGGGAACGGCAAGGCTTAGGGCACAGGTGAGGGTACGGAAACGTAGGAGGGTCAGGCTACGTGCTGACGCACGGGTCAGTGCCAGCGTACGGGCCAGGAGTAGGCTACGGCGAAGGGTAAGGTGTAGGGCTGGTGGTGGGTTTCCCTTCCGGGCTAGGGTTACGGTTAGGGAACGGCAAGGCTTAGGGCACAGGTGAGGGTACGGAAACGTGGGAGGGTCAGGCTACGTGCTGACGCACGGGTCAGTGCCAGCGTACCGGCCAGGTATAGGCTACGGCTTGGGGGTATGTTGTAGGGCTGGTGGTGGGTTTTCGTTCCGGGCTAGGGTTAGGGTTAGGGAACGGCAAGGCTTAGGGCACAGGTGAGGGTATGGAAACGTGGGAGGGTCAGGCTACGTGCTGACGCACGGGTCAGTGCCAGCGTACGGGCCAGGAGTAGGCTACGGTGTAGGGTAAGGTGTAGGGCTGGTGGTGGGTTTCCGTTCCGGGCTAGGGTTAGGGTTAGGGAACGGCAAGGCTTAGGGCACAGGTGAGGGTACGGAAACGTGGGAGGGTCAGGCTACGTGCTGACGCATGGGTCAGTGCCAGCGTACGGGCCAGGAGTAGGCTACGGCGTAGGGTAAGGTGTAGGGCTGGTGGTGGGTTTCCGTTCCGGGCTAGGGTTAGGGTTAGGGAACGGCAAGGCTTAGGGCACAGGTGAGGGTATGGAAACGTGGGAGGGTCAGGCTACGTGGTGACGCACGGGTCAGTGCCAGCGTACGGGCCAGGAGTAGGCTAAGGTGTAGGGTAAGGTGTAGGGCTGGTGGTGGGTTTCCGTTCCGGGCTAGGGTTAGGGTTAGGGAACGGCAAGGCTTAGGGCACAGGTGAGGGTATGGAAACGTGGGAGGGTCAGGCTACGTGCTGACGCACGGGTCAGTGCCAGCGTACCGGCCAGGTGTAGGCTACGGCTTCTGGGTAAGGTGTAGGGCTGGTGGTGGGTTTCCGTTCCGGGCTAGGGTTAGGGTTAGGGAACGGCAAGGCTTAGGGCACAGGTGAGGGTACGGAAACGTGGGAGGGTCAGGCTACGTGCTGATGCACGGGTCGGTGCCAGCGTACGGGCCAGGAGTAGGCTACGGCTTGGGGGTAAGGTGTAGGGCTGGTGGTGGGTTTCCGTTCCGGGCTAGGGTTAGGGTTAGGGAACGGCAAGGCTTAGGGCACAGGTGAGGGTACGGAAACGTGGGAGGGTCAGGCTACGTGCTGATGCACGGGTCAGTGCCAGCGTACCGGCCAGGTGTAGGCTACGGCTTGTGGGTAAGGTGTAGGGCTGGTGGTGGGTTTCCATTCCAGGCTAGGTTTAGGGTTAGGGAACGGCAAGGCTTAGGGCACAGGTGAGGGTACAGAAACGTGGGAGGGTCAGGCTACGTGCTGACGCACGGGTCAGTGCCAGCGTACGGGCCAGGAGTAGGCTACGGCGTAGGGTAAGGTGTAGGGCTGGTGGTGGGTTTCCGTTCCGGGCTAGGGTAAGGGTTAGGGAATGGCAAGGCTGAGGGCACAGGGGAGGGTACGGAAACGTGGGAGGGTCAGGCTACGTGCTGATGCACGGGTCAGTGCCAGCGTACGGGCCAGGAGTAGGCTACGGCGTAGGGTAAGGTTTAGGGCTGGTGGTGGGTTTCCGTTCCGGGCTAGGGTTAGGGTTAGGGAACGGCAAGGCTTAGGGCACAGGTGAGGGTACGGAAACGTGGGAGGGTCAGGCTACGTGCTGATGCACGGGTCAGTGCCAGCGTACCGGCCAGGTGTAGGCTACTGCTTGTGGGTAAGGTGTAGGGCTGGTGGTGGGTTTCCGTTCCGGGCTAGGGTTAGGGTTAGGGAACGGCAAGGCTTAGGGCACTGGTGAGGGTATGGAAACGTGGGAGGGTCAGGCTACGTGCTGACGCACGGGTCAGTGCCAGCGTACGGGCCAGGAGTAAGCTACGGCGTAGGGTAAGGTGTAGGGCTGGTGGTGGGTTTCCGTTCCGGGCTAGGGTTAGGGTTAGGGAACGGCAAGGCTTAGGGCACAGGTGAGGGTACGGAAACGTGGGAGGGTCAGGCTACGTGCTGACACACGGGTCAGTGCCAGCGTACGGGCCAGGTGTAGGCTACGGCTTGGGGGTAAGGTGTAGGGGTGGTGGTGGGTTTCCGTTCCGGGCTAGGGTTAGGGTTAGGGAACGGCAAGGCTTAGGGCACAGGTGAGGGTACGGAAACGTGGGAGGGTCAGGCTATGTGCTGACGCACGGGTCAGTGCCAGCGTACGGGCCAGGAGTAGGCTACGGTGTAGGGTAAGGTGTAGGGCTGGTGGTGGGTTTCCGTTCCGTGCTAGGGTTAGGGTTAGGGAACGGCAAGGCTTAGGGCACAGGTGAGGGTACGGAAACGTAGGAGGGTCAGGCTACGTGCTGACGCACGGGTCAGTGCCAGCGTACGGGCCAGGAGTAGGCTACGGCGAAGGGTAAGGTGTAGGGCTGGTGGTGGGTTTCCCTTCCGGGCTAGGGTTACGGTTAGGGAACGGCAAGGCTTAGGGCACAGGTGAGGGTACGGAAACGTGGGAGGGTCAGGCTACGTGCTGACGCACGGGTCAGTGCCAGCGTACCGGCCAGGTATAGGCTACGGCTTGGGGGTATGTTGTAGGGCTGGTGGTGGGTTTTCGTTCCGGGCTAGGGTTAGGGTTAGGGAACGGCAAGGCTTAGGGCACAGGTGAGGGTACAGAAACGTGGGAGGGTCAGGCTACGTGCTGACGCACGGGTCAGTGCCAGCGTACGGGCCAGGAGTAGGCTACGGCTTGGGGGTAAGGTGTAGGGCTTTTGGTGGGTTTCCGTTCCGGGCTAGGGTTAGGGTTAGGGAACGGCAAGGCTTAGGGCACAGGTGAGGATACGGAAACGTGGGAGGGTCAGGCTACGTGCTGACGCACGGGTCAGTGCCAGCGTACGGGCCAGGAGTAGGCTACGGCGTAGGGTAAGGTGTAGGGCTGGTGGTGGGTTTCCATTCCGGGCTAGGGTTAGGGTTAGGGAACGGCAAGGCTTAGGGCACAGGTGAGGGTACAGAAACGTGGGAGGGTCAGGCTACGTGCTGATGCACGTGTCAGTGCCAGCGTACAGGCCAGGTGTAGGCTATGGCTTGGGGGTAAGTTGTAGGGCTCGTGGTGGGTTTCCGTTCCGGGCTAGGGTTAGGGTTAGGGAACGGCAAGGCTTGGGGCACAGGTGAGTGTATGGAAACGTGGGAGGGTCAGACTACGTGCTGACGCATGGGTCAGTGCCAGCGTACGGGCCTGGAGTAGGCTACAGCGTAGGGTAAGGTGTAGGGCTGGTGGTGGGTTTCCGTTCCGGGCTAGGGTTAGGGATAGGGAACGGCAAGGCTTAGGGCACAGGTGAGGGTACAGAAACGTGGGAGGGTCAGGCTACGTGCCGACGCATGGGTCAGTGCCAGCGTACGGGCCAGGAGTAGGCTACGGCTTGGGGGTAAGTTGTAGGGCTGGCGGTGGGTTTCCGTTCCGGGCTAGGGTTAGGGTTAGGGAACGGCAAGGCTTAGGGCACAGGTGAGGGTACAGAAACGTGGGAGGGTCAGGCTACGTGGTGACTCACGGGTCAGTGCCAGCGTACGGGCCAGGAGTAGGCTACGGCTTGGGGGTAAGGTGTAGGGCTGGTGGTGGGTTTCCGTTCCGGGCTAGGGTTAGGGTTAGGGAACGGCAAGGCTTAGGGCACAGGTGAGGGTACGGAAACGTGGGAGGGTCAGGCTACGTGCTGACGCACGGGTCAGTGCCAGCGTACGGGCCAGGAGTAGGCTACAACGTAGGGTAAGGAGTAGGGCTGGTGGTGGGTTTCCATTCTGGGCTAGAGTTAGGGTTAGGGAACGGCAAGGCTTAGGGCACAGGTGAGGGTACGGAAACGTGGGAGGGTCAGGCTACGTGCTGACGCACGGGTCAGTGCCAGCGTACGGGCCAGGAGTAGGCTACGGCTTGGGGGTAAGGTGTAGGGCTTTTGGTGGGTTTCCGTTCCGGGCTAGGGTTAGGGTTAGGGAACGGCAAGGCTTAGGGCACAGGTGAGGATACGGAAACGTGGGAGGGTCAGGCTACGTGCTGACGCACGGGTCAGTGCCAGCGTACGGGCCAGGAGTAGGCTATGGCGTAGGGTAAGGTGTAGGGCTGGTGGTGGGTTTCCGTTCCGGGCTAGGGTTAGGGTTAGGGAACGGCAAGGCTTAGGGCACAGGTGAGGGTATGGAAACGTGGGAGGGTCAGGCTACGTGCTGACGCACGGGTCAGTGCCAGCGTACCGGCCAGGTGTAGGCTACGGCTTCTGGGTAAGGTGTAGGGCTGGTGGTGGGTTTCCGTTCCGGGCTAGGGTTAGGGTTAGGGAACGGCAAGGCTTAGGGCACAGGTGAGGGTACGGAAACGTGGGAGGGTCAGGCTACGTGCTGACGCACGGGTCAGTGCCAGCGTACGGGCCAGGAGTAGGCTACGGCTTGGGGGTAAGTTGTAGGGCTGGTGGTGGGTTTCCGTTCCGGGCTAGGGTTAGGGTTAGGGAACGGCAAGGCTTAGGGCACAGGTGAGGGTACGGAAACGTGGGAGGGTCAGGCTACGTGCTGACGCACGGGTCAGTGCCAGCGTACGGGCCAGGAGTAGGCTATGGCGTAGGGTAAGGTGTAGGGCTGGTGGTGGGTTTCCGTTCCGGGCTAGGGTTAGGGTTAGGGAACGGCAAGGCTTAGGGCACAGGTGAGGGTATGGAAACGTGGGAGGGTCAGGCTACGTGGTGACGCACGGGTCAGTGCCAGCGTACGGGCCAGGAGTAGGCTAAGGTGTAGGGTAATGTGTAGGGCTGGTGGTGGGTTTCCGTTCTGGGCTAGGGTTAGGGTTAGGGAAAGGCAAGGCTTAGAGCACAGGTGAGGGTACGGAAACGTGGGCGGGTGAGGCTACGTGCTGATGCACGGGTCAGTGCCAGCGTACGGGCCAGGAGTAGGCTACGGCTTGGGGGTAAGGTGTAGGCCTGGCGGTGGGTTTCCGTTCCGGGCTAGGGTTAGGGTTAGGGAACGGCAAGGCTTAGGGCACAGGTGAGGGTACAGAAACGTGGGAGGGTCAGGCTACGTGCTGACGCACGGGTCAGTGCCAGCGTAGGGGCCAGGAGTAGGCTACGGCTTGGGGGTAAGGTGTAGGGCTGGTGGTGGTTTTCCGTTCCGGGCTAGAGTTAGGGTTAGGGAACGGCAAGGCTTAGGGCACAGGTGAGGGTACGGAAACGTGGGAGGGTCAGGCTACGTGCTGACGCACGGGTCAGTGCCAGCGTACGGGCCAGGACTAGGCTACGGCTTGGGGGAAAGTTGTAGGGCTGGTGGTGGGTTTCCGTTCCGGGCTAGGGTTAGGGTTAGGGAACGGCAAGGCTTAGGGCACAGGTGAGGGTACGGAAACGTGGGAGGGTCAGGCTACGTGCTGACGCACGGGTCAGTGCCAGCGTAAGGGCCAGGAGTAGGCTACGGCTTTGGGGTAAGTTGTAGGGCTGGAGGTGGGTTTCCGTTCCGGGCTAGGGTTAGGGTTAGGGAACGGCAAGGCTTAGGGCACAGGTGAGGGTATGGAAACGTGGGAGGGTCAGGCTACGTGCTGACGCACGGGTCAGTGCCAGCGTACGGGCCAGGATTAGGCTAAGGTGTAGGGTAAGGTGTAGGGCTGGTGGTGGGTTTCCGTTCCGGGCTAGGGTTAGGGTTAGGGAACGGCAAGGCTTAGGGCACAGGTGAGGGTACGGAAACGTGGGAGGGTCAGGCTACGTGCTGACGCATGGGTCAGTGCCAGCGTACGGGCCAGGAGTAGGCTACGGCGTAGGGTAAGGTGTAGGGCTGGTGGTGGGTTTCCGTTCCGGGCTAGGGTTAGGGTTAGGGAACGGCAAGGCTTAGGGCACAGGTGAGGGTATGGAAACGTGGGAGGGTCAGGCTACGTGGTGACGCACGGGTCAGTGCCAGCGTACGGGCCAGGAGTAGGCTAAGGTGTAGGGTAAGGTGTAGGGCTGGTGGTGGGTTTCCGTTCCGGGCTAGGGTTAGGGTTAGGGAACGGCAAGGCTTAGGGCACAGGTGAGGGTATGGAAACGTGGGAGGGTCAGGCTACGTGCTGACGCACGGGTCAGTGCCAGCGTACCGGCCAGGTGTAGGCTACGGCTTCTGGGTAAGGTGTAGGGCTGGTGGTGGGTTTCCGTTCCGGGCTAGGGTTAGGGTTAGGGAACGGCAAGGCTTAGGGCACAGGTGAGGGTACGGAAACGTGGGAGGGTCAGGCTACGTGCTGATGCACGGGTCGGTGCCAGCGTACGGGCCAGGAGTAGGCTACGGCTTGGGGGTAAGGTGTAGGGCTGGTGGTGGGTTTCCGTTCCGGGCTAGGGTTAGGGTTAGGGAACGGCAAGGCTTAGGGCACAGGTGAGGGTACGGAAACGTGGGAGGGTCAGGCTACGTGCTGATGCACGGGTCAGTGCCAGCGTACCGGCCAGGTGTAGGCTACGGCTTGTGGGTAAGGTGTAGGGCTGGTGGTGGGTTTCCATTCCAGGCTAGGTTTAGGGTTAGGGAACGGCAAGGCTTAGGGCACAGGTGAGGGTACAGAAACGTGGGAGGGTCAGGCTACGTGCTGACGCACGGGTCAGTGCCAGCGTACGGGCCAGGAGTAGGCTACGGCGTAGGGTAAGGTGTAGGGCTGGTGGTGGGTTTCCGTTCAGGGCTAGGGTAAGGGTTAGGGAATGGCAAGGCTGAGGGCACAGGGGAGGGTACGGAAACGTGGGAGGGTCAGGCTACGTGCTGATGCACGGGTCAGTGCCAGCGTACGGGCCAGGAGTAGGCTACGGCGTAGGGTAAGGTGTAGGGCTGGTGGTGGGTTTCCGTTCCGGGCTAGGGTTAGGGTTAGGGAACGGCAAGGCTTAGGGCACAGGTGAGGGTACGGAAACGTGGGAGGGTCAGGCTACGTGCTGATGCACGGGTCAGTGCCAGCGTACCGGCCAGGTGTAGGCTACTGCTTGTGGGTAAGGTGTAGGGCTGGTGGTGGGTTTCCGTTCCGGGCTAGGGTTAGGGTTAGGGAACGGCAAGGCTTAGGGCACTGGTGAGGGTACGGAAACGTGGGAGGGTCAGGCTACGTGCTGACGCACGGGTCAGTGCCAGCGTACGGGCCAGGAGTAAGCTACGGCGTAGGGTAAGGTGTAGGGCTGGTGGTGGGTTTCCGTTCCGGGCTAGGGTTAGGGTTAGGGAACGGCAAGGCTTAGGGCACAGGTGAGGGTACGGAAACGTGGGAGGGTCAGGCTACGTGCTGACACACGGGTCAGTGCCAGCGTACGGGCCAGGTGTAGGCTACGGCTTGGGGGTAAGGTGTAGGGGTGGTGGTGGGTTTCCGTTCCGGGCTAGGGTTAGGGTTAGGGAACGGCAAGGCTTAGGGCACAGGTGAGGGTACGGAAACGTGGGAGGGTCAGGCTATGTGCTGACGCACGGGTCAGTGCCAGCGTACGGGCCAGGAGTAGGCTACGGTGTAGGGTAAGGTGTAGGGCTGGTGGTGGGTTTCCGTTCCGTGCTAGGGTTAGGGTTAGGGAACGGCAAGGCTTAGGGCACAGGTGAGGGTACGGAAACGTAGGAGGGTCAGGCTACGTGCTGACGCACGGGTCAGTGCCAGCGTACGGGCCAGGAGTAGGCTACGGCGAAGGGTAAGGTGTAGGGCTGGTGGTGGGTTTCCCTTCCGGGCTAGGGTTACGGTTAGGGAACGGCAAGGCTTAGGGCACAGGTGAGGGTACGGAAACGTGGGAGGGTCAGGCTACGTGCTGACGCACGGGTCAGTGCCAGCGTACCGGCCAGGTATAGGCTACGGCTTGGGGGTATGTTGTAGGGCTGGTGGTGGGTTTTCGTTCCGGGCTAGGGTTAGGGTTAGGGAACGGCAAGGCTTAGGGCACAGGTGAGGGTACAGAAACGTGGGAGGGTCAGGCTACGTGCTGACGCACGGGTCAGTGCCAGCGTACGGGCCAGGAGTAGGCTACGGCTTGGGGGTAAGGTGTAGGGCTTTTGGTGGGTTTCCGTTCCGGGCTAGGGTTAGGGTTAGGGAACGGCAAGGCTTAGGGCACAGGTGAGGATACGGAAACGTGGGAGGGTCAGGCTACGTGCTGACGCACGGGTCAGTGCCAGCGTACGGGCCAGGAGTAGGCTACGGCGTAGGGTAAGGTGTAGGGCTGGTGGTGGGTTTCCATTCCGGGCTAGGGTTAGGGTTAGGGAACGGCAAGGCTTAGGGCACAGGTGAGGGTACAGAAACGTGGGAGGGTCAGGCTACGTGCTGATGCACGTGTCAGTGCCAGCGTACAGGCCAGGTGTAGGCTATGGCTTGGGGGTAAGTTGTAGGGCTCGTGGTGGGTTTCCGTTCCGGGCTAGAGTTAGGGTTAGGGAACGGCAAGGCTTGGGGCACAGGTGAGTGTATGGAAACGTGGGAGGGTCAGACTACGTGCTGACGCATGGGTCAGTGCCAGCGTACGGGCCTGGAGTAGGCTACAGCGTAGGGTAAGGTGTAGGGCTGGTGGTGGGTTTCCGTTCCGGGCTAGGGTTAGGGATAGGGAACGGCAAGGCTTAGGGCACAGGTGAGGGTACAGAAACGTGGGAGGGTCAGGCTACGTGCCGACGCATGGGTCAGTGCCAGCGTACGGGCCAGGAGTAGGCTACGGCTTGGGGGTAAGTTGTAGGGCTGGCGGTGGGTTTCCGTTCCGGGCTAGGGTTAGGGTTAGGGAACGGCAAGGCTTAGGGCACAGGTGAGGGTACAGAAACGTGGGAGGGTCAGGCTACGTGGTGACTCACGGGTCAGTGCCAGCGTACGGGCCAGGAGTAGGCTACGGCTTGGGGGTAAGGTGTAGGGCTGGTGGTGGGTTTCCGTTCCGGGCTAGGGTTAGGGTTAGGGAACGGCAAGGCTTAGGGCACAGGTGAGGGTACGGAAACGTGGGAGGGTCAGGCTACGTGCTGACGCACGGGTCAGTGCCAGCGTACGGGCCAGGAGTAGGCTACAACGTAGGGTAAGGAGTAGGGCTGGTGGTGGGTTTCCATTCTGGGCTAGAGTTAGGGTTAGGGAACGGCAAGGCTTAGGGCACAGGTGAGGGTACGGAAACGTGGGAGGGTCAGGCTACGTGCTGACGCACGGGTCAGTGCCAGCGTACCGGCCAGGAGTAGGCTACGGCGTAGGGTAAGGTGTAGGGCTGGTGGTGGGTTTCCGTTCCGGGCTAGGGTTAGGGTTAGGGAACGGCAAGGCTTAGGGCACAGGTGAGGGTACAGAAACGTGGGAGGGTCAGGCTACGTGCTGACGCATGGGTCAGTGCCAGCGTACGGGCCAGGAGTAGGCTACGGCTTGGGGGTAAGTTGTAGGGCTGGCGGTGGGTTTCCGTTCCGGCCTAGGGTTAGGGTTAGGGAACGGCAAGGCTTAGGGCACAGGTGAGGGTACAGAAACGTGGGAGGGTCAGGCTACGTGCTGACTCACGGGTCAGTGCCAGCGTACGGGCCAGGAGTAGGCTACGGCTTGGGGGTAAGGTGTAGGGCTGGTGGTGGGTTTCCGTTCCGGGCTAGGGTTAGGGTTAGGGAACGGCAAGGCTTAGGGCACAGGTGAGGGTACGGAAACGTGGGAGGGTCAGGCTACGTGCTGACGCACGGGTCAGTGCCAGCGTACGGGCCAGGAGTAGGCTACAACGTAGGGTAAGGAGTAGGGCTGGTGGTGGGTTTCCATTCTGGGCTAGAGTTAGGGTTAGGGAACGGCAAGGCTTAGGGCACAGGTGAGGGTACGGAAACGTGGGAGGGTCAGGCTACGTGCTGACGCACGGGTCAGTGCCAGCGTACCGGCCAGGAGTAGGCTACGGCGTAGGGTAAGGTGTAGGGCTGGTGGTGGGTTTCCGTTCCGGGCTAGGGTTAGGGTTAGCGAACGGCAAGTCTTAGGGCACAGGTGAGGGTATGGAAACGTGGGAGGGTCAGGCTACGTGGTGACGCACGGGTCAGTGCCAGCGTACGGGCCAGGAGTAGGCTAAGGTGTAGGGTAAGGTGTAGGGCTGGTGGTGGGTTTCCGTTCCGGGCTAGGGTTAGGGTTAGGTAACGGCAAGGCTTAGGGCACAGGTGAGGGTACGGAAACGTGGGAGGGTCAGGCTACGTGCTGATGCACGGGTCAGTGCCAGCGTACCGGCCAGGTGTAGGCTACTCCTTGTGGGTAAGGTGTAGGGCTGGTGGTGGGTTTCCGTTCTGGGCTAGGGTTAGGGTTAGGGAACGGCAAGGCTTAGGGCACAGGTGAGGGTACGGAAACGTGGGAGGGTCAGGCTACGTGCTGACGCACGGGTCAGTGTCAGCGTACGGGCCAGGAGTAGGCTACGGCGTAGGGTAAGGTGTAGGGCTGGTGGTCGGTTTCCATTCCGGGCTAGGGTTAGGGTTAGGGAACGGCAAGGCTTAGGGCACAGGTGAGGGTACAGAAACGTGGGAGGGTCAGGCTACGTGCTGACGCACGTGTCAGTGCCAGCGTACAGGCCAGGTGTAGGCTACGGCTTGGGGGTAAGGTGTAGGGCTGGTGGTGGGTTTCCGTTCCGGGCTAGGGTTAGGGTTAGGGAAAGGCAAGGCTTAGGGCACAGGTGAGGGTACGGAAACGTGGGAGGGTCAGACTACGTGCTGACTCTCGGGTCAGTGCCAGCGTACGGGCCAGGAGTAGGCTACAACGTAGGGTACGGTGTAGGGCTGGTGGTGGGTTTCCGTTCCGGGCTAGGGTTAGGGTTAGGGAACGGCAAGGCTTAGGGCACAGGTGAGGGTACAGAAACGTGGGAGGGTCAGGCTACCTGCTGACGCATGGGTCAGTGCCAGCGTACGGGCCAGGAGTAGGCTACGGCTTGGGGGTATGGGGCAGGGCTGGCAGTGGGTTTCCGTTCCGGGCTAGGGTTAGGGTTAGGGAACGGCAAGGCTTAGGGCACAGGTGAGGGTACAGAAACGTGGGAGGGTCAGGCTACGTGCTGACTCACGGGTCAGTGCCAGCGTACGGGCCAGGAGTAGGCTACGGCTTGGGGGTAAGGTGTAGGGCTGGTGGTGGGTTTCCGTTCCGGGCTAGGGTTAGGGTTAGGGAACGGCAAGGCTTAGGGCACAGGTGAGGGTACGGAAACGTGGGAGGGTCAGGCTACGTGCTGACTCACGGGTCAGTGCCAGCGTACGGGCCAGGAGTAGGCTACAACGTAGGGTAAGGTGTAGGGCTGGTGGTGGGTTTCCGTTCTGGGCTAGGGTTAGGGTTAGGGAACGGCAAGGCTTAGGGCACAGGTGAGGGTACGGAAACGTGGGAGGGTCAGGCTACGTGCTGACGCACGGGTCAGTGCCAGCGTACCGGCTTGGAGTAGGCTACGGCTTGGGGGTAAGCTGTAGGGCTGTTCGTGGGTTTCCGTTCCGGGCTATGGTTAGGGATAGGGAACGGCAAGGCTTAGGGCACAGGTGAGGGTACGGAAACGTGGGAGGGTCAGGCTACGTGTTGACGCACGGGTCAGTGCCAGCGTACGGGCCAGGAGTAGGCTACGGCTTGGGGGTAAGGTGTAGGGCTGGTGGTGGGTTTCCGTTCCGGGCTAGGGTTAGGGTTAGGGAACGGCAAGGCTTAGGGCACAGGTGAGGGTACGGAAACGTGGGAGGGTCAGGCTATGTGCTGACGCACGGGTCAGTGCCAGCGTACGGGCCAGGAGTAGGCTACGGCTTGGGGGTAAGTTGTAGGGCTGGTGGTGGGTTTCCGTTCCGGGCTAGGGTTAGGGTTAGGGAACGGCAAGGCTTAGGGCACAGGTGAGGGTACGGAAACGTGGGAGGGTCAGGCTACGTGCTGACGCACGGGTCAGTGCCAGCGTACGGGCCAGGAGTAGGCTACGGCATAGGGTAAGGTGTAGGGCTGGTGGTGGGTTTCCGTTCCGGGCTAGGGTTAGGGTTAGGGAACGGCAAGGCTTAGGGCACAGGTGAGGGTATGGAAACGTGGGAGGGTCCGGCTACGTGGTGACGCACGGGTCAGTGCCAGCGTACGGGCCAGGTGTAGGCTAAGGTGTAGGGTAAGGTGTAGGGCTTGTGGTGGGTTTCCGTTCCGGGCTAGGGTTAGGGTTAGGGAACGGCAAGGCTTAGGGCACAGGTGAGGGTACGGAAACGTGGGAGGGTCAGGCTACGTGCTGATGCACGGGTCAGTGCCAGCGTAACGGCCAGGTGTAGGCTACGGCTTGTGGGTAAGGTGTAGGGCTGGTGGTGGGTTTCCATTCCGGGCTAGGTTTAGGGTTAGGGAACGGCAAGGCTTAGGGCACAGGTGAGGGTACAGAAACGTGGGAGGGTCAGGCTACGTGCTGACGCACGGGTCAGTGCCAGCGTACGGGCCAGGAGTAGGCTACGGCGTCGGGTAAAGTGTAGGGCTGGTGGTGGGTTTCCGTTCCGGGCTAGGGTTAGGGTTAGGGAACGGCAAGGCTGAGGGCACAGGTGAGGGTACGGAAACGTGGGAGGGTCAGGCTACGTGCTGACGCACGGGTCAGTGCCAGCGTACGGGCCAGGAGTAGGCTACGGCGTAGGGTAAGGTGTAGGGCTGGTGGTGGGTTTCCGTTCCGGGCTAGGGTTAGGGTTAGGGAACGGCAAGGCTGAGGGCACACGTGAGGGTACGGAAACGTGGGAGGGTCAGGCTACGTGCTGACGCACATGTCAGTGCCAGCGTACAGGCCAGGTGTAGGCTACGGCTTGGGGGTAAGGTGTAGGGCTGGTGGTGGGTTTCCGTTCTGGGCTAGGCTTAGGGTTAGGGAACGGCAAGGCTTAGGGCACAGGTGAGGGTACGGAAACGTGGGAGGGTCAGACTACGTGCTGACGCACGGGTCAGGGCGAGCCTACGGGACTGGAGTAGGCTACAGCGTAGGGTAAGGTGTAGGGCTGCTGGTGGGTTTCCGTTCCGGGCTAGGGTTAGGGTTAGGGAACGGCAAGGCTTAGGGCACAGGTGAGGGTACAGAAACGTGGGAGGGTCAGGCTACGTGCTGACGCATGGGTCAGTGCCAGCGTACGGGCCAGGAGTAGGCTACGGCTTGGGGGTAAGGTGTAGGGATGGCGGTGGGTTTCCGTTCCGGGCTAGGGTTAGGGTTAGGGAACGGCAAGGCTTAGGGCACAGGTGAGGGTACAGAAACGTGGGAGGGTCAGGCTACGTGCTGACTCACGGGTCAGTGCCAGCGTACGGGCCAGGAGTAGGCTACGGCGTAGGGTAAGGTGTAGGGCTGGTGGTGGGTTTCCGTTCCGGGCTAGGGTTAGGGTTAGGGAACGGCAAGGCTGAGGGCACACGTGAGGGTACGGAAACGTGGGAGGGTCAGGCTACGTGCTGACGCACGGGTCAGTGCCAGCGTACGGGCCAGGAGTAGGGTGCGGCGTATGGTAAGGTTTAGGGCTGGTGGTGGGTTTCCGTTCCGGGCTAGGGTTAGGGTTAGGAAACGGCAAGGCTTAGGGCACAGGTGAGGGTACGGAAACGTGGGAGGGTCAGGCTACGTGCTGATGCACGGGTCAGTGCCAGCGTACGGGCCAGGAGTAGGCTACGGCTTGGGGGTAACGTGTAGGGCTGGTGGTGGGTTTCCGTTCCGGGCTAGGGTTAGGGTTAGGGAACGGCAAGGCTTAGGGCACAGGTGAGGGTACGGAAACGTGGGAGGGTCAGACTACGTGCTGACTCACGGGTCAGTGCCAGCGTACGGGCCAGGAGTAGGCTACAACGTAGGGTACGGTGTAGGGCTGGTGGTGGGTTTCCGTTCCGGGCTAGGGTTAGGGTTAGGGAACGGCAAGGCTTAGGGCACAGGTAAGGGTACAGAAACGTGGGAGGGTCAGGCTACCTGCTGACGCATGGGTCAGTGCCAGCGTACGGGCCAGGAGTAGGCTACGGCTTGGGGGTATGGTGCAGGGCTGGCAGTGGGTTTCCGTTCCGGGCTAGGGTTAGGGTTAGGGAACGGCAAGGCTTAGGGCACAGGTGAGGGTACAGAAACGTGGGAGGGTCAGGCTACGTGCTGACTCACGGGTCAGTGCCAGCGTACGGGCCAGGAGTAGGCTACGGCTTGGGGGTAAGGTGTAGGGCTGGTGGTGGGTTTCCGTTCCGGGCTAGGGTTAGGGTTAGGGAACGGCAAGGCTTAGGGCACAGGTGAGGGTACGGAAACGTGGGAGGGTCAGGCTACGTGCTGACTCACGGGTCAGTGCCAGCGTACGGGCCAGGAGTAGGCTACAACGTAGGGTAAGGTGTAGGGCTGGTGGTGGGTTTCCGTTCTGGGCTAGGGTTAGGGTTAGGGAACGGCAAGGCTAAGGGCACAGGTGAGGGTACGGAAACGTGGGAGGGTCAGGCTACGTGCTGACGCACGGGTCAGTGCCAGCGTACCGGCCAGGAGTAGGCTACGGCTTGGGGGTAAGCTGTAGGGCTGGTCGTGGGTTTCCGTTCCGGGCTATGGTTAGGGATAGGGAACGGCAAGGCTTAGGGCACAGGTGAGGGTACGGAAACGTGGGAGGGTCAGGCTACGTGCTGACGCACGGGTCAGTGCCAGCGTACGGGCCAGGAGTAGGCTACGGCTTGGGGGTAAGGTGTAGGGCTGGTGGTGGATTTCCGTTCCGGGCTAGGGTTAGGGTTAGGGAACGGCAAGGCTTAGGGCACAGGTGAGGGTACGGAAACGTGGGAGGGTCAGGCTATGTGCTGACGCACGGGTCAGTGCCAGCGTACGGGCCAGGAGTAGGCTACGGCTTGGGGGTAAGTTGTAGGGCTGGTGGTGGGTTTCCGTTCCGGGCTAGGGTTAGGGTTAGGGAACGGCAAGGCTTAGGGCACAGGTGAGGGTACGGAAACGTGGGAGGGTCAGGCTACGTGCTGACGCACGGGTCAGTGCCAGCGTACGGGCCAGGAGTAGGCTACGGCATAGGGTAAGGTGTAGGGCTGGTGGTGGGTTTCCGTTCCGGGCTAGGGTTAGGGTTAGGGAACGGCAAGGCTTAGGGCACAGGTGAGGGTATGGAAACGTGGGAGGGTCCGGCTACGTGGTGACGCACGGGTCAGTGCCAGCGTACGGGCCAGGAGTAGGCTAAGGTGTAGGGTAAGGTGTAGGGCTTGTGGTGGGTTTCCGTTCCGGGCTAGGGTTAGGGTTAGGGAACGGCAAGGCTTAGGGCACAGGTGAGGGTACGGAAACGTGGGAGGGTCAGGCTACGTGCTGATGCACGGGTCAGTGCCAGCGTAACGGCCAGGTGTAGGCTACGGCTTGTGGGTAAGGTGTAGGGCTGGTGGTGGGTTTCCATTCCGGGCTAGGTTTAGGGTTAGGGAACGGCAAGGCTTAGGGCACAGGTGAGGGTACAGAAACGTGGGAGGGTCAGGCTACGTGCTGACGCACGGGTCAGTGCCAGCGTACGGGCCAGGAGTTGGCTACGGCGTAGGGTAAGGTGTAGGGCTGGTGGTGGGTTTCCGTTCCGGGCTAGGGTTAGGGTTAGGGAACGGCAAGGCTGAGGGCACAGGTGAGGGTACGGAAACGTGGGAGGGTCAGGCTACGTGCTGACGCACGGGTCAGTGCCAGCGTACGGGCCAGGAGTAGGCTACGGCGTAGGGTAAGGTGTAGGGCTGGTGGTGGGTTTCCGTTCCGGGCTAGGGTTAGGGTTAGGGAACGGCAAGGCTTAGGGCACAGGTGAGGGTACGGAAACGTGGGAGGGTCAGGCTACGTGCTGATGCACGGGTCAGTGCCAGCGTACCGGCCAGGTGTAGGCTACTGCTTGTGGTTAAGTTGTAGGGCTGGTGGTGGGTTCCCGTTCCGGGCTAGGGTTAGGGTTAGGGAACGGCAAGGCTTAGGGCACAGGTGAGGGTACGGAAACGTGGGAGGGTCAGGCTACGTGCTGACGCACATGTCAGTGCCAGCGTACAGGCCAGGTGTAGACTACGGCTTGGGGGTAAGGTGTAGGGCTGTTGGTGGGTTTCCATTCTGGGCTAGGCTTAGGGTTAGGGAACGGCAAGGCTTAGGGCACAGGTGAGGGTACGGAAACGTGGGAGGGTCAGACTACGTGCTGAAGCACGGGTCAGTGCCAGCCTACGGGCCTGGAGTAGGCTACAGCGTAGGGTAAGGTGTAGGGCTGCTGGTGGGTTTCCGTTCCGGGCTAGGGTTAGGGTTAGGGAACGGCAAGGCTTAGGGCACAGGGGAGGGTACAGAAACGTGGGAGGGTCAGGCTACGTGCTGACGCATGGGTCAGTGCCAGCGTACGGGCCAGGAGTAGGCTACGGCTTGGGGGTAAGGTGTAGGGATGGCGGTGGGTTTCCGTTCCGGGCTAGGGTTAGGGTTAGGGAACGGCAAGGCTTAGGGCACAGGTGAGGGTACAGAAACGTGGGAGGGTCAGGCTACGTGCTGACTCACGGGTCAGTGCCAGCGTACGGGCCAGGAGTAGGCTACGGCGTAGGGTAAGGTGTAGGGCTGGTGGTGGGTTTCCGTTCCGGGCTAGGGTTAGGGTTAGGGAACGGCAAGGCTGAGGGCACACGTGAGGGTACGGAAACGTGGGAGGGTCAGGCTACGTGCTGACGCACGGGTCAGTGCCAGCGTACGGGCCAGGAGTAGGGTGCGGCGTATGGTAAGGTTTAGGGCTGGTGGTGGGTTTCCGTTCCGGGCTAGGGTTAGGGTTAGGGAACGGCAAGGCTTAGGGCACAGGTGAGGGTACGGAAACGTGGGAGGGTCAGGCTACGTGCTGATGCACGGGTCAGTGCCAGCGTACGGGCCAGGAGTAGGCTACGGCTTGGGGGTAACGTGTAGGGCTGGTGGTGGGTTTCCGTTCCGGGCTAGGGTTAGGGTTAGGGAACGGCAAGGCTTAGGGCACAGGTGAGGGTACGGAAACGTGGGAGGGTCAGACTACGTGCTGACTCACGGGTCAGTGCCAGCGTACGGGCCAGGAGTAGGCTACAACGTAGGGTACGGTGTAGGGCTGGTGGTGGGTTTCCGTTCCGGGCTAGGGTTAGGGTTAGGGAACGGCAAGGCTTAGGGCACAGGTAAGGGTACAGAAACGTGGGAGGGTCAGGCTACCTGCTGACGCATGGGTCAGTGCCAGCGTACGGGCCAGGAGTAGGCTACGGCTTGGGGGTATGGTGCAGGGCTGGCAGTGGGTTTCCGTTCCGGGCTAGGGTTAGGGTTAGGGAACGGCAAGGCTTAGGGCACAGGTGAGGGTACAGAAACGTGGGAGGGTCAGGCTACGTGCTGACTCACGGGTCAGTGCCAGCGTACGGGCCAGGAGTAGGCTACGGCTTGGGGGTAAGGTGTAGGGCTGGTGGTGGGTTTCCGTTCCGGGCTAGGGTTAGGGTTAGGGAACGGCAAGGCTTAGGGCACAGGTGAGGGTACGGAAACGTGGGAGGGTCAGGCTACGTGCTGACTCACGGGTCAGTGCCAGCGTACGGGCCAGGAGTAGGCTACAACGTAGGGTAAGGTGTAGGGCTGGTGGTGGGTTTCCGTTCTGGGCTAGGGTTAGGGTTAGGGAACGGCAAGGCTAAGGGCACAGGTGAGGGTACGGAAACGTGGGAGGGTCAGGCTACGTGCTGACGCACGGTTCAGTGCCAGCGTACCGGCCAGGAGTAGGCTACGGCTTGGGGGTAAGCTGTAGGGCTGGTCGTGGGTTTCCGTTCCGGGCTATGGTTAGGGATAGGGAACGGCAAGGCTTAGGGCACAGGTGAGGGTACGGAAACGTGGGAGGGTCAGGCTACGTGCTGACGCACGGGTCAGTGCCAGCGTACGGGCCAGGAGTAGGCTACGGCTTGGGGGTAAGGTGTAGGGCTGGTGGTGGATTTCCGTTCCGGGCTAGGGTTAGGGTTAGGGAACGGCAAGGCTTAGGGCACAGGTGAGGGTACGGAAACGTGGGAGGGTCAGGCTATGTGCTGACGCACGGGTCAGTGCCAGCGTACGGGCCAGGAGTAGGCTACGGCTTGGGGGTAAGTTGTAGGGCTGGTGGTGGGTTTCCGTTCCGGGCTAGGGTTAGGGTTAGGGAACGGCAAGGCTTAGGGCACAGGTGAGGGTACGGAAACGTGGGAGGGTCAGGCTACGTGCTGACGCACGGGTCAGTGCCAGCGTACGGGCCAGGAGTAGGCTACGGCATAGGGTAAGGTGTAGGGCTGGTGGTGGGTTTCCGTTCCGGGCTAGGGTTAGGGTTAGGGAACGGCAAGGCTTAGGGCACAGGTGAGGGTATGGAAACGTGGGAGGGTCCGGCTACGTGGTGACGCACGGGTCAGTGCCAGCGTACGGGCCAGGAGTAGGCTAAGGTGTAGGGTAAGGTGTAGGGCTTGTGGTGGGTTTCCGTTCCGGGCTAGGGTTAGGGTTAGGGAACGGCAAGGCTTAGGGCACAGGTGAGGGTACGGAAACGTGGGAGGGTCAGGCTACGTGCTGATGCACGGGTCAGTGCCAGCGTAACGGCCAGGTGTAGGCTACGGCTTGCGGGTAAGGTGTAGGGCTGGTGGTGGGTTTCCATTCCGGGCTAGGTTTAGGGTTAGGGAACGGCAAGGCTTAGGGCACAGGTGAGGGTACAGAAACGTGGGAGGGTCAGGCTACGTGCTGACGCACGGGTCAGTGCCAGCGTACGGGCCAGGAGTAGGCTACGGCGTAGGGTAAGGTGTAGGGCTGGTGGTGGGTTTCCGTTCCGGGCTAGGGTTAGGGTTAGGGAACGGCAAGGCTGAGGGCACAGGTGAGGGTACGGAAACGTGGGAGGGTCAGGCTACGTGCTGACGCACGGGTCAGTGCCAGCGTACGGGCCAGGAGTAGGCTACGGCGTA
The DNA here is from genome assembly GCF_964341445.2 of Mesoplodon mirus. Lineage (NCBI taxonomy): Eukaryota > Metazoa > Chordata > Mammalia > Artiodactyla > Ziphiidae > Mesoplodon > Mesoplodon mirus. The sequence goes on along the minus strand of NW_028295511.1, from coordinate 362,142 downwards.
GGGTAAGGTGTAGGGCTGGTGGTGGGTTTCCGTTCCGGGCTAGGGTTAGGGTTAGGGAACGGCAAGGCTTAGGGCACAGGTGAGGGTACGGAAACGTGGGAGGGTCAGGCTACGTGCTGCTGCACGGGTCAGTGCCAGCGTACCGGCCAGGTGTAGGCTACTGCTTGTGGTTAAGTTGTAGGGCTGGTGGTGGGTTCCCGTTCCGGGCTAGGGTTAGGGTTAGGGAACGGCAAGGCTTAGGGCACAGGTGAGGGTACGGAAACGTGGGAGGGTCAGGCTACGTGCTGACGCACATGTCAGTGCCAGCGTACAGGCCAGGTGTAGACTACGGCTTGGGGGTAAGGTGTAGGGCTGTTGGTGGGTTTCCATTCTGGGCTAGGCTTAGGGTTAGGGAACGGCAAGGCTTAGGGCACAGGTGAGGGTACGGAAACGTGGGAGGGTCAGACTACGTGCTGAAGCACGGGTCAGTGCCAGCCTACGGGCCTGGAGTAGGCTACAGCGTAGGGTAAGGTGTAGGGCTGCTGGTGGGTTTCCGTTCCGGGCTAGGGTTAGGGTTAGGGAACGGCAAGGCTTAGGGCACAGGTGAGGGTACAGAAACGTGGGAGGGTCAGGCTACGTGCTGACGCATGGGTCAGTGCCAGCGTACGGGCCAGGAGTAGGCTACGGCTTGGGGGTAAGGTGTAGGGATGGCGGTGGGTTTCCGTTCCGGGCTAGGGTTAGGGTTAGGGAACGGCAAGGCTTAGGGCACAGGTGAGGGTACAGAAACGTGGGAGGGTCAGGCTACGTGCTGACTCACGGGTCAGTGCCAGCGTACGGGCCAGGAGTAGGCTACGGCGTAGGGTAAGGTGTAGGGCTGGTGGTGGGTTTCCGTTCCGGGCTAGGGTTAGGGTTAGGGAACGGCAAGGCTGAGGGCACACGTGAGGGTACGGAAACGTGGGAGGGTCAGGCTACGTGCTGACGCACGGGTCAGTGCCAGCGTACGGGCCAGGAGTAGGGTACGGCGTATGGTAAGGTTTAGGGCTGGTGGTGGGTTTCCGTTCCGGGCTAGGGTTAGGGTTAGGGAACGGCAAGGCTTAGGGCACAGGTGAGGGTACGGAAACGTGGGAGGGTCAGGCTACGTGCTGATGCACGGGTCAGTGCCAGCGTACCGGCCAGGTGTAGGCTACTCCTTGTGGGTAAGGTGTAGGGCTGGTGGTGGGTTTCCGTTCTGGGCTAGGGTTAGGGTTAGGGAACGGCAAGGCTTAGGGCACAGGTGAGGGTACGGAAACGTGGGAGGGCCAGGCTACGTGCTGATGCACGGGTCAGTGCCAGCGTACAGGCCAGGTGTAGGCTACGGCTTGGGGGTAAGTTGTAGGGCTGGTGGTGGGTTTCCGTTCCGGGCTAGGGTTAGGGTTAGGGAACGGCAAGGCTTAGGGCACAGGTGAGGGTACGGATACGTGGGAGGGTCAGACTACGTGCTGACTCACGGGTCAGTGCCAGCGTACGGGCCAGGAGTAGGCTACAACGTAGGGTACGGTGTAGGGCTGGTGGTGGGGTTCCGTTCCGGGCTAGGGTTAGGGTTAGGGAACGGCAAGGCTCAGGGCACAGGTGAGGGTACAGAAACGTGGGAGGGTCAGGCTACCTGCTGACGCATGGGTCAGTGCCAGCGTACGGGCCAGGAGTAGGCTACGGCTTGGGGGTATGGGGCAGGGCTGGCAGTGGGTTTCTGTTCCGGGCTAGGGTTAGGGTTAGGGAACGGCAAGGCTTAGGGCACAGGTGAGGGTACAGAAACGTGGGAGGGTCAGGCTACGTGCTGATGCACGTGTCAGTGCCAGCGTACAGGCCAGGTGTAGGCTACGGCTTGGGGGTAAGTTGTAGGGCTGGTGGTGGGTTTCCGTTCAGGGCTAGGGTTAGGGTTAGGGAACGGCAAGGCTTGGGGCACAGGTGAGTGTATGGAAACGTGGGAGGGTCAGACTACGTGCTGACGCATGGGTCAGTGCCAGCGTACGGGCCTGGAGTAGGCTACAGCGTAGGGTAAGGTGTAGGGCTGGTGGTGGGTTTCCGTTCCGGGCTAGGGTTAGGGATAGGGAACGGCAAGGCTTAGGGCACAGGTGAAGGTACAGAAACGTGGGAGGGTCAGGCTACGTGCCGACGCATGTGTCAGTGCCAGCGTACGGGCCAGGAGTAGGCTACGGCTTGGGGGTAAGTTGTAGGGCTGGCGGTGGGTTTCCGTTCCGGGCTAGGGTTAGGGTTAGGGAACGGCAAGGCTTAGGGCACAGGTGAGGGTACAGAAACGTGGGAGGGTCAGGCTACGTGCTGACTCACGGGTCAGTGCCAGCGTACGGGCCAGGAGTAGGCTACGGCTTGGGGGTAAGGTGTAGGGCTGGTGGTGGGTTTCCGTTCCGGGCTAGGGTTAGGGTTAGGGAACGGCAAGGCTTAGGGCACAGGTGAGGGTACGGAAACGTGGGAGGGTCAGGCTACGTGCTGACGCAAGGGTCAGTGCCAGCGTACGGGCCAGGAGTAGGCTACAACGTAGGGTAAGGAGTAGGGCTGGTGGTGGGTTTCCATTCTGGGCTAGAGTTAGGGTTAGGGAACGGCAAGGCTTAGGGCACAGGTGAGGGTACGGAAACGTGGGAGGGTCAGGCTACGTGCTGACGCACGGGTCAGTGCCAGCGTACCGGCCAGGAGTAGGCTACGGCGTAGGGTAAGGTGTAGGGCTGGTGGTGGGTTTCCGTTCCGGGCTAGGGTTAGGGTTAGGGAACGGCAAGGCTTAGGGCAGAGGTGAGGGTACAGAAACGTGGGAGGGTCAGGCTACGTGCTGACGCATGGGTCAGTGCCAGCGTACGGGCCAGGAGTAGGCTACGGCTTGGGGGTAAGTTGTAGGGCTGGCGGTGGGTTTCCGTTCCGGGCTAGGGTTAGGGTTAGGGAACGGCAAGGCTTAGGGCACAGGTGAGGGTACAGAAACGTGGGAGGGTCAGGCTACGTGCTGACTCACGGGTCAGTGCCAGCGTACGGGCCAGGAGTAGGCTACGGCTTGGGGGTAAGTTGTAGGGCTGGTGGTGGGTTTCCGTTCCGGGCTAGGGTTAGGGTTAGGGAACGGCAAGGCTTAGGGCACAGGTGAGGGTACGGAAACGTGGGAGGGTCAGGCTACGTGCTGACGCACGGGTCAGTGCCAGCGTACGGGCCAGGAGTAGGCTACAACGTAGGGTAAGGAGTAGGGCTGGTGGTGGGTTTCCATTCTGGGCTAGAGTTAGGGTTAGGGAACGGCAAGGCTTAGGGCACAGGTGAGGGTACGGAAACGTGGGAGGGTCAGGCTACGTGCTGACGCACGGGTCAGTGCCAGCGTACGGGCCAGGAGTAGGCTACGGCGTAGGGTAAGGTGTAGGGCTGGTGGTGGGTTTCCGTTCCGGGCTAGGGTTAGGGTTAGGGAACGGCTAGGCTGAGGGCACAGGTGAGGGTACGGAAACGTGGGAGGGTCAGGCTACGTGCTGATGCACGGGTCAGTGCCAGCGTACCGGCCAGGTGTAGGCTACTGCTTGTGGTTAAGTTGTAGGGCTGGTGGTGGGTTCCCGTTCCGGGCTAGGGTTAGGGTTAGGGAACGGCAAGGCTTAGGGCACAGGTGAGGGTACGGAAACGTGGGAGGGTCAGGCTACGTGCTGACGCACATGTCAGTGCCAGCGTACAGGCCAGGTGTAGACTACGGCTTGGGGGTAAGGTGTAGGGCTGTTGGTGGGTTTCCATTCTGGGCTAGGCTTAGGGTTAGGGAACGGCAAGGCTTAGGGCACAGGTGAGGGTACGGAAACGTGGGAGGGTCAGACTACGTGCTGAAGCACGGGTCAGTGCCAGCCTACGGGCCTGGAGTAGGCTACAGCGTAGGGTAAGGTGTAGGGCTGCTGGTGGGTTTCCGTTCCGGGCTAGGGTTAGGGTTAGGGAACGGCAAGGCTTAGGGCACAGGTGAGGGTACAGAAACGTGGGAGGGTCAGGCTACGTGCTGACGCATGGGTCAGTGCCAGCGTACGGGCCAGGAGTAGGCTACGGCTTGGGGGTAAGGTGTAGGGATGGCGGTGGGTTTCCGTTCCGGGCTAGGGTTAGGGTTAGGGAACGGCAAGGCTTAGGGCACAGGTGAGGGTACAGAAACGTGGGAGGGTCAGGCTACGTGCTGACTCACGGGTCAGTGCCAGCGTACGGGCCAGGAGTAGGCTACGGCGTAGGGTAAGGTGTAGGGCTGGTGGTGGGTTTCCGTTCCGGGCTAGGGTTAGGGTTAGGGAACGGCAAGGCTGAGGGCACACGTGAGGGTACGGAAACGTGGGAGGGTCAGGCTACGTGCTGACGCACGGGTCAGTGCCAGCGTACGGGCCAGGAGTAGGGTACGGCGTATGGTAAGGTTTAGGGCTGGTGGTGGGTTTCCGTTCCGGGCTAGGGTTAGGGTTAGGGAACGGCAAGGCTTAGGGCACAGGTGAGGGTACGGAAACGTGGGAGGGTCAGGCTACGTGCTGATGCACGGGTCAGTGCCAGCGTACCGGCCAGGTGTAGGCTACTCCTTGTGGGTAAGGTGTAGGGCTGGTGGTGGGTTTCCGTTCTGGGCTAGGGTTAGGGTTAGGGAACGGCAAGGCTCAGGGCACAGGTGAGGGTACAGAAACGTGGGAGGGTCAGGCTACCTGCTGACGCATGGGTCAGTGCCAGCGTACGGGCCAGGAGTAGGCTACGGCTTGGGGGTATGGGGCAGGGCTGGCAGTGGGTTTCCGTTCCGGGCTAGGGTTAGGGTTAGGGAACGGCAAGGCTTAGGGCACAGGTGAGGGTACAGAAACGTGGGAGGGTCAGGCTACGTGCTGATGCACGTGTCAGTGCCAGCGTACAGGCCAGGTGTAGGCTACGGCTTGGGGGTAAGTTGTAGGGCTGGTGGTGGGTTTCCGTTCCGGGCTAGGGTTAGGGTTAGGGAACGGCAAGGCTTGGGGCACAGGTGAGTGTATGGAAACGTGGGAGGGTCAGACTACGTGCTGACGCATGGGTCAGTGCCAGCGTACGGGCCTGGAGTAGGCTACAGCGTAGGGTAAGGTGTAGGGCTGGTGGTGGGTTTCCGTTCCGGGCTAGGGTTAGGGATAGGGAACGGCAAGGCTTAGGGCACAGGTGAAGGTACAGAAACGTGGGAGGGTCAGGCTACGTGCCGACGCATGTGTCAGTGCCAGCGTACGGGCCAGGAGTAGGCTACGGCTTGGGGGTAAGTTGTAGGGCTGGCGGTGGGTTTCCGTTCCGGGCTAGGGTTAGGGTTAGGGAACGGCAAGGCTTAGGGCACAGGTGAGGGTACAGAAACGTGGGAGGGTCAGGCTACGTGCTGACTCACGGGTCAGTGCCAGCGTACGGGCCAGGAGTAGGCTACGGCTTGGGGGTAAGATGTAGGGCTGGTGGTGGGTTTCCGTTCCGGGCTAGGGTTAGGGTTAGGGAACGGCAAGGCTTAGGGCACAGGTGAGGGTACGGAAACGTGGGAGGGTCAGGCTACGTGCTGACGCACGGGTCAGTGCCAGCGTACGGGCCAGGAGTAGGCTACAACGTAGGGTAAGGAGTAGGGCTGGTGGTGGGTTTCCATTCTGGGCTAGAGTTAGGGTTAGGGAACGGCAAGGCTTAGGGCACAGGTGAGGGTACGGAAACGTGGGAGGGTCAGGCTACGTGCTGACGCACGGGTCAGTGCCAGCGTACCGGCCAGGAGTAGGCTACGGCGTAGGGTAAGGTGTAGGGCTGGTGGTGGGTTTCCGTTCCGGGCTAGGGTTAGGGTTAGGGAACGGCAAGGCTTAGGGCAGAGGTGAGGGTACAGAAACGTGGGAGGGTCAGGCTACGTGCTGACGCATGGGTCAGTGCCAGCGTACGGGCCAGGAGTAGGCTACGGCTTGGGGGTAAGTTGTAGGGCTGGCGGTGGGTTTCCGTTCCGGGCTAGGGTTAGGGTTAGGGAACGGCAAGGCTTAGGGCACAGGTGAGGGTACAGAAACGTGGGAGGGTCAGGCTACGTGCTGACTCACGGGTCAGTGCCAGCGTACGGGCCAGGAGTAGGCTACGGCTTGGGGGTAAGTTGTAGGGCTGGTGGTGGGTTTCCGTTCCGGGCTAGGGTTAGGGTTAGGGAACGGCAAGGCTTAGGGCACAGGTGAGGTTACGGAAACGTGGGAGGGTCAGGCTACGTGCTGACGCACGGGTCAGTGCCAGCGTACGGGCCAGGAGTAGGCTACAACGTAGGGTAAGGAGTAGGGCTGGTGGTGGGTTTCCATTCTGGGCTAGAGTTAGGGTTAGGGAACGGCAAGGCTTAGGGCACAGGTGAGGGTACGGAAACGTGGGAGGGTCAGGCTACGTGCTGACGCACGGGTCAGTGCCAGCGTACGGGCCAGGAGTAGGCTACGGCGTAGGGTAAGGTGTAGGGCTGGTGGTGGGTTTCCGTTCCGGGCTAGGGTTAGGGTTAGCGAACGGCAAGTCTTAGGGCACAGGTGAGGGTACGGAAACGTGGGAGGGTCAGGCTACGTGCTGACGCACGGGTCAGTGCCAGCGTACGGGCCAGGAGTAGGCTACGGCGTAGGGTAAGGTGTAGGGCTGGTGGTGGGTTTCCGTTCCGGGCTAGGGTTAGGGTTAGGGAACGGCTAGGCTGAGGGCACAGGTGAGGGTACGGAAACGTGGGAGGGTCAGGCTACGTGCTGACGCATGGGTCAGTGCCAGCGTACGGGCCAGGAGTAGGCCACGGCTTGGGGGTAAGGTGTAGGCCTGGCGGTGGGTTTCCGTTCTGGGCTAGGGTTAGGGTTAGGGAACGGCAAGGCTTAGGGCACAGGTGAGGGTACAGAAACGTGGGAGGTTCAGGCTACGTGCTGACGCACGGGTCAGTGCCAGCGTACGGGCCAGGAGTAGGCTACGGCTTGGGGGTAAGGTGTAGGGCTGGTGGTGGTTTTCCGTTCTGGGCTAGGGTTAGGGTTAGGGAACGGCAAGGCTTAGGGCACAGGTGAGGGTACGGAAACGTGGGAGGGTCAGGCTACGTGCTGACGCACGGGTCAGTGCCAGCGTACGGGCCAGGACTAGGCTACGGCTTGGGGGTAAGTTGTAGGGCTGGTGGTGGGTTTCCGTTCCGGGCTAGGGTTAGGGTTAGGGAACGGCAAGGCTTAGGGCACAGGTGAGGGTACGGAAACGTGGGAGGGTCAGGCTACGTGCTGATGCACGGGTCAGTGCCAGCGTAAGGGCCAGGAGTAGGCTACGGCTTGGGGGTAAGTTGTAGGGCTGGATGTGGGTTTCCGTTCCGGGCTAGGGTTAGGGTTAGGGAACGGCAAGGCTTAGGGCACAGGTGAGGGTATGGAAACGTGGGAGGGTCAGGCTACGTGCTGACGCACGGGTCAGTGCCAGCGTACGGGCCAGGAGTAGGCTAAGGTGTAGGGTAAGGTGTAGGGCTGGTGGTGGGTTTCCGTTCCGGGCTAGGGTTAGGGTTAGGGAACGGCAAGGCTTAGGGCACAGGTGAGGGTACGGAAACGTGGGAGGGTCAGGCTACGTGCTGACGCATGGGTCAGTGCCAGCGTACGGGCCAGGAGTAGGCTACGGCGTAGGGTAATGTGTAGGGCTGGTGGTGGGTTTCCGTTCCGGGCTAGGGTTAGGGTTAGGGAACGGCAAGGCTTAGGGCACAGGTGAGGGTACGGAAACGTGGGAGGGTCAGGCTACGTGCTGATGCACGGGTCAGTGCCAGCGTACGGGCCAGGAGTAGGCTACGGCTTGGGGGTAAGGTGTAGGGCTGGTGGTGGGTTTCCGTTCCGGGCTAGGGTTAGGGTTAGGGAACGGCAAGGCTTAGGGCACAGCTGAGGGTACGGAAACGTGGGAGGGTCAGGCTACGTGCTGATGCACGGGTCAGTGCCAGCGTACCGGCCAGGTGTAGGCTACGGCTTGTGGGTAAGGTGTAGGGCTGGTGATGGGTTTCCATTCCAGGCTAGGTTTATGGTTAGGGAACGGCAAGGCTTAGGGCACAGGTGAGGGTACAGAAACGTGGGAGGGTCAGGCTACGTGCTGACGCACGGGTCAGTGCCAGCGTACGGGCCAGGAGTAGGCTACGGCTTGGGGGTAAGGTGTAGGGCTGGTGGTGGGTTTCCGTTCTGGGCTAGGGTTAGGGTTAGGGAATGGCAAGGCTGAGGGCACAGGTGAGGGTACGGAAACGTGGGAGGGTCAGGCTATGTGCTGACGCACGTGTCAGTGCCAGCGTACGGGCCAGGAGTAGGCTACGGCGTAGGGTAAGGTGTAGGGATGGTGGAGGGTTTCCGTTCCGGGCTAGGGTTAGGGTTAGGGAACGGCAAGGCTTAGGGCACAGGTGAGGGTACGGAAACGTGGGAGGGTCAGGCTACGTGCTGACGCACGGGTCAGTGCCAGCGTACGGGCCAGGAGTAGGCTACGGCTTGGGGGTAAGGTGTAGGGCTGGTGGTGGGTTTCCGTTCCGGGCTAGGGTTAGGGTTAGGGAACGGCAAGGCTTAGGGCACAGGTGAGGGTACGGAAACGTGGGAGGGTCAGGCTACGTGCTGACGCACGGGTCAGTGCCAGCGTACGGGCCAGGAGTAGGCTACGGCGTAGGGTAAGGTGTAGGGCTGGTGGTGGGTTTCCATTCCGGGCTAGGGTTAGGGTTAGGGATCGGCAAGGCTTAGGGCACAGGTGAGGGTACGGAAACGTGGGAGGGTCAGGCTACGTGCTGATGCACGTGTCAGTGCCAGCGTACAGGCCAGGTGTAGGCTACGGCTTCGGGGTAAGTTGTAGGGCTGGTGGTGGGTTTCCGTTCCGGGCTAGGGTTAGGGTTAGGGAACGGCAAGGCTTAGGGCACAGGTGAGTGTATGGAAACGTGGGAGGGTCACACTACGTGCTGACGCATGGGTCAGTGCCAGCGTACGGGCCTGGAGTAGGCTGCAGCGTAGGGTAAGGTGTAGGGCTGGTGGTGGGTTTCCGTTCCGGGCTAGGGTTAGGGTTAGGGAACGGCAAGGCTTAGGGCACAGGTGAGGGTACGGAAACGTGGGAGGGTCAGGCTACGTGCTGATGCACGGGTCAGTGCCAGCGTACCGGCCAGGTGTAGGCTACTCCTTGTGGGTAAGGTGTAGGGCTGGTGGTGGGTTTCCGTTCTGGGCTAGGGTTAGGGTTAGGGAACGGCAAGGCTTAGGGCACAGGTGAGGGTACGGAAACGTGGGAGGGCCAGGCTACGTGCTGATGCACGGGTCAGTGCCAGCGTACAGGCCAGGTGTAGGCTACGGCTTGGGGGTAAGTTGTAGGGCTGGTGGTGGGTTTCCGTTCCGGGCTAGGGTTAGGGTTAGGGAACGGCAAGGCTTAGGGCACAGGTGAGGGTACGGATACGTGGGAGGGTCAGACTACGTGCTGACTCACGGGTCAGTGCCAGCGTACGGGCCAGGAGTAGGCTACAACGTAGGGTACGGTGTAGGGCTGGTGGTGGGGTTCCGTTCCGGGCTAGGGTTAGGGTTAGGGAACGGCAAGGCTCAGGGCACAGGTGAGGGTACAGAAACGTGGGAGGGTCAGGCTACCTGCTGACGCATGGGTCAGTGCCAGCGTACGGGCCAGGAGTAGGCTACGGCTTGGGGGTATGGGGCAGGGCTGGCAGTGGGTTTCCGTTCCGGGCTAGGGTTAGGGTTAGGGAACGGCAAGGCTTAGGGCACAGGTGAGGGTACAGAAACGTGGGAGGGTCAGGCTACGTGCTGATGCACGTGTCAGTGCCAGCGTACAGGCCAGGTGTAGGCTACGGCTTGGGGGTAAGTTGTAGGGCTGGTGGTGGGTTTCCGTTCCGGGCTAGGGTTCGGGTTAGGGAACGGCAAGGCTTGGGGCACAGGTGAGTGTATGGAAACGTGGGAGGGTCAGACTACGTGCTGACGCATGGGTCAGTGCCAGCGTACGGGCCTGGAGTAGGCTACAGCGTAGGGTAAGGTGTAGGGCTGGTGGTGGGTTTCCGTTCCGGGCTAGGGTTAGGGTTAGGGAACGGCAAGGCTTAGGGCACAGGTGAGGGTACGGAAACGTGGGAGGGTCAGGCTACGTGCTGACGCACGGGTCAGTGCCAGCGTACGGGCCAGGAGTAGGCTACAACGTAGGGTAAGGAGTAGGGCTGGTGGTGGGTTTCCATTCTGGGCTAGAGTTAGGGTTAGGGAACGGCAAGGCTTAGGGCACAGGTGAGGGTACGGAAACGTGGGAGGGTCAGGCTACGTGCTGACGCACGGGTCAGTGCCAGCGTACGGGCCAGGAGTAGGCTACGGCGTAGGGTAAGGTGTAGGGCTGGTGGTGGGTTTCCGTTCCGGGCTAGGGTTAGGGTTAGTGAACGGCAAGTCTTAGGGCACAGGTGAGGGTACGGAAACGTGGGAGGGTCAGGCTACGTGCTGACGCACGGGTCAGTGCCAGCGTGCGGGCCAGGAGTAGGCTACGGCGTAGGGTAAGGTGTAGGGCTGGTGGTGGGTTTCCGTTCCGGGCTAGGGTTAGGGTTAGGGAACGGCTAGGCTGAGGGCACAGGTGAGGGTACGGAAACGTGGGAGGGTCAGGCTACGTGCTGACGCATGGGTCAGTGCCAGCGTACGGGCCAGGAGTAGGCTACGGCTTGGGGGTAAGGTGTAGGCCTGGCGGTGGGTTTCCGTTCTGGGCTAGGGTTAGGGTTAGGGAACGGCAAGGCTTAGGGCACAGGTGAGGGTACAGAAACGTGGGAGGGTCAGGCTACGTGCTGATGCACGGGTCAGTGCCAGCGTAAGGGCCAGGAGTAGGCTACGGCTTGGGGGTAAGTTGTAGGGCTGGATGTGGGTTTCCGTTCCGGGCTAGGGTTAGGGTTAGGGAACGGCAAGGCTTAGGGCACAGGTGAGGGTATGGAAACGTGGGAGGGTCAGGCTACGTGCTGACGCACGGGTCAGTGCCAGCGTACGGGCCAGGAGTAGGCTAAGGTGTAGGGTAAGGTGTAGGGCTGGTGGTGGGTTTCCGTTCCGGGCTAGGGTTAGGGTTAGGGAACGGCAAGGCTTAGGGCACAGGTGAGGGTACGGAAACGTGGGAGGGTCAGGCTACGTGCTGACGCATGGGTCAGTGCCAGCGTACGGGCCAGGAGTAGGCTACGGCGTAGGGTAAGGTGTAGGGCTGGTGGTGGGTTTCCGTTCCGGGCTAGGGTTAGGGTTAGGGAACGGCAAGGCTTAGGGCACAGGTGAGGGTATGGAAACGTGGGAGGGTCAGGCCACGTGGTGACGCACGGGTCAGTGCCAGCGTAAGGGCCAGGAGTAGGCTAAGGTGTAGGGTAAGGTGTAGGGTTTTTGGTGGGTTTCCGTTCCGGGCTAGGGTTAGGGTTAGGGAACGGCAAGGCTTAGGGCACAGGTGAGGGTATGGAAACGTGGGAGGGTCAGGCTACGTGCTGACGCACGGGTCAGTGCCAGCGTACCGGCCAGGTGTAGGCTACGGCTTCTGGGTAAGGTGTAGGGCTGGTGGTGGGTTTCCGTTCCGGGCTAGGGTTAGGGTTAGGGAACGGCAAGGCTTAGGGCACAGGTGAGGGTACGGAAACGTGGGAGGGTCAGGCTACGTGCTGATGCACGGGTCAGTGCCAGCGTACGGGCCAGGAGTAGGCTACGGCTTGGGGGTAAGGTGTAGGGCTGGTGGTGGGTTTCCGTTCCGGGCTAGGGTTAGGGTTAGGGAACGGCAAGGCTTAGGGCACAGCTGAGGGTACGGAAACGTGGGAGGGTCAGGCTACGTGCTGATGCACGGGTCAGTGCCAGCGTACCGGCCAGGTGTAGGCTACGGCTTGTGGGTAAGGTGTAGGGCTGGTGATGGGTTTCCATTCCAGGCTAGGTTTATGGTTAGGGAACGGCAAGGCTTAGGGCACAGGTGAGGGTACAGAAACGTGGGAGGGTCAGGCTACATGCTGACGCACGGGTCAGTGCCAGCGTACGGGCCAGGAGTAGGCTACGGCTTGGGGGTAAGGTGTAGGGCTGGTGGTGGGTTTCCGTTCCGGGCTAGGGTTAGGGTTAGGGAATGGCAAGGCTGAGGGCACAGGTGAGGGTACGGAAACGTGGGAGGGTCAGGCTATGTGCTGACGCACGGGTCAGTGCCAGCGTACGGGCCAGGAGTAGGCTACGGCGTAGGGTAAGGTGTAGGGCTGGTGGTGGGTTTCCGTTCCGGGCTAGGGTTAGGTTTAGGGAACGGCAAGGCTTAGGGCACAGGTGAGGGTACGGAAACGTGGGAGGGTCAGGCTACGTGCTGACGCACGGGTCAGTGCCAGCGTACGGGCCAGGAGTAGGCTACGGCTTGGGGGTAAGGTGTAGGGCTGGTGGTGGGTTTCCGTTCCGGGCTAGGGTTAGGGTTAGGGAACGGCAAGGCTTAGGGCACAGGTGAGGGTACGGAAACGTGGGAGGGTCAGGCTACGTGCTGACGCACGGGTCAGTGCCAGCGTACGGGCCAGGAGTAGGCTACGGCGTAGGGTAAGGTGTAGGGCTGGTGGTGGGTTTCCATTCCGGGCTAGGGTTAGGGTTAGGGATCGGCAAGGCTGAGGGCACAGGTGAGGGTACGGAAACGTGGGAGGGTCAGGCTACGTGCTGACGCACGGGTCAGTGCCAGCGTACGGGCCAGGAGTAGGCTACGGCTTGGGGGTAAGGTGTAGGGCTGGTGGTGGGTTTCCGTTCCGGGCTAGGGTTAGGGTTAGGGAACGGCAAGGCTTAGGGCACAGGTGAGGGTACGGAAACGTGGGAGGGTCAGGCTACGTGCTGATGCACGTGTCAGTGCCAGCGTACAGGCCAGGTGTAGGCTACGGCTTGGGGGTAAGTTGTAGGGCTGGTGGTGGGTTTCCGTACCGGGCTAGGGTTAGGGTTAGGGAACGGCAAGGCTTAGGGCACAGGTGAGTGTATGGAAACGTGGGAGGGTCACACTACGTGCTGACGCATGGGTCAGTGCCAGCGTACGGGCCTGGAGTAGGCTGCAGCGTAGGGTAAGGTGTAGGGCTGGTGGTGGGTTTCCGTTCCGGGCTAGGGTTAGGGTTAGGGAACGGCAAGGCTTAGGGCACAGGTGAGGGTACGGAAACGTGGGAGGGTCAGGCTACGTGCTGATGCACGGGTCAGTGCCAGCGTACGGGCCAGGAGTAGGCTACGGCTTGGGGGTAAGGTGTAGGGCTGGTGGTGGGTTTCCGTTCCGGGCTAGGGTTAGGGTTAGGGAACGGCAAGGCTTAGGGCACAGGTGAGGGTACGGAAACGTGGGAGGGTCAGGCTACGTGCTGATGCACGTGTCAGTGCCAGCGTACCGGCCAGGTGTAGGCTACGGCTTGTGGGTAAGGTGTAGGGCTGGTGGTGGGTTTCCATTCCCGGCTAGGTTTAGGGTTAGGGAACGGCAAGGCTTAGGGCACAGGTGAGGGTACGGAAACGTGGGAGGGTCAGGCTACGTGCTGATGCACGGGTCAGTGCCAGCGTACCGGCCAGGTGTAGGCTACTGCTTGTGGGTAAGGTGTAGGGCTGGTGGTGGGTTTCCGTTCCAGGCTAGGGTTAGGGTTAGGGAACAGCAAGGCTTAGGGCACAGGTGAGGGTACGGAAACGTGGGAGGGTCAGGCTACGTGCTGACGCACGGGTCAGTGCCAGCGTACGGGCCAGGAGTAGGCTACGGCTTGGGGGTAAGGTGTAGGGCTGGTGGTGGGTTTCCGTTCCGGGCTAGTGTTAGGGTTAGGGAACGGCAAGGCTTAGGGCACAGGTGAGGGTACGGAAACGTGGGAGGGTCAGGCTACGTGCTGACGCACGGGTCAGTGCCAGCGTACGGGCCAGGAGTACGCTACGGCGTAGGGTAAGGTGTAGGGCTGGTGGTGGGTTTCCGTTCCGGGCTAGGGTTAGGGTTAGGGAACGGCAAGGCTTAGGGCACAGGTGAGGGTACGGAAACGTGGGAGGGTCAGGCTACGTGCTGACACACGGGTCAGTGCCAGCGTACGGGCCAGGAGTAGGCTACGGCTTGGGGGTAAGGTGTAGGGCTGGTGGTGGGTTTCCATTCCGGGCTAGGGTTAGGGTTAGGGAACGGCAAGGCTTAGGGCACAGGTGAGGGTACGGAAACGTGGGAGGGTCAGTCTACGTGCTGACGCACGGGTCAGTGCCAGCGTACGGGCCAGGAGTAGGCTACAACGTAGGGTAAGGTGTAGGGCTGGTGGTGGGTTTCCGTTCCGTGCTAGGGTTAGGGTTAGGGAACGGCAAGGCTTAGGGCACAGGTGAGGGTACGGAAACGTAGGAGGGTCAGGCTACGTGCTGACGCACGGGTCAGTGCCAGCGTACGGGCCAGGAGTAGGCTACGGCGAAGGGTAAGGTGTAGGGCTGGTGGTGGGTTTCCGTTCCGGGCTAGGTTTACGGTTAGGGAATGGCAAGGCTTAGGGCACAGGTGAGGGTACGGAAACGTGGGAGGGTCAGGCTACGTGCTGACGCACGGGTCACTGCCAGCGTACCGGCCAGGTATAGGCTACGGCTTGTGGGTAAGGTGTAGGGCTGGTGGTGGGTTTCCGTTCTGGGCTAGGGTTAGGGTTAGGGAACGGCAAGGCTTAGGGCACAGGTGAGGGTACGGAAACGTGGGAGGGTCAGGCTACGTGCTGACGCACGGGTCAGTGCCAGCGTACGGGCCAGGAGTAGGCTACGGCTTGGGGGTAAGGTGTAGGGCTGGTGGTGGGTTTCCGTTCCGGGCTAGGGTTAGGGTTAGGGAACGGCAAGGCTTAGGGCACAGGTGAGGGTACGGAAACGTGGGAGGGTCAGGCTACGTGCTGACGCACGGGTCAGTGCCAGCGTACGGGCCAGGAGTAGGCTACGGCGTAGGGTAAGGTTTAGGGTTGGTGGTGGGTTTCCGTTCCGTGCTAGGGTTAGGGTTAGGGAACGGCAAGGCTTAGGGCACAGGTGAGGGTACGGAAACGTGGGAGGGTCAGGCTACGTGCTGACGCACGGGTCAGTGCCAGCGTACGGGCCAGGAGTAGGCTACGGCTTGGGGGTAAGGTGTAGGGCTGGTGGTGGGTTTCCGTTCCGGGCTAGGCTTAGGGTTAGGGAACGGCAAGGCTTAGGGCACAGGTGAGGGTACGGAAACGTGGGAGGGTCAGGCTACGTGCTGACGCACGGGTCAGTGCCAGCGTACGGGCCAGGAGTAGGCTACGGCGTAGGGTAAGGTGTAGGGCTGGTGGTGGGTTTCCATTCCGGGTTAGGGTTAGGGTTAGGGAACGGCAAGGCTTACTGCACAGGTGAGGGTACAGAAACGTGGGAGGGTGAGGCTACGTGCTGATGCACGTGTCAGTGCCAGTGTACAGGTCAGGTGTAGGCTACGGCTTGGGGGTAAGTTGTAGGGCTGGTGGTGGGTTTCCGTTCCGGGCTAGGGTTAGGGTTAGGGAACGGCAAGGCTTAGGGCACAGGTGAGGGTACGGAAACGTGGGAGGGTCAGGCTACGTGCTGACGCACCGGTCAGTGCCAGCGTACGGGCCAGGAGTAGGCTACGGCGTAGGGTAAGGTGTAGGGCTGGTGGTGGGTTTCCGTTCCGGGCTAGGGTTAGGGTTAGGGAACGGCAAAGCTGAGGGCACAGGTGAGGGTACGGAAACGTGGGAGGGTCAGACTACGTGCTGACGCATGGGTCAGTGCCAGCGTACGGGCCTGGAGTAGGCTACAGCGTAGGGTAAGGTGTAGGGCTGGTCGTGGGTTTCCGTTCCGGGCTAGGGTTAGGGTTAGGGAACGGCAAGGCTTAGGGCACAGGTGAGGGTACAGAAACGTGGGAGGGTCAGGCTAAGTGCTGACGCATGGGTCAGTGCCAGCGTACGGGCCAGGGGTAGGCTACGGCTTGGGGGTAAGGTGTAGGGCTGGCGGTGGGTTTCCGTTCCGGGCTAGGGTTAGGGTTAGGGAACGGCAAGGCTTAGGGCACAGGTGAGGGTACAGAAACGTGGGAGGGTCAGGCTACGTGCTGACGCACGGGTCAGTGCCAGCGTACGGGCCAGGAGTAGGCTACGGCTTGGGGGTAAGGTGTAGGGCTGGTGGTGGTTTTCCGTTCCGGGCTAGGGTTAGGGTTAGGGAACGGCAAGGCTTAGGGCACAGGTGAGGGTACGGAAACGTGGGAGGGTCAGGCTACGTGCTGACGCACGGGTCAGTGCCAGTGTACGGGCCAGGAGTAGGCTACAACGTAGGGTAAGGTGTAGTGCTGGTGGTGGGTTACCGTTCTGGGCTAGGGTTAGGGTTAGGGAACGGCAAGGCTTAGGGCACAGGTGAGGGTACGGAAACGTGGGAGGGTCAGGCTACGTGCTGACGCATGGGTCAGTGCCAGCGTACCGGCCAGGAGTAGGCTACGGCTTGGGGGTAAGCTGTAGGGCTGGTGGTGGGTTTCCGTTCCGGGCTAGGGTTAGGGTTAGGGAACGGCAAGGCTTAGGGCACAGGTGAGGGTTCGGAAACGTGGGAGGGTCTGGCTACGTGCTGACGCACGGGTTAGTGCCAGCGAACGGGCCAGGAGTAGGCTACGGCTTGGGGGTAAGTTGTAGGGCTGGTGGTGGGTTTCCATTCCGGGCTAGGGTTAGGGTTAGGGAACGGCAAGGCTTAGGGCACAGGTGAGGGTACGGAAACGTGGGAGGGTCAGGCTACGTGCTGACGCACGGGTCAGTGCCAGCGTACGGGCCAGGAGTAGGCTACGGCGTAGGGTAAGGTGTAGGGCTGGTGGTGGGTTTCCGTTCCGGGCTAGGGTTAGGGTTAGGGAACGGCAAGGCTTAGGGCACAGGTGAGGGTATGGAAACGTGGGAGGGTCAGGCTACGTGGTGACGCACGGGTCAGTGCCAGCGTACGGGCCAGGAGTAGGCTAAGGTGTAGGGTAAGGTGTAGGGCTGGTGGTGGGTTTCCGTTCCGGGCTAGGGTTAGGGTTAGGTAACGGCAAGGCTTAGGGCACAGGTGAGGGTACGGAAACGTGGGAGGGTCAGGCTACGTGCTGATGCACGGGTCAGTGCCAGCGTACCAGCCAGGTGTAGGCTACTCCTTGTGGGTAAGTTGTAGGGCTGGTGGTGGGTTTCCGTTCTGGGCTAGGGTTAGGGTTAGGGAACGGCAAGGCTTAGGGCACAGGTGAGGGTACGGAAACGTGGGAGGGTCAGGCTACGTGCTGACGCACGGGTCAGTGCCAGCGTACGGGCCAGGATTAGGCTACGGCGTAGGGTAAGGTGTAGGGCTGGTGGTCGGTTTCCATTCCGGGCTAGGGTTAGGGTTAGGGAACGGCAAGGCTTAGGGCACAGGTGAGGGTACAGAAACGTGGGAGGGTCAGGCTACGTGCTGACGCACGTGTCAGTGCCAGCGTACAGGCCAGGTGTAGGCTACGGCTTGGGGGTAAGGTGTAGGGCTGGTGGTGGGTTTCCGTTCCGGGCTAGGGTTAGGGTTACGGAACGGCAAGGCTTAGGGCACAGGTGAGGGTACGGAAACGTGGGAGGGTCAGACTACGTGCTGACTCACGGGTCAGTGCCAGCGTACGGGCCAGGAGTAGGCTACAACGTAGGGTACGGTGTAGGGCTGGTGGTGTGTTTCCGTTCCGGGCTAGGGTTAGGGTTAGGGAACGGCAAGGCTTAGGGCACAGGTGAGGGTACGGAAACGTGGGAGGGTCAGGCTACGTGCTGACGCACGGGTCAGTGCCAGCGTACGGGCCAGGAGTAGGCTACGGCTTGGGGGTATGGGGCAGGGCTGGCAGTGGGTTTCCGTTCCGGGCTAGGGTTAGGGTTAGGGAACGGCAAGGCTTAGGGCACAGGTGAGGGTACAGAAACGTGGGAGGGTCAGGCTACGTGCTGACTCACGGGTCAGTGCCAGCGTACGGGCCAGGAGTAGGCTACGGCTTGGGGGTAAGGTGTAGGGCTGGTGGTGGGTTTCCGTTCCGGGCTAGGGTTAGGGTTAGGGAACGGCAAGGCTTAGGGCACAGGTGAGGGTACGGAAACGTGGGAGGGTCAGGCTACGTGCTGACTCACGGGTCAGTGCCAGCGTACGGGCCAGGAGTAGGCTACAACGTAGGGTAAGGTGTAGGGCTGGTGGTGGGTTTCCGTTCTGGGCTAGGGTTAGGGTTAGAAAACGGCAAGGCTTAGGGCACAGGTGAGGGTACGGAAACGTGGGAGGGTCAGGCTACGTGCTGACGCACGGGTCAGTGCCAGCGTACCGGCTTGGAGTAGGCTACGGCTTGGGGGTAAGCTGTAGGGCTGGTCGTGGGTTTCCGTTCCGGGCTATGGTTAGGGATAGGGAAAGGCAAGGCTTAGGGCACAGGTGAGGGTACGGAAACGAGGGAGGGTCAGGCTACGTGCTGACGCACGGGTCAGTGCCAGCGTACGGGCCAGGAGTAGGCTACGGCTTGGGGGTAAGGTGTAGGGCTGGTGGTGGGTTTCCGTTCCGGGCTAGGGTTAGGGTTAGGGAACGGCAAGGCTTAGGGCACAGGTGAGGGTACGGAAACATGGGAGGGTCAGGCTATGTGCTGACGCACGGGTCAGTGCCAGCGTACGGGCCAGGAGTAGGCTACGGCTTGGGGGTAAGTTGTAGGGCTGGTGGTGGGTTTCCGTTCCGGGCTAGGGTTAGGGTTAGGGAACGGCAAGGCTTAGGGCACAGGTGAGGGTACGGAAACGTGGGAGGGTCAGGCTACGTGCTGACGCATGGGTCAGTGCCAGCGTACGGGCCAGGAGTAGGCTACGGCATAGGGTAAGGTGTAGGGCTGGTGGTGGGTTTCCGTTCCGGGCTAGGGTTAGGGTTAGGGAACGGCAAGGCTTAGGGCACAGGTGAGGGTATGGAAACGTGGGAGGGTCCGGCTACGTGGTGACGCACGGGTCAGTGCCAGCGTACGGGCCAGGAGTAGGCTAAGGTGTAGGGTAAGGTGTAGGGCTTGTGGTGGGTTTCCGTTCCGGGCTAGGGTTAGGGTTAGGGAACAGCAAGGCTTAGGGCACAGGTGAGGGTACGGAAACGTGGGAGGGTCAGGCTACGTGCTGATGCACGGGTCAGTGCCAGCGTAACGGCCAGGTGTAGGCTACGGCTTGTGGGTAAGGTGTAGGGCTGGTGGTGGGTTTCCATTCCGGGCTAGGTTTAGGGTTAGGGAACGGCAAGGCTTAGGGCACAGGTGAGGGTACAGAAACGTGGGAGGGTCAGGCTACGTGCTGACGCACGGGTCAGTGCCAGCGTACGGGCCAGGAGTAGGCTACGGCGTAGGGTAAGGTGTAGGGCTGGTGGTGGGTTTCCGTTCCGGGCTAGGGTTAGGGTTAGGGAACGGCAAGGCTGAGGGCACAGGTGAGGGTACGGAAACGTGGGAGGGTCAGGCTACGTGCTGACGCACGGGTCAGTGCCAGCGTACGGGCCAGGAGTAGGCTACGGCGTAGGGTAAGGTGTAGGGCTGGTGGTGGGTTTCCGTTCCGGGCTAGGGTTAGGGTTAGGGAACGGCAAGGCTTAGGGCACCGGTGAGGGTACGGAAACGTAGGAGGGTCAGGCTACGTGCTGATGCACGGGTCAGTGCCAGCGTACCGGCCAGGTGTAGGCTACTGCTTGTGGTTAAGTTGTAGGGCTGGTGGTGGGTTCCCGTTCCGGGCTAGGGTTAGGGTTAGGGAACGGCAAGGCTTAGGGCACAGGTGAGGGTACGGAAACGTGGGAGGGTCAGGCTATGTGCTGACGTACGGGTCAGTGCCAGCGTACGGGCCAGGAGTAAGCTACGGCTTGGGGGTAAGTTGTAGGGCTGGTGGTGGGTTTCCGTTCCGGGCTAGGGTTAGGGTTAGGGAACGGCAAGGCTTAGGGCACAGGTGAGGGTACGGAAACGTGGGAGGGTCAGGCTACGTGCTGACGCACGGGTCAGTGCCAGCGTACGGGCCAGGAGTAGGCTACGGCGTAGGGTAAGGTGTAGGGCTGGTGGTCGGTTTCATTCCGGGCTAGGGTTAGGGTTAGGGAACGGCAAGGCTTAGGGCACAGGTGAGGGTACAGAAACGTGGGAGGGTCAGGCTACGTGCTGACGCACGTGTCAGTGCCAGCGTACAGGCCAGGTGTAGGCTACGGCTTGTGGGTAAGGTGTAGGGCTGGTGGTGGGTTTCCGTTCCGGGCTAGGGTTAGGGTTAGGGAACGGCAAGGCTTAGGGCACAGGTGAGGGTACGGAAACGTGGGAGGGTCAGACTACGTGTTGACTCACGGGTCAGTGCCAGCGTACGGGCCAGGAGTAGGCTACAACGTAGGGTACGGTGTAGGGCTGGTGGTGGGTTTCCGTTCCGGGCTAGGGTTAGGGTTAGGGAACGGCAAGGCTTAGGGCACAGGTGAGGGTACAGAAACGTGGGAGGGTCAGGCTACCTGCTGACGCATGGGTCAGTGCCAGCGTACGGGCCAGGAGTAGGCTACGGCTTGGGGGTATGGGGCAGGGCTGGCAGTGGGTTTCCGTTCCGGGCTAGGGTTAGGGTTAGGGAACGGCAAGGCTTAGGGCACAGGTGAGGGTACAGAAACGTGGGAGGGTCAGGCTACGTGCTGACTCACGGGTCAGTGCCACCGTACGGGCCAGGAGTAGGCTACGGCTTGGGGGTAAGGTGTAGGGCTGGTGGTGGGTTTCCGTTCCGGGCTAGGGTTAGGGTTAGGGAACGGCAAGGCTTAGGGCACAGGTGAGGGTACGGAAACGTGGGAGGGTCAGGCTACGTGCTGACTCACGGGTCAGTGCCAGCGTACGGGCCAGGAGTAGGCTACAACGTAGGGTAAGGTGTAGGGCTGGTGGTGGGTTTCCGTTCTGGGCTAGGGTTAGGGTTAGGGAACGGCAAGGCTTAGGGCACAGGTGAGGGTACGGAAACGTGGGAGGGTCAGGCTACGTGCTGACGCACGGGTCAGTGCCAGCGTACCGGCTTGGAGTAGGCTACGGCTTGGGGGTAAGCTGTAGGGCTGGTCGTGGGTTTCCGTTCCGGGCTATGGTTAGGGATAGGGAACGGCAAGGATTAGGGCACAGGTGAGGGTACGGAAACGAGGGAGGGTCAGGCTACGTGCTGACTCACGGGTCAGTGCCAGCGTACGGGCCAGGAGTAGGCTACGGCTTGGGGGTAAGGTGTAGGGCTGGTGGTGGGTTTCCGTTCCGGGCTAGGGTTAGGGTTAGGGAACGGCAAGGCTTAGGGCACAGGTGAGGGTATGGAAACGTGGGAGGGTCAGGCTACGTGGTGACGCACGTGTCAGTGCCAGCGTAAGGGCCAGGAGTAGGCTAAGGTGTAGGGTAAGGTGTAGGGTTTTTGGTGGGTTTCCGTTCCGGGCTAGGGTTAGGGTTAGGGAACGGCAAGGCTTAGGGCACAGGTGAGGGTATGGAAACGTGGGAGGGTCAGGCTACGTGCTGACGCACGGGTCAGTGCCAGCGTACCGGCCAGGTGTAGGCTACGGCTTCTGGGTAAGGTGTAGGGCTGGTGGTGGGTTTCCGTTCCGGGCTAGGGTTAGGGTTAGGGAACGGCAAGGCTTAGGGCACAGGTGAGGGTACGGAAACGTGGGAGGGTCAGGCTACGTGCTGATGCACGGGTCAGTGCCAGCGTACGGGCCAGGAGTAGGCTACGGCTTGGGGGTAAGGTGTAGGGCTGGTGGTGGGTTTCCGTTCCGGGCTAGGGTTAGGGTTAGGGAACGGCAAGGCTTAGGGCACAGCTGAGGGTACGGAAACGTGGGAGGGTCAGGCTACGTGCTGATGCACGGGTCAGTGCCAGCGTACCGGCCAGGTGTAGGCTACGGCTTGTGGGTAAGGTGTAGGGCTGGTGATGGGTTTCCATTCCAGGCTAGGTTTATGGTTAGGGAACGGCAAGGCTTAGGGCACAGGTGAGGGTATGGAAACGTGGGAGGGTCAGGCTACGTGGTGACGCACAGGTCAGTGCCAGCGTACGGGCCAGGAGTAGGCTAAGGTGTAGGGTAATGTGTAGGGCTGGTGGTGGGTTTCCGTTCCGGGCTAGGGTTAGGGTTAGGGAACGGCAAGGCTTAGGGCACAGGTGAGGGTACAGAAACGTGGGAGGGTGAGGCTACGTGCTGATGCACGGGTCAGTGCCAGCGTACCGGCCAGGTGTAGGCTACGGCTTGTGGGTAAGGTGTAGGGCTTGTGGTGGGTTTCCATTCCGGGCTAGGTTTAGGGTTAGGGAACGGCAAGGCTTAGGGCACAGGTGAGGGTACAGAAACGTGGGAGGGTCAGGCTACGTGCTGACGCACGGGTCAGTGCCAGCGTACGGGCCAGGAGTAGGCTACGGCTTGGGGGTAAGGTGTAGGGCTGGTGGTGGGTTTCCGTTCCGGGCTAGGGTTAGGGTTAGGGAACGGCAAGGCTTAGGGCACAGGTGAGGGTACGGAAACGTGGGAGGGTCAGGCTACGTGCTGACGCACGGGTCAGTGCCAGCGTACGGGCCAGGAGTAGGCTACGGCGTAGGGTAAGGTGTAGGGCTGGTGGTGGGTTTCCGTTCCGGGCTAGGGTTAGGGTTAGGGAACGGCAAGGCTTAGGGCACAGGTGAGGGTACAGAAACGTGGGAGGGTCAGGCTACGTGCTGATGCACGGGTCAGTGCCAGCGTACGGGCCAGGAGTAGGCTACGGTGTAGGGTAAAGTGTAGGGCTGGTGGTGGGTTTCCGTTCCGTGCTAGGGTTAGGGTTAGGGAACGGCAAGGCTTAGGGCACAGGTGAGGGTACGGAAACGTAGGAGGGTCAGGCTACATGCTGACGCACGGGTCAGTGCCAGCGTACGGGCCAGGAGTAGGCTACGGCGAAGGGTAAGGTGTAGGGCTGGTGGTGGGTTTCCGTTCCGGGCTAGGGTTAGGGTTAGGGAACGGCAAGGCTTAGGGCACAGGTGAGTGTACGGAAACGTGGGAGGGTCAGGCTACGTGCTGACGCACGGGTCAGTTCCAGCGTACGGGCCAGGAGTAGGCTACAGCTTAGGGCTAAGTTGTAGGGCTGGTGGTGGGTTTCCGTTCGGGGCTAGCGTTAGGGTTAGGGAACGGCAAGGCTTAGGGCACAGGTGAGGGTACGGAAACGTGGGAGGGTCAGGCTACGTGCTGATGCACGGGTCAGTGCCAGCGTACGGGCCAGGAGTAGGCTGCGGTGTAGGGTAAGGTGTAGGGCTAGTGGTGGGTTTCCGTTCAGTGCTAGGGTTAGGGTTAGGGAACGGCAAGGCTTAGGGCACAGGTGAGGGTACGGAAACGTAGGAGGGTCAGGCTACGTGCTGACGCACGGGTCAGTGCCTGCGTACGGGCCAGGAGTAGGCTACGGCTTGGGGGTAAGCTGTAGGGCTGGTGGTGGGTTTCCGTTCCGGGCTAGGGTTAGGGTTAGGGAACGGCAAGGCTTAGGGCACAGGTGAGGGTACGGAAACGTGGGAGGGTCAGGCTACGTGCTGACGCACGGGTCAGTGCCAGCGTACCGGCCAGGTGTAGGCTACGGCTTGTGGGTAAGCTGTAGGGCTGGTGGTGGGTTTCCGTTCCGGGCTAGGGTTAGGGTTAGGGAACGGCAAGGCTTAGGGCACAGGTGAGGGTACGGAAACGTGGGAGGGTCAGGCTACGTGCTGATGCACGGGTCAATGCCAGCCTACGGGCCAGGAGTAGGCTACGTCGTAGGTAAGGTGTAGGGCTGGTGGTGGGTTTCCGTTCCGGGCTAGTGTAAGGGTTAGGGAACGGCAAGGCTTAGGGCACAGGTGAGGGTACGGAAATGTGGGAGGGTCAGGCTACGTGCTGACGCATGTGTCAGTGCCAGCGTACGGGCCAGGAGTAGGCTACGGTGTAGGGTAAGGTGTAGGGCTGGTGGTGGGCTTCCTTTCAATGCTAGGGTTAGGGTTAGGGAACGGCAAGGCTAAGAGCACAGGTGAGGGTACGGAAACGTGGGAGGGTCAGGCTACGTGCTGACACACGGGTCAGTGCCAGCGTACGGGCCAGGAGTAGGCTACGGCTTGGGGGTAAGTTTTAGGGCTGGTGGTGGGTTTCCGTTCCGGGCTAGGGTTAGGGTTAGGGAACGGCAAGGCTTAGGGCACAGGTGAGGGTACGGAAACGTGGGAGGGTCAGGCTACGTGCTGACGCACGGGTCAGTGCCAGCGTACCGGCCAGGTATAGGCTACGGCTTGTGGGTAAGATGAAGGGCTGGTGGTGGGTTTCAGTTCCGGGCTAGGGTTAGGGTTAGGGAACGGCAAGGCTTAGGGCACAGGTGAGGGTACGGAAACGTGGGAGGGTCAGGCTACCTGCTGGCGAATGGGTCAGTGCCAGCGTACGGGCCAGGAGTAGGCTACGACTTCGGGGTATGGTGCAGGGGTGGCGGTGGGTTTCCGTTCCGGGCTTGGGTTACGGTTAGGGAACGGCAAGGCTTATGGCACAGGTGAGGGTACAGAAACGTGGGAGGGTCAGGCTACGTGCTGACTCACGGGTCAGTGCCAGCGTACGGGCCAGGAGTAGGCTACGGCTTGGGGGTAAGGTGTAGGGCTGGTGGTGGGTTTCCGTTCCGGGCTAGGGTTAGGGTTAGGGAACGGCAAGGCTGAGGGCACAGGTGAGGGTACGGAAACGTGGGAGGGTCAGGCTACGTGCTGACTCACGGGACAGTGCCAGCGTACGGGCCAGGAGTAGGCTACAACGTAGGGTAAGGTGTAGGGCTGGTGGTGGGTTTCCGTTCTGGGCTAGGGTTAGGGTTAGGGAACGGCAAGGCTTAGTGCACAGGTGAGGGTACGGAAACGTGGGAGGGTCAGGCTACGTGCTGACGCACGGGTCAGTGCCAGCGTACCGGCCAGCAGTAGGCTACGGCTTGGGGGTAAGCTGTAGGGCTGGTCGTGGGTTTCCGTTCCGGGCTATGGTTAGGGATAGGGAACGGCAAGACTTAGGGCACAGGTGAGGGTACGGAAACGTGGGAGGGTCAGGCTACGTGCTGACGCACGGGTCAGTGCCAGCGTACGGGCCAGGAGTAGGCTACGGCTTGGGGGTAAGGTGTAGGGCTGGTGGTGGGTTTCCGTTCCGGGCTAGGGTTAGGGTTAGGGAACGGCAAGGCTTAGGGCACAGGTGAGGGTACGGAAACGTGGGAGGGTCAGGCTACGTGCTGACGCACGGGTCAGTGCCAGCGTACGGGCCAGGAATAGGGTACGGCTTGGGGGTAAGTTGTAGGGCTGGTGGTGGGATTCCGTTCCGGGCTAGGGTTAGGGTTAGGGAACGGCAAGGCTTAGGGCACAGGTGAGGGTACGGAAACGTGGGAGGGTCAGGCTACGTGCTGACGCACGGGTCAGTGCCAGCGTACGGGCCAGGATTAGGCTACGGCGTAGGGTAAGGTGTAGGGCTGGTGGTGGGTTTCCGTTCCGGGCTAGGGTTAGGGTTAGGGAACGGCAAGGCTTAGGGCACAGGTGAGGTTATGGAAACGTGGGAGGGTCAGGCTACGTGGTGACGCACGGGTCAGTGCCAGCGTACGGGCCAGGAGTAGGCTAAGGTGTAGGGTAAGGTGTAGGGCTTGTGGTGGGTTTCCGTTCCGGGCTAGGGTTAGGGTTAGGGAACGGCAAGGCTTAGGGAACAGGTGAGGGTACGGAAACGTGGGAGGGTCTGGCTACGTGCTGATGCACGGGTCAGTGCCAGCGTACCGGCCAGGTGTAGGCTACGGCTTGTGGGTAAGGTGTAGGGCTGGTGGTGGGTTTCCATTCCGGGCTAGGTTTAGGGTTAGGGAACGGCAAGGCTTAGGGCACAGGTGAGGGTACAGAAACGTGGGAGGGTCAGGCTACGTGCTGACGCACGGGTCAGTGCCAGCGTACGGGCCAGGAGTAGGCTACGGCGTAGGGTAAGGTGTAGGGCTGGTGGTGGGTTTCCGTTCCGGGCTAGGGTTAGGGTTAGGGAACGGCAAGGCTGAGGGCACAGGTGAGGGTACGGAAACGTGGGAGGGTCAGGCTACGTGCTGACGCACGGGTCAGTGCCAGCGTACGGGCCAGGAGTAGGCTACGGCGTAGGGTAAGGTGTAGGGCTGGTGGTGGGTTTCCGTTCCGGGCTAGGGTTAGGGTTAGGGAACGGCAAGGCTTAGTGCATAGGTGAGGGTACGGAAACGTGGGAGGGTCAGGCTACGTGCTGATGCACGGGTCAGTGCCAGCGTACCGGCCAGGTGTAGGCTACTGCTTGTGGGTAAGTTGTAGGGCTGGTGGTGGGTTCCCGTTCCGGGCTAGGGTTAGGGTTAGGGAACGGCAAGGCTTAGGGCACAGGTGAGGGTACGGAAACGTGGGAGGGTCAGGCTACGTGCTGACGCACATGTCAGTGCCAGCGTACGGGCCAGGTGTAGGCTACGGCTTGGGGGTAAGTTGTAGGGCTGGTGGTGGGTTTCCGTTCTGGGCTAGGCTTAGGGTTAGGGAACGGCAAGGCTTAGGGCACAGGTGAGGGTACGGAAACGTGGGAGGGTCAGGCTACGTGCTGACGCACGGGTCAGTGCCAGCCTACGGGCCTGGAGTAGGCTACAGCGTAGGGTAAGGTGTAGGGCTGCTGGTGGGTTTCCGTTCCGGGCTAGGGTTAGGGTTAGGGAACGGCAAGGCTTAGGGCACAGGTGAGGGTACAGATACGTGGGAGGGTCAGGCTACGTGCTGACGCATGGGTCAGTGCCAGCGTACGGGCCAGGAGTAGGCTACGGCTTGGGGGTAAGGTGTAGGGCTGGAGGTGGGGTTCCGTTCCGGGCTAGGGTTAGGGTTAGGGAACGGCAAGGCTTAGGGCACAGGTGAGGGTACAGAAACGTGGGAGGATCAGGCTACGTGCTGACTCACGGGTCAGTGCCAGCGTACGGGCCAGGAGTAGGCTACGGCTTGGGGGTAAGGTGTAGGGCTGGTGGTGGGTTTCCGTTCCGGGCTAGGGTTAGGGTTAGGGAACGGCAAGGCTTAGGGCACAGGTGAGGGTACGGAAACGTGGGAGGGTCAGGCTACGTGCTGACGCACGGGTCAGTGCCAGCGTACGGGCCAGGAGTAGGCTACAACGTTGGGTAAGGTGTAGGGCTGGTGGTGGGTTTCCGTTCTGGGCTAGGGTTAGGGTTAGGGAACGGCAAGGCTTAGGCCACAGGTGAGGGTACGGAAACGTGGGAGGGTCAGGCTACGTGCTGACGCACGGGTCAGTGCCAGCGTACCGGCCAGGAGTAGGCTACGGCTTGGGGGTAAGCTTTAGGGCTGGTGGTGGGTTTCCGTTCCGGGCTAGGGTTAGGGTTAGGGAACGGCAAGGCTTAGGGCACAGGTGAGGGTACGGAAACGTGGGAGGGTCAGGCTACGTGCTGACGCACGGGTCAGTGCCAGCGTACGGGCCAGGAGTAGGCTACGGCTTGGGGGTAAGTTGTAGGGCTGGTGGTGGGTTTCCGTTCCGGGCTCGGGTTAGGGTTAGGGAACGGCAAGGCTTAGGGCACAGGTGAGGGTACGGAAACGTGGGAGGGTCAGGCTACGTGCTGACGTACGGGTCAGTGCCAGCGTACGGGCGAGGAGTAGGCTACGGCGTAGGGTAAGGTGTAGGGCTGGTGGTGGGTTTCCGTTCCGGGCTAGGGTTAGGGTTAGGGAACGGCAAGGCTTAGGGCACAGGTGAGGGTATGGAAACGTGGGAGGGTCAGGCTACGTGGTGACGCACGTGTCAGTGCCAGCGTACGGGCCAGGAGTAGGCTAAGGTGTAGCGTAATGTGTAGGGCTGGTGGTGGGTTTCCGTTCCGGGCTAGGGTTAGGGTTAGGGAACGGCAAGGCTTAGGGCACAGGTGAGGGTACGGAAACGTGGGAGGGTGAGGCTACGTGCTGATGCATGGGTCAGTGCCAGCGTACCGGCCAGGTGTAGGCTACGGCTTGTGGGTAAGGTGTAGGGCTGGTGGTGGGTTTCCATTCCGGGCTAGGTTTAGGGTTAGGGAACGGCAAGGCTTAGGGCACAGGTGAGGGTACAGAAACGTGGGAGGGTCAGGCTACGTGCTGACGCACGGGTCAGTGCCAGCGTACGGGCCAGGAGTAGGCTACGGCTTGGGGGTAAGGTGTAGGGCTGGTGGTGGGTTTCCGTTCCGGGCTAGGGTTAGGGTTAGGGAACGGCAAGGCTTAGGGCACAGGTGAGGGTACGGAAACGTGGGAGGGTCAGGCTACGTGATGACGCACGGGTCAGTGCCAGCGTACGGGCCAGGATTAGGCTACGGCGTAGGGTAAGGTGTAGGGCTGGTGGTGGGTTTCCGTTCCGGGCTAGGGTTAGGGTTAGGGAACGGCAAGGCTTAGGGCACAGGTGAGGGTACAGAAACGTGGGAGGGTCAGGCTACGTGCTGATGCACGGGTCAGTGCCAGCGTACGGGCCAGGAGTAGGCTACGGTGTAGGGTAAAGTGTAGGGCTGGTGGTGGGTTTCCGTTCCGTGCTAGGGTTAGTGTTAGGGAACGGCAAGGCTTAGGGCACAGGTGAGGGTACGGAAACGTAGGAGGGTCAGGCTACATGCTGACGCACGGGTCAGTGCCAGCGTACGGGCCAGGAGTAGGCTACGGCGAAGGGTAAGGTGTAGGGCTGGTGGTGGGTTTCCGTTCCGGGCTAGGGTTAGGGTTAGGGAACGGCAAGGCTTAGGGCACAGGTGGGTGTACGGAAACGTGGGAGGGTCAGGCTACGTGCTGACGCACGGGTCAGTTCCAGCGTACGGGCCAGGAGTAGGCTACGGCTTAGGGCTAAGTTGTACGGCTGGTGGTGGGTTTCCGTTCCGGGCTAGCGTTAGGGTTAGGGAACGGCAAGGCTTAGGGCACAGGTGAGGGTACGGAAACGTGGGAGGGTCAGGCTACGTGCTGATGCACGGGTCAGTGCCAGCGTACGGGCCAGGAGTAGGCTGCGGTGTAGGGTAAGGTGTAGGGCTGGTGGTGGGTTTCCGTTCCGTGCTAGGGTTAGGGTTAGGGAACGGCAAGGCTTAGGGCACAGGTGAGGGTACGGAAACGTAGGAGGGTCAGGCTACGTGCTGACGCATGGGTCAGTGCCAGCGTACGGGCCAGGTGTAGGCTACGGCTTGTGGGTAAGCTGTAGGGCTGGTGGTGGGTTTCCGTTCCGGCCTAGGGTTAGGGTTAGGGAAC
Organism: Mesoplodon mirus; assembly: GCF_964341445.2. Lineage (NCBI taxonomy): Eukaryota > Metazoa > Chordata > Mammalia > Artiodactyla > Ziphiidae > Mesoplodon > Mesoplodon mirus. Next base: position 333,263 of record NW_028295511.1, on the reverse strand, counting down.
GGCAAGGCTTAGGGCACAGGTGAGGGTACGGAAACGTGGGAGGGTCAGGCTACGTGCTGACGCACGGGTCAGTGCCAGCGTACGGGCCATGAGTAGGCTACGGCGTAGGGTAAGGTGTAGGGCTGGTGGTGGGTTTCCGTTCCGGGCTAGGGTTAGGGTTAGGGAACGGCAAGGCTTAGGGCACAGGTGAGGGTACGGAAACGTGGGAGGGTCAGGCTACGTGCTGATGCACGGGTCAGTGCCAGCGTACGGGCCAGGAGTAGGCTACTTCGTCGGTAAGGTGTAGGGCTGGTGGTGGGTTTCCGTTCCGGGCTAGTGTAAGGGTTAGGGAACGGCAAGGCTTAGGGCACAGGTGAGGGTACGGAAACGTGGGAGGGTCAGGCTACGTGCTGACGCATGGGTCAGTGCCAGCGTACGGGCCAGGAGTAGGCTACGGCGTAGGGTAAGGTGTAGGGCTGGTGGTGGGTTTCCGTTCCGGGCTAGGGTTAGGGTTAGGGAACCGCAAGGCTTCGGGCACAGGTGAGGGTACGGAAACGTGGGAGGTTCAGTCTACGTGCTGACGCACGGGTCAGTGCCAGTGTATGGGCCAGGAGTAGGCTACGGCATAGGGTAAGGTGTAGGGCTGGTGGTGGGTCTCCGTTCCGGGCTAGGGTTAGGGTTAGGGAACGGCAAGGCTTAGGGCACAGGTGAGGGTACGGAAACGTGTGAGGGTCAGGCTACGTGCTGACACACGGGTCAGTGCCAGCGTACGGGCCAGGAGTAGGCTATGGCGTAGGGTAAGGTGTAGTGCTGGTGGTGGGTTTCCGTTCCAGGCTAGGGTTAGGGTTAGGGAACGGCAAGTCTTAGTGCACAGTTGAGGACACGGAAACGTGGGAGGGTCAGGCTACGTGGTGACGCACGGGTCAGTGCCATCGTACGGGCCATGAGTAGGCTACGGCTTGGGGGTAAGGTGTAGGGCTGGTGGTGGGTTTCCATTCCGGGCTAGGTTTAGGGTTAGGGAACGGCAAGGCTTAGGGCACAGGTGAGGGTACGGAAACGGGGGAGGGTCAGGCTATGTGCTGACGCACGGGTCAGTGCCAGCGTACGGGCCAGGAGTAGGCTACGGTGTAGGGTAAGGTGTAGGGCTGGTGGTGGGCTTCCTTTCAATGCTAGGGTTAGGGTTTGGGAACGGCAAGGCTAAGAGCACAGGTGAGGGTACGGAAACGTGGGAGGGTCAGGCTACGTGCTGACACACGGGTCAGTGCCAGCGTACGGGCCAGGAGTAGGCTACGGCTTGGGGGTAAGTTGTAGGGCTGGTGGTGGGTTTCCGTTCCGGGCTAGGGTTAGGGTTAGGGAACGGCAAGGCTTAGGGCACAGGTGAGGGTACGGAAACGTGGGAGGGTCAGGCTACGTGCTGACTCACGGGACAGTGCCAGCGTACGGGCCAGGAGTAGGCTACAACGTAGGGTAAGGTGTAGGGCTGGTGGTGGGTTTCCGTTCTGGGCTAGGGTTAGGGTTAGGGAACGGCAAGGCTTAGTGCACAGGTGAGGGTACGGAAACGTGGGAGGGTCAGGCTACGTGCTGACGCACGGGTCAGTGCCAGCGTACCGGCCAGGAGTAGGCTACGGCTTGGGGGTAAGCTGTAGGGCTGGTCGTGGGTTTCCGTTCCGGGCTATGGTTAGGGATAGGGAACGGCAAGACTTAGGGCACAGGTGAGGGTACGGAAACGTGGGAGGGTCAGGCTACGTGCTGACGCACGGGTCAGTGCCAGCGTACGGGCCAGGAGTAGGCTACGGCTTGGGGGTAAGGTGTAGGGCTGGTGGTGGGTTTCCGTTCCGGGCTAGGGTTAGGGTTAGGGAACGGCAAGGCTTAGGGCACAGGTGAGGGTACGGAAACGTGGGAGGGTCAGCCTACGTGCTGACGCCCGGGTCAGTGCCAGCGTACGGGCCAGGAATAGGGTACGGCGTGGGGGTAAGTTGTAGGGCTGGTGGTGGGTTTCCGTTCCGGGCTAGGGTTAGGGTTAGGGAACGGCAAGGCTTAGGGCACAGGTGAGGGTACGGAAACGTGGGAGGGTCAGGCTACGTGCTGACGCACGGGTCAGTGCCAGCGTACGGGCCAGGATTAGGCTACGGCATAGGGTAAGGTGTAGGGCTGGTGGTGGGTTTCCGTTCCGGGCTAGGGTTAGGGTTAGGGAACGGCAAGGCTTAGGGCACAGGTGAGGTTATGGAAACGTGGGAGGGTCAGGCTACGTGGTGACGCACGGGTCAGTGCCAGCGTACGGGCCAGGAGTAGGCTAAGGTGTAGGGTAAGGTGTAGGGCTTGTGGTGGGTTTCCGTTCCGGGCTAGGGTTAGGGTTAGGGAACGGCAAGGCTTAGGGCACAGGTGAGGGTACGGAAACGTGGGAGGGTCTGGCTACGTGCTGATGCACGGGTCAGTGCCAGCGTACCGGCCAGGTGTAGGCTACGGCTTGTGGGTAAGGGGTAGGGCTGGTGGTGGGTTTCCATTCCGGGCTAGGTTTAGGGTTAGGGAACGGCAAGGCTTAGGGCACAGGTGAGGGTACAGAAACGTGGGAGGGTCAGGCTACGTGCTGACGCACGGGTCAGTGCCAGCGTACGGGCCAGGAGTAGGCTACGGCGTAGGGTAAGGTGTAGGGCTGGTGGTGGGTTTCCGTTCCGGGCTAGGGTTAGGGTTAGGGAACGGCAAGGCTGAGGGCACAGGTGAGGTTACGGAAACGTGGGAGGGTCAGGCTACGTGCTGACGCACGGGTCAGTGCCAGCGTACGGGCCAGGAGTAGGCTACGGCGTAGGGTAAGGTGTAGGGCTGGTGGTGGGTTTCCGTTCCGGGCTAGGGTTAGGGTTAGGGAACGGCAAGGCTTAGTGCATAGGTGAGGGTACGGAAACGTGGGAGGGTCAGGCTACGTGCTGATGCACGGGTCAGTGCCAGCGTACCCGCCAGGTGTAGGCTACTGCTTGTGGGTAAGTTGTAGGGCTGGTGGTGGGTTCCCGTTCCGGGCTAGGGTTAGGGTTAGGGAACGGCAAGGCTTAGGGCACAGGTGAGGGTACGGAAACGTGGGAGGGTCAGGCTACGTGCTGACGCACATGTCAGTGCCAGCGTACAGGCCAGGTGTAGGCTACGGCTTGGGGGTAAGTTGTAGGGCTGGTGGTGGGTTTCCGTTCTGGGCTAGGCTTAGGGTTAGGGAACGGCAAGGCTTAGGGCACAGGTGAGGGTACGGAAACGTGGGAGGGTCAGGCTACGTGCTGACGCACGGGTCAGTGCCAGCCTACGGGCCTGGAGTAGGCTACAGCGTAGGGTAAGGTGTAGGGCTGCTGGTGGGTTTCCGTTCCGGGCTAGGGTTAGGGTTAGGGAACGGCAAGGCTTAGGGCACAGGTGAGGGTACAGAAACGTGGGAGGGTCAGGCTACGTGCTGACGCATGGGTCAGTGCCAGCGTACGGGCCAGGAGTAGGCTACGGCTTGGGGGTAAGGTGTAGGGCTGGTGGTGGGTTTCCGTTCCGGGCTAGGGTTAGGGTTAGGGAACGGCAAGGCTTAGGGCACAGGTGAGGGTACGGAAACGTGGGAGGGTCAGGCTACGTGCTGACGCACGGGTCAGTGCCAGCGTACGGGCCAGGAGTAGGCTACAACGTAGGGTAAGGTGTAGGGCTGGTGGTGGGTTTCCGTTCTGGGCTAGGGTTAGGGTTAGGGAACGGCAAGGCTTAGGGCACAGGTGAGGGTACGGAAACTTGGGAGGGTCAGGCTACGTGCTGACGCACGGGTCAGTGCCAGCGTACCGGCCAGGAGTAGGCTACGGCTTGGGGGTAAGCTTTAGGGCTGGTGGTGGGTTTCCGTTCCGGGCTAGGGTTAGGGTTAGGGAACGGCAAGGCTTAGGGCACAGGTGAGGGTACGGAAACGTGGGAGGGTTAGGCTACGTGCTGACGCACGGGTCAGTGCCAGCGTACGGGCCAGGAGTAGGCTACGGCTTGGGGGTAAGTTGTAGGGCTGGTGGTGGGTTTCCGTTCCGGGCTCGGGTTAGGGTTAGGGAACGGCAAGACTTAGGGCACAGGTGAGGGTACGGAAACGTGGGAGGGTCAGGCTACGTGCTGACGCACGGGTCAGTGCCAGCGTACGGGCCAGGAGTAGGCTACGGCGTAGGGTAAGGTGTAGGGCTGGTGGTGGGTTTCCGTTCCGGGCTAGGGTTAGGGTTAGGGAACGGCAAGGCTTAGGGCACAGGTGAGGGTATGGAAACGTGGGTGGGTCAGGCTACGTGGTGACGCACGGGTCAGTGCCAGCGTACGGGCCAGGAGTAGGCTAAGGTGTAGCGTAATGTGTAGGGCTGGTGGTGGGTTTCCGTTCCGGGCTAGGGTTAGGGTTAGGGAACGGCAAGGCTTAGGGCACAGGTGAGGGTACGGAAACGTGGGAGGGTGAGGCTACGTGCTGATGCATGGGTCAGTGCCAGCGTACCGGCCAGGTGTAGGCTACGGCTTGTGGGTAAGGTGTAGGGCTGGTGGTGGGTTTCCATTCCGGGCTAGGTTTAGGGTTAGGGAACGGCAAGGCTTAGGGCACAGGTGAGGGTACAGAAACGTGGGAGGGTCAGGCTACGTGCTGACGCACGGGTCAGTGCCAGCGTACGGGCCAGGAGTAGGCTACGGCTTGGGGGTAAGTTGTAGGGCTGGTGGTGGGTTTCCGTTCCGGGCTAGGGTTAGGGTTAGGGAACGGCAAGGCTTAGGGCACAGGTGAGGGTACGGAAACGTGGGAGGGTCAGGCTACGTGCTGACGCACGGGTCAGTGCCAGCGTACGGGCCAGGAGTAGGCTACGGCGTAGGGTAAGGTGTAGGGCTGGTGGTGGGTTTCCGTTCCGGGCTAGGGTTAGGGTTAGGGAACGGCAAGGCTTAGGGCACAGGTGAGGGTACAGAAACGTGGGAGGGTCAGGCTACGTACTGATGCACGGGTCAGTGCCAGCGTACGGGCCAGGAGTAGGCTACGGTGTAGGGTAAAGTGTAGTGCTGGTGGTGGGTTTCCGTTCCGTGCTAGGGTTAGTGTTAGGGAACGGCAAGGCTTAGGGCACAGGTGAGGGTACGGAAACGTAGGAGGGTCAGGCTACATGCTGACGCACGGGTCAGTGCCAGCGTACGGGCCAGGAGTAGGCTACGGCGAAGGGTAAGGTGTAGGGCTGGTGGTGGGTTTCCGTTCCGGGCTAGGGTTAGGGTTAGGGAACGGCAAGGCTTAGGGCACAGGTGAGTGTACGGAAACGTGGGAGGGTCAGGCTACGTGCTGACGCACGGGTCAGTTCCAGCGTACGGGCCAGGTGTAGGCTACGGCTTGTGGGTAAGCTGTAGGGCTGGTGGTGGGTTTCCGTTCCGGGCTAGGGTTAGGGTTAGGGAACGGCAAGGCTTAGGGCACAGGTGAGGGTACGGAAACGTGGGAGGGTCAGGCTACGTGCTGACGCACGGGTCAGTGCCAGCGTACGGGCCATGAGTAGGCTACGGCGTAGGGTAAGGTGTAGGGCTGGTGGTGGGTTTCCGTTCCGGGCTAGGGTTAGGGTTAGGGAACGGCAAGGCTTAGGGCACAGGTGAGGGTACGGAAACGTGGGAGGGTCAGGCTACGTGCTGACACACGGGTCAGTGCCAGCGTACGGGCCAGGAGTAGGCTACGGCTTGGGGGTAAGGTGTAGGGCTGGTGGTGGGTTTCCGTTCCGGGCTAGGGTTAGGGTTAGGGAACGGCAAGGCTTAGGGCACAGGTGAGGGTACGGAAACGTGGGAGGGTCAGGCTAAGTGGTGACGCACGGGTCTGTGCCAGCGTACCGGCCAGGTATAGGCTACGGCTTGTGGGTAAGGTGAAGGGCTGGTGGTGGGTTTCCGTTCCGGGCTAGGGTTAGGGTTAGGGAACGGCAAGGCTTAGGGCACAGGTGAGGGTACAGAAACGTGGGAGGGTCAGGCTACGTGCTGACGCATGGGTCAGTGCCAGCGTACGGGCCAGGAGTAGGCTACGGCTTGGGGGAAAGGTGTAGGGCTGGCGGTGGGTTTCCGTTCCGGGCTAGGGTTATGGTTAGGGAACGGCAAGGCTTAGGGCACAGGTGAGGGTACGGAAACGTGGGAGGTTCAGGCTACGTGCTGACGCACGGGTCAGTGCCAGCGTACGGGCCAGGAGTAGGCTACGGCTTGGGGGTAAGGTGTAGGGCTGGTGGTGGGTTTCCGTTCCGCGCTAGGGTTAGGGTTAGGGAACGGCAAGGCTTAGGGCACAGGTGAGGGTACGGAAACGTGGGAGGGTCAGGCTACGTGCTGACGCAGGGGTCAGTGCCAGCGTACGGGCCAGGAGTAGGCTACGGCGTAGGGTAAGGTGTAGGGCTGGTGGTGGGTTTCCGTTCCGGGCTAGGGTTAGGGTTAGGGAACGGCAAGGCTTAGGGCACAGGTGAGGGTATGGAAACGTGGGAGGGTCAGGCTACGTGGTGACGCACGGGTCAGTGCCAGCGTACGGGCCAGGAGTAGGCTAAGGTGTAGGGTAATGTGTAGGGCTGGTGGTGGGTTTCCGTTCCGGGCTAGGGTTAGGGTTAGGGAACGGCAAGGCTTAGGGCACAGGTGAGGGTACGGAAACGTGGGAGGGTGAGGCTACGTGCTGATGCACGGGTCAGTGCCAGCGTAACGGCGAGGTGTAGGCTACGGCTTGTGGGTAAGGTGTAGGGCTGGTGGTGGGTTTCCATTCCGGGCTAGGTTTAGGGTTAGGGAACGGCAAGGCTTAGGGCACAGGTGAGGGTACAGAAACGTGGGAGGGTCAGGCTACGTGCTGACGCACGGGTCAGTGCCAGCGTACGAGCCAGGAGTAGGCTACGGCTTGGGGGTAAGGTGTAGGGCTGGTGGTGGGTTTCCTTTCCGGGCTAGGGTTAGGGTTAGGGAACGGCAAGGCTTAGGGCACAGGTGAGGGTACGGAAACGTGGGAGGGTCAGGCTACGTGCTGACGCACGTGTCAGTGCCAGCGTACGGGCCAGGAGTAGGCTACGGCGTAGGGTAAGGTGTAGGGCTGGTGGTGGGTTTCCGTTCCGGGCTAGGGTTAGGGTTAGGGAACGGCAAGGCTTAGGGCACAGGTGAGGGTACAGAAACGTGGGAGGGTCAGGCTACGTGCTGATGCACGGGTCAGTGCCAGCGTACGGGCCAGGAGTAGGCTACGGTGTAGGGTAAAGTGTAGGGCTGGTGGTGGGTTTCTGTTCCGTGCTAGGGTTAGGGTTAGGGAACAGCAAGGCTTAGGGCACAGGTGAGGGTACGGAAACGTAGGAGGGTCAGGCTACATGCTGACGCACGGGTCAGTGCCAGCGTACGGGCCAGGAGTAGGCTACGGCTTGGGGGTAAGGTGTAGGGCTGGTGGTGGGTTTCCATTCCGGGCTAGGTTTAGGGTTAGGGAACGGCAAGGCTTAGGGCACAGGTGAGGGTACGGAAACGTGGGAGGATCAGGCTATGTGCTGACGCACGGGTCAGTGCCAGCGTACGGGCCAGGAGTAGGCTACGGTGTAGGGTAAGGTGTAGGGCTGGTGGTGGGCTTCCTTTTCATGCTAGGGTTAGGGTTAGGGAACGGCAAGGCTAAGAGCACAGGTGAGGGTACGGAAACGTGGGAGGGTCAGGCTACGTGCTGACGCACGGGTCAGTGCCAGCGTACGGGCCAGCAGTAGGCTACGGCGTAGGGTAAGGTGTAGGGCTGGTGGTGGGTTTCCGTTCCGGGCTAGGGTTAGGGTTAGGGAACGGAAAGGCTTAGGCCACAGGTGAGGCTACAGAAACGTGGGAGGGTCAGGCTACGTGCTGACGCACGGGTCAGTGCCAGGGTACGGGCCAGGAGTAGGCTACGGCTTGGGGGTAAGGTGTAGGGTTGGTGGTGGGTTTCCGTTCCGGGCTAGGGTTAGGGTTAGGGAACGGCAAGGCTTAGGGCACAGGTGAGGGTACGGAAACGTGGGAGGGTCAGGCTACGTGCTGACGCACGTGTCAGTGCCAGCGTACGGGCCAGGAGTAGGCTACGGCGTAGGGTAAGGTGTAGGGCTGGTGGTGGGTTTCCGTTCCGTGCTAGGGTTAGGGTTAGGGAACGGCAAGGCTTAGGGCACAGGTGAGGGTACGGAAACGTGGGAGGGTCAGGCTACGTGCTGACGCACGGGTCAGTGCCAGCGTACCGGCCAGTGTAGGCTACGGCTTGTCGGTAAGCTGTAGGGCTGCTGGTGGGTTTCCGTTCCGGGCTAGGGTTAGGGTTAGGGAACGGCAAGGCTTAGGGCACAGGTGAGGGTACGGAAACGTGGGAGGGTCAGGCTACGTGCTGACGCACGGGTCAGTGCCAGCGTACGGGCCAGGAGTAGGCTACGGTGTAGGTAAGGTGTAGGGCTGGTGGTGGGTTTCCCTTCCGGGCTAGGGTTAGGGTTAGGGAACGACAAGGCTGAGGGCACAGGTGAGGGTACGGAAACGTTGGAGGGTCAGGCTACGTGCTGATGCACGGGTCAGTGCCAGCGTACGGGCCAGGAGTAGGCTACGGCGTAGGGTAAGGTGTAGGGCTGGTGGTGGGTTTCCGTTCCGTGCTAGGGTTAGGGTTAGGGAACGGCAAGGCTTAGGGCACAGGTGAGGGTACGGAAACGTGGGAGGGTCAGGCTACGTGCTGACGCACGGGTCAGTGCCAGCATACGGGCCAGGAGTAGGCTACAACGTAGGGTAAGGTGTAGGGCTGGTGGTGGGTTTCCGTTCTGGGCTAGGGTTAGGGTTAGGGAACGGCAAGGCTTAGGGCACAGGTGAGGGTACGGAAACGTGGGAGGGTCAGGCTACGTGCTGACGCACGGGTCAGTGCCAGCGTACCGGCCAGGAGTAGGCTACGGTTTGGGGGTAAGCTTTAGGGCTGGTGGTGGGTTTCCGTTCCGGGCTAGGGTTAGGGTTAGGGAACGGCAAGGCTTAGGGCACAGGTGAGGGTACGGAAACGTGGGAGGGTCAGGCTACGTGCTGACGCACGGGTCAGTGCCAGCGTACGGGCCAGGAGTAGGCTACGGCTTGGGGGTAAGTTGTAGGGCTGGTGGTGGGTTTCCGTTCCGGGCTAGGGTTAGGGTTAGGGAACGGCAAGGCTTAGGGCACAGGTCAGGGTACGGAAACGTGGGAGGGTCAGGCTACGTGCTGACGCACGGGTCAGTGCCAGCGTACGGGCCAGGAGTAGGCTACGGCGTAGGGTAAGGTGTAGGGCTGGTGGTGGGTTTCCGTTCCGGGCTAGGGTTAGGGTTAGGGAACGGCAAGGCTTAGGGCACAGGTGAGGGTATGGAAACGTGGGAGGGTCAGGCTACGTGGTGACGCACGGGTCAGTGCCAGCGTACGGGCCAGGAGTAGGCTAAGGTGTAGGGTAATGTGTAGGGCTGGTGGTGGGTTTCCATTCCGGGCTAGGTTTAGGGTTAGGGAACGGCAAGGCTTAGGGCACAGGTGAGGGTACAGAAACTTGGGAGGGTCAGGCTACGTGCTGACGCACGGGTCAGTGCCAGCGTACAGGCCAGGAGTAGGCTACGGCTTGGGGGTAAGGTGTAGGGCTGGTGGTGGGTTTCAGTTCCGGGCTAGGGTTAGGGTTAGGGAACGGCAAGGCTTAGGGCACAGGTGAGGGTACAGAAACGTGGGAGGGTCAGGCTACGTGCTGATGCACGGGTCAGTGCCAGCGTACGGGCCAGGAGTAGGCTACGGCTTGGGGCTAAGTTGTAGGGCTGGTGGTGGGTTTCCGTTCCGGGCTAGCGTTAGGGTTAGGGAAAGGCAAGGCTTAGGGCACAGGTGAGGGTACGGAAACGTGGGAGGGTCAGGCTACGTGCTGATGCACGGGTCAGTGCCAGCGTACGGGCCAGGAGTAGGCTGCGGTGTAGGGTAAGGTGTAGGGCTGGTGGTGGGTTTCCGTTCCGGGCTAGCGTTAGGGTTAGGGAACGGCAAGGCTTAGGGCACAGGTGAGGGTACGGAAACGTAGGAGGGTCAGGCTACGTGCTGACGCACGGTTCAGTGCCAGCGTACGGGCCAGGAGTAGGCTACGGCTTGTGGGTAAGCTGTAGGGCGGGTGGTGGGTTTCCGTTCAGGGCTAGGGTTAGGGTTAGGGAACGGCAAGGCTTAGGGCACAGGTGAGTGTATGGAAACGTGGGAGGGTCAGGCTACGTGCTGACGCACGGGTCAGTGCCAGCGTACGGGCCATGAGTAGGCTACGGCGTAGGGTAAGGTGTAGGGCTGGTGGTGGGTTTCCGTTCCGGGCTAGGGTTAGGGTTAGGGAACGGCAAGGCTTAGGGCACAGGTGAGGGTACGGAAACGTGGGAGGGTCAGGCTACGTGCTGATGCACGAGTCAGTGCCAGCGTACGGGATAGGAGTAGGCTACATCGTAGGGAAGGTGTAGGGCTGGTGGTGGGTTTCCGTTCCGGGTAGGGTAAGGGTTACGGAACGGCAAGGCTTAGGGCACAGGTGAGGGTACGGAAACGTGGGAGGGTCAGGCTATGTGCTGACGCACGGGTCAGTGCCAGCGTACGGGCCAGGAGTAGGCTACGGTGTAGGGTAAGGTGTAGGGCTGGTGGTGGGCTTCCTTTCCATGCTAGGGTTAGGGTTAGGGAACGGCAAGGCTAAGAGCACAGGTGAGGGTACGGAAACGTGGGAGGGTCAGGCTATGTGCTGACGCACGGGTCAGTGCCAGCGTACGGGCCAGGAGTAGGCTACGGTGTAGGGTAAGGTGTAGGGCTGGTGGTGGGCTTCCTTTCCATGCTAGGGTTAGGGTTAGGGAATGGCAAGGCTAAGAGCACAGGTGAGGGTACGGAAACGTGGGAGGGTCAGGCTACGTGCTGACGCACGGGTCAGTGCCAGCGTACGGGCCAGGAGTAGGCTAAGGCGTAGGGTAAGGTGTAGGGCTGGTGGTGGGTTTCCGTTCCGGGCTAGGGTTAGGGTTAGGGAACGGCAAGGCTTAGGGCACAGGTGAGGGTACGGATACTTGGGAGGGTCAGGCTACGTGCTGACGCACGGGTCAGTGCCAGCGTTCGGGCCAGGAGTAGGCTACGGCTTGGGGGTAAGATGTAGGGCTGGTGGTGGGTTTCCGTTCCGGGCTAGGGTTAGGGTTAGGGAACGGCAAGGCTTAGGGCACAGGTGAGGGTACAGAAACGTGGGAGGGTCAGGCTACGTGCTGACGCACGGGTCAGAGCCATGGTACGGGCCATGAGTAGGCTACGGCTTGGGGGTAAGGTGTAGGGTTGGTGGTGGGTTTCCGTTCCGGGCTAGGGTTAGGGTTAGGGAACGGCAAGGCTTAGGGCACAGGTGAGGGTACGGAAACGTGGGAGGGTCAGGCTACGTGCTGACGCACGGGTCAGTGCCAGCGTACGGGCCAGGAGTAGGCTACGGCTTGGGGGTAAGATGTAGGGCTGGTGGTGGGTTTCCGTTCCGGGCTAGGGTTAGGGTTAGGGAACGGCAAGGCTTAGGGCACAGGTGAGGGTACGGAAACGTGGGAGGGTCAGGCTACGTGCTGACGCACGGGTCAGTGCCAGCGTACGGGCCAGGAGTAGGCTACGGCGTAGGGTAAGGTGTAGGGCTTGTGGTGGGTTTCCGTTCCGGGCTAGGGTTAGGGTTAGGGAACGGCAAGGCTTAGGGCACAGGTGAGGGTACGGAAACGTGGGAGGGTCAGGCTACGTGCTGACGCACAGGTCAGTGCCAGCGTACGGGCCAGGAGTAGGCTACGGCTTGGGGGTAAGGTATAGGGCTGGTGGTGGGTTTCCGTTCGGGGCTAGGGTTAGGGTTAGGGAACGGCAAGGCTTTGGGCACAGGTGAGGGTACGGAAACGTGGGAGGGTGAGGCTACGTGCTGATGCACGGGTCAGTGCCAGCGTACGGGCCAGGAGTAGGCTACGGTGTAGGGTAAGGTGTAGGGCTGGTGGTGGGTTTCCGTTCCGTGCTAGGGTTAGGGTTAGGGAACGGCAAGGCTTAGGGCACAGGTGAGGGTACGGAAACGTGGGAGGGTCAGGCTACGTGCTGACGCACGGGTCAGTGCCAGCGTACCGGCCAGGTATAGGCTATGGCTTGTGGGTAAGGTGTAGGGCTGGTGGTGGGTTTCCTTTCCGGGCTAGGGTTAGGGTTAGGGAACGGCAAGGCTTAGGGCACAGGTGAGGGTACGGAAACGTGGGAGGGTCAGGCTACGTGCTGACGCACGGGTCAGTGCCAGCGTACGGGCCAGGAGTAGGCTACGGCTTGGTGGTAAGGTGTAGGGCTGGTCGTGGGTTTCCGTTCCGGGCTAGGGTTAGGGTTAGGGAACGGCAAGGCTTAGGGCACAGGTGAGGGTACGGAAACGTGGGAGGGTCAGGCTACGTGCTGACACACGGGTCAGTGCCAGCGTACGGGCTAGGAGTAGGCTATGGCGTAGGGTAAGGTGTAGTGCTGGTGGTGGGTTTCCGTTCCGGGCTAGGGTTAGGGTTAGGGAACGGCAAGTCTTAGTGCACAGTTGAGGGCACGGAAACGTGGGAGGGTCAGGCTACGTGGTGACGCACGGGTCAGTGCCATCGTACGGGCCAGGAGTAGGCTACGGCTTTGGGGTAAGGTGTAGGGCTGGTGGTGGGTTTCCATTCCGGGCTAGGTTTAGGGTTAGGGAACAGCAAGGCTTAGGGCACAGGTGAGGGTACGGAAACGTGGGAGGGTCAGGCTATGTGCTGACGCACGGGTCAGTGCCAGCGTACGGTCCAGGAGTAGGCTACGGTGTAGGGTAAGGTGTAGGGCTGGTGGTGGGCTTCCTTTCCATTCTAGGGTTAGGGTTAGGGAACGGCAAGGCTAAGAGCACAGGTGAGGGTACGGAAACGTGGGAGGGTCAGGCTACGTGCTGACACACGGGTCAGTGCCAGCGTACGGGCCAGGAGTAGGCTACGGATTGGGGGTAAGGTGTAGGTTTGGTGGTGGGTTTCCGTTCCGGGCTAGGGTTAGGGTTAGGGAACGGCAAGGCTTAGGGCACAGGTGAGGGTACGGAAACGTGGGAGGGTCAGGCTACGTGCTGATGCACGGGTCAGTGCCAGCGTACCGGCCAGGTGTAGGCTACTGCTTGTGTGTAAGGTGTAGGGCTGGTGGTGGGTTTCCGTTCCGGGCTAGGGTTAGGGTTAGGGAATGGCAAGGCTTAGGGCACAGGTGAGGGTACGGAAACGTGGGAGGGTCAGGCTACGTGCTGACGCACGTGTCAGTGCCAGCGTACAGGCCAGGTGTAGGCTACGGCTTGGGGGTAAGGTGTAGGGCTGATGGTGGGTTTCCGTTCCGGGCTAGGGTTAGGGTTAGGGAACGGCAAGGCTTAGGGCACAGGTGAGGGTACGGAAACGTGGGAGTGTCAGACTACATGCTGACGCATGGGTCAGTGCCAGCGTACGGGCCTGGAGTAGGCTACAGCGTAGGGTAAGGTGTAGGGCTGGTGGTGGGTTTCCGTTCCGGGCTAGGGTTAGGGTTAGGGAACGGCAAGGCTTAGGGCACAGGTGAGGGTACGGAAACGTGGGAGGGTCAGGCTACGTGCTGATGCACGGGTCAGTGCCAGCGTACCGGCCAGGTGTAGGCTACTGCTTGTGGGTAAGGTGTAGGGCTGGTGGTGGGTTTCCGTTCCGGGCCAGGGTTAGGGTTAGGGAACGGCAAGGCTTAGGGCACAGGTGAGGGTACGGAAACGTGGGAGGGTCAGGCTACATGCTGATGCATGGGTCAGTGCCAGCGTACGGGCCAGGAGTAGGCTACGGCTTGGGGGTAAGTTGTAGGGCTGGTGGTGGGTTTCCGTTCGGAGCTAGGGTTAGGGTTAGGGAACGGCAAGGCTTAGGGCACAGGTGAGGGTACGGAAACGTGGGAGGGTCAGGCTACGTGCTGATGCACGGGTCAGTGCCAGCGTACGGGCCAGGAGTAGGCTACGGTGTAGGGTAAGGTGTAGGGCTGGTGGTGGGTTTCCGTTCGGGGCTAGGGTTAGGGTTAGGAAACGGCAAGGCTTAGGGCACAGGTGAGGGTACGGAAACGTGGGATGGTCAGGCTACGTGCTGATGCACGGGTCAGTGCCAGCGTACGGGCCAGGAGTAGGTTACGGTGTAGGGTAAGGTGTAGGGCTGGTGGTGGGTTTCCGTTCCGTGCTAGGGTTAGGGTTAGGAAACGGCAAGGCTTAGGGCACAGGTGAGGGTACGGAAACGTGGGAGGGTCAGGCTACGTGCTGACGAACGGGTCAGTGCCAGCGTACCGGCCAGGTATAGGCTACGGCTTGTGGGTAAGGTGTAGGGCTGGTGGTGGGTTTCCGTTCCGGGCTAGGGTTAGGGTTAGGGAACGGCAAGGCTTAGGGCACAGGTGAGGGTACGGAAACGTGGGAGGGTCAGGCTACGTGCTGACTCACGGGTCAGTGCCAGCGTACGGGTCAGGAGTAGGCTACGGCTTGGGGGTAAGGTGTAGGGCTGGTGGTGGGTTTCCGTTCCGGGCTAGGGTTAGGGTTAGGGAACGGCAAGTCTTAGTGCACAGTTGAGGGCACGGAAACGTGTGAGGGTCAGGCTACGTGGTGACGCACGGGTCAGTGCCATCGTACGGGCCATGAGTAGGCTACGGCTTGGGGGTAAGGTGTAGGGCTGGTGGTGGGTTTCCATTCCGGGCTAGGTTTAGGGTTAGGGAACGGCAAGGCTTAGGGCACAGGTGAGGATACGGAAATGGGGGAGGGTCAGGCTATGTGCTGAGGCACGGGTCAGTGCCAGCGTACGGGCCAGGAGTAGGCTACGGTGTAGGGTAAGGTGTAGGGCTGGTGGTGGGCTTCCTTTCAATGCTAGGGTTAGGGTTTGGGAACGGCAAGGCTAAGAGCACAGGTGAGGGTACGGAAACGTGGGAGGGTCAGGCTACGTGCTGACACACGGGTCAGTGCCAGCGTACGGGCCAGGAGTAGGCTACGGCTTGGGGGTAAGGTGTAGGGCTGGTGGTGGGTTTCCGTTCCGGGCTAGGGTTAGGGTTAGGGAACGGCAAGGCTTAGGGCACAGGTGAGGGTACGGAAACGTGGGAGGGTCAGGCTAAGTGGTGACGCACGGGTCTGTGCCAGCGTACCGGCCAGGTATAGGCTACGGCTTGTGGGTAAGGTGAAGGGCTGGTGGTGGGTTTCCGTTCCGGGCTAGGGTTAGGGTTAGGGAACGGCAAGGCTTAGGGCACAGGTGAGGGTACAGAAACGTGGGAGGGTCAGGCTACGTGCTGACGCATGGGTCAGTGCCAGCGTACGGGCCAGGAGTAGGCTACGGCTTGGGGGTAAGGTGTAGGGCTGGCGGTGGGTTTCCGTTCCGGGCTAGGGTTATGGTTAGGGAACGGCAAGGCTTAGGGCACAGGTGAGGGTACGGAAACGTGGGAGGGTCAGGCTACGTGCTGACGCACGGGTCAGTGCCAGCGTACGGGCCAGGAGTAGGCTACGGCTTGGGGGTAAGGTGTAGGGCTGGTGGTGGGTTTCCGTTCCGCGCTAGGGTTAGGGTTAGGGAACGGCAAGGCTTAGGGCACAGGTGAGGGTACGGAAACGTGGGAGGGTCAGGCTACGTGCTGACGCAGGGGTCAGTGCCAGCGTACGGGCCAGGAGTAGGCTACGGCGTAGGGTAAGGTGTAGGGCTGGTGGTGGGTTTCCGTTCCGGGCTAGGGTTAGGGTTAGGGAACGGCAAGGCTTAGGGCACAGGTGAGGGTATGGAAACGTGGGAGGGTCAGGCTACGTGGTGACGCACGGGTCAGTGCCAGCGTACGGGCCAGGAGTAGGCTAAGGTGTAGGGTAATGTGTAGGGCTGGTGGTGGGTTTCCGTTCCGGGCTAGGGTTAGGGTTAGGGAACGGCAAGGCTTAGGGCACAGGTGAGGGTACGGAAACGTGGGAGGGTGAGGCTACGTGCTGATGCACGGGTCAGTGCCAGCGTAACGGCGAGGTGTAGGCTACGGCTTGTGGGTAAGGTGTAGGGCTGGTGGTGGGTTTCCATTCCGGGCTAGGTTTAGGGTTAGGGAACGGCAAGGCTTAGGGCACAGGTGAGGGTACAGAAACGTGGGAGGGTCAGGCTACGTGCTGACGCACGGGTCAGTGCCAGCGTACGAGCCAGGAGTAGGCTACGGCTTGGGGGTAAGGTGTAGGGCTGGTGGTGGGTTTCCTTTCCGGGCTAGGGTTAGGGTTAGGGAACGGCAAGGCTTAGGGCACAGGTGAGGGTACGGAAACGTGGGAGGGTCAGGCTACGTGCTGACGCACGTGTCAGTGCCAGCGTACGGGCCAGGAGTAGGCTACGGCGTAGGGTAAGGTGTAGGGCTGGTGGTGGGTTTCCGTTCCGGGCTAGGGTTAGGGTTAGGGAACGGCAAGGCTTAGGGCACAGGTGAGGGTACAGAAACGTGGGAGGGTCAGGCTACGTGCTGATGCACGGGTCAGTGCCAGCGTACGGGCCAGGAGTAGGCTACGGTGTAGGGTAAAGTGTAGGGCTGGTGGTGGGTTTCTGTTCCGTGCTAGGGTTAGGGTTAGGGAACAGCAAGGCTTAGGGCACAGGTGAGGGTACGGAAACGTAGGAGGGTCAGGCTACATGCTGACGCACGGGTCAGTGCCAGCGTACGGGCCAGGAGTAGGCTACGGCTTGGGGGTAAGGTGTAGGGCTGGTGGTGGGTTTCCATTCCGGGCTAGGTTTAGGGTTAGGGAACGGCAAGGCTTAGGGCACAGGTGAGGGTACGGAAACGTGGGAGGATCAGGCTATGTGCTGACGCACGGGTCAGTGCCAGCGTACGGGCCAGGAGTAGGCTACGGTGTAGGGTAAGGTGTAGGGCTGGTGGTGGGCTTCCTTTTCATGCTAGGGTTAGGGTTAGGGAACGGCAAGGCTAAGAGCACAGGTGAGGGTACGGAAACGTGGGAGGGTCAGGCTACGTGCTGACGCACGGGTCAGTGCCAGCGTACGGGCCAGCAGTAGGCTACGGCGTAGGGTAAGGTGTAGGGCTGGTGGTGGGTTTCCGTTCCGGGCTAGGGTTAGGGTTAGGGAACGGAAAGGCTTAGGCCACAGGTGAGGCTACAGAAACGTGGGAGGGTCAGGCTACGTGCTGACGCACGGGTCAGTGCCAGGGTACGGGCCAGGAGTAGGCTACGGCTTGGGGGTAAGGTGTAGGGTTGGTGGTGGGTTTCCGTTCCGGGCTAGGGTTAGGGTTAGGGAACGGCAAGGCTTAGGGCACAGGTGAGGGTACGGAAACGTGGGAGGGTCAGGCTACGTGCTGACGCACGTGTCAGTGCCAGCGTACGGGCCAGGAGTAGGCTACGGCGTAGGGTAAGGTGTAGGGCTGGTGGTGGGTTTCCGTTCCGTGCTAGGGTTAGGGTTAGGGAACGGCAAGGCTTAGGGCACAGGTGAGGGTACGGAAACGTGGGAGGGTCAGGCTACGTGCTGACGCACGGGTCAGTGCCAGCGTACCGGCCAGTGTAGGCTACGGCTTGTCGGTAAGCTGTAGGGCTGCTGGTGGGTTTCCGTTCCGGGCTAGGGTTAGGGTTAGGGAACCGCAAGGCTTAGGGCACAGGTGAGGGTACGGAAACGTGGGAGGGTCAGGCTACGTGCTGACGCACGGGTCAGTGCCAGCGTACGGGCCAGGAGTAGGCTACGGTGTAGGTAAGGTGTAGGGCTGGTGGTGGGTTTCCCTTCCGGGCTAGGGTTAGGGTTAGGGAACGACAAGGCTGAGGGCACAGGTGAGGGTACGGAAACGTTGGAGGGTCAGGCTACGTGCTGATGCACGGGTCAGTGCCAGCGTACGGGCCAGGAGTAGGCTACGGCGTAGGGTAAGGTGTAGGGCTGGTGGTGGGTTTCCGTTCCGTGCTAGGGTTAGGGTTAGGGAACGGCAAGTCTTAGGGCACAGGTGAGGGTACGGAAACGTGGGAGGGTCAGGCTACGTGCTGACGCACGGGTCAGTGCCAGCATACGGGCCAGGAGTAGGCTACAACGTAGGGTAAGGTGTAGGGCTGGTGGTGGGTTTCCGTTCTGGGCTAGGGTTAGGGTTAGGGAACGGCAAGGCTTAGGGCACAGGTGAGGGTACGGAAACGTGGGAGGGTCAGGCTACGTGCTGACGCACGGGTCAGTGCCAGCGTACCGGCCAGGAGTAGGCTACGGTTTGGGGGTAAGCTTTAGGGCTGGTGGTGGGTTTCCGTTCCGGGCTAGGGTTAGGGTTAGGGAACGGCAAGGCTTAGGGCACAGGTGAGGGTACGGAAACGTGGGAGGGTCAGGCTACGTGCTGACGCACGGGTCAGTGCCAGCGTACGGGCCAGGAGTAGGCTACGGCTTGGGGGTAAGTTGTAGGGCTGGTGGTGGGTTTCCGTTCCGGGCTAGGGTTAGGGTTAGGGAACGGCAAGGCTTAGGGCACAGGTCAGGGTACGGAAACGTGGGAGGGTCAGGCTACGTGCTGACGCACGGGTCAGTGCCAGCGTACGGGCCAGGAGTAGGCTACGGCGTAGGGTAAGGTGTAGGGCTGGTGGTGGGTTTCCGTTCCGGGCTAGGGTTAGGGTTAGGGAACGGCAAGGCTTAGGGCACAGGTGAGGGTATGGAAACGTGGGAGGGTCAGGCTACGTGGTGACGCACGGGTCAGTGCCAGCGTACGGGCCAGGAGTAGGCTAAGGTGTAGGGTAATGTGTAGGGCTGGTGGTGGGTTTCCATTCCGGGCTAGGTTTAGGGTTAGGGAACGGCAAGGCTTAGGGCACAGGTGAGGGTACAGAAACTTGGGAGGGTCAGGCTACGTGCTGACGCACGGGTCAGTGCCAGCGTACAGGCCAGGAGTAGGCTACGGCTTGGGGGTAAGGTGTAGGGCTGGTGGTGGGTTTCAGTTCCGGGCTAGGGTTAGGGTTAGGGAACGGCAAGGCTTAGGGCACAGGTGAGGGTACAGAAACGTGGGAGGGTCAGGCTACGTGCTGACGCACGGGTCAGTGCCAGCGTACGGGCCAGGAGTAGGCTACGGCTTGGGGCTAAGTTGTAGGGCTGGTGGTGGGTTTCCGTTCCGGGCTAGCGTTAGGGTTAGGGAAAGGCAAGGCTTAGGGCACAGGTGAGGGTACGGAAACGTGGGAGGGTCAGGCTACGTGCTGATGCACGGGTCAGTGCCAGCGTACGGGCCAGGAGTAGGCTGCGGTGTAGGGTAAGGTGTAGGGCTGGTGGTGGGTTTCCGTTCCGGGCTAGCGTTAGGGTTAGGGAACGGCAAGGCTTAGGGCACAGGTGAGGGTACGGAAACGTAGGAGGGTCAGGCTACGTGCTGACGCACGGTTCAGTGCCAGCGTACGGGCCAGGAGTAGGCTACGGCTTGTGGGTAAGCTGTAGGGCGGGTGGTGGGTTTCCGTTCAGGGCTAGGGTTAGGGTTAGGGAACGGCAAGGCTTAGGGCACAGGTGAGTGTATGGAAACGTGGGAGGGTCAGGCTACGTGCTGACGCACGGGTCAGTGCCAGCGTACGGGCCATGAGTAGGCTACGGCGTAGGGTAAGGTGTAGGGCTGGTGGTGGGTTTCCGTTCCGGGCTAGGGTTAGGGTTAGGGAACGGCAAGGCTTAGGGCACAGGTGAGGGTACGGAAACGTGGGAGGGTCAGGCTACGTGCTGATGCACGGGTCAGTGCCAGCGTACGGGATAGGAGTAGGCTACATCGTAGGGAAGGTGTAGGGCTGGTGGTGGGTTTCCGTTCCGGGTAGGGTAAGGGTTACGGAACGGCAAGGCTTAGGGCACAGGTGAGGGTACGGAAACGTGGGAGGGTCAGGCTATGTGCTGACGCACGGGTCAGTGCCAGCGTACGGGCCAGGAGTAGGCTACGGTGTAGGGTAAGGTGTAGGGCTGGTGGTGGGCTTCCTTTCCATGCTAGGGTTAGGGTTAGGGAACGGCAAGGCTAAGAGCACAGGTGAGGGTACGGAAACGTGGGAGGGTCAGGCTATGTGCTGACGCACGGGTCAGTGCCAGCGTACGGGCCAGGAGTAGGCTACGGTGTAGGGTAAGGTGTAGGGCTGGTGGTGGGCTTCCTTTCCATGCTAGGGTTAGGGTTAGGGAATGGCAAGGCTAAGAGCACAGGTGAGGGTACGGAAACGTGGGAGGGTCAGGCTACGTGCTGACGCACGGGTCAGTGCCAGCGTACGGGCCAGGAGTAGGCTAAGGCGTAGGGTAAGGTGTAGGGCTGGTGGTGGGTTTCCGTTCCGGGCTAGGGTTAGGGTTAGGGAACGGCAAGGCTTAGGGCACAGGTGAGGGTACGGATACTTGGGAGGGTCAGGCTACGTGCTGACGCACGGGTCAGTGCCAGCGTTCGGGCCAGGAGTAGGCTACGGCTTGGGGGTAAGATGTAGGGCTGGTGGTGGGTTTCCGTTCCGGGCTAGGGTTAGGGTTAGGGAACGGCAAGGCTTAGGGCACAGGTGAGGGTACAGAAACGTGGGAGGGTCAGGCTACGTGCTGACGCACGGGTCAGAGCCATGGTACGGGCCATGAGTAGGCTACGGCTTGGGGGTAAGGTGTAGGGTTGGTGGTGGGTTTCCGTTCCGGGCTAGGGTTAGGGTTAGGGAACGGCAAGGCTTAGGGCACAGGTGAGGGTACGGAAACGTGGGAGGGTCAGGCTACGTGCTGACGCACGGGTCAGTGCCAGCGTACGGGCCAGGAGTAGGCTACGGCTTGGGGGTAAGATGTAGGGCTGGTGGTGGGTTTCCGTTCCGGGCTAGGGTTAGGGTTAGGGAACGGCAAGGCTTAGGGCACAGGTGAGGGTACGGAAACGTGGGAGGGTCAGGCTACGTGCTGACGCACGGGTCAGTGCCAGCGTACGGGCCAGGAGTAGGCTACGGCGTAGGGTAAGGTGTAGGGCTTGTGGTGGGTTTCCGTTCCGGGCTAGGGTTAGGGTTAGGGAACGGCAAGGCTTAGGGCACAGGTGAGGGTACGGAAACGTGGGAGGGTCAGGCTACGTGCTGACGCACAGGTCAGTGCCAGCGTACGGGCCAGGAGTAGGCTACGGCTTGGGGGTAAGGTATAGGGCTGGTGGTGGGTTTCCGTTCGGGGCTAGGGTTAGGGTTAGGGAACGGCAAGGCTTTGGGCACAGGTGAGGGTACGGAAACGTGGGAGGGTGAGGCTACGTGCTGATGCACGGGTCAGTGCCAGCGTACGGGCCAGGAGTAGGCTACGGTGTAGGGTAAGGTGTAGGGCTGGTGGTGGGTTTCCGTTCCGTGCTAGGGTTAGGGTTAGGGAACGGCAAGGCTTAGGGCACAGGTGAGGGTACGGAAACGTGGGAGGGTCAGGCTACGTGCTGACGCACGGGTCAGTGCCAGCGTACCGGCCAGGTATAGGCTATGGCTTGTGGGTAAGGTGTAGGGCTGGTGGTGGGTTTCCTTTCCGGGCTAGGGTTAGGGTTAGGGAACGGCAAGGCTTAGGGCACAGGTGAGGGTACGGAAACGTGGGAGGGTCAGGCTACGTGCTGACGCACGGGTCAGTGCCAGCGTACGGGCCAGGAGTAGGCTACGGCTTGGTGGTAAGGTGTAGGGCTGGTCGTGGGTTTCCGTTCCGGGCTAGGGTTAGGGTTAGGGAACGGCAAGGCTTAGGGCACAGGTGAGGGTACGGAAACGTGGGAGGGTCAGGCTACGTGCTGACACACGGGTCAGTGCCAGCGTACGGGCTAGGAGTAGGCTATGGCGTAGGGTAAGGTGTAGTGCTGGTGGTGGGTTTCCGTTCCGGGCTAGGGTTAGGGTTAGGGAACGGCAAGTCTTAGTGCACAGTTGAGGGCACGGAAACGTGGGAGGGTCAGGCTACGTGGTGACGCACGGGTCAGTGCCATCGTACGGGCCAGGAGGAGGCTACGGCTTTGGGGTAAGGTGTAGGGCTGGTGGTGGGTTTCCATTCCGGGCTAGGTTTAGGGTTAGGGAACAGCAAGGCTTAGGGCACAGGTGAGGGTACGGAAACGTGGGAGGGTCAGGCTATGTGCTGACGCACGGGTCAGTGCCAGCGTACGGTCCAGGAGTAGGCTACGGTGTAGGGTAAGGTGTAGGGCTGGTGGTGGGCTTCCTTTCCATGCTAGGGTTAGGGTTAGGGAACGGCAAGGCTAAGAGCACAGGTGAGGGTACGGAAACGTGGGAGGGTCAGGCTACGTGCTGACACACGGGTCAGTGCCAGCGTACGGGCCAGGAGTAGGCTACGGATTGGGGGTAAGGTGTAGGTCTGGTGGTGGGTTTCCGTTCCGGGCTAGGGTTAGGGTTAGGGAACGGCAAGGCTTAGGGCACAGGTGAGGGTACGGAAACGTGGGAGGGTCAGGCTACGTGCTGATGCACGGGTCAGTGCCAGCGTACCGGCCAGGTGTAGGCTACTGCTTGTGTGTAAGGTGTAGGGCTGGTGGTGGGTTTCCGTTCCGGGCTAGGGTTAGGGTTAGGGAATGGCAAGGCTTAGGGCACAGGTGAGGGTACGGAAACGTGGGAGGGTCAGGCTACGTGCTGACGCACGTGTCAGTGCCAGCGTACAGGCCAGGTGTAGGCTACGGCTTGGGGGTAAGGTGTAGGGCTGATGGTGGGTTTCCGTTCCGGGCTAGGGTTAGGGTTAGGGAACGGCAAGGCTTAGGGCACAGGTGAGGGTACGGAAACGTGGGAGTGTCAGACTACATGCTGACGCATGGGTCAGTGCCAGCGTACGGGCCTGGAGTAGGCTACAGCGTAGGGTAAGGTGTAGGGCTGGTGGTGGGTTTCCGTTCCGGGCTAGGGTTAGGGTTAGGGAACGGCAAGGCTTAGGGCACAGGTGAGGGTACGGAAACGTGGGAGGGTCAGGCTACGTGCTGATGCACGGGTCAGTGCCAGCGTACCGGCCAGGTGTAGGCTACTGCTTGTGGGTAAGGTGTAGGGCTGGTGGTGGGTTTCCGTTCCGGGCCAGGGTTAGGGTTAGGGAACGGCAAGGCTTAGGGCACAGGTGAGGGTACGGAAACGTGGGAGGGTCAGGCTACATGCTGATGCATGGGTCAGTGCCAGCGTACGGGCCAGGAGTAGGCTACGGCTTGGGGGTAAGTTGTAGGGCTGGTGGTGGGTTTCCGTTCGGAGCTAGGGTTAGGGTTAGGGAACGGCAAGGCTTAGGGCACAGGTGAGGGTACGGAAACGTGGGAGGGTCAGGCTACGTGCTGATGCACGGGTCAGTGCCAGCGTACGGGCCAGGAGTAGGCTACGGTGTAGGGTAAGGTGTAGGGCTGGTGGTGGGTTTCCGTTCGGGGCTAGGGTTAGGGTTAGGAAACGGCAAGGCTTAGGGCACAGGTGAGGGTACGGAAACGTGGGATGGTCAGGCTACGTGCTGATGCACGGGTCAGTGCCAGCGTACGGGCCAGGAGTAGGTTACGGTGTAGGGTAAGGTGTAGGGCTGGTGGTGGGTTTCCGTTCCGTGCTAGGGTTAGGGTTAGGAAACGGCAAGGCTTAGGGCACAGGTGAGGGTACGGAAACGTGGGAGGGTCAGGCTACGTGCTGACGAACGGGTCAGTGCCAGCGTACCGGCCAGGTATAGGCTACGGCTTGTGGGTAAGGTGTAGGGCTGGTGGTGGGTTTCCGTTCCGGGCTAGGGTTAGGGTTAGGGAACGGCAAGGCTTAGGGCACAGGTGAGGGTACGGAAACGTGGGAGGGTCAGGCTACGTGCTGACTCACGGGTCAGTGCCAGCGTACGGGTCAGGAGTAGGCTACGGCTTGGGGGTAAGGTGTAGGGCTGGTGGTGGGTTTCTGTTCCGGGCTAGGGTTAGGGTTAGGGAACGGCAAGGCTTAGGGCACAGGTGAGGGTACGGAAACGTGGGAGGGTCAGGCTACGTGCTGACGCACGGGTCAGTGCCAGCGTACCGGCCAGGTATAGGCTACGGCTTGTGGGTAAGGTGTAGGGCTGGTGGTGGGTTTCCGTTCCGGGCTAGGGTTAGGGTTAGGGAACGGCAAGGCTTAGGGCACAGGTGAGGGTTCGGAAACGTGGGAGGGTCAGGCTACGTGCTGACGCACGGGTCAGTGCCAGCGTACGGGCCAGGAGTAGGCTACAATGTAGGGTAAGGTGTAGGGCTGGTGGTGGGTTTCCGTTCTGGGCTAGGGTTAGGGGTTAGGGAACGGCAAGGCTTAGGGCACAGGTGAGGGTACGGAAACGTGGGAGGGTCAGGCTACGTGCTGACGCACGGGTCAGTGCCTCGTACCGGACAGGAGTAGGCTACGGCTTGGTGGTAAGCTGTAGGGCTGGTGGTGGGTTTCCGTTCCGGGCTAGGGTTAGGGTTAGGGAACGGCAAGGCTTAGGGCACAGGTGAGGGTACGGAAACGTGGGAGGGTCAGGCTACGTGCTGACGCACGGGTCAGTGCCAGCGTACGGGCCAGGAGTAGGCTACGGCTTGGGGGTAAGGTGTAGGGCTGGTGGTGGGTTTCCGTTCCGGGCTAGGGTTAGGGTTAGGGAACGGCAAGGCTTAGGGCACAGGTGAGGGTACGGAAACGTGGGAGGGTCAGGCTACGTGCTGACGCACGGGTCAGTGCCAGCGTACGGGCCAGGAGTAGGCTACGGCTTGGGGGTAAGCTGTAGGGCTGGTGGTGGGTTTCCGTTCCGGGCTAGGGTTAGGGTTAGGGAACGGCAAGGCTTAGGGCACAGGTGAGGGTACGGAAACGTGGGAGGGTCAGGCTACGTGCTGACGCACGGGTCAGTGCCAGCGTACGGACCAGGAGTAGGCTACGGCGTAGGGTAAGATGTAGGGCTGGTGGTGGGTTTCCGTTCCGGGCTAGGGTTAGGGTTAGGGAACGACAAGGCTTAGGGCACAGGTGAGGGTATGGAAACGTGGGAGGGTCAGGCTACGTGGTGACGCACGGGTCAGTGCCAGCGTACGGGCCAGGAGTAGGCTAAGGTGTAGGGTAAGGTGTAGGGCTGGTGGTGGGTTTCCGTTCCGGGCTAGGGTTAGGGTTAGGGAACGGCAAGGCTTAGGGCACAGGTGAGGGTATGGAAACGTGGGAGGGTCAGGCTACGTGCTGACGAACGGGTCAGTGCCAGCGTACCGGCCAGGTGTAGGCTACGGCTTCTGGGTAAGGTGTAGGGCTGGTGGTGGGTTTCCGTTCCGGGCCAGGGTTAGGGTTAGGGAACGGCAAGGCTTAGGGCACAGGTGAGGGTACGGAAACGTGGGAGGGTCAGGCTACATGCTGATGCATGGGTCAGTGCCAGCGTACGGGCCAGGAGTTGGCTACGGCTTGGGGGTAAGGTGTAGGGCTGGTGCTGGGTTTCCGTTCGGAGCTAGGGTTAGGGTTAGGGAACGGCAAGGCTTAGGGCACAGGTGAGGGTACGGAAACGTGGGAGGGTCAGGCTACGTGCTGATGCACGGGTCAGTTGCAGCGTACGGGCCAGGAGTAGGCTACGGTGTAGGCTAAGGTTTAGGGCTGGTGGTGGGTTTCCGTTCGGGGCTAGGGTTAGGGTTAGGAAACGGCAAGGCTTAGGGCACAGGTGAGGGTACGGAAACGTGGGATGGTCAGGCTACGTGCTGATGCACGGGTCAGTGCCAGCGTACGGGCCAGGAGTAGGTTACGGTGTAGGGTAAGGTGTAGGGCTGGTGGTGGGTTTCCGTTCCGTGCTAGGGTTAGGGTTAGGGAACGGCAAGGCTTAGGGCACAGGTGAGGGTACGGAAACGTGGGAGGGTCAGGCTACGTGCTGACGAACGGGTCAGTGCCAGCGTACCGGCCAGGTATAGGCTACGGCTTGTGGGTAAGGTGTAGGGCTGGTGGTGGGTTTCCGTTCCGGGCTAGGGTTAGGGTTAGGGAACGGCAAGGCTTAGGGCACAGGTGAGGGTACGGAAACGTGGGAGGGTCAGGCTACGTGCTGACGCACGGGTCAGTGCCAGCGTACCGGCCAGGTATAGGCTACGGCTTGTGGGTAAGGTGTAGGGCTGGTGGTGGGTTTCCGTTCCGGGCTAGGGTAAGGGTTAGGGAACGGCAAGGCTTAGGGCACAGGTGAGGGTACGGAAACGTGGGAGGGTCAGGCTACGTGCTGATGCATGGGTCAGTGCCAGCGTACGGGCCAGGAGTAGGCTACGGCGTAGGGTAAGGTGTAGGGCTGGTGGTGGGTTTCCGTTCCGGGCTAGGATTAGGGTTAGGGAACGGCAAGGCTTCCGGCACAGGTGAGGGTACGGAAACGTGGGAGGTTTAGTCTACGTGCTGACGCACGGGTCAGTGCCAGTGTATGGGCCAGGAGTAGGCTACGGCATAGGGTAAGGTGTAGGGCTGGTGGTGGGTTTCCGTTCCGGGCTAGGGTTAGCGTTAGGGAACGGCAAGGCTTAGGGCACAGGTGAGGGTACGGAAACGTGGGAGGGTCAGGCTACGTGGTGACGCACGGGTCAGTGCCATCGTACGGGCCAGGAGTAGGCTACGGCTTTGGGGTAAGGTGTAGGGCTGGTGGTGGGTTTCCATTCCGGGCTTGGTTTAGGGTTAGGGAACAGCAAGGCTTAGGGCACAGGTGAGGGTACGGAAACGTGGGAGGGTCAGGCTATGTGCTGACGCACGGGTCAGTGCCAGCGTACGGTCCAGGAGTAGGCTACGGTGTAGGGTAAGGTGTAGGGCTGGTGGTGGGCTTCCTCTCCATGCTAGGGTTAGGGTTAGGGAACGGCAAGGCTAAGAGCACAGGTGAGGGTACGGAAACGTGGGAGGGTCAGGCTACGTGCTGACACACGGGTCAGTGCCAGCGTACGGGCCAGGAGTAGGCTACGGATTGGGGGTAAGGTGTAGGTCTGGTGGTGGGTTTCCGTTCCGGGCTAGGGTTAGGGTTAGGGAACGGCAAGGCTTAGGGCACAGGTGAGGGTACGGAAACGTGGGAGGGTCAGGCTACGTGCTGATGCACGGGTCAGTGCCAGCGTACCGGCCAGGTGTAGGCTACTGCTTGTGGGTAAGGTGTAGGGCTGGTGGTGGGTTTCCGTTCCGGGCTAGGGTTAGGGTTAGGGAATGGCAAGGCTTAGGGCACAGGTGAGGGTACGGAAACGTGGGAGGGTCAGGCTACGTGCTGACGCACGTGTCAGTGCCAGCGTACAGGCCAGGTGTAGGCTACGGCTTGGGGGTAAGGTGTAGGGCTGGTGGTGGGTTTCCGTTCCGGGCTAGGGTTAGGGGTAGGGAACGGCAAGGCTTAGGGCACAGGTGAGGGTACGGAAACGTGGGAGTGTCAGACTACATGCTGACGCATGGGTCAGTGCCAGCGTACGGGCCTGGAGTAGGCTACAGCGTAGGGTAAGGTGTAGGGCTGGTGGTGGGTTTCCGTTCCGGGCTAGGGTTAGGGTTATGGAACGGCAAGGCTTAGGGCACAGGTGAGGGTACGGAAACGTGGGAGGGTCAGGCTACGTGCTGATGCACGGGTCAGTGCCAGCGTACCGGCCAGGTGTAGGCTACTGCTTGTGGGTAAGGTGTAGGGCTGGTGGTGGGTTTCCGTTCCGGGCTAGGGTTAGGGTTAGGGAATGGCAAGGCTTAGGGCACAGGTGAGGGTACGGAAACGTGGGAGGGTCAGGCTACGTGCTGACGCACGTGTCAGTGCCAGCGTACAGGCCAGGTGTAGGCTACGGCTTGGGGGTAAGGTGTAGGGCTGGTGGTGGGTTTCCGTTCCGGGCTAGGGTTAGGGGTAGGGAACGGCAAGGCTTAGGGCACAGGTGAGGGTACGGAAACGTGGGAGTGTCAGACTACATGCTGACGCATGGGTCAGTGCCAGCGTACGGGCCTGGAGTAGGCTACAGCGTAGGGTAAGGTGTAGGGCTGGTGGTGGGTTTCCGTTCCGGGCTAGGGTTAGGGTAAGGGAACGGCAAGGCTTAGGGCACAGGTGAGGGTACGGAAACGTGGGAGGGTCAGGCTATGTGCTGATGCACGGGTCAGTGCCAGCGTACCGGCCAGGTGTAGGCTACTGCTTGTGGGTAAGGTGTAGGGCTGGTGGTGGGTTTCCGTTCCGGGCTAGGGTTAGGGTTAGGGAACGGCAAGGCTTAGGGCACAGGTGAGGGTACGGAAACGTGGGAGGGTCAGGCTACGTGCTGACGCACGTGTCAGTGCCAGCGTACGGGCCAGGTGTAGGCTACGGCTTGGGGGTAAGGTGTAGGGCTGGTGGTGGGTTTCCGTTCCGGGCTAGGGTTAGGGGTAGGGAACGGCAAGGCTTAGGGCACAGGTGAGGGTATGGAAAAGTGGGAGGGTCAGACTACGTGCTGACGCATGGGTCAGTGCCAGCGTACGGGCCTGGAGTAGGCTACAGCGTAGGGTAAGGTGTAGGGCTGGTGGTGGGTTTCCGTTCCGGGCTAGGGTTAGGGTTAGGGAACGGCAAGGCTTAGGGCACAGGTGAGGGTACAGAAACGTGGGAGGGTCAGGCTACGTGCTGACGCATGGGTCAGTGCCAGCGTACGGGCCAGGAGTAGGCTACGGCTTGGGGGTAAGGTGTAGGGCTGGCGGGGGGTTTCCGTTCCGGGCTAGGGTTAGGGTTAGGGAACGGCAAGGCTTAGGGCACAGGTGAGGGTACAGAAACGTGGGAGGTTCAGGCTACGTGCTGACGCACGGTCAGTGCCAGCGTACGGGCCAGGAGTAGGCTACGGCTTGGGGGTAAGTTGTAGGGCTGGTGGTGGTTTTCCGTTCCGGGCTAGGGTTAGGGTTAGGGAACGGCAAGGCTTAGGGCACAGGTGAGGGTACGGAAACGTGGGAGGGTCAGGCTACGTGCTGACGCACGGGTCAGTGCCAGTGTACGGGCCAGGAGTAGGCTACAACGTAGGGTAATGTGTAGGGCTGGTGGTGGGTTTCCGTTCTGGGCTAGGGTTAGTGTTAGGGAACGACAAGGCTTAGGGCACAGGTGAGGGTACGGAAACGTGGGAGGGTCAGGCTACGTGCTGACGCACGGGTCAGTGCCAGCGTACCGGCCAGGAGTAGGCTACGGCTTGGGGGTAAGCTTTAGGGCTGGTGGTGGGTTTCCGTTCCGGGCTAGGGTTAGGGTTAGGGAACGGCAAGGCTTAGGGCACAGGTGAGGGTACGGAAACGTGGGAGGGTCAGGCTACGTGCTGACGCACGGGTCAGTGCCAGCGTACCGGCCAGGTGTAGGCTACGGCTTCTGGGTAAGGTGTAGGGCTGGTGGTGGGTTTCCAATCCGGGCTAGGTTTAGGGTTAGGGAAAGGCAAGTCTTAGGGCACAGGTGAGGGTACAGAAACGTGGGAGGGTCAGGCTACGTGCTGACGCACGGGTCAGTGCCAGCGTACGGGCTAGGAGTATGCTACGGCGTAGGGTAAGGTGTAGGGCTGGTGGTGGGTTTCCGTTCCGGACTAGGGTTAGGGGTTAGGGAACGGCAAGGCTTAGGGCACAAGTGAGGGTACGGAAACGTGGGAGGGTCAGGCTACGTGCTGACGCACGGGCCAGTGCCAGCGTACGGGCCAGGAGTAGGCTACGGCGTAGGGTAAGGTGTAGGGCTGGTGGTCGGTTTCCATTCCGGGCTAGGGTTAGGGTTAGGGAACGGCAAGGCTTAGGGCACAGGTGAGGGTACAGAAACGTGGGAGGGTCAGGCTACGTGCTGACGCACGTTTCAGTGCCAGCGTACGGGCCAGGTGTAGGCTACGGCTTGGGGGTAAGGTGTAGGGCTGGTGGAGGGTTTCCGTTCCGGGCTAGGGTTAGGGTTAGGGAACGGCAAGGCTTAGGGCACAGGTGAGGGTACGGAAACGTGGGAGGGTCAGACTACGTGCTGACGCACGGGTCAGTGCCAGCGTACGGGCCTGGAGTAGGCTACAGCGTAGGGTACGGTGTAGGGCTGGTGGTGGGTTTAGGTTCCGGGCTAGGGTTAGGGTTAGGGAACGGCAAGGCTTAGGGCACAGGTGAGGGTACAGAAACGTGGGAGGGTCAGGCTACCTGCTGACGCATGGGTCAGTGCCAGCGTACGGGCCAGGAGTAGGCTACGGCTTGGGGGTATGGTGCAGGGCTGGCAGTGGGTTTCCGTTCCGGGCTAGGGTTACGGTTAGGGAACGGCAAGGCTTATGGCACAGGTGAGGGTACAGAAACGTGGGAGGGTCAGGCTACGTGCTGACTCACGGGTCAGTGCCAGCGTACGGGCCAGGAGTAGGCTACGGCTTGGGGGTAAGGTGTAGGGCTGGTGGTGGGTTTCCGTTCCGGGCTAGGGTTAGGGTAAGGGAACGGCAAGGCTTAGGGCACAGGTGAGGGTACGGAAACGTGGGAGGGTCAGGCTACGTGCTGACTCACGGGACAGTGCCAGCGTACGGGCCAGGAGTAGGCTACAACGTAGGGTAAGGTGTAGGGCTGGTGGTGGGTTTCCGTTCTGGGCTAGGGTTAGGGTTAGGGAACGGCAAGGCTTAGGGCACAGGTGAGGGTACGGAAACGTGGGAGGGTCAGGCTACGTGCTGACGCACGGGTCAGTGCCAGCGTACCGGCCAGGAGTAGGCTACGGCTTGGGGGTAAGCTGTAGGGCTCGTCGTGGGTTTCCGTTCCGGGCTATGGTTAGGGATAGGGAACGGCAAGGCTTAGGGCACAGGTGAGGGTACGGAAACGTGGGAGGGTCAGGCTACGTGCTGACGCACGGGTCAGTGCCAGCGTACGGGCCAGGAGTAGGCTACGGCTTGGGGGTAAGGTGTAGGGCTGGTGGTGGTTTTCCGTTCCGGGCTAGGGTTAGGGTTAGGGAACGGCAAGGCTTAGGGCACAGGTGAGGGTACGGAAACGTGGGAGGGTCAGGCTACGTGCTGACGCACGGGTCAGTGCCAGCGTACGGGCCAGGAATAGGGTACGGCTTGGGGGTAAGTTGTAGGGCTGGTGGTGGGTTTCCGTTCCGGGCTAGGGTTAGGGTTAGGGAACGGCAAGGCTTAGGGCACAGGTGAGGGTACGGAAACGTGGGAGGGTCAGGGTACATGGTGACGCACGGGTCAGTGCCAGCGTACGGGCCAGGAGTAGGCTACGGCGTAGGGTAAGGTGTAGGGCTGGTGGTGGGTTTCCATTCCGGGCTAGGGTTAGGGTTAGGGAACGGCAAGGCTGAGGGCACAGGTGAGGGTACGGAAACGTGGGAGGGTCAGGCTACGTGCTGACGCACATGGCAGTGCCAGCGTACAGGCCAGGTGTAGGCTACGGCTTGGGGGTAAGTTGTAGGGCTGGTGGTGTGTTTCCGTTCTGGGCTAGGCTTAGGGTTAGGGAACGGCAAGGCTTAGGGCACAGGTGAGGGTACGGAAACGTGGGAGGGTCAGGCTACGTGCTGACGCACGGGTCAGTGCCAGCCTACGGGCCTGGAGTAGGCTACAGCGTAGGGTAAGGTGTAGGGCTGCTGGTGGGTTTCCGTTCCGGGCTAGGGTTAGGGTTAGGGAACGGCAAGGCTTAGGGCACAGGTGAGGGTACAGAAACGTGGGAGGGTCAGGCTACGTGCTGACGCATGGGTCAGTGCCAGCGTACGGGCCAGGAGTAGGCTACGGCTTGGGGGTAAGGTGTAGGGCTGGCGGTGGGTTTCCGTTCCGGGCTAGGGTTAGGGTTAGGGAACGGCAAGGCTTAGGGCACAGGTGAGGGTACAGAAACGTGGGAGGGTCAGGCTACGTGCTGACTCACGGTTCAGTGCAAGCGTACGGGCCAGGAGTAGGCTACGGCTTGGGGGTAAGGTGTAGGGCTGGTGGTGGGTTTCCGTTCCGGGCTAGGGTTAGGGTTAGGGAACGGCAAGGCTTAGGGCACAGGTGAGGGTACGGAAACGTGGGAGGGTCAGGCTACGTGCTGACGCACGGGTCAGTGCCAGCGTACGGGCCAGGAGTAGGCTACAACGTAGGGTAAGGTGTAGGGCTTGTGGTGGGTTTCCGTTCTGGGCTAGGGTTAGGGTTAGGGAATGGCAAGGCTTAGGGCACAGGTGAGGGTACGGAAACGTGGGAGGGTCAGGCTACGTGCTGACGCACGGGTCAGTGCCAGCGTACCGGCCAGGAGTAGGCTACGGCTTGGGGGTAAGCTTTAGGGCTGGTGGTGGGTTTCCGTTCCGGGCTAGGGTTAGGGTTAGGGAACGGCAAGGCTTAGGGCACAGGTGAGGGTACGGAAACGTGGGAGGGTCAGGCTACGTGCTGACGCACGGGTCAGTGCCAGCGTACGGGCCAGGAGTAGGCTACGGCTTGGGGGTAAGGTGTAGGGCTGGTGGTGGGTTTTCGTTCCGGGCTCGGGTTAGGGTTAGGGAACGGCAAGGCTTAGGGCACAGGTGAGGGTACGGCAACTTGGGAGGGTCAGGCTACGTGCTGACGCACGGGTCAGTGCCAGCGTACGGGCCAGGAGTAGGCTACGGCGTAGGGTAAGGTGTAGTGCTGGTGGTGGGTTTCCGTTCCGGGCTAGGGTTAGGGTTAGGGAACGGCAAGGCTTAGGGCACAGGTGAGGGTATGGAAACGTGGGAGGGTCAGGCTACGTGGTGACGCACGGGTCAGTGCCAGCGTACGGGCCAGGAGTAGGCTAAGGTGTAGGGTAATGTGTAGGGCTGGTGGTGGGTTTCCGTTCCGGGCTAGGGTTAGGGTTAGGGAACGGCAAGGCTTAGGGCACAGGTGAGGGTACAGAAACGTGGGAGGGTGAGGCTACGTGCTGATGCACGGGTCAGTGCCAGCGTACCGGCCAGGTGTAGGCTACGGCTTTGGGGTAAGGTGTAGGGCTGGTGGTGGGTTTCCGTTCTGGGCTAGGGTTAGGGTTAGGGAACGGCAAGGCTTAGGGCACAGGTGAGGGTACGGAAACGTGGGAGGGTCAGGCTACGTGCTGACGCATGGGTCAGTGCCAGCGTACGGGCCAGGAGTAGGCTACGGCGTAGGGTAAGGTTTAGGGCTGGTGGTGGGTTTCCGTTCCGGGCTAGGGTTAGGGTTAGGGAACGGCAAGGCTTAGGGCACAGGTGAGGGTACAGAAACGTGGGAGGGTCAGGCTACGTGCTGATGCACGGGTCAGTGCCAGCGTACGGGCCAGGAGTAGGCTACGGTGTAGGGTAAAGTGTAGGGCTGGTGGTGGGTTTCCGTTCCGTGCTAGGGTTAGGGTTAGGGAACGGCAAGGCTTAGGGCACAGGTGAGGGTACGGAAACGTAGGAGGGTCAGGCTACATGCTGACGCACGGGTCAGTGCCAGCGTACGGGCCAGGAGTAGGCTACGGCGAAGGGTAAGGTGTAGGGCTGGTGGTGGGTTTCCGTTCTGGGCTAGGGTTAGGGTTAGGGAACGGCAAGGCTTAGGGCACAGGTGAGTGTACGGAAACGTGGGAGGGTCAGGCTACGTGCTGACGCACGTGTCAGTTCCAGCGTACGGGCCAGGAGTAGGATACAGCTTAGGGCTAAGTTGTAGGGCTGGTGGTGGGTTTCCGTTCCGGGCTAGGGTTAGGGTTAGGGAACGGCAAGGCTTAGGGCACAGGTGAGGGTACGGAAACGTGGGAGGGTCAGGCTACGTGCTGATGCACGGGTCAGTGCCAGCGTACGGGCCAGGAGTAGGCTGCGGTGTAGGGTAAGGTTTAGGGCTAGTGGTGGGTTTCCGTTCAGTGCTAGGGTTAGGGTTAGGGAACGGCAAGGCTTAGGGCACAGGTGAGGGTACGGAAACGTAGGAGGGTCAGGCTACGTGCTGACGCACGGGTCAGTGCCAGCGTACGGGCCAGGAGTAGGCTACGGCTTGGGGGTAAGCTGTAGGGCTGGTGGTGGGTTTCCGTTCCGGGCTAGGGTTAGGGTTAGGGAACGGCAAGGCTTAGGGCACAGGTGAGGGTACGGAAACGTGGGAGGGTCAGGCTACGTGCTGACGCACGGGTCAGTGCCAGCGTACCGGCCAGGTGTAGGCTACGGCTTGTGGGTAAGCTGTAGGGCTGGTGGTGCGTTTCCGTTCCGGGCTAGGGTTAGGGTTAGGGAACGGCAAGGCTTAGGGCACAGGTGAGGGTACGGAAACGTGGGAGGGTCAGGCTACGTGCTGATGCACGGGTCAGTGCCAGCCTACGGGCCAGGAGTAGGCTACGTCGTAGGTAAGGTGTAGGGCTGGTGGTGGGTTTCCGTTCCGGGCTAGTGTAAGGGTTAGGGAACGGCAAGGCTTAGGGCACAGGTGAGGGTACGGAAACGTGGGAGGGTCAGGCTACGTGCTGACACACGGGTCAGTGCCAGCGTACGGGCTAGGAGTAGGCTATGGCGTAGGGTAAGGTGTAGTGCTGGTGGTGGTTTTCCGTTCCGGGCTAGGGTTAGGGTTAGGGAACGGCAAGGCTTAGTGCACAGTTGAGGGCACGGAAACGTGGGAGGGTCAGGCTACGTGGTGACGCACGGGTCAGTGCCATCGTACGGGCCAGGAGTAGGCTACGGCTTTGGGGTAAGGTGTAGGGCTGGTGGTGGGTTTCCATTCCGGGCTAGGTTTAGGGTTAGGGAACAGCAAGGCTTAGGGCACAGGTGAGGGTACGGAAACGTGGGAGGGTCAGGCTATGTGCTGACGCACGGGTCAGTGCCAGCGTACGGGCCAGGAGTAGGCTACGGTGTAGGGTAAGGTGTAGGGCTGGTGGTGGGCTTCCTTTCCATGCTAGGTTGAGGGTTAGGGAACGGCAAGGCTAAGAGCACAGGTGAGGGTACGGAAACGTGGGAGGGTCAGGCTACGTGCTGACACACGGGTCAGTGCCAGCGTACGGGCCAGGAGTAGGCTACGGATTGGGGGTAAGGTGTAGGTCTGGTGGTGGGTTTCCGTTCCGGGCTAGGGTTAGGGTTAGGGAACGGCAAGGCTTAGGGCACAGGTGAGGGTACGGAAACGTGGGAGGGTCAGGCTACGTGCTGACGCACGTGTCAGTGCCAGCGTACAGGCCAGGTGTAGGCTACGGCTTGGGGGTAAGGTGTAGGGCTGGTGGTGGGTTTCCGTTCCGGGCTAGGGTTAGGGGTAGGGAACGGCAAGGCTTAGGGCACAGGTGAGGGTACGGAAACGTGGGAGTGTCAGACTACATGCTGACGCATGGGTCAGTGCCAGCGTACGGGCCTGGAGTAGGCTACAGCGTAGGGTAAGGTGTAGGGCTGGTGGTGGTTTTCCGTTCCGGGCTAGGGTTAGGGTTAGGGAACGGCAAGGCTTAGGGCACAGGTGAGGGTACGGAAACGTGGGAGGGTCAGGCTACGTGCTGATGCACGGGTCAGTGCCAGCGTACCGGCCAGGTGTAGGCTACTGCTTGTGGGTAAGGTGTAGGGCTGGTGGTGGGTTTCCGTTCCGGGCTAGGGTTAGGGTTAGGGAACGGCAAGGCTTAGGGCACAGGTGAGGGTACGGAAACGTGGGAGGGTCAGGCTACGTGCTGACGCACGTGTCAGTGCCAGCGTACGGGCCAGGTGTAGGCTACGGCTTGGGGGTAAGGTGTAGGGCTGGTGGTGGGTTTCCGTTCCGGGCTAGGGTTAGGGGTAGGGAACGGCAAGGCTTAGGGCACAGGTGAGGGTACGGAAACGTGGGAGGGTCAGACTACGTGCTGACGCATGGGTCAGTGCCAGCGTACGGGCCTGGAGTAGGCTACAGCGTAGGGTAAGGTGTAGGGCTGGTGGTGGGTTTCCGTTCCGGGCTAGGGTTAGGGTTAGGGAATGGCAAGGCTTAGGGCACAGGTGAGGGTACAGAAACGTGGGAGGGTCAGGCTACGTGCTGACGCATGGGTCAGTGACAGCGTACGGGCCAGGAGTAGGCTACGGCTTGGGGGTAAGGTGTAGGGCTGGCGGGGGGTTTCCATTCCGGGCTAGGGTTAGGGTTAGGGAACGGCAAGGCTTAGGGCACAGGTGAGGGTACAGAAACGTGGGAGGGTCAGGCTACGTGCTGACGCATGGTCAGTGCCAGCGTACGGGCCAGGAGTAGGCTACGGCTTGGGGGTAAGTTGTAGGGCTGGTGGTGGTTTTCCGTTCCGGGCTAGGGTTAGGGTTAGGGAACGGCAAGGCTTAGGGCACAGGTGAGGGTACGGAAACGTGGGAGGGTCAGGCTACGTGCTGACGCACGGGTCAGTGCCAGTGTACGGGCCAGGAGTAGGCTACAACGTAGGGTAATGTGTAGGGCTGGTGGTGGGTTTCCGTTCTGGGCTAGGGTTAGTGTTAGGGAACGGCAAGGCTTAGGGCACAGGTGAGTGTACGGAAACGTGGGAGGGTCAGGCTACGTGCTGACGCACGGGTCAGTGCCAGCGTACCGGCCAGGAGTAGGCTACGGCTTGGGGGTAAGCTGTAGGGCTGGTGGTGGGTTTCCGTTCCGGGCTAGGGTTAGGGTTAGGGAACGGCAAGGCTTAGGGCACAGGTGAGGGTACGGAAACGTGGGAGGGTCAGGCTACGTGCTGACGCACGGGTCAGTGCCAGCGTACGGGCCAGGAGTAGGCTACGGCTTGGGGGTAAGCTGTAGGGCTGGTGGTGGGTTTCCGTTCCGGGCTAGGGTTAGGGTTAGGGAACGGCAAGGCTTAGGGCACATGTGAGGGTACGGAAACGTGGGAGGGTCAGGCTACGTGCTGACGCACGGGTCAGTGCCAGCGTACGGGCCAGGAGTAGGCTACGGCGTAGTGTAAGGTGTAGGGCTGGTGGTGGGTTTCCGTTCCGGGCTAGGGTTAGGGTTAGGGAACGGCAAGGCTTAGGGCACAGGTGAGGGTATGGAAACGTGGGAGGGTCAGGCTACGTGGTGACGCACGGGTTAGTGCCAGCGTACGGGCTAGGAGTATGCTACGGCGTAGGGTAAGGTGTAGGGCTGGTGGTGGGTTTCCGTTCCGGACTAGGGTTAGGGGTTAGGGAACGGCAAGGCTGAGGGCACACTTGAGGGTACGGAAACGTGGGAGGGTCAGGCTACGTGCTGACGCACGGGTCAGTGCCAGCGTACGGGCCTGGAGTAGGCTACAGCGTAGGGTAAGGTGTAGGGCTGGTGGTGGGTTTCCGTTCCGGGCTAGGGTTAGGGTTAGGGAACGGCAAGGCTTAGGGCACAGGTGAGGGTACGGAAACGTGGGAGGGTCAGGCTACGTGCTGATGCACGGGTCAGTGCCAGCGTACCGGCCAGGTGTAGGCTACTGCTTGTGGGTAAGGTGTAGGGCTGGTGGTCGGTTTCCGTTCCGGGCTAGGGTTAGGGTTAAGGAATGGCAAGGCTTAGGGCACAGGTGAGGGTACGGAAACGTGGGAGGGTCAGGCTACGTGCTGACGCACGTGTCAGTGCCAGCGTACAGGCCAGGTGTAGGCTACGGCTTGGGGGTAAGGTGTAGGGCTGGTGGTGGGTTTCCGTTCCGGGCTAGGGTTAGGGGTAGGGAACGGCAAGGCTTAGGGCACAGGTGAGGGTACGGAAACGTGGGAGTGTCAGACTACATGCTGACGCATGGGTCAGTGCCAGCGTACGGGCCTGGAGTAGGCTACAGCGTAGGGTAAGGTGTAGGGCTGGTGGTGGGTTTCCGTTCCGGGCTAGGGTTAGGGTTAGGGAACGGCAAGGCTTAGGGCACAGGTGAGGGTACGGAAACGTGGGAGGGTCAGGCTACGTGCTGATGCACGGGTCAGGCCAGCGTACTGGCCAGGTGTAGGCTACTGCTTGTGGGTAAGGTGTAGGGCTGGTGGTGTGTTTCCGTTCCGGGCTAGGGTTAGGGTTAGGGAACGGCAAGGCTTAGGGCACAGGTGAGGGTACGGAAACGTGGGAGGGTCAGGCTACGTGCTGACGCACGTGTCAGTGCCAGCGTACTGGCCAGGTGTAGGCTACGGCTTGGGGGTAAGTTGTAGGGCTGGTGGTGGGTTTCCGTTCCGGGCTAGGGTTAGGGGTAGGGAACGGCAAGGCTTAGGGCACAGGTGAGGGTACGGAAACGTGGGAGGGTCAGACTACTTGCTGACGCATGGGTCAGTGCCAGCGTACGGGCCTGGAGTAGGCTACAGCGTAGGGTAAGGTGTAGGGCTGGTGGTGGGTTTCCGTTCCGGGCTAGGGTTAGGGTTAGGGAACGGCAAGGCTTAGGGCACAGGTGAGGGTATAGAAACGTGGGAGGGTCAGGCTACGTGCTGACGCATGGGTCAGTGCCAGCGTACGGGCCAGGAGTAGGCTACGGCTTGGGGGTAAGGTGTAGGGCTGGCGGGGGGTTTCCGTTCCGGGCTAGGGTTGGGGTTAGGGAACGGCAAGGCTTAGGGCACAGGTGAGGGTACAGAAACGTGGGAGGGTCAGGCTACGTGCTGACGCACGGTCAGTGCCAGCGTACGGGCCAGGAGTAGGCTACGGCTTGGGGGTAAGTTGTAGGGCTGGTGGTGGTTTTCCGTTCCGGGCTAGGGTTAGGGTTAGGGAACGGCAAGGCTTAGGGCACAGGTGAGGGTACGGCAACGTGGGAGGGTCAGGCTACGTGCTGACGCACGGGTCATTGCCAGCGTACGGGCCAGGAGTAGGCTACGGCGTAGGGTAAGGTGTAGTGCTGGTGGTGGGTTTCCGTTCCGGGCTAGGGTTAGGGTTAGGGAACGGCAAGGCTTAGGGCACAGGTGAGGGTATGGAAACGTGGGAGGGTCAGGCTACGTGGTGACGCACGGGTCAGTGCCAGCGTACGGGCCAGGAGTAGGCTAAGGTGTAGGGTAATGTGTAGGGCTGGTGGTGGGTTTCCGTTCCGGGCTAGGGTTAGGGTTAGGGAACGGCAAGGCTTAGGGCACAGGTGAGGGTACAGAAACGTGGGAGGGTGAGGCTACGTGCTGATGCACGGGTCAGTGCCAGCGTACCGGCCAGGTGTAGGCTACGGCTTGTGGGTAAGGTGTAGGGCTTGTGGTGGGTTTCCATTCCGGGCTAGGTTTAGGGTTAGGGAACGGCAAGGCTTAGGGCACAGGTGAGGGTACAGAAACGTGGGAGGGTCAGGCTACGTGCTGACGCACGGGTCAGTGCCAGCGTACGGGCCAGGAGTAGGCTACGGCTTGGGGGTAAGGTGTAGGGCTGGTGGTGGGTTTCCGTTCCGGGCTAGGGTTAGGGTTAGGGAACGGCAAGGCTTAGGGCACAGGTGAGGGTACGGAAACGTGGGAGGGTCAGGCTACGTGCTGACGCACGGGTCAGTGCCAGCGTACGGGCCAGGAGTAGGCTACAGCGTAGGGTAAGGTGTAGGGCTGGTGGTGGGTTTCCGTTCCGGGCTAGGGTTAGGGTTAGGGAACGGCAAGGCTTAGGGCACAGGTGAGGGTACAGAAACGTGGGAGGGTCAGGCTACGTGCTGATGCACGGGTCAGTGCCAGCGTACGGGCCAGGAGTAGGCTACGGTGTAGGGTAAAGTGTAGGGCTGGTGGTGGGTTTCCGTTCCGTGCTAGGGTTAGGGTTAGGGAACGGCAAGGCTTAGGGCACAGGTGAGGGTACGGAAACGTAGGAGGGTCAGGCTACATGCTGACGCACGGGTCAGTGCCAGCGTACGGGCCAGGAGTAGGCTACGGCGAAGGGTAAGGTGTAGGGCTGGTGGTGGGTTTCCGTTCCGGGCTAGGGTTAGGGTTAGGGAACGGCAAGGCTTAGGGCACAGGTGAGTGTACGGAAACGTGGGAGGGTCAGGCTACGTGCTGACGCACGGGTCAGTTCCAGCGTACGGGCCAGGAGTAGGCTACAGCTTAGGGCTAAGTTGTAGGGCTGGTGGTGGGTTTCCGTTCGGGGCTAGCGTTAGGGTTAGGGAACGGCAAGGCTTAGGGCACAGGTGAGGGTACGGAAACGTGGGAGGGTCAGGCTACGTGCTGATGCACGGGTCAGTGCCAGCGTACGGGCCAGGAGTAGGCTGCGGTGTAGGGTAAGGTGTAGGGCTAGTGGTGGGTTTCCGTTCAGTGCTAGGGTTAGGGTTAGGGAACGGCAAGGCTTAGGGCACAGGTGAGGGTACGGAAACGTAGTAGGGTCAGGCTACGTGCTGACGCACGGGTCAGTGCCTGCGTACGGGCCAGGAGTAGGCTACGGCTTGGGGGTAAGCTGTA
Organism: Mesoplodon mirus; assembly: GCF_964341445.2. NCBI lineage: Eukaryota > Metazoa > Chordata > Mammalia > Artiodactyla > Ziphiidae > Mesoplodon > Mesoplodon mirus. The sequence goes on along the minus strand of NW_028295511.1, from coordinate 293,619 downwards.
GGGCTGGTGGTGGGTTTCCGTTCCGGGCTAGGGTTAGGGTTAGGGAACGGCAAGGCTTAGGGCACAGGTGAGGGTACGGAAACGTGGGAGGGTCAGGCTACGTGCTGACGCACGGGTCAGTGCCAGCGTACCGGCCAGGTGTAGGCTACGGCTTGTGGGTAAGCTGTAGGGCTGGTGGTGGGTTTCCGTTCCGGGCTAGGGTTAGGGTTAGGGAACGGCAAGGCTTAGGGCACAGGTGAGGGTACGGAAACGTGGGAGGGTCAGGCTACGTGCTGATGCACGGGTCAGTGCCAGCCTACGGGCCAGGAGTAGGCTACGTCGTAGGTAAGGTGTAGGGCTGGTGGTGGGTTTCCGTTCCGGGCTAGTGTAAGGGTTAGGGAACGGCAAGGCTTAGGGCACAGGTGAGGGTACGGAAATGTGGGAGGGTCAGGCTACGTGCTGACGCATGTGTCAGTGCCAGCGTACGGGCCAGGAGTAGGCTACGGTGTAGGGTAAGGTGTAGGGCTGGTGGTGGGCTTCCTTTCAATGCTAGGGTTAGGGTTAGGGAACGGCAAGGCTAAGAGCACAGGTGAGGGTACGGAAACGTGGGAGGGTCAGGCTACGTGCTGACACACGGGTCAGTGCCAGCGTACGGGCCAGGAGTAGGCTACGGCTTGGGGGTAAGGTTTAGGGCTGGTGGTGGGTTTCCGTTCCGGGCTAGGGTTAGGGTTAGGAACGGCAAGGCTTAGGGCACAGGTGAGGGTACGGAAACGTGGGAGGGTCAGGCTACGTGCTGACGCACGGGTCAGTGCCAGCGTACCGGCCAGGTATAGGCTACGGCTTGTGGGTAAGATGAAGGGCTGGTGGTGGGTTTCAGTTCCGGGCTAGGGTTAGGGTTAGGGAACGGCAAGGCTTAGGGCACAGGTGAGGGTACGGAAACGTGGGAGGGTCAGGCTACCTGCTGGCGAATGGGTCAGTGCCAGCGTACGGGCCAGGAGTAGGCTACGACTTCGGGGTATGGTGCAGGGGTGGCGGTGGGTTTCCGTTCCGGGCTAGGGTTACGGTTAGGGAACGGCAAGGCTTATGGCACAGGTGAGGGTACAGAAACGTGGGAGGGTCAGGCTACGTGCTGACTCACGGGTCAGTGCCAGCGTACGGGCCAGGAATAGGGTACGGCTTGGGGGTAAGTTGTAGGGCTGGTGGTGGGTTTCCGTTCCGGGCTAGGGTTAGGGTTAGGGAACGGCAAGGCTTAGGGCACAGGTGAGGGTACGGAAACGTGGGAGGGTCAGGCTACGTGCTGACGCACGGGTCAGTGCCAGCGTACGGGCCAGGATTAGGCTACGGCGTAGGGTAAGGTGTAGGGCTGGTGGTGGGTTTCCGTTCCGGGCTAGGGTTAGGGTTAGGGAACGGCAAGGCTTAGGGCACAGGTGAGGTTATGGAAACGTGGGAGGGTCAGGCTACGTGGTGACGCACGGGTCAGTGCCAGCGTACGGGCCAGGAGTAGGCTAAGGTGTAGGGTAAGGTGTAGGGCTTGTGGTGGGTTTCCGTTCCGGGCTAGGGTTAGGGTTAGGGAACGGCAAGCCTTAGGGCACAGGTGAGGGTACGGAAACGTGGGAGGGTCTGGCTACGTGCTGATGCACGGGTCAGTGCCAGCGTACCGGCCAGGTGTAGGCTACGGCTTGTGGGTAAGGTGTAGGGCTGGTGGTGGGTTTCCATTCCGGGCTAGGTTTAGGGTTAGGGAACGGCAAGGCTTAGGGCACAGGTGAGGGTACAGAAACGTGGGAGGGTCAGGCTACGTGCTGACGCACGGGTCAGTGCCAGCGTACGGGCCAGGAGTAGGCTACGGCGTAGGGTAAGGTGTAGGGCTGGTGGTGGGTTTCCGTTCCGGGCTAGGGTTAGGGTTAGGGAACGGCAAGGCTGAGGGCACAGGTGAGGGTACGGAAACGTGGGAGGGTCAGGCTACGTGCTGACGCACGGGTCAGTGCCAGCGTACGGGCCAGGAGTAGGCTACGGCGTAGGGTAAGGTGTAGGGCTGGTGGTGGGTTTCCGTTCCGGGCTAGGGTTAGGGTTAGGGAACGGCAAGGCTTAGTGCATAGGTGAGGGTACGGAAACGTGGGAGGGTCAGGCTACGTGCTGATGCACGGGTCAGTGCCAGCGTACCGGCCAGGTGTAGGCTACTGCTTGTGGGTAAGTTGTAGGGCTGGTGGTGGGTTCCCGTTCCGGGCTAGGGTTAGGGTTAGGGAACGGCAAGGCTTAGGGCACAGGTGAGGGTACGGAAACGTGGGAGGGTCAGGCTACGTGCTGACGCACATGTCAGTGCCAGCGTACGGGCCAGGTGTAGGCTACGGCTTGGGGGTAAGTTGTAGGGCTGGTGGTGGGTTTCCGTTCTGGGCTAGGCTTAGGGTTAGGGAACGGCAAGGCTTAGGGCACAGGTGAGGGTACGGAAACGTGGGAGGGTCAGGCTACGTGCTGACGCACGGGTCAGTGCCAGCCTACGGGCCTGGAGTAGGCTACAGCGTAGGGTAAGGTGTAGGGCTGCTGGTGGGTTTCCGTTCAGGGCTAGGGTTAGGGTTAGGGAACGGCAAGGCTTAGGGCACAGGTGAGGGTACAGAAACGTGGGAGGGTCAGGCTACGTGCTGACGCATGAGTCAGTGCCAGCGTACGGGCCAGGAGTAGGCTACGGCTTGGGGGTAAGGTGTAGGGCTGGAGGTGGGTTTCCGTTCCGGGCTAGGGTTAGGGTTAGGGAACGGCAAGGCTTAGGGCACAGGTGAGGGTACAGAAACGTGGGAGGGTCAGGCTACGTGCTGACTCACGGGTCAGTGCCAGCGTACGGGCCAGGAGTAGGCTACGGCTTGGGGGTAAGGTGTAGGGCTGGTGGTGGGTTTCCGTTCCGGGCTAGGGTTAGGGTTAGGGAACGGCAAGGCTTAGGGCACAGGTGAGGGTACGGAAACGTGGGAGGGTCAGGCTACGTGCTGACGCACGGGTCAGTGCCAGCGTACGGGCCAGGAGTAGGCTACAACGTAGGGTAAGGTGTAGGGCTGGTGGTGGGTTTCCGTTCTGGGCTAGGGTTAGGGTTAGGGAACGGCAAGGCTTAGGCCACAGGTGAGGGTACGGAAACGTGGGAGGGTCAGGCTACGTGCTGACGCACGGGTCAGTGCCAGCGTACCGGCCAGGAGTAGGCTACGGCTTGGGGGTAAGCTTTAGGGCTGGTGGTGGGTTTCCGTTCCGGGCTAGGGTTAGGGTTAGGGAACGGCAAGGCTTAGGGCACAGGTGAGGGTACGGAAACGTGGGAGGGTGAGGCTACGTGCTGATGCATGGGTCAGTGCCAGCGTACCGGCCAGGTGTAGGCTACGGCTTGTGGGTAAGGTGTAGGGCTGGTGGTGGGTTTCCATTCCGGGCTAGGTTTAGGGTTAGGGAACGGCAAGGCTTAGGGCACAGGTGAGGGTACAGAAACGTGGGAGGGTCAGGCTACGTGCTGACGCACGGGTCAGTGCCAGCGTACGGGCCAGGAGTAGGCTACGGCTTGGGGGTAAGGTGTAGGGCTGGTGGTGGGTTTCCGTTCCGGGCTAGGGTTAGGGTTAGGGAACGGCAAGGCTTAGGGCACAGGTGAGGGTACGGAAACGTGGGAGGGTCAGGCTACGTGCTGACGCACGGGTCAGTGCCAGCGTACGGGCCAGGATTAGGCTACGGCGTAGGGTAAGGTGTAGGGCTGGTGGTGGGTTTCCGTTCCGGGCTAGGGTTAGGGTTAGGGAACGGCAAGGCTTAGGGCACAGGTGAGGGTACAGAAACGTGGGAGGGTCAGGCTACGTGCTGATGCACGGGTCAGTGCCAGCGTACGGGCCAGGAGTAGGCTACGGTGTAGGGTAAAGTGTAGGGCTGGTGGTGGGTTTCCGTTCCGTGCTAGGGTTAGTGTTAGGGAACGGCAAGGCTTAGGGCACAGGTGAGGGTACGGAAACGTAGGAGGGTCAGGCTACATGCTGACGCACGGGTCAGTGCCAGCGTACGGGCCAGGAGTAGGCTACGGCGAAGGGTAAGGTGTAGGGCTGGTGGTGGGTTTCCGTTCCGGGCTAGGGTTAGGGTTAGGGAACGGCAAGGCTTAGGGCACAGGTGAGTGTACGGAAACGTGGGAGGGTCAGGCTACGTGCTGACGCACGGGTCAGTTCCAGCGTACGGGCCAGGAGTAGGCTACGGCTTAGGGCTAAGTTGTACGGCTGGTGGTGGGTTTCCGTTCCGGGCTAGCGTTAGGGTTAGGGAACGGCAAGGCTTAGGGCACAGGTGAGGGTACGGAAACGTGGGAGGGTCAGGCTACGTGCTGATGCACGGGTCAGTGCCAGCGTACGGGCCAGGAGTAGGCTGCGGTGTAGGGTAAGGTGTAGGGCTGGTGGTGGGTTTCCGTTCCGTGCTAGGGTTAGGGTTAGGGAACGGCAAGGCTTAGGGCACAGGTGAGGGTACGGAAACGTAGGAGGGTCAGGCTACGTGCTGACGCACGGGTCAGTGCCAGCGTACGGGCCAGGTGTAGGCTACGGCTTGTGGGTAAGCTGTAGGGCTGGTGGTGGGTTTCCGTTCCGGGCTAGGGTTAGGGTTAGGGAACGGCAAGGCTTAGGGCACAGGTGAGGGTACGGAAACGTGGGAGGGTCAGGCTACGTGCTGACGCACGGGTCAGTGCCAGCGTACGGGCCATGAGTAGGCTACGGCGTAGGGTAAGGTGTAGGGCTGGTGGTGGGTTTCCGTTCCGGGCTAGGGTTAGGGTTAGGGAACGGCGAGGCTTAGGGCACAGGTGAGGGTACGGAAACGTGGGAGGGTCAGGCTACGTGCTGATGCACGGGTCAGTGCCAGCGTACGGGCCAGGAGTAGGCTACTTCGTCGGTAAGGTGTAGTGCTGGTGGTGGGTTTCCGTTCCAGGCTAGGGTTAGGGTTAGGGAACGGCAAGTCTTAGTGCACAGTTGAGGACACGGAAACGTGGGAGGGTCAGGCTACGTGGTGACGCACGGGTCAGTGCCATCGTACGGGCCATGAGTAGGCTACGGCTTGGGGGTAAGGTGTAGGGCTGGTGGTGGGTTTCCATTCCGGGCTAGGTTTAGGGTTAGGGAACGGCAAGGCTTAGGGCACAGGTGAGGGTACGGAAACGGGGGAGGGTCAGGCTATGTGCTGACGCACGGGTCAGTGCCAGCGTACGGGCCAGGAGTAGGCTACGGTGTAGGGTAAGGTGTAGGGCTGGTGGTGGGCTTCCTTTCAATGCTAGGGTTAGGGTTTGGGAACGGCAAGGCTAAGAGCACAGGTGAGGGTACGGAAACGTGGGAGGGTCAGGCTACGTGCTGACACACGGGTCAGTGCCAGCGTACGGGCCAGGAGTAGGCTACGGCTTGGGGGTAAGTTGTAGGGCTGGTGGTGGGTTTCCGTTCCGGGCTAGGGTTAGGGTTAGGGAACGGCAAGGCTTAGGGCACAGGTGAGGGTACGGAAACGTGGGAGGGTCAGGCTACGTGGTGACGCACGGGTCTGTGCCAGCGTACCGGCCAGGTATAGGCTACGGCTTGTGGGTAAGGTGAAGGGCTGGTGGTGGGTTTCCGTTCCGGGTTAGGGTTAGGGTTAGGGAACGGCAAGGCTTAGGGCACAGGTGAGGGTACAGAAACGTGGGAGGGTCAGGCTACGTGCTGACGCATGGGTCAGTGCCAGCGTACGGGCCAGGAGTAGGCTACGGCTTGGGGGTAAGGTGTAGGGCTGGCGGTGGGTTTCCGTTCCGGGCTAGGGTTAGGGTTAGGGAACGGCAAGGCTTAGGGCACAGGTGAGGGTACAGAAACGTGGGAGGGTCAGGCTACCTGCTGGCGAATGGGTCAGTGCCAGCGTACGGGCCAGGAGTAGGCTACGGCTTGGGGGTATGGTGCAGGGGTGGCGGTGGGTTTCCGTTCCGGGCTAGGGTTACGGTTAGGGAACGGCAAGGCTTATGGCACAGGTGAGGGTACAGAAACGTGGGAGGGTCAGGCTACGTGCTGACTCACGGGTCAGTGCCAGTGTACGGGCCAGGAGTAGGCTACGGCTTGGGGGTAAGGTGTAGGGCTGGTGGTGGGTTTCCGTTCCGGGCTAGGGTTAGGGTTAGGGAACGGCAAGGCTTAGGGCACAGGTGAGGGTACGGAAACGTGGGAGGGTCAGGCTACGTGCTGACTCACGGGACAGTGCCAGCGTAAGGGCCAGGAGTAGGCTACAACGTAGGGTAAGGTGTAGGGCTGGTGGTGGGTTTCCGTTCTGGGCTAGGGTTAGGGTTAGGGAACGGCAAGGCTTAGTGCACAGGTGAGGGTACGGAAACGTGGGAGGGTCAGGCTACGTGCTGACGCACGGGTCAGTGCCAGCGTACCGGCCAGGAGTAGGCTACGGCTTGGGGGTAAGCTGTAGGGCTGGTCGTGGGTTTCCGTTCCGGGCTATGGTTAGGGATAGGGAACGGCAAGACTTAGGGCACAGGTGAGGGTACGGAAACGTGGGAGGGTCAGGCTACGTGCTGACGCACGGGTCAGTGCCAGCGTACGGGCCAGGAGTAGGCTACGGCTTGGGGGTAAGGTGTAGGGCTGGTGGTGGGTTTCCGTTCCGGGCTAGGGTTAGGGTTAGGGAACGGCAAGGCTTAGGGCACAGGTGAGGGTACGGAAACGTGGGAGGGTCAGCCTACGTGCTGACGCCCGGGTCAGTGCCAGCGTACGGGCCAGGAATAGGGTACGGCGTGGGGGTAAGTTGTAGGGCTGGTGGTGGGTTTCCGTTCCGGGCTAGGGTTAGGGTTAGGGAACGGCAAGGCTTAGGGCACAGGTGAGGGTACGGAAACGTGGGAGGGTCAGGCTACGTGCTGACGCACGGGTCAGTGCCAGCGTACGGGCCAGGATTAGGCTACGGCATAGGGTAAGGTGTAGGGCTGGTGGTGGGTTTCCGTTCCGGGCTAGGGTTAGGGTTAGGGAACGGCAAGGCTTAGGGCACAGGTGAGGTTATGGAAACGTGGGAGGGTCAGGCTACGTGGTGACGCACGGGTCAGTGCCAGCGTACGGGCCAGGAGTAGGCTAAGGTGTAGGGTAAGGTGTAGGGCTTGTGGTGGGTTTCCGTTCCGGGCTAGGGTTAGGGTTAGGGAACGGCAAGGCTTAGGGCACAGGTGAGGGTACGGAAACGTGGGAGGGTCTGGCTACGTGCTGATGCACGGGTCAGTGCCAGCGTACCGGCCAGGTGTAGGCTACGGCTTGTGGGTAAGGTGTAGGGCTGGTGGTGGGTTTCCATTCCGGGCTAGGTTTAGGGTTAGGGAACGGCAAGGCTTAGGGCACAGGTGAGGGTACAGAAACGTGGGAGGGTCAGGCTACGTGCTGACGCACGGGTCAGTGCCAGCGTACGGGCCAGGAGTAGGCTACGGCGTAGGGTAAGGTGTAGGGCTGGTGGTGGGTTTCCGTTCCGGGCTAGGGTTAGGGTTAGGGAACGGCAAGGCTGAGGGCACAGGTGAGGGTACGGAAACGTGGGAGGGTCAGGCTACGTGCTGACGCACGGGTCAGTGCCAGCGTACGGGCCAGGAGTAGGCTACGGCGTAGGGTAAGGTGTAGGGCTGGTGGTGGGTTTCCGTTCCGGGCTAGGGTTAGGGTTAGGGAACGGCAAGGCTTAGTGCATAGGTGAGGGTACGGAAACGTGGGAGGGTCAGGCTACGTGCTGATGCACGGGTCAGTGCCAGCGTACCCGCCAGGTGTAGGCTACTGCTTGTGGGTAAGTTGTAGGGCTGGTGGTGGGTTCCCGTTCCGGGCTAGGGTTAGGGTTAGGGAACGGCAAGGCTTAGGGCACAGGTGAGGGTACGGAAACGTGGGAGGGTCAGGCTACGTGCTGACGCACATGTCAGTGCCAGCGTACAGGCCAGGTGTAGGCTACGGCTTGGGGGTAAGTTGTAGGGCTGGTGGTGGGTTTCCGTTCTGGGCTAGGCTTAGGGTTAGGGAACGGCAAGGCTTAGGGCACAGGTGAGGGTACGGAAACGTGGGAGGGTCAGGCTACGTGCTGACGCACGGGTCAGTGCCAGCCTACGGGCCTGGAGTAGGCTACAGCGTAGGGTAAGGTGTAGGGCTGCTGGTGGGTTTCCGTTCCGGGCTAGGGTTAGGGTTAGGGAACGGCAAGGCTTAGGGCACAGGTGAGGGTACAGAAACGTGGGAGGGTCAGGCTACGTGCTGACGCATGGGTCAGTGCCAGCGTACGGGCCAGGAGTAGGCTACGGCTTGGGGGTAAGGTGTAGGGCTGGTGGTGGGTTTCCGTTCCGGGCTAGGGTTAGGGTTAGGGAACGGCAAGGCTTAGGGCACAGGTGAGGGTACGGAAACGTGGGAGGGTCAGGCTACGTGCTGACGCACGGGTCAGTGCCAGCGTACGGGCCAGGAGTAGGCTACGGCGTAGGGTAAGGTGTAGGGCTGGTGGTGGGTTTCCGTTCCGGGCTAGGGTTAGGGTTAGGGAACGGCAAGGCTTAGGGCACAGGTGAGGGTACGGAAACGTGGGAGGGTCAGGCTACGTGCTGATGCACGGATCAGTGCCAGCGTACCGGCCAGGTGTAGGCTACTGCTTGTGGTTAAGTTGTAGGGCTGGTGGTGGGTTGCCGTTCCGGGCTAGGGTTAGCGTTAGGGAACGGCAAGGCTTAGGGCACAGGTGAGGGTACGGAAACGTGGGAGGGTCAGGCTATGTGCTGACGCACGGGTCAGTGCCAGCGTACGGGCCAGGAGTAGGTTACGGCTTGGGGGTAAGTTGTAGGGCTGGTGGTGGGTTTCCGTTCCGGGCTAGGGTTAGGGTTAGGGAACGGCAAGGCTTAGGGCACAGGTGAGGGTACGGAAACGTGGGAGGGTCAGGCTACGTGCTGACGCACGGGTCAGTGCCAGCGTACGGGCCAGGAGTAGGCTACGGCGTAGGGTAAGGTGTAGGGTTGGTGGTGGGTTTCCGTTCCGTGCTAAGGTTAGGGTTAGGGAACGGCAAGGCTTAGGGCACAGGTGAGGGTACGGAAACGTGGGAGGGTCAGGCTACGTGCTGACGCACGGGTCAGTGCCAGCGTACGGGCCAGGAGTAGGCTACGGCATAGGGTAAGGTGTAGGGCTGGTGGTGGGTTTCCGTTCCGGGCTAGGCTTAGGGTTAGGGAACGGCAAGGCTTAGGGCACAGGTGAGGGTATGGAAACGTGGGAGGGTACGGCTACGTGGTGACGCACGGGTCAGTGCCAGCGTACGGGCCAGGAGTTGGCTAAGGTGTAGGGTAAGGTGTAGGGCTTGTGGTGGGTTTCCGTTCCGGGCTAGGGTTAGGGTTAGGGAACGGCAAGGCTTAGGGCACAGGTGAGGGTACGGAAACGTGGGAGGGTCAGGCTACGTGCTGATGCACGGGTCAGTGCCAGCGTAACGGCCAGGTGTAGGCTACGGCTTGTGGGTAAGGTGTAGGGCTGGTGGTGGGTTTCCATTCCGGGCTAGGTTTAGGGTTAGGGAACGGCAAGGCTTAGGGCACAGGTGAGGGTACAGAAACGTGGGAGGGTCAGGCTACGTGCTGACGCACGGGTCAGTGCCAGCGTACGGGCCAGGAGTAGGCTACGGCTTGGGGGTAAGTTGTAGGGCTGGTGGTGGTTTTCCGTTCCGGGCAAGGGTTAGGGTTATGGAACGGCAAGGCTTAGGGCACAGGTGAGGGTACGGAAACGTGGGAGGGTCAGGCTACGTGCTGACGCACGGGTCAGTGCCAGCGTACGGGCCAGGAGTAGGCTACGGCATAGGGTAAGGTGTAGGGCTGGTGGTGGGTTTCCGTTCCGGGCTAGGGTTAGGGTTAGGGAACGGCAAGGCTTAGGGCACAGGTGAGGGTATGGAAACGTGGGAGGGTCCGGCTACGTGGTGACGCAAGGGTCAGTGCCAGCGTACGGGCCAGGAGTAGGCTAAGGTGTAGGGTAAGGTGTAGGCCTTGTGGTGGGTTTCCGTTCCGGGCTAGGGTTAGGGTTAGGGAACAGCAAGGCTTAGGGCACAGGTGAGGGTACGGAAACGTGGGAGGGTCAGGCTACGTGCTGATGCACGGGTCAGTGCCAGCGTAACGGCCAGGTGTAGGCTACGGCTTGTGGGTAAGGTGTAGGGCTGGTGGTGGGTTTCCATTCCGGGCTAGGTTTAGGGTTAGGGAACGGCAAGGCTTAGGGCACAGGTGAGGGTACAGAAACGTGGGAGGGTCAGGCTACGTGCTGACGCACGGGTCAGTGCCAGCGTACGGGCCAGGAGTAGGCTACGGCGTAGGGTAAGGTGTAGGGCTGGTGGTGGGTTTCCGTTCCGGGCTAGGGTTAGGGTTAGGGAACGGCAAGGCTGAGGGCACAGGTGAGGGTACGGAAACGTGGGAGGGTCAGGCTACGTGCTGACGCACGGGTCAGTGCCAGCGTACGGGCCAGGAGTAGGCTACGGCGTAGGGTAAGGTGTAGGGCTGGTGGTGGGTTTCCGTTCCGGGCTAGGGTTAGGGTTAGGGAACGGCAAGGCTTAGGGCACAGGTGAGGGTACGGAAACGTGGGAGGGTCAGGCTACGTGCTGATGCACGGGTCAGTGCCAGCGTACCGGCCAGGTGTAGGCTACTGCTTGTGGTTAAGTTGTAGGGCTGGTGGTGGGTTCCCGTTCCGGGCTAGGGTTAGCGTTAGGGAACGGCAAGGCTTAGGGCACAGGTGAGGGTACGGAAACGTGGGAGGGTCAGGCTATGTGCTGACGCACGTGTCAGTGCCAGCGTACGGGCCAGGAGTAGGTTACGGCTTGGGGGTAAGTTGTAGGGCTGGTGGTGGGTTTCCGTTCCGGGCTAGGGTTAGGGTTAGGGAACGGCAAGGCTTAGGGCACAGGTGAGGGTACGGAAACGTGGGAGGGTCAGGCTATGTGCTGACGCACGGGTCAGTGCCAGCGTACGGGCCAGGAGTAGGCTACGGCTTGGGGGTAAGTTGTAGGGCTGGTGGTGATTTTCCGTTCCGGGCAAGGGTTAGGGTTAGGGAACGGCAAGGCTTAGGGCACAGGTGAGGGTACGGAAACGTGGGAGGGTCAGGCTACGTGCTGACGCACGGGTCAGTGCCAGCGTACGGGCCAGGAGTAGGCTACGGCATAGGGTAAGGTGTAGGGCTGGTGGTGGGTTTCCGTTCCGGGCTAGGGTTAGGGTTAGGGAACGGCAAGGCTTAGGGCACAGGTGAGGGTATGGAAACGTGGGAGGGTCCGGCTACGTGGTGACGCAAGGGTCAGTGCCAGCGTACGGGCCAGGAGTAGGCTAAGGTGTAGGGTAAGGTGTAGGGCTTGTGGTGGGTTTCCGTTCCGGGCTAGGGTTAGGGTTAGGGAACAGCAAGGCTTAGGGCACAGGTGAGGGTACGGAAACGTGGGAGGGTCAGGCTACGTGCTGATGCACGGGTCAGTGCCAGCGTAACGGCCAGGTGTAGGCTACGGCTTGTGGGTAAGGTGTAGGGCTGGTGGTGGGTTTCCATTCCGGGCTAGGGTTAGGGTTAGGGAACGGCAAGGCTTAGGGCACAGGTGAGGGTACAGAAACGTGGGAGGGTCAGGCTACGTGCTGACGCACGGGTCAGTGCCAGCGTACGGGCCAGGAGTAGGCTACGGCGTAGGGTAAGGTGTAGGGCTGGTGGTGGGTTTCCGTTCCGGGCTAGGGTTAGGGTTAGGGAACGGCAAGGCTGAGGGCACAGGTGAGGGTACGGAAACGTGGGAGGGTCAGGCTACGTGCTGACGCACGGGTCAGTGCCAGCGTACGGGCCAGGAGTAGGCTACGGCGTAGGGTAAGGTGTAGGGCTGGTGGTGGGTTTCCGTTCCGGGCTAGGGTTAGGGTTAGGGAACGGCAAGGCTTAGGGCACAGGTGAGGGTACGGAAACGTGGGAGGGTCAGGCTACGTGCTGATGCACGGGTCAGTGCCAGCGTACCGGCCAGGTGTAGGCTACTGCTTGTGGTTAAGTTGTAGGGCTGGTGGTGGGTTCCCGTTCCGGGCTAGGGTTAGCGTTAGGGAACGGCAAGGCTTAGGGCACAGGTGAGGGTACGGAAACGTGGGAGGGTCAGGCTATGTGCTGACGCACGGGTCAGTGCCAGCGTACGGGCCAGGAGTAGGTTACGGCTTGGGGGTAAGTTGTAGGGCTGGTGGTGGGTTTCCGTTCCGGGCTAGGGTTAGGGTTAGGGAACGGCAAGGCTTAGGGCACAGGTGAGGGTACGGAAACGTGGGAGGGTCAGGCTACGTGCTGACGCACGGGTCAGTGCCAGCGTACGGGCCAGGAGTAGGCTACGGCGTAGGGTAAGGTGTAGGGTTGGTGGTGGGTTTCCGTTCCGTGCTAGGGTTAGGGTTAGGGAACGGCAAGGCTTAGGGCACAGGTGAGGGTACGGAAACGTGGGAGGGTCAGGCTACGTGCTGACGCACGGGTCAGTGCCAGCGTACGGGCCAGGAGTAGGCTACGGCATAGGGTAAGGTGTAGGGCTGGTGGTGGGTTTCCGTTCCGGGCTAGGCTTAGGGTTAGGGAACGGCAAGGCTTAGGGCACAGGTGAGGGTATGGAAACGTGGGAGGGTACGGCTACGTGGTGACGCACGGGTCAGTGCCAGCGTACGGGCCAGGAGTAGGCTAAGGTGTAGGGTAAGGTGTAGGGCTTGTGGTGGGTTTCCGTTCCGGGCTAGGGTTAGGGTTAGGGAACGGCAAGGCTTAGGGCACAGGTGAGGGTACGGAAACGTGGGAGGGTCAGGCTACGTGCTGATGCACGGGTCAGTGCCAGCGTAACGGCCAGGTGTAGGCTACGGCTTGTGGGTAAGGTGTAGGGCTGGTGGTGGGTTTCCATTCCGGGCTAGGTTTAGGGTTAGGGAACGGCAAGGCTTAGGGCACAGGTGAGGGTACAGAAACGTGGGAGGGTCAGGCTACGTGCTGACGCACGGGTCAGTGCCAGCGTACGGGCCAGGAGTAGGCTACGGCGTAGGGTAAGGTGTAGGGCTGGTGGTGGTTTTCCGTTCCGGGCTAGGGTTAGGGTTAGGGAACGGCAAGGCTTAGGGCACAGGTGAGGGTACGGAAACGTGGGAGGGTCAGGCTACGTGCTGATGCACGGGTCAGTGCCAGCGTACCGGCCAGGTGTAGGCTACTGCTTGTGGTTAAGTTGTAGGGCTGGTGGTGGGTTCCCATTCCGGGCTAGGGTTAGGGTTAGGGAACGGCAAGGCTTAGGGCACAGGTGAGGGTACGGAAACGTGGGAGGGTCAGGCTACGTGCTGACGCACATGTCAGTGCCAGCGTACAGGCCAGGTGTAGGCTACGGCTTGGGGGTAAGGTTTAGGGCTGGTGGTGGGTTTCCATTCTGGGCTAGGCTTAGGGTTAGGGAACGGCAAGGCTTAGGGCACAGGTGAGGGTACGGAAACGTGGGAGGGTCAGACTACGTGCTGACGCACGGGTCAGTGCCAGCCTACGGGCCTGGAGTAGGCTACAGCGTAGGGTAAGGTGTAGGGCTGCTGGTGGGTTTCCGTTCCGGGCTAGGGTTAGGGTTAGGGAACGGCAAGGCTTAGGGCACAGGTGAGGGTACAGAAACGTGGGAGGGTCAGGCTACGTGCTGACGCATGGGTCAGTGCCAGCGTACGGGCCAGGAGTAGGCTACGGCTTGGGGGTAAGGTGTAGGGATGGCGGTGGGTTTCCGTTCCGGGCTAGGGTTAGGGTTAGGGAGCGGCAAGGCTTAGGGCACAGGTGAGGGTACAGAAACGTGGGAGGGTCAGGCTACGTGCTGACTCACGGGTCAGTGCCAGCGTACGGGCCAGGAGTAGGCTACGGCGTAGGGTAAGGTGTAGGGCTGGTGGTGGGTTTCCGTTCCGGGCTAGGGTTAGTGTTAGGGAACGGCAAGGCTGAGGGCACACGTGAGGGTACGGAAACGTGGGAGGGTCAGGCTACGTGCTGACGCACGGGTCAGTGCCAGCGTACGGGCCAGGAGTAGGGTACTGCGTATGGTAAGGTTTAGGGCTGGTGGTGGGTTTCCGTTCCGGGCTAGGGTTAGGGTTAGGGAACGGCAAGGCTTAGGGCACAGGTGAGGGTACGGAAACGTGGGAGGGTCAGGCTACGTGCTGATGCACGGGTCAGTGCCAGCGTACCGGCCAGGTGTAGGCTACTCCTTGTGGGTAAGGTGTAGGGCTGGTGGTGGGTTTCCGTTCTGGGCTAGGGTTAGGGTTAGGGAACGGCAAGGCTTAGGGCACAGGTGAGGGTACGGAAACGTGGGAGGGCCAGGCTACGTGCTGACGCACGGGTCAGTGCCAGCGTACGGGCCAGGAGTAGGCTACGGCGTAGGGTAAGGTGTAGGGCTGGTGGTCGGTTTCCATTCCGGGCTAGGGTTAGGGTTAGGGAACGGCAAGGCTTAGGGCACAGGTGAGGGTACAGAAACGTGGGAGGGTCAGGCTACGTGCTGACGCACGTGTCAGTGCCAGCGTACAGGCCAGGTGTAGGCTACGGCTTGGGGGTAAGGTGTAGGGCTGGTGGTGGGTTTCCGTTCCGGGCTAGGGTTAGGGTTAGGGAACGGCAAGGCTTAGGGCACAGGTGAGGGTACGGAAACGTGGGAGGGTCAGACTACGTGCTGACTCACGGGTCAGTGCCAGCGTACGGGCCAGGAGTAGGCTACAACGTAGGGTACGGTGTAGGGCTGGTGGTGGGTTTCCGTTCCGGGCTAGGGTTAGGGTTAGGGAACGGCAAGGCTTAGGGCACAGGTGAGGGTACAGAAACGTGGGAGGGTCAGGCTACCTGCTGACGCATGTGTCAGTGCCAGCGTACGGGCCAGGAGTAGGCTACGGCTTGGGGGTATGGGGCAGGGCTGGCAGTGGGTTTCCGTTCCGGGCTAGGGTTAGGGTTAGGGAACGGCAAGGCTTAGGGCACAGGTGAGGGTACAGAAACGTGGGAGGGTCAGGCTACGTGCGGACTCACGGGTCAGTGCCAGCGTACGGGCCAGGAGTAGGCTACGGCTTGGGGGTAAGGTGTAGGGCTGGTGGTGGGTTTCCGTTCCGGGCTAGGGTTAGGGTTAGGGAACGGCAAGGCTTAGGGCACAGGTGAGGGTACGGAAACGTGGGAGGGTCAGGCTACGTGCTGACTCACGGGTCAGTGCCAGCGTACGGGCCAGGAGTAGGCTACAACGTAGGGTAAGGTGTAGGGCTGGTGGTGGGTTTCCGTTCTGGGCTAGGGTTAGGGTTAGGGAACGGCAAGGCTTAGGGCACAGGTGAGGGTACGGAAACGTGGGAGGGTCAGGCTACGTGCTGACGCACGGGTCAGTGCCAGCGTACCGGCCAGGAGTAGGCTACGGCTTGGGGTAAGCTGTAGGGCTGGTCGTGGGTTTCCGTTCCGGGCTATGGTTAGGGATAGGGAACGGCAAGGCTTAGGGCACAGGTGAGGGTACGGAAACGTGGGAGGGTCAGGCTACGGGCTGACGCACGGGTCAGTGCCAGCGTACGGGCCAGGAGTAGGCTACGGCTTGGGGGTAAGTTGTAGGGCTGGTGGTGTGTTTCCGTTCAGGGCTAGGGTTAGGGTTAGGGAACGGCAAGGCTTAGGGCACAGGTGAGGGTACGGAAACGTGGGAGGGTCAGGCTACGTGCTGACGCACGGGTCAGTGCCAGCGTACGGGCCAGGAGTAGGCTACGGCATAGGGTAAGGTGTAGGGCTGGTGGTGGGTTTCCGTTCCGGGCTAGGGTTAGGGTTAGGGAACGGCAAGGCTTAGGGCACAGGTGAGGGTATGGAAACGTGGGGGGGTCCGGCTACGTGGTGACGCATGGGTCAGTGCCAGCGTACGGGCCAGGAGTAGGCTAAGGTGTAGGGTAAGGTGTATTGCTTTTGGTGGGTTTCCGTTCCGGGCTAGGGTTAGGGTTAGGGAACGGCAAGGCTTAGGGCACAGGTGAGGGTACGGAAACGTGGGAGGGTCAGGCTACGTGCTGATGCACGGGTCAGTGCCAGCGTACAGCTCAGGTGTAGGCTACGGCTTGTGGGTAAGGTGTAGGGCTGGTGGTGGGTTTCCATTCCGGGCTAGGTTTAGGGTTAGGGAACGGCAAGGCTTATGGCACAGGTGAGGGTACAGAAACGTGGGAGGGTCAGGCTACGTGCTGACGCACGGGTCAGTGCCAGCGTACGGGCCAGGAGTAGGCTACGGCGTAGGGTAAGGTGTAGGGCTGGTGGTGGGTTTCCGTTCCGGGCTAGGGTTAGGGTTAGGGAACGGCAAGGCTGAGGGCACAGGTGAGGGTACGGAAACGTGGGAGGGTCAGGCTACGTGCTGACGCACGGGTCAGTGCCAGCGTACGGGCCAGGAGTAGGCTACGGCGTAGGGTAAGGTGTAGGGCTGGTGGTCGGTTTCCGTTCCGGGCTAGGGTTAGGGTTAGGGAACGGCAAGGCTTAGGGCACAGGTGAGGGTACGGAAACGTGGGAGGGTCAGGCTACGTGCTGATGCACGGGTCAGTGCCAGCGTACCGGCCAGGTGTAGGCTACTGCTTGTGGTTAAGTTGTAGGGCTGGTGGTGGGTTCCCGTTCCGGGCTAGGGTTAGGGGTAGGGAACGGCAAGGCTTAGGGCACAGGTGAGGGTACGGAAACGTGGGAGGGTCAGGCTACGTGCTGACGCACATGTCAGTGCCAGCGTACAGGCCAGGTGTAGGCTACGGCTTGGGGGTAAGGTGTAGGGCTGGTGGTGGGTTTCCGTTCTGGGCTAGGCTTAGGGTTAGGGAACGGCAAGGCTTAGGGCACAGGTGAGGGTACATTAACGTGGGAGGGTCAGGCTACGTGCTGACTCACGGGTCAGTGCCAGCGTACGGGCCAGGAGTAGGCTACAACGTAGGGTAAGGTGTAGGGCTGGTGGTGGGTTTCCGTTCTGGGCTAGGGTTAGTGTTAGGGAACGGCAAGGCTTAGGGCACAGGTGAGGGTACGGAAACGTGGGAGGGTCAGGCTACGTGCTGACGCACGGGTCAGTGCCAGCGTACGGGCCAGGAGTAGGCTACAACGTAGGGTAAGGTGTAGGGCTGGTGGTGGGTTTCCGTTCTGGGCTAGGGTTAGGGTTAGGGAACGGCAAGGCTTAGGGCACAGGTGAGGGTACGGAAACGTGGGAGGGTCAGGCTACGTGCTCACGCACGGGTCAGTGCCAGCGTACCGGCCAGGAGTAGGCTACGGCTTGGGGGTAAGCTTTAGGGCTGGTGGTGTGTTTCCGTTCCGGGCTAGGGTTAGGGTTAGGGAACGCCAAGGCTTAGGGCACAGGTGAGGGTACGGAAACGTGGGAGGGTCAGGCTACGTGCTGACGCACGGGTCAGTGCCAGCGTACGGGCCAGGAGTAGGCTACGGCTTGGGGGTAAGTTGTAGGGCTGGTGGTGGGTTTCCGTTCCGGGCTAGGGTTAGGGTTAGGGAACGGCAAGGCTTAGGGCACAGGTGAGGGTACGGAAACGTGGGAGGGTCAGGCTACGTGCTGACGCACGGGTCAGTGCCAGCGTACGGGCAAGGACTAGGCTACGGCTTGGGGGAAAGTTGTAGGGCTGGTGATGGGTTTCCGTTCCGGGCTAGGGTTAGGGTTAGGGATCGGCAAGGCTTAGGGCACAGGTGAGGGTACAGAAACGTGGGAGGGTCAGGCTACGTGCTGATGCACGTGTCAGTGCCAGCGTACAGGCCAGGTGTAGGCTACGGCTTGGGGGTAAGTTGTAGGTCTGGTGGTGGGTTTCCGTTCCGGGCTAGGGTTAGGGTTAGGGAACGGCAAGGCTTAGGGCACAGGTGAGTGTATGGAAACGTGGGAGGGTCACACTACGTGCTGACGCATGGGTCAGTGCTAGCGTACGGGCCTGGAGTAGGCTACAGCGTAGGGTAAGGTGTAGGGCTGGTGGTGGGTTTCCGTTCCGGGCTAGGGTTAGGGTTAGGGAACGGCAAAGCTTAGGGCACAGGTGAGGGTACAGAAACGTGGGAGGGTCAGGCTACGTGCTGACGCATGGGTCAGTGCCAGCGTACGGGCCAGGAGTAGGCTACGGCTTGGGGGTAAGTTGTAGGGCTGGCGGTGGGTTTCCGTTCCGGGCTAGGGTTAGGGTTAGGGAACGGCAAGGCTTAGGGCACAGGTGAGGGTACAGAAACGTGGGAGGGTCAGGCTACGTGCTGACTCACGGGTCAGTGCCAGCGTACGTGCCAGGAGTAGGCTACGGCTTGGGGGTAAGGTGTAGGGCTGGTGGTGGGTTTCCGTTCCGGGCTAGGGTTAGGGTTAGGGAACGGCAAGGCTTAGGGCACAGGTGAGGGTACGGAAACGTGGGAGGGTCAGGCTACGTGCTGACGCACGGGTAAGTGCCAGCGTACGGGCCAGGAGTAGGCTACAACGTAGGGTAAGGATTAGGGCTGGTGGTGGGTTTCCATTCTGGGCTAGGGTTAGTGTTAGGGAACGGCAAGGCTTAGGGCACAGGTGAGGGTACGGAAACGTGGGAGGGTCAGGCTACGTGTTGACGCACGGGTCAGTACCAGCGTACCGGCCAGGAGTAGGCTACGGCGTAGGGTAAGGTTTAGGGCTGGTGGTGGGTTTCCATTCCGGGCTAGGGTTAGGGTTAGGGAACGGCAAGGCTTAGGGCACAGGTGAGGGTACGGAAACGTGGGAGGGTCAGGCTACGTGCTGACGCACGGGTCAGTGCCAGCGTACGGGCCAGGAGTAGGCTACGGCGTAGGGTAAGGTGTAGGGCTGGTGGTGGGTTTCCGTTCCGGGCTAGGGTTAGGGTTAGGGAACGGCTAGGCTGAGGGCACAGGTGAGGGTACGGAAACGTGTGAGGGTCAGACTACGTGCTGACGCATGGGTCAGTGCCAGCGTACGGGCCTGGAGTAGGCTACAGCGTAGGGTAAGGTGTAGGGCTGGTGGTGGGTTTCCGTTACGGGCTAGGGTTAGGGTTAGGGAACGGCAAGGCTTAGGGCACAGGTGAGGGTACAGAAACGTGGGAGGGTCAGGCTACGTGCTGACGCATGGGTCAGTGCCAGCGTACGGGCCAGGAGTAGGCTACGGTTTGGGGGTAAGGTGTAGGCCTGGCGGTGGGTTTCCGTTCCGGCCTAGGGATAGGGTTAGGGAACGGCAAGGCTTAGGGCACAGGTGAGGGTACAGAAACGTGGGAGGGTCAGGCTACGTGCTGACGCACGGGTCAGTGCCAGCGTACGGGCCAGGAGTAGGCTACGGCTTGGGGGTAAGGTGTAGGGCTGGTGGTGGTTTTCCGTTCCGGGCTAGGGTTAGGGTTAGGGAACGGCAAGGCTTAGGGCACAGGTGAGGGTACGGAAACGTGGGAGGGTCAGGCTACGTGCTGACGCACGGGTCAGTGCCAGCGTACGGGCCAGGACTAGGCTACGGCTTGGGGGTAAGTTGTAGGGTTGGTGGTGGGTTTCCATTCCGGGCTAGGGTTAGGGTTAGGGAACGGCAAGGCTTAGGGCACAGGTGAGGGTACGGAAACGTGGGAGGGTCAGGCTACGTGCTGACGCACGGGTCAGTGCCAGCGTAAGGGCCAGGAGTAGGCTACGGCTTGGGGGTAAGTTGTAGGGCTGGAGGTGGGTTTCCGTTCCGGGCTAGGGTTAGGGTTAGGGAACGGCAAGGCTTAGGGCACAGGTGAGGGTATGGAAACGTGGGAGTGTCAGGCTACGTGCTGACGCACGGGTCAGTGCCAGCGTACGGGCCAGGAGTAGGCTAAGGTGTAGGGTAAGGTGTAGGGCTGGTGGTGGGTTTCCGTTCCGGGCTAGGGTTAGGGTTAGGGAATGGCAAGGCTTAGGGCACAGGTGAGGGTACGGAAACGTGGGAGGGTCAGGCTACGTGATGACGCATGGGTCAGTGCCAGCGTACGGGCCAGGAGTAGGCTACGGCGTAGGGTAAGGTGTAGGGCTGGTGGTGGGTTTCCGTTCTGGGCTAGGGTTAGGGTTAGGGAACGGCAAGGCTTAGGGCACAGGTGAGGGTATGGAAACGTGGGAGAGTCAGGCTACGTGGTGACGCACGGGTCAGTGCCAGCGTACGGGCCAGGAGTAGGCTAAGGTGTAGGGTAAGGTGTAGGGCTGGTGGTGGGTTTCCGTTCCAGGCTAGGGTTAGGGTTAGGGAACGGCAAGGCTTAGGGCACAGGTGAGGGTATGGAAACGTGGGAGGGTCAGGCTACGTGCTGACGCACGGGTCAGTGCCAGCGTACCGGCCAGGTGTAGGCTACGGCTTCTGGGTAAGGTTTAGGGCTGGTGGTGGGTTTCCGTTCCGGGCTAGGGTTAGGGTTAGGGAACGGCAAGGCTTAGGGCACAGGTGAGGGTACGGAAACGTGGGAGGGTCAGGCTACGTGCTGATGCACGGGTCAGTGCCAGCGTACCGGCCAGGTGTAGGCTACGGCTTGTGGGTAAGGTGTAGGGCTGGTGGTGGGTTTCCATTCCAGGCTAGGTTTAGGGTTAGGGAACGGCAAGGCTTAGGGCACAGGTGAGGGTACAGAAACGTGGGAGGGTCAGGCTACGTGCTGACGCACGGGTCAGTGCCAGCGTACGGGCCAGGAGTAGGCTACGGCGTAGGGTAAGGTGTAGGGCTGGTGGTGGGTTTCCGTTCCGGGCTAGGGTTAGGGTTAGGGAATGGCAAGGCTGAGGGCACAGGTGAGGGTACGGAAACGTGGGAGGGTCAGGCTACGTGCTGATGCACGGGTCAGTGCCAGCGTACGGGCCAGGAGTAGGCTACGGCGTAGGGTATGGTGTAGGGCTGGTGGTGGGTTTCCGTTCCGGGCTAGGGTTAGGGTTAGGGAACGGCAAGGCTTAGGGCACAGGTGAGGGTACGGAAACGTGGGAGGGTCAGGCTACGTGCTGATGCACGGGTCAGTGCCAGCGTACCGGCCAGGTGTAGGCTACTGCTTGTGGGTAAGGTGTAGGGCTGGTGGTGGGTTTCCGTTCCGGGCTAGGGTTAGGGTTAGGGAACGGCAAGGCTTAGGGCACAGGTGAGGGTACGGAAACGTGGGAGGGTCAGGCTACGTGATAACGCACGGGTCAGTGCCAGCGTACGGGCCAGGAGTAGGCTACGGCTTGGGGGTAAGGTGTAGGGCTGGTGGTGGGTTTCCGTTCCGGGCTAGGGTTAGGGTTAGGGAACGGCAAGGCTTAGGGCACAGGTGAGGGTACGGAAACGTGGGAGGGTCAGGCTACGTGCTGACACACGGGTCAGTGCCAGCGTACGGGCCAGGAGTAGGCTACGGCTTGGGGGTATGTTGTAGGGCTGGTGGTGGGTTTTCGTTCCGGGCTAGGGTTAGGGTTAGGGAACGGCAAGGCTTAGGGCACAGGTGAGGGTACAGAAAGTTGGGAGGGTCAGGCTACGTGCTGACGCACGGGTCAGTGCCAGCGTACGGGCCAGGAGTAGGCTACGGCTTGGGGGTAAGGTGTAGGGCTTTTGGTGGGTTTCCGTTCCGGGCTAGGGTTAGGGTTAGGGAACGGCAAGGCTTAGGGCACAGGTGAGGATACGGAAACGTGGGAGGGTCAGGCTACGTGCTGACGCACGGGTCAGTGCCAGCGTACGGGCCAGGAGTAGGCTACGGCGTAGGGTAAGGTGTAGGGCTGGTGGTGGGTTTCCATTCCGGGCTAGGGTTAGGGTTAGGGAACGGCAAGGCTTAGGGCACAGGTGAGGGTACAGAAACGTGGGAGGGTCAGGCTACGTGCTGATGCACGTGTCAGTTCCAGCGTACAGGCCAGGTGTAGGCTACGGCTTGGGGGTAAGTTGTAGGGCTGGAGGTGGGTTTCCATTCCGGGCTAGGGTTAGGGTTAGGGAACGGCAAGGCTTAGGGCACAGGTGAGGGTATGGAAACGTGGGAGGGTCAGGCTACGTGCTGACGCACGGGTCAGTGCCAGCGTACGGGCCAGGAGTAGGCTAAGGTGTAGGGTAAGGTGTAGGGCTGGTGGTGGGTTTCCGTTCCGGGCTAGGGTTAGGGTTAGGGAATGGCAAGGCTTAGGGCACAGGTGAGGGTACGGAAACGTGGGAGGGTCAGGCTACGTGATGACGCATGGGTCAGTGCCAGCGTACGGGCCAGGAGTAGGCTACGGCGTAGGGTAAGGTGTAGGGCTGGTGGTGGGTTTCCGTTCCGGGCTAGGGTTAGGGTTAGGGAACGGCAAGGCTTAGGGCACAGGTGAGGGTATGGAAACGTGGGAGGGTCAGGCTACGTGGTGACGCACGGGTCAGTGCCAGCGTACGGGCCAGGAGTAGGCTAAGGTGTAGGGTAAGGTGTAGGGCTGGTGGTGGGTTTCCGTTCCAGGCTAGGGTTAGGGTTAGGGAACGGCAAGGCTTAGGGCACAGGTGAGGGTATGGAAACGTGGGAGGGTCAGGCTACGTGCTGACGCACGGGTCAGTGCCAGCGTACCGGCCAGGTGTAGGCTACGGCTTCTGGGTAAGGTGTAGGGCTGGTGGTGGGTTTCCGTTCCGGGCTAGGGTTAGGGTTAGGGAACGGCAAGGCTTAGGGCACAGGTGAGGGTACGGAAACGTGGGAGGGTCAGGCTACGTGCTGATGCACGGGTCAGTGCCAGTGTACCGGCCAGGTGTAGGCTACGGCTTGTGGGTAAGGTGTAGGGCTGGTGGTGGGTTTCCATTCCAGGCTAGGTTTAGGGTTAGGGAACGGCAAGGCTTAGGGCACAGGTGAGGGTACAGAAACGTGGGAGGGTCAGGCTACGTGCTGACGCACGGGTCAGTGCCAGCGTACGGGCCAGGAGTAGGCTACGGCGTAGGGTAAGGTGTAGGGCTGGTGGTGGGTTTCCGTTCCGGGCTAGGGTTAGGGTTAGGGAATGGCAAGGCTGAGGGCACAGGTGAGGGTACGGAAACGTGGGAGGGTCAGGCTACGTGCTGATGCACAGGTCAGTGCCAGCGTACGGGCCAGGAGTAGGCTACGGCGTAGGGTAAGGTGTAGGGCTGGTGGTGGGTTTCCGTTCCGGGCTAGGGTTAGGGTTAGGGAACGGCAAGGCTTAGGGCACAGGTGAGGGTACGGAAACGTGGGAGGGTCAGGCTACGTGCTGATGCACGGGTCAGTGCCAGCGTACCGGCCAGGTGTAGGCTACTGCTTGTGGGTAAGGTGTAGGGCTGGTGGTGGGTTTCCGTTCCGGGCTAGGGTTAGGGTTAGGGAACGGCAAGGCTTAGGGCACAGGTGAGGGTACGGAAACGTGGGAGGGTCAGGCTACGTGTTGACGCACGGGTCAGTGCCAGCGTACGGGCCAGGAGTAGGCTACGGCTTGGGGGTAAGGTGTAGGGCTGGTGGTGGGTTTCCGTTCCGGGCTAGGGTTAGGGTTAGGGAACGGCAAGGCTTAGGGCACAGGTGAGGGTACGGAAACGTGGGAGGGTTAGGCTACGTGCTGACGCACGGGTCAGTGCCAGCGTACGGGCCAGGAGTAGGCTACGGCTTGGGGGTATGTTGTAGGGCTGGTGGTGGGTTTTCGTTCCGGGCTAGGGTTAGGTTTAGGGAACGGCAAGGCTTAGGGCACAGGTGAGGGTACAGAAAGGTGGGAGGGTCAGGCTACGTGCTGACGCACGGGTCAGTGCCAGCGTACGGGCCAGGAGTAGGCTACGGCTTGGGGGTAAGGTGTAGGGCTTTTGGTGGGTTTCCGTTCCGGGCTAGGGTTAGGGTTAGGGAACGGCAAGGCTTAGGGCACAGGTGAGGATACGGAAACGTGGGAGGGTCAGGCTACGTGCTGACGCACGTGTCAGTGCCAGCGTACGGGCCAGGAGTAGGCTACGGCGTAGGGTAAGGTGTAGGGCTGGTGGTGGGTTTCCATTCCGGGCTAGGGTTAGGGTTAGGGAACGGCAAGGCTTAGGGCACAGGTGAGGGTACAGAAACGTGGGAGGGTCAGGCTACGTGCTGATGCACGTGTCAGTTCCAGCGTACAGGCCAGGTGTAGGCTACGGCTTGGGGGTAAGTTGTAGGGCTGGAGGTGGGTTTCCGTTCCGGGCTAGGGTTAGGGTTAGGGAACGGCAAGGCTTAGGGCACAGGTGAGGGTATGGAAACGTGGGAGGGTCAGGCTACGTGCTGACGCACGGGTCAGTGCCAGCATACGGGCCAGGAGTAGGCTAAGGTGTAGGGTAAGGTGTAGGGCTGGTGGTGGGTTTCCGTTCCGGGCTAGGGTTAGGGTTAGGGAATGGCAAGGCTTAGGGCACAGGTGAGGGTACGGAAACGTGGGAGGGTCAGGCTACGTGATGACGCATGGGTCAGTGCCAGCGTACGGGCCAGGAGTAGGCTACGGCGTAGGGTAAGGTGTAGGGCTGGTGGTGGGTTTCCGTTCCGGGCTAGGGTTAGGGTTAGGGAACGGCAAGGCTTAGGGCACAGGTGAGGGTATGGAAACGTGGGAGGGTCAGGCTACGTGGTGACGCACGGGTCAGTGCCAGCGTACGGGCCAGGAGTAGGCGAAGGTGTAGGGTAAGGTGTAGGGCTGGTGGTGGGTTTCCGTTCCAGGCTAGGGTTAGGGTTAGGGAACGGCAAGGCTTAGGGCACAGGTGAGGGTATGGAAACGTGGGAGGGTCAGGCTACGTGCTGACGCACGGGTCAGTGCCAGCGTACCGGCCAGGTGTAGGCTACGGCTTCTGGGTAAGGTGTAGGGCTGGTGGTGGGTTTCCGTTCCGGGCTAGGGTTAGGGTTAGGGAACGGCAAGGCTTAGGGCACAGGTGAGGGTACGGAAACGTGGGAGGGTCAGGCTACGTGCTGATGCACGGGTCAGTGCCAGCGTACCGGCCAGGTGTAGGCTACGGCTTGTGGGTAAGTTGTAGGGCTGGTGGTGGGTTTCCATTCCAGGCTAGGTTTAGGGTTAGGGAACGGCAAGGCTTAGGGCACAGGTGAGGGTACAGAAACGTGGGAGGGTCAGGCTACGTGCTGACGCACACGGGTCAGTGCCAGCGTACAGGCCATGTGTAGGCTACGGCTTGGGGGTAAGTTGTAGGGCTGGTGGTGGGTTTCCGTTCCGGGCTAGGGTTAGGGTTAGGGAACGGCAAGGCTTAGGGCACAGGTGAGTGTATGGAAACGTGGGAGGGTCAGACTACGTGCTGACGCATGGGTCAGTGCCAGCGTACGGGCCTGGAGTAGGCTACAGCGTAGGGTAAGGTGTAGGGCTGGTGGTGGGTTTCCGTTCCGGGCTAGGGTTAGGGTTAGGGAACGGCAAGGCTTAGGGCACAGGTGAGGGTACAGAAACGTGGGAGGGTCAGGCTACGTGCTGACGCATGGGTCAGTGCCAGCGTACGGGCCAGGAGTAGGCTACGGCTTGGGGGTAAGTTGTAGGGCTGGCGGTGGGTTTCCGTTCCGGGCTAGGGTTAGGGTTAGGGAACGGCAAGGCTTAGGGCACAGGTGAGGGTACAGAAACGTGGGAGGGTCAGGCTACGTGCTGACTCACGGGTCAGTGCCAGCGTACGGGCCAGGAGTAGGCTACGGCTTGGGGGTAAGGTTTAGGGCTGGTGGTGGGTTTCCGTTCCGGGCTAGGGTTAGGGTTAGTGAACGGCAAGGCTTAGGGCACAGGTGAGGGTACGGAAACGTGGGAGGGTCAGGCTACGTGCTGACGTACGGGTCAGTGCCAGCGTACGGGCCAGGAGTAGGCTACAACGTAGGGTAAGGTGTAGGGCTGGTGGTGGGTTTCCATTCTGGGCTAGAGTTAGGGTTAGGGAACGGCAAGGCTTAGGGCACAGGTGAGGGTACGGAAACGTGGGAGGGTCAGGCAACGTGCTGACGCACGGGTCAGTGCCAGCGTACCGGCCAGGAGTAGGCTACGGCGTAGGGTAAGGTGTAGGGCTGGTGGTGGGTTTCCGTTCCGGGCTAGGGTTAGGGTTAGGGAACGGCAAGGCTTAGGGCACAGGTGAGGGTACGGAAACGTGGGAGGGTCAGGCTACGTGCTGACGCACGGGTCAGTGCCAGCGTACGGGCCAGGAGTAGGCTACGGCGTAGGGTAAGGTGTAGGGCTGGTGGTGGGTTTCCGTTCCGGGCTAGGGTTAGGGTTAGGGAACGGCTAGGCTGAGGGCACAGGTGAGGGTACGGAAACGTGGGAGGGTCAGGCTACGTGCTGACGCATGGGTCAGTGCCAGCGTACGGGCCAGGAGTAGGCTACGGCGTAGGGTAAGGTGTAGGGCTGGTGGTGGGTTTCCGTTCCGGGCTAGGGTTAGGGTTAGGGAACGGCAAGGCTTAGGGCACAGGTGAGGGTACGGAAACGTGGGAGGGTCAGGCTACGTGCTGATGCACGGGTCAGTGCCAGCGTACCGGCCAGGTGTAGGCTACTGCTTGTGGGTAAGGTGTAGGGCTGGTGGTGGGTTTCCGTTCCGGGCTAGGGTTAGGGTTAGGGAAGGCAAGGCTTAGGGCACAGGTGAGGGTACGGAAACGTGGGAGGGTCAGGCTACGTGCTGACGCACGTGTCAGTGCCAGCGTACAGGCCAGGAGTAGGCTACGGCTTGGGGGTAAGGTGTAGGGCTGGTGGTGGGTTTCCGTTCAGGGCTAGGGTTAGGGGTAGGGAACGGCAAAGCTTAGGGCATAGGTGAGGGTACGGAAACGTGTGAGGGTCAGACTACGTGCTGACGCATGGGTCAGTGCCAGCGTACGGGCCTGGAGTAGGCTACAGCGTAGGGTAAGGTGTAGGGCTGGTGGTGGGTTTCCATTCCGGGCTAGGGTTAGGGTTAGGGAACGGCAAGGCTTAGGGCACAGGTGAGGGTACAGAAACGTGGGAGGGTCAGGCTACGTGCTGACGCATGGGTCAGTGCCAGCGTACGGGCCAGGAGTAGGCTACGGCTTGGGGGTAAGGTGTAGGCCTGGCGGTGGGTTTCCGTTCCGGGCCTGGGTTAGGGTTAGGGAACGGCAAGGCTTAGGGCACAGGTGAGGGTACAGAAACGTGGGAGGGTCAGGCTACGTGCTGACGCACGGGTCAGTGCCAGCGTACGGGCCAGGAGTAGGCTACGGCTTGGGGGTAAGATGTAGGGCTGGTGGTGGTTTTCCGTTCCGGGCTAGGGTTAGGGTTAGGGAACGGCAAGGCTTAGGGCACAGATGAGGGTACGGAAACGTGGGAGGCTCAGGCTACGTGCTGACGCACGGGTCAGTGCCAGCGTACGGGCCAGGACTAGGCTACGGCTTGGGGGTAAGTTGTAGGGCTGGTGGTGGGTTTCCGTTCCGGGCTAGGGTTAGGGTTAGGGAACGGCAAGTCTTAGGGCACAGGTGAGGGTACGGAAACGTGGGAGGGTCAGGCTACGTGCTGACGCACGGGTCAGTGCCAGCGTAAGGGCCAGGAGTAGGCTACGGCTTGGGGGTAAGTTGTAGGGCTGGATGTGGGTTTCCGTTCCGGGCTAGGGTTAGGGTTAGGGAACGGCAAGGCTTAGGGCACAGGTGAGGTTATGGAAACGTGGGAGGGTCAGGCTACATGCTGACGCACGGGTCAGTGCCAGCGTACGGGCCAGGAGTAGGCTAAGGTGTATGGTAAGGTGTAGGGCTGGTGGTGGGTTTCCGTTCCCGGCTAGGGTTAGGGTTAGGGAACGGCAAGGCTTAGGGCACAGGTGAGGGTACGGAAACGTGGGAGGGTCAGGCTACGTGCTGACGCATGGGTCAGTGCCAGCGTACGGGCCAGGAGTAGGCTACGGCGTAGGGTAAGGTGTAGGGCTGGTGGTGGGTTTCCGTTCCGGGCTAGGGTTAGGGTTAGGGAACGGCAAGGCTTAGGGCACAAGTGAGGGTATGGAAACGTGGGAGTGTCAGGCTACGTGGTGACGCACGGGTCAGTGCCAGCGTACGGGCCAGGAGTAGGCTAAGGTGTAGGGTAAGGTGTAGGGCTGGTGGTGGGTTTCCGTTCCGGGCTAGGGTTAGGGTTAGGGAACGGCAAGGCTTAGGGCACAGGTGAGGGTATGGAAACGTGGGAGGGTCAGGCTACCTGCTGACGCACGGGTCAGTGCCAGCGTACCGGCCAGGTGTAGGCTACGGCTTCTGGGTAAGGTGGAAGGCTGGTGGTGGGTTTCCGTTCCGGGCTAGGGTTAGGGTTAGGGAACGGCAAGGCTTAGGGCACAGGTGAGGGTACGGAAACGTGGGAGGGTCAGGCTACGTGCTGATGCACGGGTCAGTGCCAGCGTACGGGCCAGGAGTAGGCTACGGCTTGGGGGTAAGTTGTAGGGCTGGTGGTGGGTTTCCGTTCCGGGCTAGGGTTAGGGTTAGGGAACGGCAAGGCTTAGGGCACAGGTGAGGGTACGGAAACGTGGGAGGGTCAGGCTACGTGCTGATGCACGTGTCAGTGCCAGCGTACCGGCCAGGTGTAGGCTACGGCTTGTGGGTAAGGTGTAGGGCTGGTGGTGGGTTTCCATTCCAGGCTAGGTTTATGGTTAGGGAACGGCAAGGCTTAGGGCACAGGTGAGGGTACAGAAACATGGGAGGGTCAGTCTACGTGCTGACGCATGGGTCAGTGCCAGCGTACGGGCCAGGAGTAGGCTACGGCGTAGGGTAAGGTGTAGGGCTGGTGGTGGGTTTCCGTTCCGGGCTAGGGTTAGGGTTAGGGAATGGCAAGGCTGAGGGCACAGGTGAGGGTACGGAAACGTGGGAGGGTCAGGCTATGTGCTGACGCACGGGTCAGTGCCAGCGTACGGGCCAGGAGTAGGCTACAGCGTAGGGTAAGGTGTAGGGCTGGTGGTGGGTTTCCGTTCCGGGCTAGGGTTAGGGTTAGGGAACGGCAAGGCTTAGGGCACAGGTGAGGGTACGGAAACGTGGGAGGGTCAGGCTACGTGCTGATGCACGGGTCAGTGCCAGCGTACCGGCCAGGTGTAGGCTACTGCTTGTGGTTAAGGTGTAGGGCTGGTGGTGGGTTTCCGTTCCGGGCTAGGGTTAGGGTTAGGGAACGGCAAGGCTTAGGGCACAGGTGAAGGTACGGAAACGTGGGATGGTCAGGCTACGTGCTGACGCACGGGTCAGTGCCAGCGTACGGGCCAGGAGTAGGCTACGGCTTGGGGGTAAGGTGTAGGGCTGGTGGTGGGTTTCCGTTCCGGGCTTGGGTTAGGGTTAGGGAACGGCAAGGCTTAGGGCACAGGTGAGGGTACGGAAACGTGGGAGGGTCAGGCTACGTGCTGACGCACGGGTCAGTGCCAGCGTACGGGCCAGGAGTAGGCTACGGCGTAGGGTAAGGTGTAGGGCTGGTGGTGGGTTTCCATTCCGGGCTAGGGTTAGGGTTAGGGATCGGCAAGGCTTAGGGCACAGGTGAGGGTACAGAAACGTGGGAGGGTCAGGCTACGTGCTGATGCACGTGTCAGTGCCAGCGTACAGGCCAGGTGTAGGCTACGGCTTGGGGGTAAGTTGTAGGGCTGGTGGTGGGTTTCCGTTCCGGGCTAGGGTTAGGGTTAGGGAACGGCAAGGCTTAGGGCACAGGTGAGTGTATGGAAACGTGGGAGGGTCACACTACGTGCTGACGCATGGGTCAGTGCCAGCGTACGGGCCTGGATTAGGCTACAGCGTAGGGTAAGGTGTAGGGCTGGTGGTGGGTTTCCGTTCCGGGCTAGGGTTAGGGTTAGGGAAGGGCAAGGCTTAGGGCACAGGTGAGGGTACAGAAACGTGGGAGGGTCAGGCTACGTGCTGACGCATGGGTCAGTGCCAGCGTACGGGCCAGGAGTAGGCTACGGCTTGGGGGTAAGTTGTAGGGCTGGCGGTGGGTTTCCGTTCCGGGCTAGGGTTAGGGTTAGGGAACGGCAAGGCTTAGGGCACAGGTGAGGGTACAGAAACGTGGGAGGGTCAGGCTACGTGCTGACTCACGGGTCAGTGCCAGCGTACGTGCCAGGCGTAGGCTACGGCTTGGGGGTAAGGTGTAGGGCTGGTGGTGGGTTTCCGTTCCGGGCTAGGGTTAGGGTTAGGGAACGGCAAGGCTTAGGGCACAGGTGAGGGTATGGAAACGTGGGAGGGTCAGGCTACGTGCTGACGCATGGGTAAGTGCCAGCGTATGGGCCAGGAGTAGGCTACAACGTAGGGTAAGGAGTAGGGCTGGTGGTGGGTTTCCATTCTGGGCTAGGGTTAGTGTTAGGGAACGGCAAGGCTTAGGGCACAGGTGAGGGTACGGAAACGTGGGAGGGTCAGGCTACGTGCTGACGCACGGGTCAGTACCAGCGTACCGGCCAGGAGTAGGCTACGGCGTAGGGTAAGGTGTAGGGCTGGTGGTGGGTTTCCGTTCAGGGCTAGGGTTAGGGTTAGGGAACGGCAAGGCTTAGGGCACAGGTGAGGGTACGGAAACGTGGGAGGGTCAGGCTACGTGCTGACGCACGGGTCAGTGCCAGCGTACGGGCCAGGAGTAGGCTACAGCGTAGGGTAAGGTGTAGGGCTGGTGGTGGGTTTCCGTTCCGGGCTAGGGTTAGGGTTAGGGAACGGCTAGGCTGAGGGCACAGGTGAGGGTACGGAAACGTGGGAGGGTCAGTCTACGTGCTGACGCACGGGTCAGTGCCAGCGTACGGGCCAGGAGTAGGCTACGGTGTAGGGTAAGGTGTAGGGCTGGTGGTGGGTTTCCGTTCCGTGCTAGGGTTAGGGTTAGGGAATGGCAAGGCTTAGGGCACAGGTGAGGGTATGGAAACGTAGGAGGGTCAGGCTACGTGCTGACGCACGGGTCAGTGCCAGCGTACGGGCCAGGAGTAGGCTACGGCGAAGGGTAAGGTGTAGGGCTGGTGGTGGGTTTCCGTTCCGGGCTAGGGTTAGGGTTAGGGAACGGCAAGGCTTAGGGCACAGGTGAGGGTACGGAAACGTGGGAGGGTCAGGCTACGTGCTGATGCACGGGTCAGTGCCAGCGTACCGGCCAGGTGTAGGCTACGGCTTGTGGGTAAGGTGTAGGGCTGGTGGTGGGTTTCCATTCCAGGCTAGGTTTAGGGTTAGGGAACGGCAAGGCTTAGGGCACAGGTGAGGGTACAGAAACGTGGGAGGGTCAGGCTACGTGCTGACGCACGGGTCAGTGCCAGCGTACGGGCCAGGAGTAGGCTACGGCGTAGGGTAAGGTGTAGGGCTGGTGGTGGGTTTCCGTTCCGGGCTAGGGTTAGGGTTAGGGAATGGCAAGGCTGAGGGCACAGGTGAGGGTACGGAAACGTGGGAGGGTCAGGCTACGTGCTGATGCACGGGTCAGTGCCAGCGTACGGGCCAGGAGTAGGCTACGGCGTAGGGTAATGTGTAGGGCTGGTGGTGGGTTTCCGTTCCGGGCTAGGGTTAGGGTTAGGGAACGGCAAGGCTTAGGGCACAGGTGAGGGTACGGAAACGTGGGAGGGTCAGGCTACGAGCTGATGCATGGGTCAGTGCCAGCGTACCGGCCAGGTGTAGGCTACTGCTTGTGGGTAAGTTGTAGGGCTGGTGGTGGGTTTCCGTTCCGGGCAAGGGTTAGGGTTAGGGAACGGCAAGGCTTAGGGCACAGGTGAGGGTACGGAAACGTGGGAGGGTCAGGCTACGTGCTGACGCACGGGTCAGTGCCAGCGTACGGGCCAGGAGTAGGCTACGGCTTGGGGGTAAGGTGTAGGGCTGGTGGTGGGTTTCCGTTCCGGGCTAGGGTTAGGGTTAGGGAACGGCAAGGCTTAGGGCACAGGTGAGGGTACGGAAACGTGGGAGGGTCAGGCTACGTGCTGACGCACGAGTCAGTGCCAGCGTACGGGCCAGGAGTAGGCTACGGCTTGGGGGTATGTTGTAGGGCTGGTGGTGGGTTTTCGTTCCGGGCTAGGGTTAGGGTTAGGGAACGGCAAGGCTTAGGGCACAGGTGAGGGTACAGAAAGGTGGGAGGGTCAGGCTACGTGCTGACGCACGGGTCAGTGCCAGCGTACGGGCCAGGAGTAGGCTACGGCTTGGGGGTAAGGTGTAGGGCTTTTGGTGGGTTTCCGTTCCGGGCTAGGGTTAGGGTTAGGGAACGGCAAGGCTTAGGGCACAGGTGAGGATACGGAAACGTGGGAGGGTCAGGCTACGTGCTGACGCACGGGTCAGTGCCAGCGTACGGGCCAGGAGTAGGCTACGGCGTAGGGTAAGGTGTAGGGCTGGTGGTGGGTTTCCATTCCGGGCTAGGGTTAGGGTTAGGGAACGGCAAGGCTTAGGGCACAGGTGAGGGTACAGAAACGTGGGAGGGTCAGGCTACGTGCTGATGCACGTGTCAGTTCCAGCGTACAGGCCAGGTGTAGGCTACGGCTTGGGGGTAAGTTGTAGGGCTGGAGGTGGGTTTCCGTTCCGGGCTAGGGTTAGGGTTAGGGAACGGCAAGGCTTAGGGCACAGGTGAGGGTATGGAAACGTGGGAGGGTCATGCTACGTGCTGACGCACGGGTCAGTGCCAGCGTACGGGCCAGGAGTAGGCTAAGGTGTAGGGTAAGGTGTAGGGCTGGTGGTGGGTTTCCGTTCCGGGCTAGGGTTAGGGTTAGGGAATGGCAAGGCTTAGGGCACAGGTGAGGGTACGGAAACGTGGGAGGGTCAGGCTACGTGATGACGCATGGGTCAGTGCCAGCGTACGGGCCAGGAGTAGGCTACGGCGTAGGGTAAGGTGTAGGGCTGGTGGTGGGTTTCCGTTCCGGGCTAGGGTTAGGGTTAGGGAACGGCAAGGCTTAGGGCACAGGTGAGGGTATGGAAACGTGGGAGGGTCAGGCTACGTGGTGACGCACGGGTCAGTGCCAGCGTACGGGCCAGGAGTAGGCTAAGGTGTAGGGTAAGGTGTAGGGCTGGTGGTGGGTTTCCGTTCCAGGCTAGGGTTAGGGTTAGGGAACGGCAAGGCTTAGGGCACAGGTGAGGGTATGGAAACGTGGGAGGGTCAGGCTACGTGCTGACGCACGGGTCAGTGCCAGCGTACCGGCCAGGTGTAGGCTACGGCTTCTGGGTAAGTTGTAGGGCTGGTGGTGGGTTTCCGTTCCGGGCTAGGGTTAGGGTTAGGGAACGGCAAGGCTTAGGGCACAGGTGAGGGTACGGAAACGTGGGAGGGTCAGGCTACGTGCTGATGCACGTGTCAGTGCCAGCGTACCGGCCAGGTGTAGGCTACGGCTTGTGGGTAAGGTGTAGGGCTGGTGGTGGGTTTCCATTCCAGGCTAGGTTTAGGGTTAGGGAACGGCAAGGCTTAGGGCACAGGTGAGGGTACAGAAACGTGGGAGGGTCAGGCTACGTGCTGACGCACGGGTCAGTGCCAGCGTACGGGCCAGGAGTAGGCTACGGCGTAGGGTAAGGTGTAGGGCTGGTGGTGGGTTTCCGTTCCGGGCTAGGGTTAGGGTTAGGGAATGGCAAGGCTGAGGGCACAGGTGAGGGTACGGAAACGTGGGAGGGTCAGGCTACGTGCTGATGCACGGGTCAGTGCCAGCGTACGGGCCAGGAGTAGGCTACGGCGTAGGGTAAGGTGTAGGGCTGGTGGTGGGTTTCCGTTCCGGGCTAGGGTTAGGGTTAGGGAACGGCAAGGCTTAGGGCACAGGTGAGGGTACGGAAACGTGGGAGGGTCAGGCTACGTGCTGATGCACGGGTCAGTGCCAGCGTACCGGCCAGGTGTAGGCTACTGCTTGTGGGTAAGGTGTAGGGCTGGTGGTGGGTTTCCGTTCCGGGCTAGGGTTAGGGTTAGGGAACGGCAAGGCTTAGGGCACAGGTGAGGGTACGGAAACGTGGGAGGGTCAGGCTACGTGCTGACGCACGGGTCAGTGCCAGCGTACGGGCCAGGAGTAGGCTACGGCTTGGGGGTAAGGTGTAGGGCTGGTGGTGGGTTTCCGTTCCGGGCTAGGGTTAGGGTTAGGGAACGGCAAGGCTTAGGGAACAGGTGAGGGTACGGAAACGTGGGAGGGTCAGGCTACGTGCTGACGCACGGGTCAGTGCCAGCGTACGGGCCAGGAGTAGGCTACGGCTTGGGGGTATGTTGTAGGGCTGGTGGTGGGTTTTCGTTCCGGGCTAGGGTTAGGGTTAGGGAACGGCAAGGCTTAGGGCACAGGTGAGGGTACAGAAAGGTGGGAGGGTCAGGCTACGTGCTGACGCACGGGTCAGTGCCAGCGTACGGGCCAGGAGTAGGCTACGGCTTGGGGGTAAGGTGTAGGGCTTTTGGTGGGTTTCCGTTCCGGGCTAGGGTTAGGGTTAGGGAACGGCAAGGCTTAGGGCACAGGTGAGGATACGGAAACGTGGGAGGGTCAGGCTACGTGCTGACGCACGGGTCAGTCCCAGCGTACGGGCCAGGAGTAGGCTACGGCGTAGGGTAAGGTGTAGGGCTGGTGGTGGGTTTCCATTCCGGGCTAGGGTTAGGGTTAGGGAACGGCAAGGCTTAGGGCACAGGTGAGGGTACAGAAACGTGGGAGGGTCAGGCTACGTGCTGATGCACGTGTCAGTTCCAGAGTACAGGCCAGGTGTAGGCTACGGCTTGGGGGTAAGTTGTAGGGCTGGAGGTGGGTTTCCGTTCCGGGCTAGGGTTAGGGTTAGGGAACGGCAAGGCTTAGGGCACAGGTGAGGGTATGGAAACGTGGGAGGGTCAGGCTACGTGCTGACGCACGGGTCAGTGCCAGCGTACGGGCCAGGAGTAGGCTAAGGTGTAGGGTAAGGTGTAGGGCTGGTGGTGGGTTTCTGTTCCGGGCTAGGGTTAGGGTTAGGGAATGGCAAGGCTTAGGGCACAGGTGAGGGTACGGAAACGTGGGAGGGTCAGGCTACGTGATGACGCATGGGTCAGTGCCAGCGTACGGGCCAGGAGTAGGCTACGGCGTAGGGTAAGGTGTAGGGCTGGTGGTGGGTTTCCGTTCCGGGCTAGGGTTAGGGTTAGGGAACGGCAAGGCTTAGGGCACAGGTGAGGGTATGGAAACGTGGGAGGGTCAGGCTACGTGGTGACGCACGGGTCAGTGCCAGCGTACGGGCCAGGAGTAGGCTAAGGTGTAGGGTAAGGTGTAGGGCTGGTGGTGGGTTTCCGTTCCAGGCTAGGGTTAGGGTTAGGGAACGGCAAGGCTTAGGGCACAGGTGAGGGTATGGAAACGTGGGAGGGTCAGGCTACGTGCTGACGCACGGGTCAGTGCCAGCGTACCGGCCAGGTGTAGGCTACGGCTTCTGGGTAAGGTGTAGGGCTGGTGGTGGGTTTCCGTTCCGGGCTAGGGTTAGGGTTAGGGAACGGCAAGGCTTAGGGCACAGGTGAGGGTACGGAAACGTGGGAGGGTCAGGCTACGTGCTGATGCACGGGTCAGTGCCAGCGTACCGGCCAGGTGTAGGCTACGGCTTGTGGGTAAGGTGTAGGGCTGGTGGTGGGTTTCCATTCCAGGCTAGGTTTAGGGTTAGGGAACGGCAAGGCTTAGGGCACAGGTGAGGGTACAGAAACGTGGGAGGGTCAGGCTACGTGCTGAGGCACGGGTCAGTGCCAGCGTACGGGCCAGGAGTAGGCTACGGCGTAGGGTAAGGTTTAGGGCTGGTGGTGGGTTTCCGTTCCGGGCTAGGGTTAGGGTTAGGGAATGGCAAGGCTGAGGGCACAGGTGAGGGTACGGAAACGTGGGAGGGTCAGGCTACGTGCTGATGCACGGGTCAGTGCCAGCGTACGGGCCAGGAGTAGGCTACGGCGTACGGTAAGGTGTAGGGCTGGTGGTGGGTTTCCGTTCCGGGCTAGGGTTAGGGTTAGGGAACGGCAAGGCTTAGGGCACAGGTGAGGGTACGGAAACGTGGGAGGGTCAGGCTACGTGCTGACGCACGGGTCAGTGCCAGCGTACGGGCCAGGAGTAGGCTACGGCTTGGGGGTAAGGTGTAGGGCTGGTGGTGGGTTTCCGTTCCGGGCTAGGGTTAGGGTTAGGGAACGGCAAGGCTTAGGGCACAGGTGAGGGTACGGAAACGTGGGAGGGTCAGGCTACGTGCTGACGCACGGGTCAGTGCCAGCGTACGGGCCAGGAGTAGGCTACGGCTTGGGGGTATGTTTTAGGGCTGGTGGTGGGTTTTCGTTCCGGGCTAGGGTTAGGGTTAGGGAACGGCAAGGCTTAGGGCACAGGTGAGGGTACAGAAAGGTGGGAGGGTCAGGCTACGTGCTGACGCACGGGTCAGTGCCAGCGTACGGGCCAGGAGTAGGCTACGGCTTGGGGGTAAGGTTTAGGGCTTTTGGTGGGTTTCCGTTCCGGGCTAGGGTTAGGGTTAGGGAACGGCAAGGCTTAGGGCACAGGTGAGGATACGGAAACGTGGGAGGGTCAGGCTACGTGCTGACGCACGGGTCAGTGCCAGCGTACGGGCCAGGAGTAGGCTACGGCGTAGGGTAAGGTGTAGGGCTGGTGGTGGGTTTCCATTCCGGGCTAGGGTTAGGGTTAGGGAACGGCAAGGCTTAGGGCACAGGTGAGGGTACAGAAACGTGGGAGGGTCAGGCTACGTGCTGATGCACGTGTCAGTTCCAGCGTACAGGCCAGGTGTAGGCTACGGCTTGGGGGTAAGTTGTAGGGCTGGTGGTGGGTTTCCGTTCCGGGCTAGGGTTAGGGTTAGGGAACGGCAAGGCTTAGGGCACAGGTGAGTGTATGGAAACGTGGGAGGGTCAGACTACGTGCTGACGCATGGGTCAGTGCCAGCGTACGGGCCTGGAGTAGGCTACAGCGTAGGGTAAGGTGTAGGGCTGGTGGTGGGTTTCCGTTCCGGGCTAGGGTTAGGGTTAGGGAACGGCAAGGCTTAGGGCACAGGTGAGGGTACAGAAACGTGGGAGGGTCAGGCTACGTGCTGACGCATGGGTCAGTGCCAGCGTACGGGCCAGGAGTAGGCTACGGCTTGGGGGTAAGTTGTAGGGCTGGCGGTGGGTTTCCGTTCCGGGCTAGGGTTAGGGTTAGGGAACGGCAAGGCTTAGGGCACAGGTGAGGGTACAGAAACGTGGGAGGGTCAGGCTACGTGCTGACTCACGGGTCAGTGCCAGCGTACGGGCCAGGAGTAGGCTACGGCTTGGGGGTAAGGTTTAGGGCTGGTGGTGGGTTTCCGTTCCGGGCTAGGGTTAGGGTTAGGGAACGGCAAGGCTTAGGGCACAGGTGAGGGTACGGAAACGTGGGAGGGTCAGGCTACGTGCTGACTCACGGGTCAGTGCCAGCGTACGGGCCAGGAGTAGGCTACAACGTAGGGTAAGGAGTAGGGCTGGTGGTGGGTTTCCATTCTGGGCTAGAGTTAGGGTTAGGGAACGGCAAGGCTTAGGGCACAGGTGAGGGTACGGAAACGTGGGAGGGTCAGGCTACGTGCTGACGCACGGGTCAGTGCCAGCGTACCGGCCAGGAGTAGGCTACGGCGTAGGGTAAGGTGTAGGGCTGGTGGTGGGTTTCCGTTCCGGGCTAGGGTTAGGGTTAGGGAACGGCAAGGCTTAGGGCACAGGTGAGGGTACGGAAACGTGGGAGGGTGAGGCTACGTGCTGACGCACGGGTCAGTGCCAGCGTACGGGCCAGGAGTAGGCTACGGCTTGGGGGTAAGGTGTAGGGCTGGTGGTGGGTTTCCGTTCCGGGCTAGGGTTAGGGTTAGGGAACGGCTAGGCTGAGGGCACAGGTGAGGGTACGGAAACGTGGGAGGGTCAGGCTACGTGCTGACGCATGGGTCAGTGCCAGCGTACGGGCCAGGAGTAGGCTACGGCGTAGGGTAAGGTGTAGGGCTGGTGGTGGGTTTCCGTTCCGGGCTAGGGTTAGGGTTAGGGAACGGCAAGGCTTAGGGCACAGGTGAGGGTACGGAAACGTGGGAGGGTCAGGCTACGTGCTGATGCACGGGTCAGTGCCAGCGTACCGGCCAGGTGTAGGCTACTGCTTGTGGGTAAGGTGTAGGGCTGGTGGTGGGTTTCCGTTCCGGGCTAGGGTTAGGGTTAGGGAAGGCAAGGCTTA
The DNA here is from genome assembly GCF_964341445.2 of Mesoplodon mirus. NCBI lineage: Eukaryota > Metazoa > Chordata > Mammalia > Artiodactyla > Ziphiidae > Mesoplodon > Mesoplodon mirus. The sequence goes on along the minus strand of NW_028295511.1, from coordinate 256,038 downwards.
GGGCACAGGTGAGGGTACGGAAACGTGGGAGGGTCAGGCTACGTGCTGACGCACGTGTCAGTGCCAGCGTACAGGCCAGGTGTAGGCTACGGCTTGCGGGTAAGGTGTAGGGCTGCTGGTGGGTTTCCGTTCAGGGCTAGGGTTAGGGGTAGGGAACGGCAAGGCTTAGGGCATAGGTGAGGGTACGGAAACGTGTGAGGGTCAGACTACGTGCTGACGCATGGGTCAGTGCCAGCGTACGGGCCTGGAGTAGGCTACGGCGTAGGGTAAGGTGTAGGGCTGGTGGTGGGTTTCCATTCCGGGCTAGGGTTAGGGTTAGGGAACGGCAAGGCTTAGGGCACAGGTGAGGGTACAGAAACGTGGGAGGGTCAGGCTACGTGCTGACGCATGGGTCAGTGCCAGCGTACGGGCCAGGAGTAGGCTACGGCTTGGGGGTAAGGTGTAGGCCTGGCGGTGGGTTTCCGTTCCGGGCCAGGGTTAGGGTTAGGGAACGGCAAGGCTTAGGGCACAGGTGAGGGTACAGAAACGTGGGAGGGTCAGGCTACGTGCTGACGCACGGGTCAGTGCCAGCGTACGGGCCAGGAGTAGGCTACGGCTTGGGGGTAAGGTGTAGGGCTGGTGGTGGTTTTCCGTTCCGGGCTAGGGTTAGGGTTAGGGAACGGCAAGGCTTAGGGCACAGATGAGGGTACGGAAACGTGGGAGGGTCAGGCTACGTGCTGACGCACGGGTCAGTGCCAGCGTACGGGCCAGGAGTAGGCTACGGCTTGGGGGTAAGTTGTAGGGCTGGTGGTGGGTTTCCGTTCCGGGCTAGGGTTAGGGTTAGGGAACGGCAAGTCTTAGGGCACAGGTGAGGGTACGGAAACGTGGGAGGGTCAGGCTACGTGCTGACGCACGGGTCAGTGCCAGCGTAAGGGCCAGGAGTAGGCTACGGCTTGGGGGTAAGTTGTAGGGCTGGATGTGGGTTTCCGTTCCGGGCTAGGGTTAGGGTTAGGGAACGGCAAGGCTTAGGGCACAGGTGAGGTTATGGAAACGTGGGAGGGTCAGGCTACGTGCTGACGCACGGGTCAGTGCCAGCGTACGGGCCAGGAGTAGGCTAAGGTGTAGGGTAAGGTGTAGGGCTGGTGGTGGGTTTCCGTTCCGGGCTAGGGTTAGGGTTAGGGAACGGCAAGGCTTAGGGCACAGGTGAGGGTACGGAAACGTGGGAGGGTCAGGCTACGTGCTGACGCATGGGTCAGTGCCAGCGTACGGGCCAGGAGTAGGCTACGGCGTAGGGTAAGGTGTAGGGCTGGTGGTGGGTTTCCGTTCCGGGCTAGGGTTAGGGTTAGGGAACGGCAAGGCTTAGGGCACAAGTGAGGGTATGGAAACGTGGGAGGGTCAGGCTACGTGGTGACGCACGGGTCAGTGCCAGCGTACGGGCCAGGAGTAGGCTAAGGTGTAGGGTAAGGTGTAGGGCTGGTGGTGGGTTTCCGTTCCGGGCTAGGGTTAGGGTTAGGGAACGGCAAGGCTTAGGGCACAGGTGAGGGTACAGAAACGTGGGAGGGTCAGGCTACCTGCTGACGCATGGGTCAGTGCCAGCGTACGGGCCAGGAGTAGGCTACGGCTTGGGGGTAAGGTGTAGGGCTGGTGGTGGGTTTCCGTTCCGGGCTAGGGTTAGGGTTAGGGAACGGCAAGGCTTAGGGCACAGGTGAGGGTACGGAAACGTGGGAGGGTCAGACTACGTGCTGACTCACGGGTCAGTGCCAGCGTACGGGCCAGGAGTAGGCTACAACGTAGGGTACGGTGTAGGGCTGGTGGTGGGTTTCCGTTCCGGGCTAGGGTTAGGGTTAGGGAACGGCAAGGCTTAGGGCACAGGTGAGGGTACAGAAACGTGGGAGGGTCAGGCTACCTGCTGACGCATGGGTCAGTGCCAGCGTACGGGCCAGGAGTAGGCTACGGCTTGGGGGTATGGGGCAGGGCTGGCAGTGGGTTTCCGTTCCGGGCTAGGGTTAGGGTTAGGGAACGGCAAGGCTTAGGGCACAGGTGAGGGTACAGAAACGTGGGAGGGTCAGGCTACGTGCGGACTCACGGGTCAGTGCCAGCGTACGGGCCAGGAGTAGGCTACGGCTTGGGGGTAAGGTGTAGGGCTGGTGGTGGGTTTCCGTTCCGGGCTAGGGTTAGGGTTAGGGAACGGCAAGGCTTAGGGCACAGGTGAGGGTACGGAAACGTGGGAGGGTCAGGCTACGTGCTGACTCACGGGTCAGTGCCAGCGTACGGGCCAGGAGTAGGCTACGGCGTAGGGTAAGGTGTAGGGCTGGTGGTCGGTTTCCGTTCCGGGCTAGGGTTAGGGTTAGGGAACGGCAAGGCTTAGGGCACAGGTGAGGGTACGGAAACGTGGGAGGGTCAGGCTACGTGCTGATGCACGGGTCAGTGCCAGCGTACCGGCCAGGTGTAGGCTACTGCTTGTGGTTAAGTTGTAGGGCTGGTGGTGGGTTCCCGTTCCGGGCTAGGGTTAGGGGTAGGGAACGGCAAGGCTTAGGGCACAGGTGAGGGTACGGAAACGTGGGAGGGTCAGGCTACGTGCTGACGCACATGTCAGTGCCAGCGTACAGGCCAGGTGTAGGCTACGGCTTGGGGGTAAGGTGTAGGGCTGGTGGTGGGTTTCCGTTCTGGGCTAGGCTTAGGGTTAGGGAACGGCAAGGCTTAGGGCACAGGTGAGGGTACAGAAACGTGGGAGGGTCAGGCTACGTGCTGACTCACGGGTCAGTGCCAGCGTACGGGCCAGGAGTAGGCTACAACGTAGGGTAAGGTGTAGGGCTGGTGGTGGGTTTCCGTTCTGGGCTAGGGTTAGTGTTAGGGAACGGCAAGGCTTAGGGCACAGGTGAGGGTACGGAAACGTGGGAGGGTCAGGCTACGTGCTGACGCACGGGTCAGTGCCAGCGTACGGGCCAGGAGTAGGCTACAACGTAGGGTAAGGTGTAGGGCTGGTGGTGGGTTTCCGTTCTGGGCTAGGGTTAGGGTTAGGGAACGGCAAGGCTTAGGGCACAGGTGAGGGTACGGAAACGTGGGAGGGTCAGGCTACGTGCTCACGCACGGGTCAGTGCCAGCGTACCGGCCAGGAGTAGGCTACGGCTTGGGGGTAAGCTTTAGGGCTGGTGGTGGGTTTCCGTTCCGGGCTAGGGTTAGGGTTAGGGAACGCCAAGGCTTAGGGCACAGGTGAGGGTACGGAAACGTGGGAGGGTCAGGCTACGTGCTGACGCACGGGTCAGTGCCAGCGTACGGGCCAGGAGTAGGCTACGGCTTGGGGGTAAGTTGTAGGGCTGGTGGTGGGTTTCCGTTCCGGGCTAGGGTTAGGGTTAGGGAACGGCAAGGCTTAGGGCACAGGTGAGGGTACGGAAACGTGGGAGGGTCAGGCTACGTGCTGACGCACGGGTCAGTGCCAGCGTACGGGCCAGGAGTAGGCTACGGCGTAGGGTAAGGTGTAGGGCTGGTGGTGGGTTTCCGTTCCGGGCTAGGGTTAGGGTTAGGGAACGGCAAGGCTTAGGGCACAGGTGAGGGTATGGAAACGTGGGAGGGTCAGGCTACGTGGTGACGCACGGGTCAGTGCCAGCGTACGGGCCAGGAGTAGGCTAAGGTGTAGGGTAATGTGTAGGGCTGGTGGTGGGTTTCCGTTCTGGGCTAGGGTTAGGGTTAGGGAACGGCAAGGCTTAGGGCACAGGTGAGGGTACGGAAACGTGGGCGGGTGAGGCTACGTGCTGATGCACGGGTCAGTGCCAGCGTACGGGCCAGGAGTAGGCTACGGCTTGGGGGTAAGGTGTAGGCCTGGCGGTGGGTTTCCGTTCCGGGCTAGGGTTAGGGTTAGGGAACGGCAAGGCTTAGGGCACAGGTGAGGGTACAGAAACGTGGGAGGGTCAGGCTACGTGCTGACGCACGGGTCAGTGCCAGCGTAGGGGCCAGGAGTAGGCTACGGCTTGGGGGTAAGGTGTAGGGCTGGTGGTGGTTTTCCGTTCCGGGCTAGAGTTAGGGTTAGGGAACGGCAAGGCTTACGGCACAGGTGAGGGTACTGAAACGTGGGAGGGTCAGGCTACGTGCTGACGCACGGGTCAGTGCCAGCGTACGGGCAAGGACTAGGCTACGGCTTGGGGGAAAGTTGTAGGGCTGGTGATGGGTTTCCGTTCCGGGCTAGGGTTAGGGTTAGGGATCGGCAAGGCTTAGGGCACAGGTGAGGGTACAGAAACGTGGGAGGGTCAGGCTACGTGCTGATGCACGTGTCAGTGCCAGCGTACAGGCCAGGTGTAGGCTACGGCTTGGGGGTAAGTTGTAGGTCTGGTGGTGGGTTTCCGTTCCGGGCTAGGGTTAGGGTTAGGGAACGGCAAGGCTTAGGGCACAGGTGAGTGTATGGAAACGTGGGAGGGTCACACTACGTGCTGACGCATGGGTCAGTGCTAGCGTACGGGCCTGGAGTAGGCTACAGCGTAGGGTAAGGTGTAGGGCTGGTGGTGGGTTTCCGTTCCGGGCTAGGGTTAGGGTTAGGGAACGGCAAAGCTTAGGGCACAGGTGAGGGTACAGAAACGTGGGAGGGTCAGGCTACGTGCTGACGCATGGGTCAGTGCCAGCGTACGGGCCAGGAGTAGGCTACGGCTTGGGGGTAAGTTGTAGGGCTGGCGGTGGGTTTCCGTTCCGGGCTAGGGTTAGGGTTAGGGAACGGCAAGGCTTAGGGCACAGGTGAGGGTACAGAAACGTGGGAGGGTCAGGCTACGTGCTGACTCACGGGTCAGTGCCAGCGTACGTGCCAGGAGTAGGCTACGGCTTGGGGGTAAGGTGTAGGGCTGGTGGTGGGTTTCCGTTCCGGGCTAGGGTTAGGGTTAGGGAACGGCAAGGCTTAGGGCACAGGTGAGGGTACGGAAACGTGGGAGGGTCAGGCTACGTGCTGACGCACGGGTAAGTGCCAGCGTACGGGCCAGGAGTAGGCTACAACGTAGGGTAAGGAGTAGGGCTGGTGGTGGGTTTCCATTCTGGGCTAGGGTTAGTGTTAGGGAACGGCAAGGCTTAGGGCACAGGTGAGGGTACGGAAACGTGGGAGGGTCAGGCTACGTGTTGACGCACGGGTCAGTACCAGCGTACCGGCCAGGAGTAGGCTACGGCGTAGGGTAAGGTGTAGGGCTGGTGGTGGGTTTCCATTCCGGGCTAGGGTTAGGGTTAGGGAACGGCAAGGCTTAGGGCACAGGTGAGGGTACGGAAACGTGGGAGGGTCAGGCTACGTGCTGACGCACGGGTCAGTGCCAGCGTACGGGCCAGGAGTAGGCTACGGCGTAGGGTAAGGTGTAGGGCTGGTGGTGGGTTTCCGTTCCGGGCTAGGGTTAGGGTTAGGGAACGGCTAGGCTGAGGGCACAGGTGAGGGTACGGAAACGTGTGAGGGTCAGACTACGTGCTGACGCATGGGTCAGTGCCAGCGTACGGGCCTGGAGTAGGCTACAGCGTAGGGTAAGGTGTAGGGCTGGTGGTGGGTTTCCGTTACGGGCTAGGGTTAGGGTTAGGGAACGGCAAGGCTTAGGGCACAGGTGAGGGTACAGAAACGTGGGAGGGTCAGGCTACGTGCTGACGCATGGGTCAGTGCCAGCGTACGGGCCAGGAGTAGGCTACGGTTTGGGGGTAAGGTGTAGGCCTGGCGGTGGGTTTCCGTTCCGGCCTAGGGTTAGGGTTAGGGAACGGCAAGGCTTAGGGCACAGGTGAGGGTACAGAAACGTGGGAGGGTCAGGCTACGTGCTGACGCACGGGTCAGTGCCAGCGTACGGGCCAGGAGTAGGCTACGGCTTGGGGGTAAGGTGTAGGGCTGGTGGTGGTTTTCCGTTCCGGGCTAGGGTTAGGGTTAGGGAACGGCAAGGCTTAGGGCACAGGTGAGGGTACGGAAACGTGGGAGGGTCAGGCTACGTGCTGACGCACGGGTCAGTGCCAGCGTACGGGCCAGGACTAGGCTACGGCTTGGGGGTAAGTTGTAGGGTTGGTGGTGGGTTTCCATTCCGGGCTAGGGTTAGGGTTAGGGAACGGCAAGGCTTAGGGCACAGGTGAGGGTACGGAAACGTGGGAGGGTCAGGCTACGTGCTGACGCACGGGTCAGTGCCAGCGTAAGGGCCAGGAGTAGGCTACGGCTTGGGGGTAAGTTGTAGGGCTGGAGGTGGGTTTCCGTTCCGGGCTAGGGTTAGGGTTAGGGAACGGCAAGGCTTAGGGCACAGGTGAGGGTATGGAAACGTGGGAGTGTCAGGCTACGTGCTGACGCACGGGTCAGTGCCAGCGTACGGGCCAGGAGTAGGCTAAGGTGTAGGGTAAGGTGTAGGGCTGGTGGTGGGTTTCCGTTCCGGGCTAGGGTTAGGGTTAGGGAATGGCAAGGCTTAGGGCACAGGTGAGGGTACGGAAACGTGGGAGGGTCAGGCTACGTGATGACGCATGGGTCAGTGCCAGCGTACGGGCCAGGAGTAGGCTACGGCGTAGGGTAAGGTGTAGGGCTGGTGGTGGGTTTCCGTTCTGGGCTAGGGTTAGGGTTAGGGAACGGCAAGGCTTAGGGCACAGGTGAGGGTATGGAAACGTGGGAGAGTCAGGCTACGTGGTGACGCACGGGTCAGTGCCAGCGTACGGGCCAGGAGTAGGCTAAGGTGTAGGGTAAGGTGTAGGGCTGGTGGTGGGTTTCCGTTCCAGGCTAGGGTTAGGGTTAGGGAACGGCAAGGCTTAGGGCACAGGTGAGGGTATGGAAACGTGGGAGGGTCAGGCTACGTGCTGACGCACGGGTCAGTGCCAGCGTACCGGCCAGGTGTAGGCTACGGCTTCTGGGTAAGGTTTAGGGCTGGTGGTGGGTTTCCGTTCCGGGCTAGGGTTAGGGTTAGGGAACGGCAAGGCTTAGGGCACAGGTGAGGGTACGGAAACGTGGGAGGGTCAGGCTACGTGCTGATGCACGGGTCAGTGCCAGCGTACCGGCCAGGTGTAGGCTACGGCTTGTGGGTAAGGTGTAGGGCTGGTGGTGGGTTTCCATTCCAGGCTAGGTTTAGGGTTAGGGAACGGCAAGGCTTAGGGCACAGGTGAGGGTACAGAAACGTGGGAGGGTCAGGCTACGTGCTGACGCACGGGTCAGTGCCAGCGTACGGGCCAGGAGTAGGCTACGGCGTAGGGTAAGGTGTAGGGCTGGTGGTGGGTTTCCGTTCCGGGCTAGGGTTAGGGTTAGGGAATGGCAAGGCTGAGGGCACAGGTGAGGGTACGGAAACGTGGGAGGGTCAGGCTACGTTCTGATGCACGGGTCAGTGCCAGCGTACGGGCCAGGAGTAGGCTACGGCGTAGGGTATGGTGTAGGGCTGGTGGTGGGTTTCCGTTCCGGGCTAGGGTTAGGGTTAGGGAACGGCAAGGCTTAGGGCACAGGTGAGGGTACGGAAACGTGGGAGGGTCAGGCTACGTGCTGATGCACGGGTCAGTGCCAGCGTACCGGCCAGGTGTAGGCTACTGCTTGTGGGTAAGGTGTAGGGCTGGTGGTGGGTTTCCGTTCCGGGCTAGGGTTAGGGTTAGGGAACGGCAAGGCTTAGGGCACAGGTGAGGGTACGGAAACGTGGGAGGGTCAGGCTACGTGATAACGCACGGGTCAGTGCCAGCGTACGGGCCAGGAGTAGGCTACGGCTTGGGGGTAAGGTGTAGGGCTGGTGGTGGGTTTCCGTTCCGGGCTAGGGTTAGGGTTAGGGAACGGCAAGGCTTAGGGCACAGGTGAGGGTACGGAAACGTGGGAGGGTCAGGCTACGTGCTGACACACGGGTCAGTGCCAGCGTACGGGCCAGGAGTAGGCTACGGCTTGGGGGTATGTTGTAGGGCTGGTGGTGGGTTTTCCTTCCGGGCTAGGGTTAGGGTTAGGGAACGGCAAGGCTTAGGGCACAGGTGAGGGTACAGAAAGTTGGGAGGGTCAGGCTACGTGCTGACGCACGGGTCAGTGCCAGCGTACGGGCCAGGAGTAGGCTACGGCTTGGGGGTAAGGTGTAGGGCTTTTGGTGGGTTTCCGTTCCGGGCTAGGGTTAGGGTTAGGGAACGGCAAGGCTTAGGGCACAGGTGAGGATACGGAAACGTGGGAGGGTCAGGCTACGTGCTGACGCACGGGTCAGTGCCAGCGTACGGGCCAGGAGTAGGCTACGGCGTAGGGTAAGGTGTAGGGCTGGTGGTGGGTTTCCATTCCGGGCTAGGGTTAGGGTTAGGGAACGGCAAGGCTTAGGGCACAGGTGAGGGTACAGAAACGTGGGAGTGTCAGGCTACGTGCTGATGCACGTGTCAGTTCCAGCGTACAGGCCAGGTGTAGGCTACGGCTTGGGGGTAAGTTGTAGGGCTGGAGGTGGGTTTCCGTTCCGGGCTAGGGTTAGGGTTAGGGAACGGCAAGGCTTAGGGCACAGGTGAGGGTATGGAAACGTGGGAGGGTCAGGCTACGTGCTGACGCACGGGTCAGTGCCAGCGTACGGGCCAGGAGTAGGCTAAGGTGTAGGGTAAGGTGTAGGGCTGGTGGTGGGTTTCCGTTCCGGGCTAGGGTTAGGGTTAGGGAATGGCAAGGCTTAGGGCACAGGTGAGGGTACGGAAACGTGGGAGGGTCAGGCTACGTGATGACGCATGGGTCAGTGCCAGCGTACGGGCCAGGAGTAGGCTACGGCGTAGGGTAAGGTGTAGGGCTGGTGGTGGGTTTCCGTTCCGGGCTAGGGTTAGGGTTAGGGAACGGCAAGGCTTAGGGCACAGGTGAGGGTATGGAAACGTGGGAGGGTCAGGCTACGTGGTGACGCACGGGTCAGTGCCAGCGTACGGGCCAGGAGTAGGCTAAGGTGTAGGGTAAGGTGTAGGGCTGGTGGTGGGTTTCCGTTCCAGGCTAGGGTTAGGGTTAGGGAACGGCAAGGCTTAGGGCACAGGTGAGGGTATGGAAACGTGGGAGGGTCAGGCTACGTGCTGACGCACGGGTCAGTGCCAGCGTACCGGCCAGGTGTAGGCTACGGCTTCTGGGTAAGGTGTAGGGCTGGTGGTGGGTTTCCGTTCCGGGCTAGGGTTAGGGTTAGGGAACGGCAAGGCTTAGGGCACAGGTGAGGGTACGGAAACGTGGGAGGGTCAGGCTACGTGCTGATGCACGGGTCAGTGCCAGTGTACCGGCCAGGTGTAGGCTACGGCTTGTGGGTAAGGTGTAGGGCTGGTGGTGGGTTTCCATTCCAGGCTAGGTTTAGGGTTAGGGAACGGCAAGGCTTAGGGCACAGGTGAGGGTACAGAAACGTGGGAGGGTCAGGCTACGTGCTGACGCACGGGTCAGTGCCAGCGTACGGGCCAGGAGTAGGCTACGGCGTAGGGTAAGGTGTAGGGCTGGTGGTGGGTTTCCGTTCCGGGCTAGGGTTAGGGTTAGGGAATGGCAAGGCTGAGGGCACAGGTGAGGGTACGGAAACGTGGGAGGGTCAGGCTACGTGCTGATGCACAGGTCAGTGCCAGCGTACGGGCCAGGAGTAGGCTACGGCGTAGGGTAAGGTGTAGGGCTGGTGGTGGGTTTCCGTTCCGGGCTAGGGTTAGGGTTAGGGAACGGCAAGGCTTAGGGCACAGGTGAGGGTACGGAAACGTGGGAGGGTCAGGCTACGTGCTGATGCACGGGTCAGTGCCAGCGTACCGGCCAGGTGTAGGCTACTGCTTGTGGGTAAGGTGTAGGGCTGGTGGTGGGTTTCCGTTCCGGGCTAGGGTTAGGGTTAGGGAACGGCAAGGCTTAGGGCACAGGTGAGGGTACGGAAACGTGGGAGGGTCAGGCTACGTGTTGACGCACGGGTCAGTGCCAGCGTACGGGCCAGGAGTAGGCTACGGCTTGGGGGTAAGGTGTAGGGCTGGTGGTGGGTTTCCGTTCCGGGCTAGGGTTAGGGTTAGGGAACGGCAAGGCTTAGGGCACAGGTGAGGGTACGGAAACGTGGGAGGGTTAGGCTACGTGCTGACGCACGGGTCAGTGCCAGCGTACGGGCCAGGAGTAGGCTACGGCTTGGGGGTATGTTGTAGGGCTGGTGGTGGGTTTTCGTTCCGGGCTAGGGTTAGGTTTAGGGAACGGCAAGGCTTAGGGCACAGGTGAGGGTACAGAAAGGTGGGAGGGTCAGGCTACGTGCTGACGCACGGGTCAGTGCCAGCGTACGGGCCAGGAGTAGGCTACGGCTTGGGGGTAAGGTGTAGGGCTTTTGGTGGGTTTCCGTTCCGGGCTAGGGTTAGGGTTAGGGAACGGCAAGGCTTAGGGCACAGGTGAGGATACGGAAACGTGGGAGGGTCAGGCTACGTGCTGACGCACGTGTCAGTGCCAGCGTACGGGCCAGGAGTAGGCTACGGCGTAGGGTAAGGTGTAGGGCTGGTGGTGGGTTTCCATTCCGGGCTAGGGTTAGGGTTAGGGAACGGCAAGGCTTAGGGCACAGGTGAGGGTACAGAAACGTGGGAGGGTCAGGCTACGTGCTGATGCACGTGTCAGTTCCAGCGTACAGGCCAGGTGTAGGCTACGGCTTGGGGGTAAGTTGTAGGGCTGGAGGTGGGTTTCCGTTCCGGGCTAGGGTTAGGGTTAGGGAACGGCAAGGCTTAGGGCACAGGTGAGGGTATGGAAACGTGGGAGGGTCAGGCTACGTGCTGACGCACGGGTCAGTGCCAGCATACGGGCCAGGAGTAGGCTAAGGTGTAGGGTAAGGTGTAGGGCTGGTGGTGGGTTTCCGTTCCGGGCTAGGGTTAGGGTTAGGGAATGGCAAGGCTTAGGGCACAGGTGAGGGTACGGAAACGTGGGAGGGTCAGGCTACGTGATGACGCATGGGTCAGTGCCAGCGTACGGGCCAGGAGTAGGCTACGGCGTAGGGTAAGGTGTAGGGCTGGTGGTGGGTTTCCGTTCCGGGCTAGGGTTAGGGTTAGGGAACGGCAAGGCTTAGGGCACAGGTGAGGGTATGGAAACGTGGGAGGGTCAGGCTACGTGGTGACGCACGGGTCAGTGCCAGCGTACGGGCCAGGAGTAGGCTAAGGTGTAGGGTAAGGTGTAGGGCTGGTGGTGGGTTTCCGTTCCAGGCTAGGGTTAGGGTTAGGGAACGGCAAGGCTTAGGGCACAGGTGAGGGTATGGAAACGTGGGAGGGTCAGGCTACGTGCTGACGCACGGGTCAGTGCCAGCGTACCGGCCAGGTGTAGGCTACGGCTTCTGGGTAAGGTGTAGGGCTGGTGGTGGGTTTCCGTTCCGGGCTAGGGTTAGGGTTAGGGAACGGCAAGGCTTAGGGCACAGGTGAGGGTACGGAAACGTGGGAGGGTCAGGCTACGTGCTGATGCACGGGTCAGTGCCAGCGTACCGGCCAGGTGTAGGCTACGGCTTGTGGGTAAGTTGTAGGGCTGGTGGTGGGTTTCCATTCCAGGCTAGGTTTAGGGTTAGGGAACGGCAAGGCTTAGGGCACAGGTGAGGGTACAGAAACGTGGGAGGGTCAGGCTACGTGCTGACGCACACGGGTCAGTGCCAGCGTACAGGCCATGTGTAGGCTACGGCTTGGGGGTAAGTTGTAGGGCTGGTGGTGGGTTTCCGTTCCGGGCTAGGGTTAGGGTTAGGGAACGGCAAGGCTTAGGGCACAGGTGAGTGTATGGAAACGTGGGAGGGTCAGACTACGTGCTGACGCATGGGTCAGTGCCAGCGTACGGGCCTGGAGTAGGCTACAGCGTAGGGTAAGGTGTAGGGCTGGTGGTGGGTTTCCGTTCCGGGCTAGGGTTAGGGTTAGGGAACGGCAAGGCTTAGGGCACAGGTGAGGGTACAGAAACGTGGGAGGGTCAGGCTACGTGCTGACGCATGGGTCAGTGCCAGCGTACGGGCCAGGAGTAGGCTACGGCTTGGGGGTAAGTTGTAGGGCTGGCGGTGGGTTTCCGTTCCGGGCTAGGGTTAGGGTTAGGGAACGGCAAGGCTTAGGGCACAGGTGAGGGTACAGAAACGTGGGAGGGTCAGGCTACGTGCTGACTCACGGGTCAGTGCCAGCGTACGGGCCAGGAGTAGGCTACGGCTTGGGGGTAAGGTTTAGGGCTGGTGGTGGGTTTCCGTTCCGGGCTAGGGTTAGGGTTAGTGAACGGCAAGGCTTAGGGCACAGGTGAGGGTACGGAAACGTGGGAGGGTCAGGCTACGTGCTGACGTACGGGTCAGTGCCAGCGTACGGGCCAGGAGTAGGCTACAACGTAGGGTAAGGTGTAGGGCTGGTGGTGGGTTTCCATTCTGGGCTAGAGTTAGGGTTAGGGAACGGCAAGGCTTAGGGCACAGGTGAGGGTACGGAAACGTGGGAGGGTCAGGCAACGTGCTGACGCACGGGTCAGTGCCAGCGTACCGGCCAGGAGTAGGCTACGGCGTAGGGTAAGGTGTAGGGCTGGTGGTGGGTTTCCGTTCCGGGCTAGGGTTAGGGTTAGGGAACGGCAAGGCTTAGGGCACAGGTGAGGGTACGGAAACGTGGGAGGGTCAGGCTACGTGCTGACGCACGGGTCAGTGCCAGCGTACGGGCCAGGAGTAGGCTACGGCGTAGGGTAAGGTGTAGGGCTGGTGGTGGGTTTCCGTTCCGGGCTAGGGTTAGGGTTAGGGAACGGCTAGGCTGAGGGCACAGGTGAGGGTACGGAAACGTGGGAGGGTCAGGCTACGTGCTGACGCATGGGTCAGTGCCAGCGTACCGGCCAGGTGTAGGCTACTGCTTGTGGGTAAGGTGTAGGGCTGGTGGTGGGTTTCCGTTCCGGGCTAGGGTTAGGGTTAGGGAAGGCAAGGCTTAGGGCACAGGTGAGGGTACGGAAACGTGGGAGGGTCAGGCTACGTGCTGACGCACGTGTCAGTGCCAGCGTACAGGCCAGGTGTAGGCTACGGCTTGCGGGTAAGGTGTAGGGCTGCTGGTGGGTTTCCGTTCAGGGCTAGGGTTAGGGGTAGGGAACGGCAAGGCTTAGGGCATAGGTGAGGGTACGGAAACGTGTGAGGGTCAGACTACGTGCTGACGCATGGGTCAGTGCCAGCGTACGGGCCTGGAGTAGGCTACAGCGTAGGGTAAGGTGTAGGGCTGGTGGTGGGTTTCCATTCCGGGCTAGGGTTAGGGTTAGGGAACGGCAAGGCTTAGGGCACAGGTGAGGGTACAGAAACGTGGGAGGGTCAGGCTACGTGCTGACGCATGGGTCAGTGCCAGCGTACGGGCCAGGAGTAGGCTACGGCTTGGGGGTAAGGTGTAGGCCTGGCGGTGGGTTTCCGTTCCGGGCCAGGGTTAGGGTTAGGGAACGGCAAGGCTTAGGGCACAGGTGAGGGTACAGAAACGTGGGAGGGTCAGGCTACGTGCTGACGCACGGGTCAGTGCCAGCGTACGGGCCAGGAGTAGGCTACGGCTTGGGGGTAAGGTGTAGGGCTGGTGGTGGTTTTCCGTTCCGGGCTAGGGTTAGGGTTAGGGAACGGCAAGGCTTAGGGCACAGATGAGGGTACGGAAACGTGGGAGGGTCAGGCTACGTGCTGACGCACGGGTCAGTGCCAGCGTACGGGCCAGGAGTAGGCTACGGCTTGGGGGTAAGTTGTAGGGCTGGTGGTGGGTTTCCGTTCCGGGCTAGGGTTAGGGTTAGGGAACGGCAAGTCTTAGGGCACAGGTGAGGGTACGGAAACGTGGGAGGGTCAGGCTACGTGCTGACGCACGGGTCAGTGCCAGCGTAAGGGCCAGGAGTAGGCTACGGCTTGGGGGTAAGTTGTAGGGCTGGATGTGGGTTTCCGTTCCGGGCTAGGGTTAGGGTTAGGGAACGGCAAGGCTTAGGGCACAGGTGAGGTTATGGAAACGTGGGAGGGTCAGGCTACGTGCTGACGCACGGGTCAGTGCCAGCGTACGGGCCAGGAGTAGGCTAAGGTGTAGGGTAAGGTGTAGGGCTGGTGGTGGGTTTCCGTTCCGGGCTAGGGTTAGGGTTAGGGAACGGCAAGGCTTAGGGCACAGGTGAGGGTACGGAAACGTGGGAGGGTCAGGCTACGTGCTGACGCATGGGTCAGTGCCAGCGTACGGGCCAGGAGTAGGCTACGGCGTAGGGTAAGGTGTAGGGCTGGTGGTGGGTTTCCGTTCCGGGCTAGGGTTAGGGTTAGGGAACGGCAAGGCTTAGGGCACAAGTGAGGGTATGGAAACGTGGGAGGGTCAGGCTACGTGGTGACGCACGGGTCAGTGCCAGCGTACGGGCCAGGAGTAGGCTAAGGTGTAGGGTAAGGTGTAGGGCTGGTGGTGGGTTTCCGTTCCGGGCTAGGGTTAGGGTTAGGGAACGGCAAGGCTTAGGGCACAGGTGAGGGTACAGAAACGTGGGAGGGTCAGGCTACCTGCTGACGCATGGGTCAGTGCCAGCGTACGGGCCAGGAGTAGGCTACGGCTTGGGGGTAAGGTGTAGGGCTGGTGGTGGGTTTCCGTTCCGGGCTAGGGTTAGGGTTAGGGAACGGCAAGGCTTAGGGCACAGGTGAGGGTACGGAAACGTGGGAGGGTCAGACTACGTGCTGACTCACGGGTCAGTGCCAGCGTACGGGCCAGGAGTAGGCTACAACGTAGGGTACGGTGTAGGGCTGGTGGTGGGTTTCCGTTCCGGGCTAGGGTTAGGGTTAGGGAACGGCAAGGCTTAGGGCACAGGTGAGGGTACAGAAACGTGGGAGGGTCAGGCTACCTGCTGACGCATGGGTCAGTGCCAGCGTACGGGCCAGGAGTAGGCTACGGCTTGGGGGTATGGGGCAGGGCTGGCAGTGGGTTTCCGTTCCGGGCTAGGGTTAGGGTTAGGGAACGGCAAGGCTTAGGGCACAGGTGAGGGTACAGAAACGTGGGAGGGTCAGGCTACGTGCGGACTCACGGGTCAGTGCCAGCGTACGGGCCAGGAGTAGGCTACGGCTTGGGGGTAAGGTGTAGGGCTGGTGGTGGGTTTCCGTTCCGGGCTAGGGTTAGGGTTAGGGAACGGCAAGGCTTAGGGCACAGGTGAGGGTACGGAAACGTGGGAGGGTCAGGCTACGTGCTGACTCACGGGTCAGTGCCAGCGTACGGGCCAGGAGTAGGCTACGGCGTAGGGTAAGGTGTAGGGCTGGTGGTCGGTTTCCGTTCCGGGCTAGGGTTAGGGTTAGGGAACGGCAAGGCTTAGGGCACAGGTGAGGGTACGGAAACGTGGGAGGGTCAGGCTACGTGCTGATGCACGGGTCAGTGCCAGCGTACCGGCCAGGTGTAGGCTACTGCTTGTGGTTAAGTTGTAGGGCTGGTGGTGGGTTCCCGTTCCGGGCTAGGGTTAGGGGTAGGGAACGGCAAGGCTTAGGGCACAGGTGAGGGTACGGAAACGTGGGAGGGTCAGGCTACGTGCTGACGCACATGTCAGTGCCAGCGTACAGGCCAGGTGTAGGCTACGGCTTGGGGGTAAGGTGTAGGGCTGGTGGTGGGTTTCCGTTCTGGGCTAGGCTTAGGGTTAGGGAACGGCAAGGCTTAGGGCACAGGTGAGGGTACAGAAACGTGGGAGGGTCAGGCTACGTGCTGACTCACGGGTCAGTGCCAGCGTACGGGCCAGGAGTAGGCTACAACGTAGGGTAAGGTGTAGGGCTGGTGGTGGGTTTCCGTTCTGGGCTAGGGTTAGTGTTAGGGAACGGCAAGGCTTAGGGCACAGGTGAGGGTACGGAAACGTGGGAGGGTCAGGCTACGTGCTGACGCACGGGTCAGTGCCAGCGTACGGGCCAGGAGTAGGCTACAACGTAGGGTAAGGTGTAGGGCTGGTGGTGGGTTTCCGTTCTGGGCTAGGGTTAGGGTTAGGGAACGGCAAGGCTTAGGGCACAGGTGAGGGTACGGAAACGTGGGAGGGTCAGGCTACGTGCTCACGCACGGGTCAGTGCCAGCGTACCGGCCAGGAGTAGGCTACGGCTTGGGGGTAAGCTTTAGGGCTGGTGGTGGGTTTCCGTTCCGGGCTAGGGTTAGGGTTAGGGAACGCCAAGGCTTAGGGCACAGGTGAGGGTACGGAAACGTGGGAGGGTCAGGCTACGTGCTGACGCACGGGTCAGTGCCAGCGTACGGGCCAGGAGTAGGCTACGGCTTGGGGGTAAGTTGTAGGGCTGGTGGTGGGTTTCCGTTCCGGGCTAGGGTTAGGGTTAGGGAACGGCAAGGCTTAGGGCACAGGTGAGGGTACGGAAACGTGGGAGGGTCAGGCTACGTGCTGACGCACGGGTCAGTGCCAGCGTACGGGCCAGGAGTAGGCTACGGCGTAGGGTAAGGTGTAGGGCTGGTGGTGGGTTTCCGTTCCGGGCTAGGGTTAGGGTTAGGGAACGGCAAGGCTTAGGGCACAGGTGAGGGTATGGAAACGTGGGAGGGTCAGGCTACGTGGTGACGCACGGGTCAGTGCCAGCGTACGGGCCAGGAGTAGGCTAAGGTGTAGGGTAATGTGTAGGGCTGGTGGTGGGTTTCCGTTCTGGGCTAGGGTTAGGGTTAGGGAACGGCAAGGCTTAGGGCACAGGTGAGGGTACGGAAACGTGGGCGGGTGAGGCTACGTGCTGATGCACGGGTCAGTGCCAGCGTACGGGCCAGGAGTAGGCTACGGCTTGGGGGTAAGGTGTAGGCCTGGCGGTGGGTTTCCGTTCCGGGCTAGGGTTAGGGTTAGGGAACGGCAAGGCTTAGGGCACAGGTGAGGGTACAGAAACGTGGGAGGGTCAGGCTACGTGCTGACGCACGGGTCAGTGCCAGCGTAGGGGCCAGGAGTAGGCTACGGCTTGGGGGTAAGGTGTAGGGCTGGTGGTGGTTTTCCGTTCCGGGCTAGAGTTAGGGTTAGGGAACGGCAAGGCTTACGGCACAGGTGAGGGTACTGAAACGTGGGAGGGTCAGGCTACGTGCTGACGCACGGGTCAGTGCCAGCGTACGGGCAAGGACTAGGCTACGGCTTGGGGGAAAGTTGTAGGGCTGGTGATGGGTTTCCGTTCCGGGCTAGGGTTAGGGTTAGGGATCGGCAAGGCTTAGGGCACAGGTGAGGGTACAGAAACGTGGGAGGGTCAGGCTACGTGCTGATGCACGTGTCAGTGCCAGCGTACAGGCCAGGTGTAGGCTACGGCTTGGGGGTAAGTTGTAGGTCTGGTGGTGGGTTTCCGTTCCGGGCTAGGGTTAGGGTTAGGGAACGGCAAGGCTTAGGGCACAGGTGAGTGTATGGAAACGTGGGAGGGTCACACTACGTGCTGACGCATGGGTCAGTGCTAGCGTACGGGCCTGGAGTAGGCTACAGCGTAGGGTAAGGTGTAGGGCTGGTGGTGGGTTTCCGTTCCGGGCTAGGGTTAGGGTTAGGGAACGGCAAAGCTTAGGGCACAGGTGAGGGTACAGAAACGTGGGAGGGTCAGGCTACGTGCTGACGCATGGGTCAGTGCCAGCGTACGGGCCAGGAGTAGGCTACGGCTTGGGGGTAAGTTGTAGGGCTGGCGGTGGGTTTCCGTTCCGGGCTAGGGTTAGGGTTAGGGAACGGCAAGGCTTAGGGCACAGGTGAGGGTACAGAAACGTGGGAGGGTCAGGCTACGTGCTGACTCACGGGTCAGTGCCAGCGTACGTGCCAGGAGTAGGCTACGGCTTGGGGGTAAGGTGTAGGGCTGGTGGTGGGTTTCCGTTCCGGGCTAGGGTTAGGGTTAGGGAACGGCAAGGCTTAGGGCACAGGTGAGGGTACGGAAACGTGGGAGGGTCAGGCTACGTGCTGACGCACGGGTAAGTGCCAGCGTACGGGCCAGGAGTAGGCTACAACGTAGGGTAAGGAGTAGGGCTGGTGGTGGGTTTCCATTCTGGGCTAGGGTTAGTGTTAGGGAACGGCAAGGCTTAGGGCACAGGTGAGGGTACGGAAACGTGGGAGGGTCAGGCTACGTGTTGACGCACGGGTCAGTACCAGCGTACCGGCCAGGAGTAGGCTACGGCGTAGGGTAAGGTGTAGGGCTGGTGGTGGGTTTCCATTCCGGGCTAGGGTTAGGGTTAGGGAACGGCAAGGCTTAGGGCACAGGTGAGGGTACGGAAACGTGGGAGGGTCAGGCTACGTGCTGACGCACGGGTCAGTGCCAGCGTACGGGCCAGGAGTAGGCTACGGCGTAGGGTAAGGTGTAGGGCTGGTGGTGGGTTTCCGTTCCGGGCTAGGGTTAGGGTTAGGGAACGGCTAGGCTGAGGGCACAGGTGAGGGTACGGAAACGTGTGAGGGTCAGACTACGTGCTGACGCATGGGTCAGTGCCAGCGTACGGGCCTGGAGTAGGCTACAGCGTAGGGTAAGGTGTAGGGCTGGTGGTGGGTTTCCGTTACGGGCTAGGGTTAGGGTTAGGGAACGGCAAGGCTTAGGGCACAGGTGAGGGTACAGAAACGTGGGAGGGTCAGGCTACGTGCTGACGCATGGGTCAGTGCCAGCGTACGGGCCAGGAGTAGGCTACGGTTTGGGGGTAAGGTGTAGGCCTGGCGGTGGGTTTCCGTTCCGGCCTAGGGTTAGGGTTAGGGAACGGCAAGGCTTAGGGCACAGGTGAGGGTACAGAAACGTGGGAGGGTCAGGCTACGTGCTGACGCACGGGTCAGTGCCAGCGTACGGGCCAGGAGTAGGCTACGGCTTGGGGGTAAGGTGTAGGGCTGGTGGTGGTTTTCCGTTCCGGGCTAGGGTTAGGGTTAGGGAACGGCAAGGCTTAGGGCACAGGTGAGGGTACGGAAACGTGGGAGGGTCAGGCTACGTGCTGACGCACGGGTCAGTGCCAGCGTACGGGCCAGGACTAGGCTACGGCTTGGGGGTAAGTTGTAGGGTTGGTGGTGGGTTTCCATTCCGGGCTAGGGTTAGGGTTAGGGAACGGCAAGGCTTAGGGCACAGGTGAGGGTACGGAAACGTGGGAGGGTCAGGCTACGTGCTGACGCACGGGTCAGTGCCAGCGTAAGGGCCAGGAGTAGGCTACGGCTTGGGGGTAAGTTGTAGGGCTGGAGGTGGGTTTCCGTTCCGGGCTAGGGTTAGGGTTAGGGAACGGCAAGGCTTAGGGCACAGGTGAGGGTATGGAAACGTGGGAGTGTCAGGCTACGTGCTGACGCACGGGTCAGTGCCAGCGTACGGGCCAGGAGTAGGCTAAGGTGTAGGGTAAGGTGTAGGGCTGGTGGTGGGTTTCCGTTCCGGGCTAGGGTTAGGGTTAGGGAATGGCAAGGCTTAGGGCACAGGTGAGGGTACGGAAACGTGGGAGGGTCAGGCTACGTGATGACGCATGGGTCAGTGCCAGCGTACGGGCCAGGAGTAGGCTACGGCGTAGGGTAAGGTGTAGGGCTGGTGGTGGGTTTCCGTTCTGGGCTAGGGTTAGGGTTAGGGAACGGCAAGGCTTAGGGCACAGGTGAGGGTATGGAAACGTGGGAGAGTCAGGCTACGTGGTGACGCACGGGTCAGTGCCAGCGTACGGGCCAGGAGTAGGCTAAGGTGTAGGGTAAGGTGTAGGGCTGGTGGTGGGTTTCCGTTCCAGGCTAGGGTTAGGGTTAGGGAACGGCAAGGCTTAGGGCACAGGTGAGGGTATGGAAACGTGGGAGGGTCAGGCTACGTGCTGACGCACGGGTCAGTGCCAGCGTACCGGCCAGGTGTAGGCTACGGCTTCTGGGTAAGGTTTAGGGCTGGTGGTGGGTTTCCGTTCCGGGCTAGGGTTAGGGTTAGGGAACGGCAAGGCTTAGGGCACAGGTGAGGGTACGGAAACGTGGGAGGGTCAGGCTACGTGCTGATGCACGGGTCAGTGCCAGCGTACCGGCCAGGTGTAGGCTACGGCTTGTGGGTAAGGTGTAGGGCTGGTGGTGGGTTTCCATTCCAGGCTAGGTTTAGGGTTAGGGAACGGCAAGGCTTAGGGCACAGGTGAGGGTACAGAAACGTGGGAGGGTCAGGCTACGTGCTGACGCACGGGTCAGTGCCAGCGTACGGGCCAGGAGTAGGCTACGGCGTAGGGTAAGGTGTAGGGCTGGTGGTGGGTTTCCGTTCCGGGCTAGGGTTAGGGTTAGGGAATGGCAAGGCTGAGGGCACAGGTGAGGGTACGGAAACGTGGGAGGGTCAGGCTACGTTCTGATGCACGGGTCAGTGCCAGCGTACGGGCCAGGAGTAGGCTACGGCGTAGGGTATGGTGTAGGGCTGGTGGTGGGTTTCCGTTCCGGGCTAGGGTTAGGGTTAGGGAACGGCAAGGCTTAGGGCACAGGTGAGGGTACGGAAACGTGGGAGGGTCAGGCTACGTGCTGATGCACGGGTCAGTGCCAGCGTACCGGCCAGGTGTAGGCTACTGCTTGTGGGTAAGGTGTAGGGCTGGTGGTGGGTTTCCGTTCCGGGCTAGGGTTAGGGTTAGGGAACGGCAAGGCTTAGGGCACAGGTGAGGGTACGGAAACGTGGGAGGGTCAGGCTACGTGATAACGCACGGGTCAGTGCCAGCGTACGGGCCAGGAGTAGGCTACGGCTTGGGGGTAAGGTGTAGGGCTGGTGGTGGGTTTCCGTTCCGGGCTAGGGTTAGGGTTAGGGAACGGCAAGGCTTAGGGCACAGGTGAGGGTACGGAAACGTGGGAGGGTCAGGCTACGTGCTGACACACGGGTCAGTGCCAGCGTACGGGCCAGGAGTAGGCTACGGCTTGGGGGTATGTTGTAGGGCTGGTGGTGGGTTTTCCTTCCGGGCTAGGGTTAGGGTTAGGGAACGGCAAGGCTTAGGGCACAGGTGAGGGTACAGAAAGTTGGGAGGGTCAGGCTACGTGCTGACGCACGGGTCAGTGCCAGCGTACGGGCCAGGAGTAGGCTACGGCTTGGGGGTATGTTGTAGGGCTGGTGGTGGGTTTTCGTTCCGGGCTAGGGTTAGGTTTAGGGAACGGCAAGGCTTAGGGCACAGGTGAGGGTACAGAAAGGTGGGAGGGTCAGGCTACGTGCTGACGCACGGGTCAGTGCCAGCGTACGGGCCAGGAGTAGGCTACGGCTTGGGGGTAAGGTGTAGGGCTTTTGGTGGGTTTCCGTTCCGGGCTAGGGTTAGGGTTAGGGAACGGCAAGGCTTAGGGCACAGGTGAGGATACGGAAACGTGGGAGGGTCAGGCTACGTGCTGACGCACGTGTCAGTGCCAGCGTACGGGCCAGGAGTAGGCTACGGCGTAGGGTAAGGTGTAGGGCTGGTGGTGGGTTTCCATTCCGGGCTAGGGTTAGGGTTAGGGAACGGCAAGGCTTAGGGCACAGGTGAGGGTACAGAAACGTGGGAGGGTCAGGCTACGTGCTGATGCACGTGTCAGTTCCAGCGTACAGGCCAGGTGTAGGCTACGGCTTGGGGGTAAGTTGTAGGGCTGGAGGTGGGTTTCCGTTCCGGGCTAGGGTTAGGGTTAGGGAACGGCAAGGCTTAGGGCACAGGTGAGGGTATGGAAACGTGGGAGGGTCAGGCTACGTGCTGACGCACGGGTCAGTGCCAGCATACGGGCCAGGAGTAGGCTAAGGTGTAGGGTAAGGTGTAGGGCTGGTGGTGGGTTTCCGTTCCGGGCTAGGGTTAGGGTTAGGGAATGGCAAGGCTTAGGGCACAGGTGAGGGTACGGAAACGTGGGAGGGTCAGGCTACGTGATGACGCATGGGTCAGTGCCAGCGTACGGGCCAGGAGTAGGCTACGGCGTAGGGTAAGGTGTAGGGCTGGTGGTGGGTTTCCGTTCCGGGCTAGGGTTAGGGTTAGGGAACGGCAAGGCTTAGGGCACAGGTGAGGGTATGGAAACGTGGGAGGGTCAGGCTACGTGGTGACGCACGGGTCAGTGCCAGCGTACGGGCCAGGAGTAGGCTAAGGTGTAGGGTAAGGTGTAGGGCTGGTGGTGGGTTTCCGTTCCAGGCTAGGGTTAGGGTTAGGGAACGGCAAGGCTTAGGGCACAGGTGAGGGTATGGAAACGTGGGAGGGTCAGGCTACGTGCTGACGCACGGGTCAGTGCCAGCGTACCGGCCAGGTGTAGGCTACGGCTTCTGGGTAAGGTGTAGGGCTGGTGGTGGGTTTCCGTTCCGGGCTAGGGTTAGGGTTAGGGAACGGCAAGGCTTAGGGCACAGGTGAGGGTACGGAAACGTGGGAGGGTCAGGCTACGTGCTGATGCACGGGTCAGTGCCAGCGTACCGGCCAGGTGTAGGCTACGGCTTGTGGGTAAGTTGTAGGGCTGGTGGTGGGTTTCCATTCCAGGCTAGGTTTAGGGTTAGGGAACGGCAAGGCTTAGGGCACAGGTGAGGGTACAGAAACGTGGGAGGGTCAGGCTACGTGCTGACGCACACGGGTCAGTGCCAGCGTACAGGCCATGTGTAGGCTACGGCTTGGGGGTAAGTTGTAGGGCTGGTGGTGGGTTTCCGTTCCGGGCTAGGGTTAGGGTTAGGGAACGGCAAGGCTTAGGGCACAGGTGAGTGTATGGAAACGTGGGAGGGTCAGACTACGTGCTGACGCATGGGTCAGTGCCAGCGTACGGGCCTGGAGTAGGCTACAGCGTAGGGTAAGGTGTAGGGCTGGTGGTGGGTTTCCGTTCCGGGCTAGGGTTAGGGTTAGGGAACGGCAAGGCTTAGGGCACAGGTGAGGGTACAGAAACGTGGGAGGGTCAGGCTACGTGCTGACGCATGGGTCAGTGCCAGCGTACGGGCCAGGAGTAGGCTACGGCTTGGGGGTAAGTTGTAGGGCTGGCGGTGGGTTTCCGTTCCGGGCTAGGGTTAGGGTTAGGGAACGGCAAGGCTTAGGGCACAGGTGAGGGTACAGAAACGTGGGAGGGTCAGGCTACGTGCTGACTCACGGGTCAGTGCCAGCGTACGGGCCAGGAGTAGGCTACGGCTTGGGGGTAAGGTTTAGGGCTGGTGGTGGGTTTCCGTTCCGGGCTAGGGTTAGGGTTAGTGAACGGCAAGGCTTAGGGCACAGGTGAGGGTACGGAAACGTGGGAGGGTCAGGCTACGTGCTGACGTACGGGTCAGTGCCAGCGTACGGGCCAGGAGTAGGCTACAACGTAGGGTAAGGTGTAGGGCTGGTGGTGGGTTTCCATTCTGGGCTAGAGTTAGGGTTAGGGAACGGCAAGGCTTAGGGCACAGGTGAGGGTACGGAAACGTGGGAGGGTCAGGCAACGTGCTGACGCACGGGTCAGTGCCAGCGTACCGGCCAGGAGTAGGCTACGGCGTAGGGTAAGGTGTAGGGCTGGTGGTGGGTTTCCGTTCCGGGCTAGGGTTAGGGTTAGGGAACGGCAAGGCTTAGGGCACAGGTGAGGGTACGGAAACGTGGGAGGGTCAGGCTACGTGCTGACGCACGGGTCAGTGCCAGCGTACGGGCCAGGAGTAGGCTACGGCGTAGGGTAAGGTGTAGGGCTGGTGGTGGGTTTCCGTTCCGGGCTAGGGTTAGGGTTAGGGAACGGCTAGGCTGAGGGCACAGGTGAGGGTACGGAAACGTGGGAGGGTCAGGCTACGTGCTGACGCATGGGTCAGTGCCAGCGTACGGGCCAGGAGTAGGCTACGGCGTAGGGTAAGGTGTAGGGCTGGTGGTGGGTTTCCGTTCCGGGCTAGGGTTAGGGTTAGGGAACGGCAAGGCTTAGGGCACAGGTGAGGGTACGGAAACGTGGGAGGGTCAGGCTACGTGCTGATGCACGGGTCAGTGCCAGCGTACCGGCCAGGTGTAGGCTACTGCTTGTGGGTAAGGTGTAGGGCTGGTGGTGGGTTTCCGTTCCGGGCTAGGGTTAGGGTTAGGGAAGGCAAGGCTTAGGGCACAGGTGAGGGTACGGAAACGTGGGAGGGTCAGGCTACGTGCTGACGCACGTGTCAGTGCCAGCGTACAGGCCAGGTGTAGGCTACAGCTTGGGGGTAAGGTGTAGGGCTGGTGGTGGGTTTCCGTTCAGGGCTAGGTTTAGGGGTAGGGAACGGCAAGGCTTAGGGCATAGGTGAGGGTACGGAAACGTGTGAGGGTCAGACTACGTGCTGACGCATGGGTCAGTGCCAGCGTACGGGCCTGGAGTAGGCTACAGCGTAGGGTAAGGTGTAGGGCTGGTGGTGGGTTTCCATTCCGGGCTAGGGTTAGGGTTAGGGAACGGCAAGGCTTAGGGCACAGGTGAGGGTACAGAAACGTGGGAGGGTCAGGCTACGTGCTGACGCATGGGTCAGTGCCAGCGTACGGGCCAGGAGTAGGCTACGGCTTGGGGGTAAGGTGTAGGCCTGGCGGTGGGTTTCCGTTCCGGGCCTGGGTTAGGGTTAGGGAACGGCAAGGCTTAGGGCACAGGTGAGGGTACAGAAACGTGGGAGGGTCAGGCTACGTGCTGACGCACGGGTCAGTGCCAGCGTACGGGCCAGGAGTAGGCTACGGCTTGGGGGTAAGATGTAGGGCTGGTGGTGGTTTTCCGTTCCGGGCTAGGGTTAGGGTTAGGGAACGGCAAGGCTTAGGGCACAGATGAGGGTACGGAAACGTGGGAGGGTCAGGCTACGTGCTGACGCACGGGTCAGTGCCAGCGCACGGGCCAGGACTAGGCTACGGCTTGGGGGTAAGTTGTAGGGCTGGTGGTGGGTTTCCGTTCCGGGCTAGGGTTAGGGTTAGGGAACGGCAAGTCTTAGGGCACAGGTGAGGGTACGGAAACGTGGGAGGGTCAGGCTACGTGCTGACGCACGGGTCAGTGCCAGCGTAAGGGCCAGGAGTAGGCTACGGCTTGGGGGTAAGTTGTAGGGCTGGATGTGGGTTTCCGTTCCGGGCTAGGGTTAGGGTTAGGGAACGGCAAGGCTTAGGGCACAGGTGAGGTTATGGAAACGTGGGAGGGTCAGGCTACATGCTGACGCACGGGTCAGTGCCAGCGTACGGGCCAGGAGTAGGCTAAGGTGTATGGTAAGGTGTAGGGCTGGTGGTGGGTTTCCGTTCCCGGCTAGGGTTAGGGTTAGGGAACGGCAAGGCTTAGGGCACAGGTGAGGGTACGGAAACGTGGGAGGGTCAGGCTACGTGCTGACGCATGGGTCAGTGCCAGCGTACGGGCCAGGAGTAGGCTACGGCGTAGGGTAAGGTGTAGGGCTGGTGGTGGGTTTCCGTTCCGGGCTAGGGTTAGGGTTAGGGAACGGCAAGGCTTAGGGCACAAGTGAGGGTATGGAAACGTGGGAGTGTCAGGCTACGTGGTGACGCACGGGTCAGTGCCAGCGTACGGGCCAGGAGTAGGCTAAGGTGTAGGGTAAGGTGTAGGGCTGGTGGTGGGTTTCCGTTCCGGGCTAGGGTTAGGGTTAGGGAAGGGCAAGGCTTAGGGCACAGGTGAGGGTATGGAAACGTGGGAGGGTCAGGCTACCTGCTGACGCACGGGTCAGTGCCAGCGTACCGGCCAGGTGTAGGCTACGGCTTCTGGGTAAGGTGTAAGGCTGGAGGTGGGTTTCCGTTCCGGGCTAGGGTTAGGGTTAGGGAACGGCCAGGCTTAGGGCACAGGTGAGGGTACGGAAACGTGGGAGGGTCAGGCTACGTGCTGATGCACGGGTCAGTGCCAGCGTACGGGCCAGGAGTAGGCTACGGCTTGGGGGTAAGTTGTAGGGCTGGTGGTGGGTTTCCGTTCCGGGCTAGGGTTAGGGTTAGGGAACGGCAAGGCTTAGGGCACAGGTGAGGGTACGGAAACGTGGGAGGGTCAGGCTACGTGCTGATGCACGTGTCAGTGCCAGCGTACCGGCCAGGTGTAGGCTACGGCTTGTGGGTAAGGTGTAGGGCTGGTGGTGGGTTTCCATTCCAGGCTAGGTTTATGGTTAGGGAACGGCAAGGCTTAGGGCACAGGTGAGGGTACAGAAACATGGGAGGGTCAGTCTACGTGCTGACGCATGGGTCAGTGCCAGCGTACGGGCCAGGAGTAGGCTACGGCGTAGGGTAAGGTGTAGGGCTGGTGGTGGGTTTCCGTTCCGGGCTAGGGTTAGGGTTAGGGAATGGCAAGGCTGAGGGCACAGGTGAGGGTACGGAAACGTGGGAGGGTCAGGCTATGTGCTGACGCACGGGTCAGTGCCAGCGTACGGGCCAGGAGTAGGCTACAGCGTAGGGTAAGGTGTAGGGCTGGTGGTGGGTTTCCGTTCCGGGCTAGGGTTAGGGTTAGGGAACGGCAAGGCTTAGGGCACAGGTGAGGGTACGGAAACGTGGGAGGGTCAGGCTACGTGCTGATGCACGGGTCAGTGCCAGCGTACCGGCCAGGTGTAGGCTACTGCTTGTGGTTAAGGTGTAGGGCTGGTGGTGGGTTTCCGTTCCGGGCTAGGGTTAGGGTTAGGGAACGGCAAGGCTTAGGGCACAGGTGAAGGTACGGAAACGTGGGATGGTCAGGCTACGTGCTGACGCACGGGTCAGTGCCAGCGTACGGGCCAGGAGTAGGCTACGGCTTGGGGGTAAGGTGTAGGGCTGGTGGTGGGTTTCCGTTCCGGGCTTGGGTTAGGGTTAGGGAACGGCAAGGCTTAGGGCACAGGTGAGGGTACGGAAACGTGGGAGGGTCAGGCTACGTGCTGACGCACGGGTCAGTGCCAGCGTACGGGCCAGGAGTAGGCTACGGCGTAGGGTAAGGTGTAGGGCTGGTGGTGGGTTTCCATTCCGGGCTAGGGTTAGGGTTAGGGATCGGCAAGGCTTAGGGCACAGGTGAGGGTACAGAAACGTGGGAGGGTCAGGCTACGTGCTGATGCACGTGTCAGTGCCAGCGTACAGGCCAGGTGTAGGCTACGGCTTGGGGGTAAGTTGTAGGGCTGGTGGTGGGTTTCCGTTCCGGGCTAGGGTTAGGGTTAGGGAACGGCAAGGCTTAGGGCACAGGTGAGTGTATGGAAACGTGGGAGGGTCACACTACGTGCTGACGCATGGGTCAGTGCCAGCGTACGGGCCTGGATTAGGCTACAGCGTAGGGTAAGGTGTAGGGCTGGTGGTGGGTTTCCGTTCCGGGCTAGGGTTAGGGTTAGGGAACGGCAAGGCTTAGGGCACAGGTGAGGGTACAGAAACGTGGGAGGGTCAGGCTACGTGCTGACGCATGGGTCAGTGCCAGCGTACGGGCCAGGAGTAGGCTACGGCTTGGGGGTAAGTTGTAGGGCTGGCGGTGGGTTTCCGTTCCGGGCTAGGGTTAGGGTTAGGGAACGGCAAGGCTTAGGGCACAGGTGAGGGTACAGAAACGTGGGAGGGTCAGGCTACGTGCTGACTCACGGGTCAGTGCCAGCGTACGTGCCAGGCGTAGGCTACGGCTTGGGGGTAAGGTGTAGGGCTGGTGGTGGGTTTCCGTTCCGGGCTAGGGTTAGGGTTAGGGAACGGCAAGGCTTAGGGCACAGGTGAGGGTATGGAAACGTGGGAGGGTCAGGCTACGTGCTGACGCACGGGTCAGTACCAGCGTACCGGCCAGGAGTAGGCTACGGCGTAGGGTAAGGTGTAGGGCTGGTGGTGGGTTTCCGTTCAGGGCTAGGGTTAGGGTTAGGGAACGGCAAGGCTTAGGGCACAGGTGAGGGTACGGAAACGTGGGAGGGTCAGGCTACGTGCTGACGCACGGGTCAGTGCCAGCGTACGGGCCAGGAGTAGGCTACAGCGTAGGGTAAGGTGTAGGGCTGGTGGTGGGTTTCCGTTCCGGGCTAGGGTTAGGGTTAGGGAACGGCAAGGCTTAGGGCACAGGTGAGGGTACGGAAACGTGGGAGGGTCAGGCTACGTGCTGATGCACGTGTTAGTGCCAGCGTACCGGCCAGGTGTAGGCTACTGCTTGTGGTTAAGGTGTAGGGCTGGTGGTGGGTTTCCGTTCCGGGCTAGGGTTAGGGTTAGGGAATGGCAAGGCTTAGGGCACAGGTGAAGGTACGGAAACGTGGGATGGTCAGGCTACGTGCTGACGCACGGGTCAGTGCCAGCGTACGGGCCAGGAGTAGGCTACGGCTTGGGGGTAAGGTGTAGGGCTGGTGGTGGGTTTCCGTTCCGGGCTTGGGTTAGGGTTAGGGAACGGCAAGGCTTAGGGCACAGGTGAGGGTACGGAAACGTGGGAGGGTCAGGCTACGTGCTGACGCACGGGTCAGTGCCAGCGTACGGGCCAGGAGTAGGCTACGGCGTAGGGTAAGGTGTAGGGCTGGTGGTGGGTTTCCATTCCGGGCTAGGGTTAGGGTTAGGGATCGGCAAGGCTTAGGGCACAGGTGAGGGTACAGAAACGTGGGAGGGTCAGGCTACGTGCTGATGCACGTGTCAGTGCCAGCGTACAGGCCAGGTGTAGGCTACGGCTTGGGGGTAAGTTGTAGGGCTGGTGGTGGGTTTCCGTTCCGGGCTAGGGTTAGGGTTAGGGAACGGCAAGGCTTAGGGCACAGGTGAGTGTATGGAAACGTGGGAGGGTCACACTACGTGCTGACGCATGGGTCAGTGCCAGCGTACGGGCCTGGATTAGGCTACAGCGTAGGGTAAGGTGTAGGGCTGGTGGTGGGTTTCCGTTCCGGGCTAGGGTTAGGGTTAGGGAACGGCAAGGCTTAGGGCACAGGTGAGGGTACAGAAACGTGGGAGGGTCAGGCTACGTGCTGACGCATGGGTCAGTGCCAGCGTACGGGCCAGGAGTAGGCTACGGCTTGGGGGTAAGTTGTAGGGCTGGCGGTGGGTTTCCGTTCCGGGCTAGGGTTAGGGTTAGGGAACGGCAAGGCTTAGGGCACAGGTGAGGGTACAGAAACGTGGGAGGGTCAGGCTACGTGCTGACTCACGGGTCAGTGCCAGCGTACGTGCCAGGCGTAGGCTACGGCTTGGGGGTAAGGTGTAGGGCTGGTGGTGGGTTTCCGTTCCGGGCTAGGGTTAGGGTTAGGGAACGGCAAGGCTTAGGGCACAGGTGAGGGTATGGAAACGTGGGAGGGTCAGGCTACGTGCTGACGCATGGGTAAGTGCCAGCGTATGGGCCAGGAGTAGGCTACAACGTAGGGTAAGGAGTAGGGCTGGTGGTGGGTTTCCATTCTGGGCTAGGGTTAGTGTTAGGGAACGGCAAGGCTTAGGGCACAGGTGAGGGTACGGAAACGTGGGAGGGTCAGGCTACGTGCTGACGCACGGGTCAGTACCAGCGTACCGGCCAGGAGTAGGCTACGGCGTAGGGTAAGGTGTAGGGCTGGTGGTGGGTTTCCGTTCAGGGCTAGGGTTAGGGTTAGGGAACGGCAAGGCTTAGGGCACAGGTGAGGGTACGGAAACGTGGGAGGGTCAGGCTACGTGCTGACGCACGGGTCAGTGCCAGCGTACGGGCCAGGAGTAGGCTACAGCGTAGGGTAAGGTGTAGGGCTGGTGGTGGGTTTCCGTTCCGGGCTAGGGTTAGGGTTAGGGAACGGCTAGGCTGAGGGCACAGGTGCGGGTACGGAAACGTGGGAGGGTCAGTCTACGTGCTCACGCACGGGTCAGTGCCAGCGTACGGGCCAGGAGTAGGCTACGGTGTAGGGTAAGGTGTAGGGCTGGTGGTGGGTTTCCGTTCCGTGCTAGGGTTAGGGTTAGGGAATGGCAAGGCTTAGGGCACAGGTGAGGGTACGGAAACGTAGGAGGGTCAGGCTACGTGCTGACGCACGGGTCAGTGCCAGCGTACGGGCCAGGAGTAGGCTACGGCGAAGGGTAAGGTGTAGGGCTGGTGGTGGGTTTCCGTTCCGGGCTAGGGTTAGGGTTAGGGAACGGCAAGGCTTAGGGCACAGGTGAGGGTACGGAAACGTGGGAGGGTCAGGCTACGTGCTGATGCACGGGTCAGTGCCAGCGTACCGGCCAGGTGTAGGCTACGGCTTGTGGGTAAGGTGTAGGGCTGGTGGTGGGTTTCCATTCCAGGCTAGGTTTAGGGTTAGGGAACGGCAAGGCTTAGGGCACAGGTGAGGGTACAGAAACGTGGGAGGGTCAGGCTACGTGCTGACGCACGGGTCAGTGCCAGCGTACGGGCCAGGAGTAGGCTACGGCGTAGGGTAAGGTGTAGGGCTGGTGGTGGGTTTCCGTTCCGGGCTAGGGTTAGGGTTAGGGAATGGCAAGGCTGAGGGCACAGGTGAGGGTACGGAAACGTGGGAGGGTCAGGCTACGTGCTGATGCACGGGTCAGTGCCAGCGTACGGGCCAGGAGTAGGCTACGGCGTAGGGTAATGTGTAGGGCTGGTGGTGGGTTTCCGTTCCGGGCTAGGGTTAGGGTTAGGGAACGGCAAGGCTTAGGGCACAGGTGAGGGTACGGAAACGTGGGAGGGTCAGGCTTCGTGCTGATGCATGGGTCAGTGCCAGCGTACCGGCCAGGTGTAGGCTACTGCTTGTGGGTAAGTTGTAGGGCTGGTGGTGGGTTTCCGTTCCGGGCAAGGGTTAGGGTTAGGGAACGGCAAGGCTTAGGGCACAGGTGAGGGTACGGAAACGTGGGAGGGTCAGGCTACGTGCTGACGCACGGGTCAGTGCCAGCGTACGGGCCAGGAGTAGGCTACGGCTTGGGGGTAAGGTGTAGGGCTGGTGGTGGGTTTCCGTTCCGGGCTAGGGTTAGGGTTAGGGAACGGCAAGGCTTAGGGCACAGGTGAGGGTACGGAAACGTGGGAGGGTCAGGCTACGTGCTGACGCACGAGTCAGTGCCAGCGTACGGGCCAGGAGTAGGCTACGGCTTGGGGGTATGTTGTAGGGCTGGTGGTGGGTTTTCGTTCCGGGCTAGGGTTAGGGTTAGGGAACGGCAAGGCTTAGGGCACAGGTGAGGGTACAGAAAGGTGGGAGGGTCAGGCTACGTGCTGACGCACGGGTCAGTGCCAGCGTACGGGCCAGGAGTAGGCTACGGCTTGGGGGTAAGGTGTAGGGCTTTTGGTGGGTTTCCGTTCCGGGCTAGGGTTAGGGTTAGGGAACGGCAAGGCTTAGGGCACAGGTGAGGATACGGAAACGTGGGAGGGTCAGGCTACGTGCTGACGCACGGGTCAGTGCCAGCGTACGGGCCAGGAGTAGGCTACGGCGTAGGGTAAGGTGTAGGGCTGGTGGTGGGTTTCCATTCCGGGCTAGGGTTAGGGTTAGGGAACGGCAAGGCTTAGGGCACAGGTGAGGGTACAGAAACGTGGGAGGGTCAGGCTACGTGCTGATGCACGTGTCAGTTCCAGCGTACAGGCCAGGTGTAGGCTACGGCTTGGGGGTAAGTTGTAGGGCTGGAGGTGGGTTTCCGTTCCGGGCTAGGGTTAGGGTTAGGGAACGGCAAGGCTTAGGGCACAGGTGAGGGTATGGAAACGTGGGAGGGTCATGCTACGTGCTGACGCACGGGTCAGTGCCAGCGTACGGGCCAGGAGTAGGCTAAGGTGTAGGGTAAGGTTTAGGGCTGGTGGTGGGTTTCCGTTCCGGGCTAGGGTTAGGGTTAGGGAATGGCAAGGCTTAGGGCACAGGTGAGGGTACGGAAACGTGGGAGGGTCAGGCTACGTGATGACGCATGGGTCAGTGCCAGCGTACGGGCCAGGAGTAGGCTACGGCGTAGGGTAAGGTGTAGGGCTGGTGGTGGGTTTCCGTTCCGGGCTAGGGTTAGGGTTAGGGAACGGCAAGGCTTAGGGCACAGGTGAGGGTATGGAAACGTGGGAGGGTCAGGCTACGTGGTGACGCACGGGTCAGTGCCAGCGTACGGGCCAGGAGTAGGCTAAGGTGTAGGGTAAGGTGTAGGGCTGGTGGTGGGTTTCCGTTCCAGGCTAGGGTTAGTGTTAGGGAACGGCAAGGCTTAGGGCACAGGTGAGGGTATGGAAACGTGGGAGGGTCAGGCTACGTGCTGACGCACGGGTCAGTGCCAGCGTACCGGCCAGGTGTAGGCTACGGCTTCTGGGTAAGTTGTAGGGCTGGTGGTGGGTTTCCGTTCTGGGCTAGGGTTAGGGTTAGGGAACGGCAAGGCTTAGGGCACAGGTGAGGGTACGGAAACGTGGGAGGGTCAGGCTACGTGCTGATGCACGGGTCAGTGCCAGCGTACCGGCCAGGTGTAGGCTACGGCTTGTGGGTAAGGTGTAGGGCTGGTGGTGGGTTTCCATTCCAGGCTAGGTTTAGGGTTAGGGAACGGCAAGGCTTAGGGCACAGGTGAGGGTACAGAAACGTGGGAGGGTCAGGCTACGTGCTGACGCACGGGTCAGTGCCAGCGTACGGGCCAGGAGTAGGCTACGGCGTAGGGTAAGGTGTAGGGCTGGTGGTGGGTTTCCGTTCCGGGCTAGGGTTAGGGTTAGGGAATGGCAAGGCTGAGGGCACAGGTGAGGGTACGGAAACGTGGGAGGGTCAGGCTACGTGCTGATGCACGGGTCAGTGCCAGCGTACGGGCCAGGAGTAGGCTACGGCGTAGGGTAATGTGTAGGGCTGGTGGTGGGTTTCCGTTCCGGGCTAGGGTTAGGGTTAGGGAACGGCAAGGCTTAGGGCACAGGTGAGGGTACGGAAACGTGGGAGGGTCAGGCTTCGTGCTGATGCATGGGTCAGTGCCAGCGTACCGGCCAGGTGTAGGCTACTGCTTGTGGGTAAGTTGTAGGGCTGGTGGTGGGTTTCCGTTCCGGGCAAGGGTTAGGGTTAGGGAACGGCAAGGCTTAGGGCACAGGTGAGGGTACGGAAACGTGGGAGGGTCAGGCTACGTGCTGACGCACGGGTCAGTGCCAGCGTACGGGCCAGGAGTAGGCTACGGCTTGGGGGTAAGGTGTAGGGCTGGTGGTGGGTTTCCGTTCCGGGCTAGGGTTAGGGTTAGGGAACGGCAAGGCTTAGGGCACAGGTGAGGGTACGGAAACGTGGGAGGGTCAGGCTACGTGCTGACGCACGAGTCAGTGCCAGCGTACGGGCCAGGAGTAGGCTACGGCTTGGGGGTATGTTGTAGGGCTGGTGGTGGGTTTTCGTTCCGGGCTAGGGTTAGGGTTAGGGAACGGCAAGGCTTAGGGCACAGGTGAGGGTACAGAAAGGTGGGAGGGTCAGGCTACGTGCTGACGCACGGGTCAGTGCCAGCGTACGGGCCAGGAGTAGGCTACGGCTTGGGGGTAAGGTGTAGGGCTTTTGGTGGGTTTCCGTTCCGGGCTAGGGTTAGGGTTAGGGAACGGCAAGGCTTAGGGCACAGGTGAGGATACGGAAACGTGGGAGGGTCAGGCTACGTGCTGACGCACGGGTCAGTGCCAGCGTACGGGCCAGGAGTAGGCTACGGCGTAGGGTAAGGTGTAGGGCTGGTGGTGGGTTTCCATTCCGGGCTAGGGTTAGGGTTAGGGAACGGCAAGGCTTAGGGCACAGGTGAGGGTACAGAAACGTGGGAGGGTCAGGCTACGTGCTGATGCACGTGTCAGTTCCAGCGTACAGGCCAGGTGTAGGCTACGGCTTGGGGGTAAGTTGTAGGGCTGGAGGTGGGTTTCCGTTCCGGGCTAGGGTTAGGGTTAGGGAACGGCAAGGCTTAGGGCACAGGTGAGGGTATGGAAACGTGGGAGGGTCATGCTACGTGCTGACGCACGGGTCAGTGCCAGCGTACGGGCCAGGAGTAGGCTAAGGTGTAGGGTAAGGTTTAGGGCTGGTGGTGGGTTTCCGTTCCGGGCTAGGGTTAGGGTTAGGGAATGGCAAGGCTTAGGGCACAGGTGAGGGTACGGAAACGTGGGAGGGTCAGGCTACGTGATGACGCATGGGTCAGTGCCAGCGTACGGGCCAGGAGTAGGCTACGGCGTAGGGTAAGGTGTAGGGCTGGTGGTGGGTTTCCGTTCCGGGCTAGGGTTAGGGTTAGGGAACGGCAAGGCTTAGGGCACAGGTGAGGGTATGGAAACGTGGGAGGGTCAGGCTACGTGGTGACGCACGGGTCAGTGCCAGCGTACGGGCCAGGAGTAGGCTAAGGTGTAGGGTAAGGTGTAGGGCTGGTGGTGGGTTTCCGTTCCAGGCTAGGGTTAGGGTTAGGGAACGGCAAGGCTTAGGGCACAGGTGAGGGTATGGAAACGTGGGAGGGTCAGGCTACGTGCTGACGCACGGGTCAGTGCCAGCGTACCGGCCAGGTGTAGGCTACGGCTTCTGGGTAAGTTGTAGGGCTGGTGGTGGGTTTCCGTTCCGGGCTAGGGTTAGGGTTAGGGAACGGCAAGGCTTAGGGCACAGGTGAGGGTACGGAAACGTGGGAGGGTCAGGCTACGTGCTGATGCACGTGTCAGTGCCAGCGTACCGGCCAGGTGTAGGCTACGGCTTGTGGGTAAGGTGTAGGGCTGGTGGTGGGTTTCCATTCCAGGCTAGGTTTAGGGTTAGGGAACGGCAAGGCTTAGGGCACAGGTGAGGGTACAGAAACGTGGGAGGGTCAGGCTACGTGCTGACGCACGGGTCAGTGCCAGCGTACGGGCCAGGAGTAGGCTACGGCGTAGGGTAAGGTGTAGGGCTGGTGGTGGGTTTCCGTTCCGGGCTAGGGTTAGGGTTAGGGAATGGCAAGGCTGAGGGCACAGGTGAGGGTACGGAAACGTGGGAGGGTCAGGCTACGTGCTGATGCACGGGTCAGTGCCAGCGTACGGGCCAGGAGTAGGCTACGGCGTAGGGTAAGGTGTAGGGCTGGTGGTGGGTTTCCGTTCCGGGCTAGGGTTAGGGTTAGGGAACGGCAAGGCTTAGGGCACAGGTGAGGGTACGGAAACGTGGGAGGGTCAGGCTACGTGCTGATGCACGGGTCAGTGCCAGCGTACCGGCCAGGTGTAGGCTACTGCTTGTGGGTAAGGTGTAGGGCTGGTGGTGGGTTTCCGTTCCGGGCTAGGGTTAGGGTTAGGGAACGGCAAGGCTTAGGGCACAGGTGAGGGTACGGAAACGTGGGAGGGTCAGGCTACGTGCTGACGCACGGGTCAGTGCCAGCGTACGGGCCAGGAGTAGGCTACGGCTTGGGGGTATGTTGTAGGGCTGGTGGTGGGATTTCGTTCCGGGCTAGGGTTAGGGTTAGGGAACGGCAAGGCTTAGGGCACAGGTGAGGGTACAGAAAGGTGGGAGGGTCAGGCTACGTGCTGACGCACGGGTCAGTGCCAGCGTACGGGCCAGGAGTAGGCTACGGCTTGGGGGTAAGGTGTAGGGCTTTTGGTGGGTTTCCGTTCCGGGCTAGGGTTAGGGTTAGGGAACGGCAAGGCTTAGGGCACAGGTGAGGATACGGAAACGTGGGAGGGTCAGGCTACGTGCTGACGCACGGGTCAGTCCCAGCGTACGGGCCAGGAGTAGGCTACGGCGTAGGGTAAGGTGTAGGGCTGGTGGTGGGTTTCCATTCCGGGCTAGGGTTAGGGTTAGGGAACGGCAAGGCTTAGGGCACAGGTGAGGGTACAGAAACGTGGGAGGGTCAGGCTACGTGCTGACGCATGGGTCAGTGCCAGCGTACGGGCCAGGAGTAGGCTACGGCTTGGGGGTAAGTTGTAGGGCTGGCGGTGGGTTTCCGTTCCGGGCTAGGGTTAGGGTTAGGGAACGGCAAGGCTTAGGGCACAGGTGAGGGTACAGAAACGTGGGAGGGTCAGGCTACGTGCTGACTCACGGGTCAGTGCCAGCGTACGTGCCAGGCGTAGGCTACGGCTTGGGGGTAAGGTGTAGGGCTGGTGGTGGGTTTCCGTTCCGGGCTAGGGTTAGGGTTAGGGAACGGCAAGGCTTAGGGCACAGGTGAGGGTATGGAAACGTGGGAGGGTCAGGCTACGTGCTGACGCATGGGTCAGTGCCAGCGTATGGGCCAGGAGTAGGCTACAACGTAGGGTAAGGAGTAGGGCTGGTGGTGGGTTTCCATTCTGGGCTAGGGTTAGTGTTAGGGAACGGCAAGGCTTAGGGCACAGGTGAGGGTACGGAAACGTGGGAGGGTCAGGCTACGTGCTGACGCACGGGTCAGTACCAGCGTACCGGCCAGGAGTAGGCTACGGCGTAGGGTAAGGTGTAGGGCTGGTGGTGGGTTTCCGTTCAGGGCTAGGGTTAGGGTTAGGGAACGGCAAGGCTTAGGGCACAGGTGAGGGTACGGAAACGTGGGAGGGTCAGGCTACGTGCTGACGCACGGGTCAGTGCCAGCGTACGGGCCAGGAGTAGGCTACAGCGTAGGGTAAGGTGTAGGGCTGGTGGTGGGTTTCCGTTCCGGGCTAGGGTTAGGGTTAGGGAACGGCTAGGCTGAGGGCACAGGTGAGGGTACGGAAACGTGGGAGGGTCAGTCTACGTGCTCACGCACGGGTCAGTGCCAGCGTACGGGCCAGGAGTAGGCTACGGTGTAGGGTAAGGTGTAGGGCTGGTGGTGGGTTTCCGTTCCGTGCTAGGGTTAGGGTTAGGGAATGGCAAGGCTTAGGGCACAGGTGAGGGTACGGAAACGTAGGAGGGTCAGGCTACGTGCTGACGCACGGGTCAGTGCCAGCGTACGGGCCAGGAGTAGGCTACGGCGAAGGGTAAGGTGTAGGGCTGGTGGTGGGTTTCCGTTCCGGGCTAGGGTTAGGGTTAGGGAACGGCAAGGCTTAGGGCACAGGTGAGGGTACGGAAACGTGGGAGGGTCAGGCTACGTGCTGATGCACGGGTCAGTGCCAGCGTACCGGCCAGGTGTAGGCTACGGCTTGTGGGTAAGGTGTAGGGCTGGTGGTGGGTTTCCATTCCAGGCTAGGTTTAGGGTTAGGGAACGGCAAGGCTTAGGGCACAGGTGAGGGTACAGAAACGTGGGAGGGTCAGGCTACGTGCTGACGCACGGGTCAGTGCCAGCGTACGGGCCAGGAGTAGGCTACGGCGTAGGGTAAGGTGTAGGGCTGGTGGTGGGTTTCCGTTCCGGGCTAGGGTTAGGGTTAGGGAATGGCAAGGCTGAGGGCACAGGTGAGGGTACGGAAACGTGGGAGGGTCAGGCTACGTGCTGATGCACGGGTCAGTGCCAGCGTACGGGCCAGGAGTAGGCTACGGCGTAGGGTAATGTGTAGGGCTGGTGGTGGGTTTCCGTTCTGGGCTAGGGTTAGGGTTAGGGAACGGCAAGGCTTAGGGCACAGGTGAGGGTACGGAAACGTGGGAGGGTCAGGCTTCGTGCTGATGCATGGGTCAGTGCCAGCGTACCGGCCAGGTGTAGGCTACTGCTTGTGGGTAAGTTGTAGGGCTGGTGGTGGGTTTCCGTTCCGGGCAAGGGTTAGGGTTAGGGAACGGCAAGGCTTAGGGCACAGGTGAGGGTACGGAAACGTGGGAGGGTCAGGCTACGTGCTGACGCACGGGTCAGTGCCAGCGTACGGGCCAGGAGTAGGCTACGGCTTGGGGGTAAGGTGTAGGGCTGGTGGTGGGTTTCCGTTCCGGGCTAGGGTTAGGGTTAGGGAACGGCAAGGCTTAGGGCACAGGTGAGGGTACGGAAACGTGGGAGGGTCAGGCTACGTGCTGACGCACGAGTCAGTGCCAGCGTACGGGCCAGGAGTAGGCTACGGCTTGGGGGTATGTTGTAGGGCTGGTGGTGGGTTTTCGTTCCGGGCTAGGGTTAGGGTTAGGGAACGGCAAGGCTTAGGGCACAGGTGAGGGTACAGAAAGGTGGGAGGGTCAGGCTACGTGCTGACGCAAGGGTCAGTGCCAGCGTACGGGCCAGGAGTAGGCTACGGCTTGGGGGTAAGGTGTAGGGCTTTTGGTGGGTTTCCGTTCCGGGCTAGGGTTAGGGTTAGGGAACGGCAAGGCTTAGGGCACAGGTGAGGATACGGAAACGTGGGAGGGTCAGGCTACGTGCTGACGCACGGGTCAGTGCCAGCGTACGGGCCAGGAGTAGGCTACGGCGTAGGGTAAGGTGTAGGGCTGGTGGTGGGTTTCCATTCCGGGCTAGGGTTAGGGTTAGGGAACGGCAAGGCTTAGGGCACAGGTGAGGGTACAGAAACGTGGGAGGGTCAGGCTACGTGCTGATGCACGTGTCAGTTCCAGCGTACAGGCCAGGTGTAGGCTACGGCTTGGGGGTAAGTTGTAGGGCTGGAGGTGGGTTTCCGTTCCGGGCTAGGGTTAGGGTTAGGGAACGGCAAGGCTTAGGGCACAGGTGAGGGTATGGAAACGTGGGAGGGTCATGCTACGTGCTGACGCACGGGTCAGTGCCAGCGTACGGGCCAGGAGTAGGCTAAGGTGTAGGGTAAGGTTTAGGGCTGGTGGTGGGTTTCCGTTCCGGGCTAGGGTTAGGGTTAGGGAATGGCAAGGCTTAGGGCACAGGTGAGGGTACGGAAACGTGGGAGGGTCAGGCTACGTGATGACGCATGGGTCAGTGCCAGCGTACGGGCCAGGAGTAGGCTACGGCGTAGGGTAAGGTGTAGGGCTGGTGGTGGGTTTCCGTTCCGGGCTAGGGTTAGGGTTAGGGAACGGCAAGGCTTAGGGCACAGGTGAGGGTATGGAAACGTGGGAGGGTCAGGCTACGTGGTGACGCACGGGTCAGTGCCAGCGTACGGGCCAGGAGTAGGCTAAGGTGTAGGGTAAGGTGTAGGGCTGGTGGTGGGTTTCCGTTCCAGGCTAGGGTTAGGGTTAGGGAACGGCAAGGCTTAGGGCACAGGTGAGGGTATGGAAACGTGGGAGGGTCAGGCTACGTGCTGACGCACGGGTCAGTGCCAGCGTACCGGCCAGGTGTAGGCTACGGCTTCTGGGTAAGTTGTAGGGCTGGTGGTGGGTTTCCGTTCCGGGCTAGGGTTAGGGTTAGGGAACGGCAAGGCTTAGGGCACAGGTGAGGGTACGGAAACGTGGGAGGGTCAGGCTACGTGCTGATGCACGTGTCAGTGCCAGCGTACCGGCCAGGTGTAGGCTACGGCTTGTGGGTAAGGTGTAGGGCTGGTGGTGGGTTTCCATTCCAGGCTAGGTTTAGGGTTAGGGAACGGCAAGGCTTAGGGCACAGGTGAGGGTACAGAAACGTGGGAGGGTCAGGCTAAGTGCTGACGCACGGGTCAGTGCCAGCGTACGGGCCAGGAGTAGGCTACGGCGTAGGGTAAGGTGTAGGGCTGGTGGTGGGTTTCCGTTCCGGGCTAGGGTTAGGGTTAGGGAATGGCAAGGCTGAGGGCACAGGTGAGGGTACGGAAACGTGGGAGGGTCAGGCTACGTGCTGATGCACGGGTCAGTGCCAGCGTACGGGCCAGGAGTAGGCTACGGCGTAGGGTAAGGTGTAGGGCTGGTGGTGGGTTTCCGTTCCGGGCTAGGGTTAGGGTTAGGGAACGGCAAGGCTTAGGGCACAGGTGAGGGTACGGAAACGTGGGAGGGTCAGGCTACGTGCTGATGCACGGGTCAGTGCCAGCGTACCGGCCAGGTGTAGGCTACTGCTTGTGGGTAAGGTGTAGGGCTGGTGGTGGGTTTCCGTTCCGGGCTAGGGTTAGGGTTAGGGAACGGCAAGGCTTAGGGCACAGGTGAGGGTACGGAAACGTGGGAGGGTCAGGCTACGTGCTGACGCACGGGTCAGTGCCAGCGTACGGGCCAGGAGTAGGCTACGGCTTGGGGGTATGTTGTAGGGCTGGTGGTGGGTTTTCGTTCCGGGCTAGGGTTAGGGTTAGGGAACGGCAAGGCTTAGGGCACAGGTGAGGGTACAGAAAGGTGGGAGGGTCAGGCTACGTGCTGACGCACGGGTCAGTGCCAGCGTACGGGCCAGGAGTAGGCTACGGCTTGGGGGTAAGGTGTAGGGCTTTTGGTGGGTTTCCGTTCCGGGCTAGGGTTAGGGTTAGGGAACGGCAAGGCTTAGGGCACAGGTGAGGATACGGAAACGTGGGAGGGTCAGGCTACGTGCTGACGCACGGGTCAGTCCCAGCGTACGGGCCAGGAGTAGGCTACGGCGTAGGGTAAGGTGTAGGGCTGGTGGTGGGTTTCCATTCCGGGCTAGGGTTAGGGTTAGGGAACGGCAAGGCTTAGGGCACAGGTGAGGGTACAGAAACGTGGGAGGGTCAGGCTACGTGCTGATGCACGTGTCAGTTCCAGAGTACAGGCCAGGTGTAGGCTACGGCTTGGGGGTAAGTTGTAGGGCTGGAGGTGGGTTTCCGTTCCGGGCTAGGGTTAGGGTTAGGGAACGGCAAGGCTTAGGGCACAGGTGAGGGTATGGAAACGTGGGAGGGTCAGGCTACGTGCTGACGCACGGGTCAGTGCCAGCGTACGGGCCAGGAGTAGGCTAAGGTGTAGGGTAAGGTGTAGGGCTGGTGGTGGGTTTCTGTTCCGGGCTAGGGTTAGGGTTAGGGAATGGCAAGGCTTAGGGCACAGGTGAGGGTACGGAAACGTGGGAGGGTCAGGCTACGTGATGACGCATGGGTCAGTGCCAGCGTACGGGCCAGGAGTAGGCTACGGCGTAGGGTAAGGTGTAGGGCTGGTGGTGGGTTTCCGTTCCGGGCTAGGGTTAGGGTTAGGGAACGGCAAGGCTTAGGGCACAGGTGAGGGTATGGAAACGTGGGAGGGTCAGGCTACGTGGTGACGCACGGGTCAGTGCCAGCGTACGGGCCAGGAGTAGGCTAAGGTGTAGGGTAAGGTGTAGGGCTGGTGGTGGGTTTCCGTTCCAGGCTAGGGTTAGGGTTAGGGAACGGCAAGGCTTAGGGCACAGGTGAGGGTATGGAAACGTGGGAGGGTCAGGCTACGTGCTGACGCAC
This sequence comes from Mesoplodon mirus, assembly GCF_964341445.2. Lineage (NCBI taxonomy): Eukaryota > Metazoa > Chordata > Mammalia > Artiodactyla > Ziphiidae > Mesoplodon > Mesoplodon mirus. Next base: position 215,774 of record NW_028295511.1, on the reverse strand, counting down.
GGGTCAGTGCCAGCATACCGGCCAGGTGTAGGCTACGGCTTCTGGGTAAGGTGTAGGGCTGGTGGTGGGTTTCCGTTCCGGGCTAGGGTTAGGGTTAGGGAACGGCAAGGCTTAGGGCACAGGTGAGGGTACGGAAACGTGGGAGGGTCAGGCTACGTGCTGATGCACGGGTCAGTGCCAGCGTACCGGCCAGGTGTAGGCTACGGCTTGTGGGTAAGGTGTAGGGCTGGTGGTGGGTTTCCATTCCAGGCTAGGTTTAGGGTTAGGGAACGGCAAGGCTTAGGGCACAGGTGAGGGTACAGAAACGTGGGAGGGTCAGGCTACGTGCTGAGGCACGGGTCAGTGCCAGCGTACGGGCCAGGAGTAGGCTACGGCGTAGGGTAAGGTTTAGGGCTGGTGGTGGGTTTCCGTTCCGGGCTAGGGTTAGGGTTAGGGAATGGCAAGGCTGAGGGCACAGGTGAGGGTACGGAAACGTGGGAGGGTCAGGCTACGTGCTGATGCACGGGTCAGTGCCAGCGTACGGGCCAGGAGTAGGCTACGGCGTACGGTAAGGTGTAGGGCTGGTGGTGGGTTTCCGTTCCGGGCTAGGGTTAGGGTTAGGGAACGGCAAGGCTTAGGGCACAGGTGAGGGTACGGAAACGTGGGAGGGTCAGGCTACGTGCTGACGCACGGGTCAGTGCCAGCGTACGGGCCAGGAGTAGGCTACGGCTTGGGGGTAAGGTGTAGGGCTGGTGGTGGGTTTCCGTTCCGGGCTAGGGTTAGGGTTAGGGAACGGCAAGGCTTAGGGCACAGGTGAGGGTACGGAAACGTGGGAGGGTCAGGCTACGTGCTGACGCACGGGTCAGTGCCAGCGTACGGGCCAGGAGTAGGCTACGGCTTGGGGGTATGTTTTAGGGCTGGTGGTGGGTTTTCGTTCCGGGCTAGGGTTAGGGTTAGGGAACGGCAAGGCTTAGGGCACAGGTGAGGGTACAGAAAGGTGGGAGGGTCAGGCTACGTGCTGACGCACGGGTCAGTGCCAGCGTACGGGCCAGGAGTAGGCTACGGCTTGGGGGTAAGGTGTAGGGCTTTTGGTGGGTTTCCGTTCCGGGCTAGGGTTAGGGTTAGGGAACGGCAAGGCTTAGGGCACAGGTGAGGATACGGAAACGTGGGAGGGTCAGGCTACGTGCTGACGCACGGGTCAGTGCCAGCGTACGGGCCAGGAGTAGGCTACGGCGTAGGGTAAGGTGTAGGGCTGGTGGTGGGTTTCCATTCCGGGCTAGGGTTAGGGTTAGGGAACGGCAAGGCTTAGGGCACAGGTGAGGGTACAGAAACGTGGGAGGGTCAGGCTACGTGCTGATGCACGTGTCAGTTCCAGCGTACAGGCCAGGTGTAGGCTACGGCTTGGGGGTAAGTTGTAGGGCTGGTGGTGGGTTTCCGTTCCGGGCTAGGGTTAGGGTTAGGGAACGGCAAGGCTTAGGGCACAGGTGAGTGTATGGAAACGTGGGAGGGTCAGACTACGTGCTGACGCATGGGTCAGTGCCAGCGTACGGGCCTGGAGTAGGCTACAGCGTAGGGTAAGGTGTAGGGCTGGTGGTGGGTTTCCGTTCCGGGCTAGGGTTAGGGTTAGGGAACGGCAAGGCTTAGGGCACAGGTGAGGGTACAGAAACGTGGGAGGGTCAGGCTACGTGCTGACGCATGGCTCAGTGCCAGCGTACGGGCCAGGAGTAGGCTACGGCTTGGGGGTAAGTTGTAGGGCTGGCGGTGGGTTTCCGTTCCGGGCTAGGGTTAGGGTTAGGGAACGGCAAGGCTTAGGGCACAGGTGAGGGTACAGAAACGTGGGAGGGTCAGGCTACGTGCTGACTCACGGGTCAGTGCCAGCGTACGGGCCAGGAGTAGGCTACGGCTTGGGGGTAAGGTTTAGGGCTGGTGGTGGGTTTCCGTTCCGGGCTAGGGTTAGGGTTAGGGAACGGCAAGGCTTAGGGCACAGGTGAGGGTACGGAAACGTGGGAGGGTCAGGCTACGTGCTGACTCACGGGTCAGTGCCAGCGTACGGGCCAGGAGTAGGCTACAACGTAGGGTAAGGAGTAGGGCTGGTGGTGGGTTTCCATTCTGGGCTAGAGTTAGGGTTAGGGAACGGCAAGGCTTAGGGCACAGGTGAGGGTACGGAAACGTGGGAGGGTCAGGCTACGTGCTGACGCACGGGTCAGTGCCAGCGTACCGGCCAGGAGTAGGCTACGGCGTAGGGTAAGGTGTAGGGCTGGTGGTGGGTTTCCGTTCCGGGCTAGGGTTAGGGTTAGGGAACGGCAAGGCTTAGGGCACAGGTGAGGGTACGGAAACGTGGGAGGGTGAGGCTACGTGCTGACGCACGGGTCAGTGCCAGCGTACGGGCCAGGAGTAGGCTACGGCTTGGGGGTAAGGTGTAGGGCTGGTGGTGGGTTTCCGTTCCGGGCTAGGGTTAGGGTTAGGGAACGGCTAGGCTGAGGGCACAGGTGAGGGTACGGAAACGTGGGAGGGTCAGGCTACGTGCTGACGCATGGGTCAGTGCCAGCGTACGGGCCAGGAGTAGGCTACGGCGTAGGGTAAGGTGTAGGGCTGGTGGTGGGTTTCCGTTCCGGGCTAGGGTTAGGGTTAGGGAACGGCAAGGCTTAGGGCACAGGTGAGGGTACGGAAACGTGGGAGGGTCAGGCTACGTGCTGATGCACGGGTCAGTGCCAGCGTACCGGCCAGGTGTAGGCTACTGCTTGTGGGTAAGGTGTAGGGCTGGTGGTGGGTTTCCGTTCCGGGCTAGGGTTAGGGTTAGGGAAGGCAAGGCTTAGGGCACAGGTGAGGGTACGGAAACGTGGGAGGGTCAGGCTACGTCCTGACGCACGAGTCAGTGCCAGCGTACAGGCCAGGTGTAGGCTACGGCTTGCGGGTAAGGTGTAGGGCTGCTGGTGGGTTTCCGTTCAGGGCTAGGGTTAGGGGTAGGGAACGGCAAGGCTTAGGGCATAGGTGAGGGTACGGAAACGTGTGAGGGTCAGACTACGTGCTGACGCATGGGTCAGTGCCAGCGTACGGGCCTGGAGTAGGCTACAGCGTAGGGTAAGGTGTAGGGCTGGTGGTGGGTTTCCATTCCGGGCTAGGGTTAGGGTTAGGGAACGGCAAGGCTTAGGGCACAGGTGAGGGTACAGAAACGTGGGAGGGTCAGGCTACGTGCTGACGCATGGGTCAGTGCCAGCGTACGGGCCAGGAGTAGGCTACGGCTTGGGGGTAAGGTGTAGGCCTGGCGGTGGGTTTCCGTTCCGGGCCAGGGTTAGGGATGGGAACGGCAAGGCTTAGGGCACAGGTGAGGGTACAGAAACGTGGGAGGGTCAGGCTACGTGCTGACGCACGGGTCAGTGCCAGCGTACGGGCCAGGAGTAGGCTACGGCTTGGGGGTAAGGTGTAGGGCTGGTGGTGGTTTTCCGTTCCGGGCTAGGGTTAGGGTTAGGGAACGGCAAGGCTTAGGGCACAGATGAGGGTACGGAAACGTGGGAGGGTCAGGCTACGTGCTGACGCACGGGTCAGTGCCAGCGTACGGGCCAGGAGTAGGCTACGGCTTGGGGGTAAGTTGTAGGGCTGGTGGTGGGTTTCCGTTCCGGGCTAGGGTTAGGGTTAGGGAACGGCAAGTCTTAGGGCACAGGTGAGGGTACGGAAACGTGGGAGGGTCAGGCTACGTGCTGACGCACGGGTCAGTGCCAGCGTAAGGGCCAGGAGTAGGCTACGGCTTGGGGGTAAGTTGTAGGGCTGGATGTGGGTTTCCGTTCCGGGCTAGGGTTAGGGTTAGGGAACGGCAAGGCTTAGGGCACAGGTGAGGTTATGGAAACGTGGGAGGGTCAGGCTACGTGCTGACGCACGGGTCAGTGCCAGCGTACGGGCCAGGAGTAGGCTAAGGTGTAGGGTAAGGTGTAGGGCTGGTGGTGGGTTTCCGTTCCGGGCTAGGGTTAGGGTTAGGGAACGGCAAGGCTTAGGGCACAGGTGAGGGTACGGAAACGTGGGAGGGTCAGGCTACGTGCTGACGCATGGGTCAGTGCCAGCGTACGGGCCAGGAGTAGGCTACGGCGTAGGGTAAGGTGTAGGGCTGGTGGTGGGTTTCCGTTCCGGGCTAGGGTTAGGGTTAGGGAACGGCAAGGCTTAGGGCACAAGTGAGGGTATGGAAACGTGGGAGGGTCAGGCTACGTGGTGACGCACGGGTCAGTGCCAGCGTACGGGCCAGGAGTAGGCTAAGGTGTAGGGTAAGGTGTAGGGCTGGTGGTGGGTTTCCGTTCCGGGCTAGGGTTAGGGTTAGGGAACGGCAAGGCTTAGGGCACAGGTGAGGGTATGGAAACGTGGGAGGGTCAGGCTACGTGCTGACGCACGGGTCAGTGCCAGCGTACCGGCCAGGTGTAGGCTACGGCTTCTGGGTAAGGTGTAAGGCTGGTGGTGGGTTTCCGTTCCGGGCTAGGGTTAGGGTTAGGGAACGGCAAGGCTTAGGGCACAGGTGAGGGTACGGAAACGTGGGAGGGTCAGGCTACGTGCTGATGCACGGGTCAGTGCCAGCGTACGGGCCAGGAGTAGGCTACGGCTTGGGGGTAAGGTGTAGGGCTGGTGGTGGGTTTCCGTTCCGGGCTAGGGTTAGGGTTAGGGAACGGCAAGGCTTAGGGCACAGGTGAGGGTACGGAAACGTGGGAGGGTCAGGCTACGTGCTGATGCACGTGTCAGTGCCAGCGTACCGGCCAGGTGTAGGCTACGGCTTGTGGGTAAGGTGTAGGGCTGGTGGTGGGTTTCCATTCCAGGCTAGGTTTATGGTTAGGGAACGGCAAGGCTTAGGGCACAGGTGAGGGTACAGAAACATGGGAGGGTCAGGCTACGTGCTGACGCACGGGTCAGTGCCAGCGTACGGGCCAGGAGTAGGCTACGGCGTAGGGTAAGGTGTAGGGCTGGTGGTGGGTTTCCGTTCCGGGCTAGGGTTAGGGTTAGGGAATGGCAAGGCTGAGGGCACAGGTGAGGGTACGGAAACGTGGGAGGGTCAGGCTATGTGCTGACGCACGGGTCAGTGCCAGCGTACGGGCCAGGAGTAGGCTACAGCGTAGGGTAAGGTGTAGGGCTGGTGGTGGGTTTCCGTTCCGGGCTAGGGTTAGGGTTAGGGAACGGCAAGGCTTAGGGCACAGGTGAGGGTACGGAAACGTGGGAGGGTCAGGCTACGTGCTGATGCACGGGTCAGTGCCAGCGTACCGGCCAGGTGTAGGCTACTGCTTGTGGTTAAGGTGTAGGGCTGGTGGTGGGTTTCCGTTCCGGGCTAGGGTTAGGGTTAGGGAACGGCAAGGCTTAGGGCACAGGTGAAGGTACGGAAACGTGGGAGGGTCAGGCTACGTGCTGACGCACGGGTCAGTGCCAGCGTACGGGCCAGGAGTAGGCTACGGCTTGGGGGTAAGGTGTAGGGCTGGTGGTGGGTTTCCGTTCCGGGCTAGGGTTAGGGTTAGGGAACGGCAAGGCTTAGGGCACAGGTGAGGGTACGGAAACGTGGGAGGGTCAGGCTACGTGCTGACGCACGGGTCAGTGCCAGCGTACGGGCCAGGAGTAGGCTACGGCGTAGGGTAAGGTGTAGGGCTGGTGGTGGGTTTCCATTCCGGGCTAGGGTTAGGGTTAGGGATCGGCAAGGCTTAGGGCACAGGTGAGGGTACAGAAACGTGGGAGGGTCAGGCTACGTGCTGATGCACGTGTCAGTGCCAGCGTACAGGCCAGGTGTAGGCTACGGCTTGGGGGTAAGTTGTAGGGCTGGTGGTGGGTTTCCGTTCCGGGCTAGGGTTAGGGTTAGGGAACGGCAAGGCTTAGGGCACAGGTGAGTGTATGGAAACGTGGGAGGGTCACACTACGTGCTGACGCATGGGTCAGTGCCAGCGTACGGGCCTGGAGTAGGCTACAGCGTAGGGTAAGGTGTAGGGCTGGTGGTGGGTTTCCGTTCCGGGCTAGGGTTAGGGTTAGGGAACGGCAAGGCTTAGGGCACAGGTGAGGGTACAGAAACGTGGGAGGGTCAGGCTACGTGCTGACGCATGGGTCAGTGCCAGCGTACGGGCCAGGAGTAGGCTACGGCTTGGGGGTAAGTTGTAGGGCTGGCGGTGGGTTTCCGTTCCGGGCTAGGGTTAGGGTTAGGGAACGGCAAGGCTTAGGGCACAGGTGAGGGTACAGAAAAGTGGGAGGGTCAGGCTACGTGCTGACTCACGGGTCAGTGCCAGCGTACGTGCCAGGAGTAGGCTACGGCTTGGGGGTAAGGTGTAGGGCTGGTGGTGGGTTTCCGTTCCGGGCTAGGGTTAGGGTTAGGGAACGGCAAGGCTTAGGGCACAGGTGAGGGTACGGAAACGTGGGAGGGTCAGGCTACGTGCTGACGCACGGGTAAGTGCCAGCGTATGGGCCAGGAGTAGGCTACAACGTAGGGTAAGGAGTAGGGCTGGTGGTGGGTTTCCATTCTGGGCTAGGGTTAGTGTTAAGGAACGGCAAGGCTTAGGGCACAGGTGAGGGTACGGAAACGTGGGAGGGTCAGGCTACGTGCTGACGCACGGGTCAGTACCAGCGTACCGGCCAGGAGTAGGCTACGGCGTAGGGTAAGGTGTAGGGCTGGTGGTGGGTTTCCGTTCAGGGCTAGGGTTAGGGTTAGGGAACGGCAAGGCTTAGGGCACAGGTGAGGGTACGGAAACGTGGGAGGGTCAGGCTACGTGCTGACGCACGGGTCAGTGCCAGCGTACGGGCCAGGAGTAGGCTACGGCGTAGGGTAAGGTGTAGGGCTGGTGGTGGGTTTCCGTTCCGGGCTAGGGTTAGGGTTAGGGAACGGCTAGGCTGAGGGCACAGGTGAGGGTACGGAAACGTGGGAGGGTCAGTCTACGTGCTGACGCACGGGTCAGTGCCAGCGTACGGGCCAGGAGTAGGCTACGGTGTAGGGTAAGGTGTAGGGCTGGTGGTGGGTTTCCGTCCCGGGCTAGGGTTACGGTTAGGGAACGGCAAGGCTTAGGGCACAGGTGAGGGTACGGAAACGTGGGAGGGTCAGGCTACGTGCAGACGCACGGGTCAGTGGCAGCGTACCGGCCAGGTATAGACTACGGCTTGTGGGTAAGGTGTAGGGCTGGTGGTGGGTTTCCGTTCCGGGCTAGGGTTAGGGTTAGGGAACGGCAAGGCTTAGGGCACAGGTGAGGGTACGGAAACGTGGGAGGGTCAGGCTACGTGCTGACGCACGGGTCAGTGCCAGCGTACGGGCCAGGAGTAGGCTACGGCGTAGGGTAAGGTGTAGGGCTGGTGGTGGGTTTCCATTCCGGGCTAGGGTTAGGGTTAGGGAACGGCAAGGCTTAGGGCACAGGTGAGGGTACAGAAACGTGGGAGGGTCAGGCTACGTGCTGATGCACGTGTCAGTGCCAGCGTACAGGTCAGGTGTAGGCTACGGCTTGGGGGTAAGGTGTAGGGCTGGTGGTGGGTTTCCGTTCCGGGCTAGGGTTAGGGTTAGGGAACGGCAAGGCTTAGGGCACAGGTGAGGGTATGGAAACGTGGGAGGGTCAGACTACGTGCTGACGCATGGGTCAGTGCCAGCGTACGGGCCTGGAGTAGGCTACAGCATAGGGTAAGGTGTAGGGCTGGTGGTGGGTTTCCGTTCCGGGCTAGGGTTAGGGTTAGGGAACGGCAAGGCTTAGGGCACAGGTGAGGGTACAGAAACGTGGGAGGGTCAGGCTACGCGCTGACGCATGGGTCAGTGCCAGCGTACGGGCCAGGAGTAGGCTACGGCTTGGGGGTAAGGTGTAGGGCTGGCGGTGTGTTTCCGTTCCGGGCTAGGGTTAGGGTTAGGGAACGGCAAGGCTTAGGGCACAGGTGAGGGTACGGAAACGTGGGAGTGTCAGGCTACGTGCTGACGCACGGGTCAGTGCCAGCGTACGGGCCAGGAGTAGTCTACAACGTAGGGTAAGGTGTAAGGCTGGTGGTGGGTTTCCGTTCTGGGCTAGGGTTAGGGTTAGGGAACGGCAAGGCTTAGGGCACAGGTGAGGGTACGGAAACGTGGGAGGGTCAGGCTACGTGCTGACGCACGGGTCAGTGCCAGCGTACCGGCCAGGAGTAGGCTATGGCTTGGGGGTAAGGTGTAGGGCTGGTGGTGGGTTTCCGTTCCGGCCTAGGGTTAGGGTTAGGGAACGGCAAGGCTTAGGGCACAGGTGAGGGTACGGAAACGTGGGAGGGTCAGGCTACGTGCTGACGCACGGGTCAGTGCCAGCGTACGGGCCAGGAGTAGGCTACGGCTTGGGGGTAAGTTGTAGGGCTGGTGGTAGGTTTCCGTTCCGGGCTAGGGTTAGGGTTAGGGAACGGCAAGGCTTAGGGCACAGGTGAGGGTACGGAAACGTGGGAGGGTCAGGCTACGTGCTGACGCACCGGTCAGTGCCAGCGTACGGGCCAGGAGTAGGCTACGGCGTAGGGTAAGGTGTAGGGCTGGTGGTGGGTTTCCGTTCCGGGCTAGGGTTAGGGTTAGGGAACGGCAAGGCTGAGGGCACAGGTGAGGGTACGGAAACGTGGGAGGGTCAGGCTACGTGCTGACGCACGGGTCAGTGCCAGCGTACAGGCCAGGTGTAGGCTACGGCATAGGGTAAGGTGTAGGGCTCGTGCTGGGTTTCCGTTCCGGGCTAGGGTTAGGGGTAGGGAACGGCAAGGCTTAGGGCACAGGTGAGCGTACGGAAACGTGGGAGGGTCAGACTACGTGCTGACGCATGGGTCAGTGCCAGCGTACGGGCCTGGAGTAGGCTACAGCGTAGGGTAAGGTGTAGGGCTGGTCGTGGGTTTCCGTTCCGGGCTAGGGTTAGGGTTAGGGAACGGCAAGGCTTAGGGCACAGGTGAGGGTACAGAAACGTGGGAGGGTCAGGCTACGTGCTGACGCATGGGTCAGTGCCAGCGTACGGGCCAGGAGTAGGCTACGGCTTGGGGGTAAGGTGTAGGGCTGGCGGTGGGTTTCCGTTCCGGGCTAGGGTTAGGGTTAGGGAACGGCAAGGCTTAGGGCACAGGTGAGGGTACAGAAACGTGGGAGGGTCAGGCTACGTGCTGACGCACGGGTCAGTGCCAGCGTACGGGCCAGGAGTAGGCTACGGCTTGGGGGTAAGGTGTAGGGCTGGTGGTGGGTTTCCGTTCCGGGCTAGGGTTAGGGTTAGGGAACGGCAAGGCTTAGGGCACAGGTGAGGGTACGGAAACGTGGGAGGGTCAGGCTACGTGCTGACGCACGGGTCAGTGCCAGTGTACGGGTCAGGAGTAGGCTACAACGTAGGGTAAGGTGTAGGGCTGGTGGTGGGTTACCGTTCTGGGCTAGGGTTAGGGTTTGGGAACGGCAAGGCTTAGGGCACAGGTGAGGGTACGGAAACGTGGGAGGGTCAGGCTACGTGCTGACGCACGGGTCAGTGCCAGCGTACCGGCCAGGAGTAGGCTACGGCTTGGGGGTAAGCTGTAGGGCTGGTGGTGGGTTTCCGTTACGGGCTAGGGTTAGGGTTAGGGAACGGCAAGGCTTAGGGCACAGGTGAGGGTACGGAAACGTGGGAGGGTCAGGCTACGTGCTGACGCACGGGTTAGTGCCAGCGAACGGGCCAGGAGTAGGCTACGGCTTGGGGGTAAGTTGTAGGGCTGGTGGTGGGTTTCCATTCCGGGCTAGGGTTAGGGTTAGGGAACGGCAAGGCTTAGGGCACAGGTGAGGGTACGGAAACGTGGGAGGGTCAGGCTACGTGCTGACGCACGGGTCAGTGCCAGCGTACGGGCCAGGAGTAGGCTACGGCGTAGGTTAAGGTGTAGGGCTGGTGGTGGGTTTCCGTTCCGGGCTAGGGTAAGGGTTAGGGAACGGCAAGGCTTAGGGCACAGGTGAGGGTATGGAAACGTGGGAGGGTCAGTCTACGTGGTGACGCACGGGTCAGTGCCAGCGTACGGGCCAGGAGTAGGCTAAGGTGTAGGGTAAGGTGTAGGGCTGGTGGTGGGTTTCCGTTCCGGGCTAGGGTTAGGGTTAGGTAACGGCAAGGCTTAGGGCACAGGTGAGGGTACGGAAACGTGGGAGGGTCAGGCTACGTGCTGATGCACGGGTCAGTGCCAGCGTACCGGCCAGGTGTAGGCTACTCCTTGTGGGTAATGTGTAGGGCTGGTGGTGGGTTTCCGTTCTGGGCTAGGGTTAGGGTTAGGGAACGGCAAGGCTTAGGGCACAGGTGAGGGTACGGAAACGTGGGAGGGTCAGGCTACGTGCTGACGCACGGGTCAGTGCCAGCGTACGGGCCAGGAGTAAGCTACGGCGTAGGGTAAGGTGTAGGGCTGGTGGTCGGTTTCCATTCCGGGCTAGGGTTAGGGTTAGGGAACGGCAAGGCTTAGGGCACAGGTGAGGGTACAGAAACGTGGGAGGGTCAGGCTACGTGCTGACGCACGTGTCAGTGCCAGCGTACAGGCCAGGTGTAGGCTACGGCTTGGGGGTAAGGTGTAGGGCTGGTGGTGGTTTTCCGTTCCGGGCTAGGGTTAGGGTTAGGGAACGGCAAGGCTTAGGGCACAGGTGAGGGTACGGAAACGTGGGAGGGTCACACTACGTGCTGACTCACGGGTCAGTGCCAGCGTACGGGCCAGGAGTAGGCTACAACGTAGGGTACGGTGTAGGGCTGGTGGTGGGTTTCCGTTCCGGGCTAGGGTTAGGGTTAGGGAACGGCAAGGCTTAGGGCACAGGTGAAGGTACAGAAACGTGGGAGGGTCAGGCTACGTGCTGACGCATGGGTCAGTGCCAGCGTACGGGCCAGGAGTAGGCTACGGCTTGGGGGTATGGGGCAGGGCTGGCAGTGGGTTTCCGTTCCGGGGTAGGGTTAGGGCTAGGGAACGGCAAGGCTTAGGGCACAGGTGAGGGTACGGAAACGTGGGAGGGTCAGGCTACGTGCTGATGCACGGGTCATTGCCAGCGTAACGGCCAGGTGTAGGCTACGGCTTGTGGGTAAGGTGTAGGGCTGGTGGTGGGTTTCCATTCCGGGCTAGGTTTAGGGTTAGGGAACGGCAAGGCTTAGGGCACAGGTGAGGGTACAGAAACGTGGGAGGGTCAGGCTACGTGCTGACGCACGGGTCAGTGCCAGCGTACGGGCCAGGAGTAGGCTACGGCGTAGGGTAAGGTGTAGGGCTGGTGGTGGGTTTCCGTTCCGGGCTAGGGTTAGGGTTAGGGAACGGCAAGGCTGAGGGCACAGGTGAGGGTACGGAAACGTGGGAGGGTCAGGCTACGTGCTGACGCACGGGTCAGTGCCAGCGTACGGGCCAGGAGTAGGCTACGGCGTAGGGTAAGGTGTAGGGCTGGTGGTGGGTTTCCGTTCCGGGCTAGGGTTAGGGTTAGGGAACGGCAAGGCTTAGGGCACAGGTGAGGGTACGGAAACGTGGGAGGGTCAGGCTACGTGCTGATGCACGGGTCAGTGCCAGCGTACCGGCCAGGTGTAGGCTACTGCTTGTGGTTAAGTTGTAGGGCTGGTGGTGGGTTCCCGTTCCGGGCTAGGGTTAGGGTTAGGGAACGGCAAGGCTTAGGGCACAGGTGAGGGTACGGAAACGTGGGAGGCTCAGACTACGTGCTGACGCACATGTCAGTGCCAGCGTACAGGCCAGGTGTAGGCTACGGCTTGGGGGTAAGGTGTAGGGCTGGTGGTGGGTTTCCGTTCTGGGCTAGGCTTAGGGTTAGGGAACGGCAAGGCTTAGGGCACAGGTGAGGGTACGGAAACGTGGGAGGGTCAGACTACGTGCTGACGCACGGGTCAGTGCCAGCCTACGGGCCTGGAGTAGGCTACAGCGTAGGGTAAGGTGTAGGGCTGCTGGTGGGTTTCCGTTCCGGGCTAGGGTTAGGGTTAGGGAACGGCAAGGATTAGGGCACAGGTGAGGGTACAGAAACGTGGGAGGGTCAGGCTACGTGCTGACGCATGGGTCAGTGCCAGCGTACGGGCCAGTAGTAGGCTACGGCTTGGGGGTAAGGTGTAGGGATGGCGGTGGGTTTCCGTTCCGGGCTAGGGTTAGGGTTAGGGAACGGCAAGGCTTAGGGCACAGGTGAGGGTACAGAAACGTGGGAGGGTCAGGCTACGTGCTGACTCACGGGTCAGTGCCAGCGTACGGGCCAGGAGTAGGCTACGGCGTAGGGTAAGGTGTAGGGCTGGTGGTGGGTTTCCGTTCCGGGCTAGGGTTAGGGTTAGGGAACGGCAAGGCTGAGGGCACACGTGAGGGTACGGAAACGTAGGAGGGTCAGGCTACGTGCTGACGCACGGGTCAGTGCCAGCGTACGGGCCAGGAGTAGGCTACAGCGTATGGTAAGGTTTAGGGCTGGTGGTGGGTTTCCGTTCCGGGCTAGGGTTAGGGTTAGGGAACGGCAAGGCTTAGGGCACAGGTGAGGGTACGGAAACGTGGGAGGGTCAGGCTACGTGCTGATGCACGGGTCAGTGCCAGCGTACCGGTCAGGTGTAGGCTACTCCTTGTGGGTAAGGTGTAGGGCTGGTGGTGGGTTTCCGTTCTGGGCTAGGGTTAGGGTTAGGGAACGGCAAGGCTTAGGGCACAGGTGAGGGTACGGAAACGTGGGAGGGCCAGGCTACGTGCGGACGCACGGGTCAGTGCCAGCGTACGGGCCAGGAGTAGGCTACGGCGTAGGGTAAGGTGTAGGGCTGGTGGTCGGTTTACATCCCGGGCTAGGGTTAGGGTTAGGGAACGGCAAGGCTTAGGGCACAGGTGAGGGTACAGAAACGTGGGAGGGTCAGGCTACGTGCTGACGCACGTGTCAGTGCCAGCGTACAGGCCAGGTGTAGGCTACGGCTTGGGGGTAAGGTGTAGGGCTGGTGGTGGGTTTCCGTTCCGGGCTAGGGTTAGGGTTAGGGAACGGCAAGGCTTAGGGCACAGGTGATGGTACGGAAACGTGGGAGGGTCAGACTACGTGCTGACTCACGGGTCAGTGCCAGCGTACGGGCCAGGAGTAGGCTACAACGTAGGGTACGGTGTAGGGCTGGTGGTGGGTTTCCGTTCCGGGCTAGGGTTAGGGTTAGGGAACGGCAAGGCTTAGGGCACAGGTGAGGGTACAGAAACGTGGGAGGGTCAGGCTACCTGCTGACGCATGGGTCAGTGCCAGCGTACGGGCCAGGAGTAGGCTACGGCTTGGGGGTATGGGGCAGGGCTGGCAGTGGGTTTCCGTTCCGGGCTAGGGTTAGGGTTAGGGAACGGCAAGGCTTAGGGCACAGTTGAGGGTACAGAAACGTGGGAGGGTCAGGCTACGTGCGGACTCACGGGTCAGTGCCAGCGTACGGGCCAGGAGTAGGCTACGGCTTGGGGGTAAGGTGTAGGGCTGGTGGTGGGTTTCCGTTCCGGGCTAGGGTTAGGGTTAGGGAACGGCAAGGCTTAGGGCACAGGTGAGGGTACGGAAACGTGGGAGGGTCAGGCTACGTGCTGACTCACGGGTCAGTGCCAGCGTACGGGCCAGGAGTAGGCTACAACGTAGGGTAAGGTGTAGGGCTGGTGGTGGGTTTCCGTTTTGGGCTAGGGTTAGGGTTAGGGAACGGCAAGGCTTAGGGCACAGGTGAGGGTACGGAAACGTGGGAGGGTCAGGGTACGTGCTGACGCACGGGTCAGTGCCAGCGTACCGGCCAGGAGTAGGCTACGGCTTGGGGGTAAGCTGTAGGGCTGGTGGTGGGTTTCCGTTCCGGGCTATGGTTAGGGATAGGGAACGGCAAGGCTTAGGGCACAGGTGAGGGTACGGAAACGTGGGAGGGTCAGGCTACGTGCTGACGCACGGGTCAGTGCCAGCGTACGGGCCAGGAGTAGGCTACGGCTTGGGGGTAAGTTGTAGGGCTGGTCGTGGGTTTCCGTTCCGGGCTAGGGTTAGGGTTAGGTAACGGCAAGGCTTAGGGCACAGGTGAGGGTACGGAAACGTGGGAGGGTCAGGCTACGTGCTGACGCACGGGTCAGTGCCAGCGTACGGGCCAGGAGTAGGCTACGGCATAGGTTAAGGTGTAGGGCTGGTGGTGGGTTTCCGTTCCGGGCTAGGGTTAGGGTTAGGGAACGGCAAGGCTTAGGGCACAGGTGAGGGTATGGAAACGTGGGAGGGTCCGGCTACGTGGTGACGCACGGGTCAGTGCCAGCGTACGGGCCAGGAGTAGGCTAAGGTGTAGGGTAAGGTGTAGGGCTTGTGGTGGGTTTCCGTTCCGGGCTAGGGTTAGGGTTAGGGAACGGCAAGGCTTAGGGCACAGGTGAGGGTACGGAAACGTGGGAGGGTCAGGCTACGTGCTGATGCACGGGTCAGTGCCAGCGTACCGGCCAGGTGTAGGCTACGGCTTGTGGGTAAGGTGTAGGGCTGGTGGTGGGTTTCCATTCCGGGCTAGGTTTAGGGTTAGGGAACGGCAAGGCTTAGGGCACAGGTGAGGGTACAGAAACGTGGGAGGGTCAGGCTACGTGCTGACGCACGGGTCAGTGCCAGCGTACGGGCCAGGAGTAGGCTACGGCGTAGGGTAAGGTGTAGGGCTGGTGGTGGGTTTCCGTTCCGGGCTAGGGTTAGGGTTAGGGAACGGCAAGGCTGAGGGCACAGGTGAGGGTACGGAAACGTGGGTGGGTCAGGCTACGTGCTGACGCACGGGTAAGTGCCAGCGTACGGGCCAGGAGTAGGCTACGGCGTAGGGTAAGGTTTAGGGCTGGTGGTGGGTTTCCGTTCCGGGCTAGGGTTAGGGTTAGGGAACGGCAAGGCTTAGGGCACATGTGAGGGTACGGAAACGTGGGAGGGTCAGGCTACGTGCTGATGCACGGGTCAGTGCCTGCGTACCGGCCAGGTGTAGGCTACTGCTTGTGGTTAAGTTGTAGGGCTGGTGGTGGGTTCCCGTTCCGGGCTAGGGTTAGGGTTAGGGAACGGCAAGGCTTAGGGCACAGGTGAGGGTACGGAAACGTGGGAGGGTCAGGCTACGTGCTGACGCACATGTCAGTGCCAGCGTACAGGCCAGGTGTAGGCTACGGCTTGGGGGTAAGGTGTAGGGCTGGTGGTGGGTTTCCGTTCTGGGCTAGGCTTAGGGTTAGGGAACGGCAAGGCTTAGGGCACAGGTGAGGGTACGGAAACGTGGGAGGGTCAGACTACGTGCTGACGCACGGGTCAGTGCCAGCCTACGGGCCTGGAGTAGGCTACAGCGTAGGGTAAGGTGTAGGGCTGGTGGTGGGTTTCCGTTCCGGGCTAGGGTTAGGGTTAGGGAACGGCAAGGCTTAGGGCACAGGTGAGGGTACGGAAACGTGGGAGGGTCAGGCTACGTGCTGACGCATGGGTCAGTGCCAGCGTACGGGCCAGGAATAGGCTACGGCGTAGGGTAAGGTGTAGGGCTGGTGGTGGGTTTCCGTTCCGGGCTAGGGTTAGGGTTAGGGAACGGCAAGGCTTAGGGCACAGGTGAGGGTATTGAAACGTGGGAGGGTCAGGCTATGTGGTGACGCACGGGTCAGTGCCAGCGTACGGGCCAGGAGTAGGCTAAGGTGTAGGGTAAGGTGTAGGGCTGATGGTGGGTTTCCGTTCCGGGCTAGGGTTAGGGTTAGGGAACGGCAAGGCTTAGGGCACAGGTGAGGGTATGGAAACGTGGGAGGGTCAGGCTACGTGCTAACGCACGGGTCAGTGCCAGCGTACGGGCCAGGAGTAGGCTACGGCGTAGGGTAAGGTGTAGGGCTGGTGGTGGGTTTCCGTTCCGGGCTAGGGTTAGGGTTAGGGAACGGCAAGGCTTAGGGCACAGGTGAGGGTATGGAAACGTGGGAGGGTCAGGCTACGTGGTGACGCACGGGTCAGTGCCAGCGTACGGGCCAGGAGTAGGCTAAGGTGTAGGGTAATGTGTAGGGCTGGTGGTGGGTTTCCGTTCTGGGCTAGGGTTAGGGTTAGGGAACGGCAAGGCTTAGGGCACAGGTGAGGGTACGGAAACGTGGGCGGGTGAGGCTACGTGCTGATGCACGGGTCAGTGCCAGCGTACGGGCCAGGAGTAGGCTACGGCTTGGGGGTAAGGTGTAGGCCTGGCGGTGGGTTTCCGTTCCGGGCTAGGGTTAGGGTTAGGGAACGGCAAGGCTTAGGGCACAGGTGAGGGTACAGAAACGTGGGAGGGTCAGGCTACGTGCTGACGCACGTGTCAGTGCCAGCGTAGGGGCCAGGAGTAGGCTACGGCTTGGGGGTAAGGTGTAGGGCTGGTGGTGGTTTTCCGTTCCGGGCTAGAGTTAGGGTTAGGGAACGGCAAGGCTTAGGGCACAGGTGAGGGTACGGAAACGTGGGAGGGTCAGGCTACGTGCTGACGCACGGGTCAGTGCCAGCGTACGGGCCAGGACTAGGCTACGGCTTGGGGGAAAGTTGTAGGGCTGGTGGTGGGTTTCCGTTCCGGGCTAGGGTTAGGGTTAGGGAACGGCAAGGCTTAGGGCACAGGTGAGGGTACGGAAACGTGGGAGGGTCAGGCTACGTGCTGACGCACGGGTCAGTGCCAGCGTAAGGGCCAGGAGTAGGCTACGGCTTGGGGGTAAGTTGTAGGGCTGGAGGTGGGTTTCCGTTCCGGGCTAGGGTTAGGGTTAGGGAACGGCAAGGCTTAGGGCACAGGTGAGGGTATGGAAACGTGGGAGGGTCAGGCTACGTGCTGACGCACGGGTCAGTGCCAGCGTACGGGCCAGGAGTAGGCTAAGGTGTAGGGTAAGGTGTAGGGCTGGTGGTGGGTTTCCGTTCCTGGCTAGGGTTAGGGTTAGGGAACGGCAAGGCTTAGGGCACAGGTGAGGGTACGGAAACGTGGGAGGGTCATGCTACGTGCTAACGCATGGGTCAGTGCCAGCGTACGGGCCAGGAGTAGGCTACGGCGTAGGGTAAGGTGTAGGGCTGGTGGTGGGTTTCCGTTCCGGGCTAGGGTTAGGGTTAGGGAACGGCAAGGCTTAGGGCACAGGTGAGGGTATGGAAACGTGGGAGGGTCAGGCTACGTGGTGACGCACGGGTCAGTGCCAGCGTACGGGCCAGGAGTAGGCTAAGGTGTAGGGTAAGGTGTAGGGCTGGTGGTGGGTTTCCGTTCCGGGCTAGGGTTAGGGTTAGGGAACGGCAAGGCTTAGGGCACAGGTGACGGTATGGAAACGTGGGAGGGTCAGGCTACGTGCTGACGCACGGGTCAGTGCCAGCGTAACGGCCAGGTGTAGGCTACGGCTTCTGGGTAAGGTGTAGGGCTGGTGGTGGGTTTCCGTTCCGGGCTAGGGTTAGGGTTAGGGAACGGCAAGGCTTAGGGCACAGGTGAGGGTACGGAAACGTGGGAGGGTCAGGCTACGTGCTGATGCACGGGTCAGTGCCAGCGTACGGGCCAGGAGTAGGCTACGGCTTGGGGGTAAGGTGTAGGGCTGGTGGTGAGTTTCCGTTCCGGGCTAGGGTTAGGGTTAGGGAACGGCAAGGCTTAGGGCACAGGTGAGGGTACGGAAACGTGGGAGGGTCAGGCTACGTGCTGATGCACGGGTCAGTGCCAGCGTACCGGCCAGGTGTAGGCTACGGCTTGTGGGTAAGGTGTAGGGCTGGTGGTGGGTTTCCGTTCCGGGCTACGGTTAGGGTTAGGGAACGGCAAGGCTTAGGGCACAGGTGAGGGTACGGAAACGTGGGAGGGTCAGGCTGCGTGCTGACGCACGGGTCAGTGCCAGCGTACGGGCCAGGAGTAGGCTACGGCGTAGGGTAAGGTGTAGGGCTGGTGGTGGGTTTCCGTTCCGGGCTAGGGTTAGGGTTAGGGAACGGCAAGGCTTAGGGCACAGGTGAGGGTACGGAAACGTGGGAGGGTCAGGCTACGTGCTGACGCACGGGTCAGTGCCAGCGTACGGGCCAGGAGTAGGCTACGGCGTAGGGTAAGGTGTAGGGCTGGTGGTGGGTTTCCGTTCCGGGCTAGGGTTAGGGTTAGGGAACGGCAAGTCTGAGGGCACAGGTGAGGGTACGGAAACGTGGGAGGGTCAGGCTACGTGCTGACACACGGGTCAGTGCCAGCGTACGGGCCAGGAGTAGGCTACGGCTTGGGGGTAAGTTGTAGGGCTGGTGGTGGGTTTCCGTTCCGGGCTAGGGTTAGGGTTAGGGAACGGCAAGGCTTAGGGCACAGGTGAGGGTACGGAAACGTAGGAGGGTCAGGCTACGTGCTGACGCACGGGTCAGTGCCAGCGTACGGGCCAGGAGTAGGCTACGGCGTAGGGTAAGGTGTAGGGCTGGTGGTGGGTTTCCGTTCCGGGCTAGGGTTAGGGTTACGGAACAGCAAGGCTTAGGGCACAGGTGAGGGTATGGAAACGTGGGAGGGTCAGGCTACGTGGTGACGCACGGGTCAGTGCCAGCGTATGGGCCAGGAGTAGGCTAAGGTGTAGGGTAATGTGTAGGGCTGGTGGTGGGTTTCCGTTCCGGGCTAGGGTTAGGGTTAGGGAACGGCAAGGCTTAGGGCACAGGTGAGGGTACGGAAACGTGGGAGGGTCAGGCTACGTGCTGATGCACGGGTCAGTGCCAGCGTACCGGCCAGGTGTAGGCTACGGCTTGTGGGTAAGGTGTAGGGCTGGTGGTGGGTTTCCATTCCAGGCTAGGTTTAGGGTTAGGGAACGGCAAGGCTTAGGGCACAGGTGAGGGTACGGAAACGTGGGAGGGTCAGGCTACGTGCTGACGCACGGGTCAGTGCCAGCGTACGGGCCAGGAGTAAGCTACGGCGTAGGGTAAGGTGTAGGGCTGGTGGTCGGTTTCCATTCCGGGCTAGGGTTAGGGTTAGGGAACGGCAAGGCTTAGGGCACAGGTGAGGGTACAGAAACGTGGGAGGGTCAGGCTACGTGCTGACGCACGTGTCAGTGCCAGCGTACAGGCCAGGTGTAGGCTACGGCTTGGGGGTAAGGTGTAGGGCTGGTGGTGGTTTTCCGTTCCGGGCTAGGGTTAGGGTTAGGGAACGGCAAGGCTTAGGGCACAGGTGAGGGTACGGAAACGTGGGAGGGTCAGACTACGTGCTGACTCACGGGTCAGTGCCAGCGTACGGGCCAGGAGTAGGCTACAACGTAGGGTACGGTGTAGGGCTGGTGGTGGGTTTCCGTTCCGGGCTAGGGTTAGGGTTAGGGAACGGCAAGGCTTAGGGCACAGGTGAAGGTACAGAAACGTGGGAGGGTCAGGCTACGTGCTGACGCATGGGTCAGTGCCAGCGTACGGGCCAGGAGTAGGCTACGGCTTGGGGGTATGGGGCAGGGCTGGCAGTGGGTTTCCGTTCCGGGGTAGGGTTAGGGCTAGGGAACGGCAAGGCTTAGGGCACAGGTGAGGGTACGGAAACGTGGGAGGGTCAGGCTACGTGCTGATGCACGGGTCATTGCCAGCGTAACGGCCAGGTGTAGGCTACGGCTTGTGGGTAAGGTGTAGGGCTGGTGGTGGGTTTCCATTCCGGGCTAGGTTTAGGGTTAGGGAACGGCAAGGCTTAGGGCACAGGTGAGGGTACAGAAACGTGGGAGGGTCAGGCTACGTGCTGACGCACGGGTCAGTGCCAGCGTACGGGCCAGGAGTAGGCTACGGCGTAGGGTAAGGTGTAGGGCTGGTGGTGGGTTTCCGTTCCGGGCTAGGGTTAGGGTTAGGGAACGGCAAGGCTGAGGGCACAGGTGAGGGTACGGAAACGTGGGAGGGTCAGGCTACGTGCTGACGCACATGTCAGTGCCAGCGTACAGGCCAGGTGTAGGCTACGGCTTGGGGGTAAGGTGTAGGGCTGGTGGTGGGTTTCCGTTCTGGGCTAGGCTTAGGGTTAGGGAACGGCAAGGCTTAGGGCACAGGTGAGGGTACGGAAACGTGGGAGGGTCAGACTACGTGCTGACGCACGGGTCAGTGCCAGCCTACGGGCCTGGAGTAGGCTACAGCGTAGGGTAAGGTGTAGGGCTGCTGGTGGGTTTCCGTTCCGGACTAGGGTTAGGGTTAGGGAACGGCAAGGATTAGGGCACAGGTGAGGGTACAGAAACGTGGGAGGGTCAGGCTACGTGCTGACGCATGGGTCAGTGCCAGCGTACGGGCCAGGAGTAGGCTACAGCTTGGGGGTAAGGTGTAGGGATGGCGGTGGGTTTCCGTTCCGGGCTAGGGTTAGGGTTAGGGAACGGCAAGGCTTAGGGCACAGGTGAGGGTACAGAAACGTGGGAGGGTCAGGCTACGTGCTGACTCACGGGTCAGTGCCAGCGTACGGGCCAGGAGTAGGCTACGGCGTAGGGTAAGGTGTAGGGCTGGTGGTGGGTTTCCGTTCCGGGCTAGGGTTAGGGTTAGGGAACGGCAAGGCTGAGGGCACACGTGAGGGTACGGAAACGTAGGAGGGTCAGGCTACGTGCTGACGCACGGGTCAGTGCCAGCGTACGGGCCAGGAGTAGGCTACAGCGTATGGTAAGGTTTAGGGCTGGTGGTGGGTTTCCGTTCCGGGCTAGGGTTAGGGTTAGGGAACGGCAAGGCTTAGGGCACAGGTGAGGGTACGGAAACGTGGGAGGGTCAGGCTACGTGCTGATGCACGGGTCAGTGCCAGCGTACCGGCCAGGTGTAGGCTACTCCTTGTGGGTAAGGTGTAGGGCTGGTGGTGGGTTTCCGTTCTGGGCTAGGGTTAGGGTTAGGGAACGGCAAGGCTTAGGGCACAGGTGAGGGTACGGAAACGTGGGAGGGCCAGGCTACGTGCGGACGCACGGGTCAGTGCCAGCGTACGGGCCAGGAGTAGGCTACGGCGTAGGGTAAGGTGTAGGGCTGGTGGTCGGTTTACATCCAGGGCTAGGGTTAGGGTTAGGGAACGGCAAGGCTTAGGGCACAGGTGAGGGTACAGAAACGTGGGAGGGTCAGGCTACGTGCTGACGCACGTGTCAGTGCCAGCGTACAGGCCAGGTGTAGGCTACGGCTTGGGGGTAAGGTGTAGGGCTGGTGGTGGGTTTCCGTTCCGGGCTAGGGTTAGGGTTAGGGTACGGCAAGGCTTAGGGCACAGGTGAGGGTACGGAAACGTGGGAGGGTCAGACTACGTGCTGACTCACGGGTCAGTGCCAGCGTACGGGCCAGGAGTAGGCTACAACGTAGGGTACGGTGTAGGGCTGGTGGTGGGTTTCCGTTCCGGGCTAGGGTTAGGGTTAGGGAACGGCAAGGCTTAGGGCACAGGTGAGGGTACAGAAACGTGGGAGGGTCAGGCTACCTGCTGACGCATGGGTCAGTGCCAGCGTACGGGCCAGGAGTAGGCTACGGCTTGGGGGTATGGGGCAGGGCTGGCAGTGGGTTTCCGTTCCGGGCTAGGGTTAGGGTTAGGGAACGGCAAGGCTTAGGGCACAGTTGAGGGTACAGAAACGTGGGAGGGTCAGGCTACGTGCGGACTCACGGGTCAGTGCCAGCGTACGGGCCAGGAGTAGGCTACAACGTAGGGTAAGGTGTAGGGCTGGTGGTGGGTTTCCGTTTTGGGCTAGGGTTAGGGTTAGGGAACGGCAAGGCTTAGGGCACAGGTGAGGGTACGGAAACGTGGGAGGGTCAGGGTACGTGCTGACGCACGGGTCAGTGCCAGCGTACCGGCCAGGAGTAGGCTACGGCTTGGGGGTAAGCTGTAGGGCTGGTGGTGGGTTTCCGTTCCGGGCTATGGTTAGGGATAGGGAACGGCAAGGCTTAGGGCACAGGTGAGGGTACGGAAACGTGGGAGGGTCAGGCTACGTGCTGACGCACGGGTCAGTGCCAGCGTACGGGCCAGGAGTAGGCTACGGCTTGGGGGTAAGTTGTAGGGCTGGTGGTGGGTTTCCGTTCCGGGCTAGGGTTAGGGTTAGGGAACGGCAAGGCTTAGGGCACAGGTGAGGGTACGGAAACGTGGGAGGGTCAGGCTACGTGCTGACGCACGGGTCAGTGCCAGCGTACGGGCCAGGAGTAGGCTACGGCATAGGTTAAGGTGTAGGGCTGGTGGTGGGTTTCCGTTCCGGGCTAGGGTTAGGGTTAGGGAACGGCAAGGCTTAGGGCACAGGTGAGGGTATGGAAACGTGGGAGGGTCCGGCTACGTGGTGACGCACGGGTCAGTGCCAGCGTACGGGCCAGGAGTAGGCTAAGGTGTAGGGTAAGGTGTAGGGCTTGTGGTGGGTTTCCGTTCCGGGCTAGGGTTAGGGTTAGGGAACGGCAAGGCTTAGGGCACAGGTGAGGGTACGGAAACGTGGGAGGGTCAGGCTACGTGCTGATGCACGGGTCAGTGCCAGCGTACCGGCCAGGTGTAGGCTACGGCTTGTGGGTAAGGTGTAGGGCTGGTGGTGGGTTTCCATTCCGGGCTAGGTTTAGGGTTAGGGAACGGCAAGGCTTAGGGCACAGGTGAGGGTACAGAAACGTGGGAGGGTCAGGCTACGTGCTGACGCACGGGTCAGTGCCAGCGTACGGGCCAGGAGTAGGCTACGGCGTAGGGTAAGGTGTAGGGCTGGTGGTGGGTTTCCGTTCCGGGCTAGGGTTAGGGTTAGGGAACGGCAAGGCTGAGGGCACAGGTGAGGGTACGGAAACGTGGGAGGGTCAGGCTACGTGCTGACGCACGGGTCAGTGCCAGCGTACGGGCCAGGAGTAGGCTACGGCGTAGGGTAAGGTGTAGGGCTGGTGGTGGGTTTCCGTTCCGGGCTAGGGTTAGGGTTAGGGAACGGCAAGGCTTAGGGCACAGGTGAGGGTACGGAAACGTGGGAGGGTCAGGCTACGTGCTGATGCACGGGTCAGTGCCTGCGTACCGGCCAGGTGTAGGCTACTGCTTGTGGTTAAGTTGTAGGGCTGGTGGTGGGTTCCCGTTCCGGGCTAGGGTTAGGGTTAGGGAACGGCAAGGCTTAGGGCACAGGTGAGGGTACGGAAACGTGGGAGGGTCAGGCTACGTGCTGACGCACATGTCAGTGCCAGCGTACAGGCCAGGTGTAGGCTACGGCTTGGGGGTAAGGTGTAGGGCTGGTGGTGGGTTTCCGTTCTGGGCTAGGCTTAGGGTTAGGGAACGGCAAGGCTTAGGGCACAGGTGAGGGTACGGAAACGTGGGAGGGTCAGACTACGTGCTGACGCACGGGTCAGTGCCAGCCTACGGGCCTGGAGTAGGCTACAGCGTAGGGTAAGGTGTAGGGCTGGTGGTGGGTTTCCGTTCCGGGCTAGGGTTAGGGTTAGGGAACGGCAAGGCTTAGGGCACAGGTGAGGGTACGGAAACGTGGGAGGGTCAGGCTACGTGCTGACGCATGGGTCAGTGCCAGCGTACGGGCCAGGAATAGGCTACGGCGTAGGGTAAGGTGTAGGGCTGGTGGTGGGTTTTCGTTCCGGGCTAGGGTTAGGGTTAGGGAACGGCAAGGCTTAGGGCACAGGTGAGGGTATTGAAACGTGGGAGGGTCAGGCTATGTGGTGACGCACGGGTCAGTGCCAGCGTACGGGCCAGGAGTAGGCTAAGGTGTAGGGTAAGGTGTAGGGCTGATGGTGGGTTTCCGTTCCGGGCTAGGGTTAGGGTTAGGGAACGGCAAGGCTTAGGGCACAGGTGAGGGTATGGAAACGTGGGAGGGTCAGGCTACGTGCTAACGCACGGGTCAGTGCCAGCGTACGGGCCAGGAGTAGGCTACGGCGTAGGGTAAGGTGTAGGGCTGGTGGTGGGTTTCCGTTCCGGGCTAGGGTTAGGGTTAGGGAACGGCAAGGCTTAGGGCACAGGTGAGGGTATGGAAACGTGGGAGGGTCAGGCTACGTGGTGACGCACGGGTCAGTGCCAGCGTACGGGCCAGGAGTAGGCTAAGGTGTAGGGTAATGTGTAGGGCTGGTGGTGGGTTTCCGTTCTGGGCTAGGGTTAGGGTTAGGGAACGGCAAGGCTTAGGGCACAGGTGAGGGTACGGAAACGTGGGCGGGTGAGGCTACGTGCTGATGCACGGGTCAGTGCCAGCGTACGGGCCAGGAGTAGGCTACGGCTTGGGGGTAAGGTGTAGGCCTGGCGGTGGGTTTCCGTTCCGGGCTAGGGTTAGGGTTAGGGAACGGCAAGGCTTAGGGCACAGGTGAGGGTACAGAAACGTGGGAGGGTCAGGCTACGTGCTGACGCACGTGTCAATGCCAGCGTAGGGGCCAGGAGTAGGCTACGGCTTGGGGGTAAGGTGTAGGGCTGGTGGTGGTTTTCCGTTCCGGGCTAGAGTTAGGGTTAGGGAACGGCAAGGCTTAGGGCACAGGTGAGGGTACGGAAACGTGGGAGGGTCAGGCTACGTGCTGACGCACGGGTCAGTGCCAGCGTACGGGCCAGGACTAGGCTACGGCTTGGGGGAAAGTTGTAGGGCTGGTGGTGGGTTTCCGTTCCGGGCTAGGGTTAGGGTTAGGGAACGGCAAGGCTTAGGGCACAGGTGAGGGTACGGAAACGTGGGAGGGTCAGGCTACGTGCTGACGCACGGGTCAGTGCCAGCGTAAGGGCCAGGAGTAGGCTACGGCTTGGGGGTAAGTTGTAGGGCTGGAGGTGGGTTTCCGTTCCGGGCTAGGGTTAGGGTTAGGGAACGGCAAGGCTTAGGGCACAGGTGAGGGTATGGAAACGTGGGAGGGTCAGGCTACGTGCTGACGCACGGGTCAGTGCCAGCGTACGGGCCAGGAGTAGGCTAAGGTGTAGGGTAAGGTGTAGGGCTGGTGGTGGGTTTCCGTTCCTGGCTAGGGTTAGGGTTAGGGAACGGCAAGGCTTAGGGCACAGGTGAGGGTACGGAAACGTGGGAGGGTCATGCTACGTGCTAACGCATGGGTCAGTGCCAGCGTACGGGCCAGGAGTAGGCTACGGCGTAGGGTAAGGTGTAGGGCTGGTGGTGGGTTTCCGTTCCGGGCTAGGGTTAGGGTTAGGGAACGGCAAGGCTTAGGGCACAGGTGAGGGTATGGAAACGTGGGAGGGTCAGGCTACGTGGTGACGCACGGGTCAGTGCCAGCGTACGGGCCAGGAGTAGGCTAAGGTGTAGGGTAAGGTGTAGGGCTGGTGGTGGGTTTCCGTTCCGGGCTAGGGTTAGGGTTAGGGAACGGCAAGGCTTAGGGCACAGGTGACGGTATGGAAACGTGGGAGGGTCAGGCTACGTGCTGACGCACGGGTCAGTGCCAGCGTAACGGCCAGGTGTAGGCTACGGCTTCTGGGTAAGGTGTAGGGCTGGTGGTGGGTTTCCGTTCCGGGCTAGGGTTAGGGTTAGGGAACGGCAAGGCTTAGGGCACAGGTGAGGGTACGGAAACGTGGGAGGGTCAGGCTACGTGCTGATGCACGGGTCAGTGCCAGCGTACGGGCCAGGAGTAGGCTACGGCTTGGGGGTAAGGTGTAGGGCTGGTGGTGAGTTTCCGTTCCGGGCTAGGGTTAGGGTTAGGGAACGGCAAGGCTTAGGGCACAGGTGAGGGTACGGAAACGTGGGAGGGTCAGGCTACGTGCTGATGCACGGGTCAGTGCCAGCGTACCGGCCAGGTGTAGGCTACGGCTTGTGGGTAAGGTGTAGGGCTGGTGGTGGGTTTCCGTTCCGGGCTACGGTTAGGGTTAGGGAACGGCAAGGCTTAGGGCACAGGTGAGGGTACGGAAACGTGGGAGGGTCAGGCTACGTGCTGACGCACGGGTCAGTGCCAGCGTACGGGCCAGGAGTAGGCTACGGCGTAGGGTAAGGTGTAGGGCTGGTGGTGGGTTTCCGTTCCGGGCTAGGGTTAGGGTTAGGGAACGGCAAGGCTTAGGGCACAGGTGAGGGTACGGAAACGTGGGAGGGTCAGGCTACGTGCTGACGCACGGGTCAGTGCCAGCGTACGGGCCAGGAGTAGGCTACGGCGTAGGGTAAGGTGTAGGGCTGGTGGTGGGTTTCCGTTCCGGGCTAGGGTTAGGGTTAGGGAACGGCAAGGCTGAGGGCACAGGTGAGGGTACGGAAACGTGGGAGGGTCAGGCTACGTGCTGACACACGGGTCAGTGCCAGCGTACGGGCCAGGAGTAGGCTACGGCTTGGGGGTAAGTTGTAGGGCTGGTGGTGGGTTTCCGTTCCGGGCTAGGGTTAGGGTTAGGGAACGGCAAGGCTTAGGGCACAGGTGAGGGTACGGAAACGTGGGAGGGTCAGGCTACGTGCTGACGCACGGGTCAGTGCCAGCGTACGGGCCAGGAGTAGGCTACGGCGTAGGGTAAGGTGTAGGGCTGGTGGTGGGTTTCCGTTCCGGGCTAGGGTTAGGGTTACGGAACAGCAAGGCTTAGGGCACAGGTGAGGGTATGGAAACGTGGGAGGGTCAGGCTACGTGGTGACGCACGGGTCAGTGCCAGCGTATGGGCCAGGAGTAGGCTAAGGTGTAGGGTAATGTGTAGGGCTGGTGGTGGGTTTCCGTTCCGGGCTAGGGTTAGGGTTAGGGAACGGCAAGGCTTAGGGCACAGGTGAGGGTACGGAAACGTGGGCGGGTGAGGCTACGTGCTGATGCACGGGTCAGTGCCAGCGTACGGGCCAGGAGTAGGCTACGGCTTGGGGGTAAGGTGTAGGCCTGGCGGTGGGTTTCCGTTCCGGGCTAGGGTTAGGGTTAGGGAACGGCAAGGCTTAGGGCACAGGTGAGGGTACAGAAACGTGGGAGGGTAAGGCTACGTGCTGACGCACGGGTCAGTGGCAGCGTACGGGCCAGGAGTAGGCTACGGCTTGGGGGTAAGGTGTAGGGCTGGTGGTGGTTTTCCGTTCCGGGCTAGGGTTAGGGTTAAGGAACGGCAAGGCTTAGGGCACAGGTGAGGGTACGGAAACGTGGGAGGGTCAGGCTACGTGCTGACGCACGGGTCAGTGCCAGCGTACGGGCCAGTAGTAGGCTAAGGTGTAGGGTAAGGTGTAGGGCTGGTGGTGGGTTTCCGTTCCGGGCTAGGGTTAGGGTTAGGGAACGGCAAGGCTTAGGGCACAGGTGAGGGTATGGAAACGTGGGAGGGTCAGGCTACGTGCTGACGCACGGGTCAGTGCCAGCGTACCGGCCAGGTGTAGGCTACGGCTTCTGGGTAAGGTGTAGGGCTGGTGGTGGGTTTCCGTTCAGGGCTAGGGTTAGGGTTAGGGAACGGCAAGGCTTAGGGCACAGGTGAGGGTACGGAAACGTGGGAGAGTCAGGCTACGTGCTGATGCACGGGTCAGTGCCAGCGTACGGGCCAGGAGTAGGCTACGGCTTGGGGGTAAGTTGTAGGGCTGGTGGTGGGTTTCCGTTCCGGGCTAGGGTTAGGGTTAGGGAACGGCAAGGCTTAGGGCACAGGTGAGGGTACGGAAACGTGGGAGGGTCAGGCTACGTGCTGATGCACGGGTCAGTGCCAGCGTACCGGCCAGGTGTAGGCTACGGCTTGTGGGTAAGGTGTAGGGCTGGTGGTGGGTTTCCATTCCAGGCTAGGTTTAGGGTTAGGGAACGGCAAGGCTTAGGGCACAGGTGAGGGTACAGAAACGTGGGAGGGTCAGGCTACGTGCTGACGCACGGGTCAGTGCCAGCGTACGGGCCAGGAGTAGGCTACGGCGTAGGGTAAGGTGTAGGGCTGGTGGTGGGTTTCCGTTCCGGGCTAGGGTTAGGGTTAGGGAATGGCAAGGCTGAGGGCACAGGTGAGGGTACGGAAACGTGGGAGGGTCAGGCTACGTGCTGATGCACGGGTCAGTGCCAGCGTACCGGCCAGGTGTAGGCTACTGCTTGTGGGTAAGGTGTACGGCTGGTGGTGGGTTTCCGTTCCGGGCTAGGGTTAGGGTTAGGGAACGGCAAGGCTTAGGGCACAGGTGAGGGTACGGAAACGTGGGAGGGTCAGGCTACGTGCTGACGCACGGGTCAGTGCCAGCGTACGGGCCAGGAGTAGGCTACGGCTTGGGGGTAAGGTGTAGGGGTGGTGGTGGGTTTCCGTTCCGGGCTAGGGTTAGGGTTAGGGAACGGCAAGGCTTAGGGCACAGTTGAGGGTACGGAAACGTGGGAGGGTCAGGCTACGTGCTGACGCACGGGTCAGTGCCAGCGTACGGGCCAGGAGTAGGCTACGGCGTAGGGTAAGGTGTAGGGCTGGTGGTGGGTTTCCGTTCCGGGCTAGGGTTAGGGTTAGGGAACGGCAAGGCTTAGGGCACAGGTGAGGGTACGGAAACGTAGGAGGGTCAGGCTACGTGCTGATGCACGGGTCAGTGCCAGCGTACGGGCCAGGAGTAGGCTACGGCGAAGGGTAAGGTGTAGGGCTGGTGGTGGGTTTCCGTTCCGGGCTAGGGTTACGGTTAGGGAACGGCAAGGCTTAGGGCACAGGTGAGGGTACGGAAACGTGGGAGGGTCAGGCTACGTGCTGACGCACGGGTCAGTGCCAGCGTACCGGCCAGGTATAGGCTACGGCTTGTGGGTAAGGTGTAGGGCTGGTGGTGGGTTTCCGTTCCGGGCTAGGGTTAGGGTTAGGGAACGGCAAGGCTTAGGGCACAGGTGAGGGTACGGAAACGTGGGAGGGTCAGGCTACGTGCTGACGCACGGGTCAGTGCCAGCGTACCGGCCAGGAGTAGGCTACGGCTTGCGGGTAAAGTGTAGGGCTGGTGGTGGGTTTCCGTTCCGGGCTAGGGTTAGGGTTAGGGAACGGCAAGGCTTAGGGCACAGGTGAGGGTACGGAAACGTGGGAGGGTCAGGCTACGTGCTGACGCACGGGTCAGTGCCAGCGTACGGGCCAGGAGTAGGCTACGGCGTAGGGTAAGGTGTAGGGTTGGTGGTGGGTTTCCGTTCGGTGCTAGGGTTAGGGTTAGGGAACGGCAAGGCTTAGGGCACAGGTGAGGGTACGGAAATGTGGGAGGGTCAGGCTACGTGCTGACGCACGGGTCAGTGCCAGCGTACGAGCCAGGAGTAGGCTACGGCTTGGGGGTAAGGTGTAGGGCTGGTGGTGGGTTTCCGTTCCGGGCTAGGCTTAGGGTTAGGGAACGGCAAGGCTTAGGGCACAGGTGAGGGTACGGAAACGTGGGAGGTTCAGGCTACGTGCTGACGTACGGGTCAGTGCCAGCGTACGGGCCAGGAGTAGGCTACGGCGTAGGGTAAGGTGTAGGGCTGGTGGTGGGTTTCCATTCCGGGCTAGGGTTAGGGTTAGGGAACGGCAAGGCTTAGGGCACAGGTGAGGGTACAGAAACGTGGGAGGGTCAGGCTACGTGCTGATGCACGTGTCAGTGCCAGCGTACAGGTCAGGTGTAGGGTACTGTTTGGGGGTAAGTTGTAGGGCTGGTGGTGGGTTTCCGTTCCGGGCTAGGGTTAGGGTTAGGGAACGGCAAGGCTTAGGGCACAGGTGAGGGTACAGAAACGTGGGAGGGTCAGGCTACGTGCTGACGCACGGGTCAGTGCCAGCGTACGGGCCAGGAGTATTCTACAACGTAGGGTAAGGTGTAAGGCTGGTGGTGGGTTTCCGTTCCGGGCTAGGGTTAGGCTTAGGGAACGGCAAGGCTTAGGGCACAGGTGAGGGTACGGAAACGTGGGAGGGTCAGGCTACGTGCTGACGCACGGGTCAGTGCCAGCGTACGGGCCAGGAGTAGGCTACGGCTTGGGGGTAAGTTGTAGGGCTGGTGGTAGGTTTCCGTTCCGGGCTAGGGTTAGGGTTAGGGAACGGCAAGGCTTAGGGCACAGGTGAGCGTACGGAAACGTGGGAGGGTCAGGCTACGTGCTGACGCACGGGTCAGTGCCAGCGTACGGGCCAGGAGTAGGCTACGGCGTAGGGTAAGGTGTAGGGTTGGTGGTGGGTTTCCGTTCCGTGCTAGGGTTAGGGTTAGGGAACGGCAAGGCTTAGGGCACAGGTGAGGGTACGGAAACGTGGGAGGGTCAGGCTACGTGCTGACGCACGGGTCAGTGCCAGCGTACGGGCCAGGAGTAGGCTACGGCGTAGGGTAAGGTGTAGGGCTGGTGGTGGGTTTCCGTTCCGGGCTAGGGTTAGGGTTAGGGAACGGCAAGGCTGAGGGCACAGGTGAGGGTACGGAAACATGGGAGGGTCAGACTACGTGCTGACGCACGGGTCAGTGCCAGCGTACGGGCCAGGAGTAGGCTACGGCGTAGGGTAAGGTGTAGGGCTGGTGGTGAGTTTCCGTTCCGGGCTAGGGTTAGGGTTAGGGAACGGCAAGGCTTAGGGCACAGGTGAGGGTACGGAAACGTGGGAGGGTCAGGCTACGTGCTGATGCACGGGTCAGTGCCAGCGTACCGGCCAGGTGTAGGCTACTGCTTGTGGTTAAGTTGTAGGGCTGGTGGTGGGTTCCCGTTCCGGGCTAGGGATAGGGTTAGGGAACGGCAAGGCTTAGGGCACAGGTGAGGGTACGGAAACGTGGGAGGGTCAGGCTACGTGCTGACGCACATGTCAGTGCCAGCGTACAGGCCAGGTGTAGGCTACGGCTTGGGGGTAAGGTGTAGGGCTGGTGGTGGGTTTCCGTTCTGGGCTAGGCTTAGGGTTAGGGAACGGCAAGGCTTAGGGCACAGGTGAGGGTACGGAAACGTGGGAGGGTCAGACTACGTGCTGACGCACGGGTCAGTGCCAGCCTACGGGCCTGGAGTAGGCTACAGCGTAGGGTAAGGTGTAGGGCTGCTGGTGGGTTTCCGTTCCGGGCTAGGGTTAGGGTTAGGGAACGGCAAGGCTTAGGGCACAGGTGAGGGTACAGAAACGTGGGAGGGTCAGGCTACGTGCTGACGCATGGGTCAGTGCCAGCGTACGGGCCAGGAGTAGGCTACGGCTTGGGGGTAAGGTGTAGGGATGGCGGTGGGTTTCCGTTCCGGGCTAGGGTTAGGGTTAGGGAACGGCAAGGCTTAGGGCACAGGTGAGGGTACAGAAACGTGGGAGGGTCAGGCTACGTGCTGACTCACGGGTCAGTGCCAGCGTACGGGCCAGGAGTAGGCTACGGCGTAGGGTAAGGTGTAGGGCTGGTGGTGGGTTTCCGTTCCGGGCTAGGGTTAGGGTTAGGGAACGGCAAGGCTGAGGGCACACGTGAGGGTACGGAAACGTGGGAGGGTCAGGCTACGTGCTGACGCACGGGTCAGTGCCAGCGTACGGGCCAGGAGTAGGCTACGGCGTATGGTAAGGTTTAGGGCTGGTGGTGGGTTTCCGTTCCGGGCTAGGGTTAGGGTTAGGGAACGGCAAGGCTTAGGGCACAGGTGAGGGTACAGAAACGTGGGAGGGTCAGGCTACGTGATGATGCACGGGTCAGTGCCAGCGTACCGGCCAGGTGTAGGCTACTCCTTGTGGGTAAGGTGTAGGGCTGGTGGTGGGTTTCCGTTCTTGGCTAGGGTTAGGGTTAGGGAACGGCAAGGCTTAGGGCACAGGTGAGGGTACGGAAACGTGGGAGGGTCAGGCTACGTGCTGACGCACGGGTCAGTGCCAGCGTACGGGCCAGGAGTAGGCTACGGCGTAGGGTAAGGTGTAGGGCTGGTAGTCGGTTTCCATTCCGGGCTAGGGTTAGGGTTAGGGAACGGCAAGGCTTAGGGCACAGGTGAGGGTACGGAAACGTGGGAGGGTCAGACTACGTGCTGACGCATGGGTCAGTGCCAGCGTAAGGGCCTGGAGTAGGCTACGGCTTGGGGGTATGGTGCAGGGCTGGCAGTGGGTTTCCGTTCCGGGCTAGGGTAAGGGTTAGGGAACGGCAAGGCTTAGGGCACAGGTGAGGGTACAGAAACGTGGGAGGGTCAGGCTACGTGCTGACTGACGGGTCAGTGCCAGCGTACGGGCCAGGAGTAGGCTACGGCTTGGGGGTAAGGTGTAGGGCTGGTGGTGGGTTTCCGTTCTGGGCTAGGGTTAGGGTTAGGGAACGGCAAGGCTTAGGGCACAGGTGAGGGTACGGAAACGTGGGAGGGTCAGGCTACGTGCTGACTCACGGGTCAGTGCCAGCGTACGGGCCAGGAGTAGGCTACAACGTAGGGTAAGGTGTAGGGCTGGTGGAGGGTTTCCGTTCTGGGCTAGGGTTAGGGTTAGGGAACGGCAAGGCTTAGGGCACAGGTGAGGGTACGGAAACGTGGGAGGGTCAGGCTACGTGCTGACGCACGGGTCACTGCCAGCGTACGGGCCAGGAGTAAGCTACGGCTTGGGGGTAAGGTGTAGGGCTGGTGGTGGGTTTCCGTTCCGGGCTAGGGTTAGGGTTAGGGAACGGCAAGGCTTAGGGCACAGGTGAGGGTACGGAAACGTGGGAGGGTCAGGCTACGTGCTGATGCACGGGTCAGTGCCAGCGTACCGGCCAAGTGTAGGCTACTGCTTGTGGGTAAGGTGTAGGGCTGGTGGTGGGTTTCCGTTCCGGGCTAGGGTTAGGGTTAGGGAACGGCAAGGCTTAGGGCACAGGTGAGTGTACGGAAACGTGGGAGGGTCAGGCTACGTGCTGACGCACGGGTCAGTGCCAGCGTACGGGCCAGGAGTAGGCTACGGCTTGGGGGTAAGGTGTAGGGCTGGTGGTGGGTTTCCGTTCCGGGCTAGGGTTAGGGTTAGGGAACGGCAAGGCTTAGGGCACAGGTGAGGGTACGGAAACGTGGGAGGGTCAGGCTACGTGCTGACGCACGGGTCAGTGCCAGCGTACGGGCCAGGAGTAGGCTACGGCGTAGGGTAAGGTGTAGGGCTGGTGGTGGGTTTCCGTTCCGGGCTAGGGTTAGGGTTAGGGAACGGCAAGGCTTAGGGCACAGGTGAGGGTACGGAAACGTGGGAGGGTCAGGCTACGTGCTGACACACGGGTCAGTGCCAGCGTACGGGCCAGGAGTAGGCTACGGCTTGGGGGTAAGGTGTAGGGGTGGTGGTGGGTTTCCGTTCCGGGCTAGGGTTAGGGTTAGGGAACGGCAAGGCTTAGGGCACAGGTGAGGGTACGGAAACGTGGGAGGGTCAGGCTACGTGCTGATGCACGGGTCAGTGCCAGCGTACGGGCCAGGAGTAGGCTACGGCGAAGGGTAAGGTGTAGGGCTGGTGGTGGGTTTCCGTTCCGGGCTAGGGTTACGGTTAGGGAACGGCAAGGCTTAGGGCACTGGTGAGGGTACGGAAACGTGGGAGGGTCAGGCTACGTGCTGACGCACGGGTCAGTGCCAGCGTACCGGCCAGGTATAGGCTACGGCTTGTGGGTAAGGTGTAGGGCTGGTGGTGGGTTTCCGTTCCGGGCTAGGGTTAGGGTTAGGGAACGGCAAGGCTTAGGGCACAGGTGAGGGTACGGAAACGTGGGAGGGTCAGGCTACGTGCTGACGCATGGGTCAGTGCCAGCGTACGGGCCAGGAGTAGGCTACGGCTTGGGGGTAAATTGTAGGGCTGGTGGTGGGTTTCCGTTCCGGGCTAGGGTTAGGGTTAGGGAACGGCAAGGCTTAGGGCACAGGTGAGGGTACGGAAACGTGGGAGGGTCAGGCTACGTGCTGACGCACGGGTCAGTGCCAGCGTACGGGCCAGGAGTAGGCTACGGCGTAGGGTAAGGTGTAGGGTTGGTGGTGGTTTTCCGTTCCGTGCTAGGGTTAGGGTTAGGGAACGGCAAGGCTTAGGGCACAGATGAGGGTACGGAAACGTGGGAGGGTCAGGCTACGTGCTGACGCACGGGTCAGTGCCAGCGTACGGGCCAGGAGTAGGCTACGGCTTGGGGGTAAGGTGTAGGGCTGGTGGTGGGTTTCCGTTCCGGGCTAGGCTTAGGGTTAGGGAACGGCAAGGCTTAGGGCACAGGTGAGGGTACGGAAACGTGGGAGGTTCAGGCTACGTGCTGACGTACGGGTCAGTGCCAGCGTACGGGCCAGGAGTAGGCTACGGCGTAGGGTAAGGTGTAGGGCTGGTGGTGGGTTTCCATTCCGGGCTAGGGTTAGGGTTAGGGAACGGCAAGGCTTAGGGCACAGGTGAGGGTACAGAAACGTGGGAGGGTCAGGCTACGTGCTGATGCACGTGTCAGTGCCAGCGTACAGGTCAGGTGTAGGCTACGGTTTGGGGGTAAGGTGTAGGGCTGGTGGTGGGTTTCCGTTCCGGGCTAGTGTTAGGGTTAGGGAACGGCAAGGCTTAGGGCACAGGTGAGGGAATGGAAACGTGGGAGGGTCAGACTACGTGCTGACGCATGGGTCAGTGCCAGCGTACGGGCCTGGAGTAGGCTACAGCGTAGGGTAAAGTGTAGGGCTGGTGGTGGGTTTCCGTTCCGGGCTAGGGTTAGGGTTAGGGAACGGCAAGGCTTAGGGCACAGGTGAGGGTACAGAAACGTGGGAGGGTCAGGCTACGCGCTGACGCATGGGTCAGTGCCAGCGTACGGGCCAGGAGTAGGCTACGGCTTGGGGGTAAGGTGTAGGGCTGGCAGTGGGTTTCCGTTCCGGGCTAGGGTTAGGGTTAGGGAACGGCAAGGCTTAGGGCACAGGTGAGGGTACGGAAACGTGGGAGGGTCTGGCTACGTGCTGATGCACGGGTCAGTGCCAGCGTACGGGCCAGGAGTAGGCTACGGCTTGGGGGTAAGGTGTAGGGCTGGTGGTGGGTTTCCGTTCCGGGCTAGGGTTAGGGTTAGGGAACGGCAAGGCTTAGGGCACAGGTGAGGGTACGGAAACGTGGGAGGGTCAGGCTACGTGCTGACTCACGGGTCAGTGCCAGCGTACGGGCCAGGAGTAGGCTACAACGTAGGGTAAGGTGTAGGGCTGGTGGTGGGTCTCCGTTCTGGGCTAGGGTTAGGGTTAGGGAACGGCAAGGCTTAGGGCACAGGTGAGGGTACGGAAACGTGGGAGGGTCAGGCTACGTGCTGACTCACGGGTCAGTGCCAGCGTATGGGCCAGGAGTAGGCTACAACGTAGGGTAAGGTGTAGGGCTGGTGGTGGGTTTCCGTTCCGGGCTAGGGTTAGGGTTAGGGAACGGCAAGGCTGAGGGCACACGTGAGGGTACGGAAACGTGGGAGGGTCAGGCTACGTGCTGACGCACGGGTCAGTGCCAGCGTACGGGCCAGGAGTAGGCTACGGCGTATGGTAAGGTTTAGGGCTGGTGGTGGGTTTCCGTTCCGGGTTAGGGTTAGGGTTAGGGAACGGCAAGGCTTAGGGCACAGGTGAGGGTACAGAAACGTGGGAGGGTCAGGCTACGTGCTGATGCACGGGTCAGTGCCAGCGTACCGGCCAGGTGTAGGCTACTCCTTGTGGGTAAGGTGTAGGGCTGGTGGTGGGTTTCCGTTCTGGGCTAGGGTTAGGGTTAGGGAACGGCAAGGCTTAGGGCACAGGTGAGGGTACGGAAACGTGGGAGGGTCAGGCTACGTGCTGACGCACGGGTCAGTGCCAGCGTACGGGCCAGGAGTAGGCTACGGCGTAGGGTAAGGTGTAGGGCTGGTAGTCGGTTTCCATTCCGGGCTAGGGTTAGGGTTAGGGAACGGCAAGGCTTAGGGCACAGGTGAGGGTACGGAAACGTGGGAGGGTCAGACTACGTGCTGACGCATGGGTCAGTGCCAGCGTACGGGCCTGGAGTAGGCTACGGCTTGGGGGTATGGTGCAGGGCTGGCAGTGGGTTTCCGTTCCGGGCTAGGGTAAGGGTTAGGGAACGGCAAGGCTTAGGGCACAGGTGAGGGTACAGAAACGTGGGAGGGTCAGGCTACGTGCTGACTGACGGGTCAGTGCCAGCGTACGGGCCAGGAGTAGGCTACGGCTTGGGGGTAAGGTGTAGGGCTGGTGGTGGGTTTCCGTTCCGGGCTAGGGTTAGGGTTAGGGAACGGCAAGGCTTAGGGCACAGGTGAGGGTACGGAAACGTGGGAGGGTCAGGCTACGTGCTGACTCACGGGTCAGTGCCAGCGTACGGGCCAGGAGTAGGCTACAACGTAGGGTAAGGTGTAGGGCTGGTGGTGGGTTTCCGTTCTGGGCTAGGGTTAGGGTTAGGGAACGGCAAGGCTTAGGGCACAGGTGAGGGTACGGAAACGTGGGAGGGTCAGGCTACGTGCTGACGCACGGGTCAGTGCCAGCGTACGGGCCAGGAGTAGGCTAAGGTGTAGGGTAATGTGTAGGGCTGGTGGTGGGTTTCCGTTCCGGGCTAGGGTTAGGGTTAGGGAACGGCAAGGCTTAGGGCACAGGTGAGGGTACGGAAACGTGGGCGGGTGAGGCTACGTGCTGATGCACGGGTCAGTGCCAGCGTACGGGCCAGGAGTAGGCTACGGCTTGGGGGTAAGGTGTAGGGCTGGTGGTGGGTTTCCGTTCCGGGCTAGGGTTAGGGTTAGGGAACGGCAAGGCTTAGGGCACAGGTGAGGGTACGGAAACGTGGGAGGGTCAGGCTACGTGCTGATGCACGGGTCAGTGCCAGCGTACCGGCCAAGTGTAGGCTACTGCTTGTGGGTAAGGTGTAGGGCTGGTGGTGGGTTTCCGTTCCGGGCTAGGGTTAGGGTTAGGGAACGGCAAGGCTTAGGGCACAGGTGAGTGTACGGAAACGTGGGAGGGTCAGGCTACGTGCTGACGCACGGGTCAGTGCCAGCGTACGGGCCAGGAGTAGGCTACGGCTTGGGGGTAAGGTGTAGGGCTGGTGGTGGGTTTCCGTTCCGGGCTAGGGTTAGGGTTAGGGAACGGCAAGGCTTAGGGCACAGGTGAGGGTACGGAAACGTGGGAGGGTCAGGCTACGTGCTGACGCACGGGTCAGTGCCAGCGTACGGGCCAGGAGTAGGCTACGGCGTAGGGTAAGGTGTAGGGCTGGTGGTGGGTTTCCGTTCCGGGCTAGGGTTAGGGTTAGGGAACGGCAAGGCTTAGGGCACAGGTGAGGGTACGGAAACGTGGGAGGGTCAGGCTACGTGCTGACACACGGGTCAGTGCCAGCGTACGGGCCAGGAGTAGGCTACGGCTTGGGGGTAAGGTGTAGGGGTGGTGGTGGGTTTCCGTTCCGGGCTAGGGTTAGGGTTAGGGAACGGCAAGGCTTAGGGCACAGGTGAGGGTACGGAAACGTGGGAGGGTCAGGCTACGTGCTGACGCACGTTTTAGTGCCAGCGTACGGGCCAGGAGTAGGCTACGGTGTAGGGTAAGGTGTAGGGCTGGTGGTGGGTTTCCGTTCCGTGCTAGGGTTACGGTTAGGGAACGGCAAGGCTTAGGGCACAGGTGAGGGTACGGAAACGTAGGAGGGTCAGGCTACGTGCTGATGCACGGGTCAGTGCCAGCGTACGGGCCAGGAGTAGGCTACGGCGAAGGGTAAGGTGTAGGGTTGGTGGTGGGTTTCCGTTCCGGGCTAGGGTTACGGTTAGGGAACGGCAAGGCTTAGGGCACTGGTGAGGGTACGGAAACGTGGGAGGGTCAGGCTACGTGCTGACGCACGGGTCAGTGCCAGCGTACCGGCCAGGTATAGGCTACGGCTTGTGGGTAAGGTGTAGGGCTGGTGGTGGGTTTCCGTTCTGGGCTAGGGTTAGGGTTAGGGAACGGCAAGGCTTAGGGCACAGGTGAGGGTACGGAAACGTGGGAGGGTCAGGCTACGTGCTGACGCACGGGTCAGTGCCAGCGTAAGGGCCAGGAGTAGGCTACGGCTTGGGGGTAAATTGTAGGGCTGGTGGTGGGTTTCCGTTCGGGGCTAGGGTTAGGGTTTGGGAACGGCAAGGCTTAGGGCACAGGTGAGGGTACGGAAACGTGGGAGGGTCAGGCTACGTGCTGACGCACGGGTCAGTGCCAGCGTACGGGCCAGGAGTAGGCTACGGCGTAGGGTAAGGTGTAGGGTTGGTGGTGGGTTTCCGTTCCGTGCTAGGGTTAGGGTTAGGGAACGGCAAGGCTTAGGGCACAGGTGAGGGTACGGAAACGTGGGAGGGTCAGGCTACGTGCTGACGCACGGGTCAGTGCCAGCGTACGGGCCAGGAGTAGGCAACGGCTTGGGGGTAAGGTGTAGGGCTGGTGGTGGGTTTCCGTTCCGGGCTAGGCTTAGGGTTAGGGAACGGCAAGGCTTAGGGCACAGGTGAGGGTACGGAAACGTGGGAGGTTCAGGCTACGTGCTGACGTACGGGTCAGTGCCAGCGTACGGGCCAGGAGTAGGCTACGGCGTAGGGTAAGGTGTAGGGCTGGTGGTGGGTTTCCATTCCGGGCTAGGGTTAGGGTTAGGGAACGGCAAGGCTTAGGGCACAGGTGAGGGTACAGAAACGTGGGAGGGTCAGGCTACGTGCTGATGCACGTGTCAGTGCCAGCGTACAGGTCAGGTGTAGGCTACGGTTTGGGGGTAAGGTGTAGGGCTGGTGGTGGGTTTCCGTTCCGGGCTAGGGTTAGGGTTAGGGAACGGCAAGGCTTAGGGCACAGGTGAGGGTATGGAAACGTGGGAGGGTCAGACTACGTGCTGACGCATGGGTCAGTGCCAGCGTACGGGCCTGGATTAGGCTACAGCGTAGGGTAAAGTGTAGGGCTGGTGGTGGGTTTCCGTTCCGGGCTAGGGTTAGGGTTAGGGAACTGCAAGGCTTAGGGCACAGGTGAGGGTACAGAAACGTGGGAGGGTCAGGCTACGCGCTGACGCATGGGTCAGTGCCAGCGTACAGGCCAGGAGTAGGCTACGGCTTGGGGGTAAGGTGTAGGGCTGGCAGTGGGTTTCCGTTCCGGGCTAGGGTTAGGGTTAGGGAACGGCAAGGCTTAGGGCACAGGTGAGGGTACGGAAACGTGGGAGGGTCAGGCTACGTGCTGATGCACGGGTCAGTGCCAGCATACGGGCCAGGAGTAGGCTACGGCTTGGGGGTAAGGTGTAGGGCTGGTGGTGGGTTTCCGTTCCGGGCTAGGGTTAGGGTTAGGGAACGGCAAGGCTTAGGGCACAGGTGAGGGTACGGAAACGTGGGAGGGTCAGGCTACGTGCTGACTCACGGGTCAGTGCCAGCGTACGGGCCAGGAGTAGGCTACAACGTAGGGTAAGGTGTAGGGCTGGTGGTGGGTTTCCGTTCTGGGCTAGGGTTAGGGTTAGGGAACGGCAAGGCTTAGGGCACAGGTGAGGGTACGGAAACGTGGGAGGGTCAGGCTACGTGCTGACGCACGGGTCAGTGCCAGCGTACGGGCCAGGAGTAGGCTACAACGTAGGGTAAGGTGTAGGGCTGGTGGTGGGTTTCCGTTCTGGGCTAGGGTTAGGGTTAGGGAACGGCAAGGCTTAGGGCACAGGTGAGGGTACGGAAACGTGGGAGGGTCAGGCTACGTGCTTTCGCACGGGTCAGTGCCAGCGTACCGGCCAGGAGAAGGCTACGGCTTGGGGGTAAGCTTTAGGGCTGGTGGTGGGATCCGTTCCGGGCTAGGGTTAGGCTTAGGGAACGGCAAGGCTTAGGGCACAGGTGTGGGTACGGAAACGTGGGAGGGTCAGGCTACGTGCTGACGCACGTGTCAGTGCC
This sequence comes from Mesoplodon mirus, assembly GCF_964341445.2. Lineage (NCBI taxonomy): Eukaryota > Metazoa > Chordata > Mammalia > Artiodactyla > Ziphiidae > Mesoplodon > Mesoplodon mirus. The sequence continues at coordinate 176,735 of NW_028295511.1, read as the reverse complement.
AGCGTACGGGCCAGGAGTAGGCTACGGCTTGGGGGTAAGTTGTAGGGCTGGTGGTGGGTTTCCGTTCCGGGCTAGGGTTAGGGTTAGGGAACGGCAAGGCTTAGGGCACAGGTGAGGGTACGGAAACGTGGGAGGGTCAGGCTACGTGCTGATGCACGGGTCAGTGCCAGCGTACGGGCCAGGCGTAGGCTACGGCGTAGGGTAAGGTGTAGGGCTGGTGGTGGGTTTCCGTTCCGGGCTAGGGTTAGGGTTACGGAACGGCAAGGCTTAGGGCACAGGTGAGGGTATGGAAACGTGGGAGGGTCAGGCTACGTGCTGACGCACGGGTCAGTGCCAGCGTACGGGCCAGGAGTAGGCTAAGGTGTAGGGTAATGTGTAGGGCTGGTGGTGGGTTTCCGTTCCGGGCTAGGGTTAGGGTTAGGGAACGGCAAGGCTTAGGGCACAGGTGAGGGTACGGAAACGTGGGCGGGTGAGGCTACGTGCTGATGCACGGGTCAGTGCCAGCGTACGGGCCAGGAGTAGGCTACGGCTTGGGGGTAAGGTGTAGTGCTGGTGGTGGGTTTCCGTTCCGGGCTAGGGTTAGGGTTAGGGAACGGCAAGGCTTAGGGCACAGGTGAGGGTACGGAAACGTGGGAGGGTCAGGCTACGTGCTGATGCACGGGTCAGTGCCAGCGTACCGGCCAAGTGTAGGCTACTGCTTGTGGGTAAGGTGTAGGGCTGGTGGTGGGTTTCCTTTCCGGGCTAGGGTTAGGGTTAGGGAACGGAAAGGCTTAGGGCACAGGTGAGTGTACGGAAACGTGGGAGGGTCAGGCTACGTGCTGACGCACGGGTCAGTGCCAGCGTACGGGCCAGGAGTAGGCTACGGCTTGGGGGTAAGGTGTAGGGCTGGTGGTGGGTTTCCGTTCCGGGCTAGGGTTAGGGTTATGGAACGGCAAGGCTTAGGGCACAGGTGAGGGTACGGAAACGTGGGAGGGTCAGGCTACGTGCTGACGCACGGGTCAGTGCCAGCGTACGGGCCAGGAGTAGGCTACGGCGTAGGGTAAGGTGTAGGGCTGGTGGTGGGTTTCCGTTCCGGGCTAGGGTTAGGGTTAGGGAACGGCAAGGCTTATGGCACAGGTGAGTGTACGGAAACGTGGGAGGGTCAGGCTACGTGCTGACACACGGGTCAGTGCCAGCGTACGGGCCAGGAGTAGGCTACGGCTTGGGGGTAAGGTGTAGGGGTGGTGGTGGGTTTCCGTTCCGGGCTAGGGTTAGGGTTATGGAACGGCAAGGCTTAGGGCACAGGTGAGGGAACGGAAACGTGGGAGGGTCAGGATACGTGCTGACGCACGGGTCAGTGCCAGCGTACGGGCCAGGAGTAGGCTACGGTGTAGGGTAAGGTGTAGGGCTGGTGGTGGGTTTCCGTTCCCTGCTAGGGTTAGGGTTAGGGAACGGCAAGGCTTAGGGCACAGGTGAGGGTACGGAAACGTAGGAGGGTCAGGCTACGTGCTGATGCACGGGTCAGTGCCAGCGTACGGGCCAGGAGTAGGCTACGGCGAAGGGTAAGGTGTAGGGCTGGTGGTGGGTTTCCGTTCCGGGCTAGGGTTACGGTTAGGGAACGGCAAGGCTTAGGGCACTGGTGAGGGTACGGAAACGTGGGAGGGTCAGGCTACGTGCTGACGCACGGGTCAGTGCCAGCGTACCGGCCAGGTATAGGCTACGGCTTGTGGGTAAGGTGTAGGGCTGGTGGTGGGTTTCCGTTCCGGGCTAGGGTTAGGGTTAGGGAACGGCAAGGCTTAGGGCACAGGTGAGGGTACGGAAACGTGGGAGGGTCAGGCTACGTGCTGACGCACGGGTCAGTGCCAGCGTACGGGCCAGGAGTAGGCTACGGCTTGGGGGTAAATTGTAGGGCTGGTGGTGGGTTTCCGTTCCGGGCTAGGGTTAGGGTTAGGGAACGGCAAGGCTTAGGGCACAGGTGAGGGTACAGAAACGTGGGAGGGTCAGGCTACGTGCTGACTGACGGGTCAGTGCCAGCGTACGGGCCAGGAGTAGGCTACGGCTTGGGGGTAAGGTGTAGGGCTGGTGGTGGGTTTCCGTTCCGGGCTAGGGTTAGGGTTAGGGAACGGCAAGGCTTAGGGCACAGGTGAGGGTACGGAAACGTGGGAGGGTCAGGCTACGTGCTGACTCATGGGTCAGTGCCAGCGTACGGGCCAGGAGTAGGCTACAACGTAGGGTAAGGTGTAGGGCTGGTGGTGGGTTTCCGTTCTGGGCTAGGGTTAGGGTTAGGGAACGGCAAGGCTTAGGGCACAGGTGAGGGTACGGAAACGTGGGAGGGTCAGGCTACGTCCTGACGCACGGGTCAGTGCCAGCATACGGGCCAGGAGTAGGCTACAACGTAGGGTAAGGTGTAGGGCTGGTGGTGGGTTTCCGTTCTGGGCTAGGGTTAGGGTGAGGGAACGGCAAGGCTTAGGGCACAGGTGAGGGTACGGAAACGTGGGAGGGTCAGGCTACGTGCTGACGCACGGGTCAGTGCCAGCGTACCGGCCAGGAGTAGGCTACGGCTTGGGGGTAAGCTTTAGGGCTGGTGGTGGGTTTCCGTTCCGGGCTAGGGTTAGGCTTAGGGAACGGCAAGGCTTAGGGCACAGGTGAGGGTACGGAAACTTGGGAGGGTCAGGCTACGTGCTGACGCACGGGTCAGTGCCAGCATACGGGCCAGGAGTAGGCTACGGCTTGGGGGTAAGTTGTAGGGCTGGTGGTGGGTTTCCGTTCCGGGCTAGGGTTAGGGTTAGGGAACGGCAAGGCTTAGGGCACAGGTGAGGGTACGGAAACGTGGGAGGGTCAGGCTACGTGCTGACGCACGGGTCAGTGCCAGCGTACGGGCCAGGAGTAGGCTACGGCGTAGGGTAAGGTGTAGGGCTGGTGGTGGGTTTCCGTTCCGGGCTAGGGTTAGGGTTACGGAACGGCAAGGCTTAGGGCACAGGTGAGGGTATGGAAACGTGGGAGGGTCAGGCTACGTGCTGACGCACGGGTCAGTGCCAGCGTACGGGCCAGGAGTAGGCTAAGGTGTAGGGTAATGTGTAGGACTGGTGGTGGGTTTCCGTTCCGGGCTAGGGTTAGGGTTAGGGAACGGCAAGGCTTAGGGCACAGGTGAGGGTACGGAAACGTGGGCGGGTGAGGCTACGTGCTGATGCACGGGTCAGTGCCAGCGTACGGGCCAGGAGTAGGCTACGGCTTGGGGGTAAGGTGTAGGGCTGGTGGTGGGTTTCCGTTCCGGGCTAGGGTTAGGGTTAGGGAACGGCAAGGCTTAGGGCACAGGTGAGGGTACGGAAACGTGGGAGGGTCAGGCTACGTGCTGATGCACGGGTCAGTGCCAGCGTACCGGCCAAGTGTAGGCTACTGCTTGTGGGTAAGGTGTAGGGCTGGTGGTGGGTTTCCGTTCCGGGCTAGGGTTAGGGTTAGGGAACGGCAAGGCTTAGAGCACAGTTGAGTGTACGGAAACGTGGGAGGGTCAGGCTACGTGCTGACGCACGGGTCAGTGCCAGCGTACGGTCCAGGAGTAGGCTACGGCTTGGGGGTAAGGTGTAGGGCTGGTGGTGGGTTTCCGTTCCGGGCTAGGGTTAGGGTTAGGGAACGGCAAGGCTTAGGGCACAGGTGAGGGTACGGAAACGTGGGAGGTTCAGGCTACGTGCTGACGCACGGGTCAGTGCCAGCGTACGGGCCAGGAGTAGGCTACGGCGTAGGGTAAGGTGTAGGGCTGGTGGTGGGTTTCCGTTCCGGGCTAGGGTTAGGGTTAGGGAACGGCAAGGCTTAGGGCACAGGTGAGGGTACGGAAACGTGGGAGGGTCAGGCTACGTGCTGACACACGGGTCAGTGCCAGCGTACGGGCCAGGAGTAGGCTACGGCTTGGGGGTAAGGTGTAGGGGTGGTGGTGGGTTTCCGTTCCGGGCTAGGGTTAGGGTTAGGGAACGGCAAGGCTTAGGGCATAGGTGAGGGTACGGAAACGTGGGAGGGTCAGGCTACGTGCTGACGCACGGGTCAGTGCCAGCGTACGGGCCAGGAGTAGGCTACGGTGTAGGGTAAGGTGTAGGGCTGGTGGTGGGTTTCCGTTCCGTGCTAGGGTTAGGGTTAGGGAACGGCAAGGCTTAGGGCACAGGTGAGGGTACGGAAACGTAGGAGGGTCAGGCTACGTGCTGATGCACGGGTCAGTGCCAGCGTACGGGCCAGGAGTAGGCTACGGCGAAGGGTAAGGTGTAGGGCTGGTGGTGGGTTTCCGTTCCGGGCTAGGGTTACGGTTAGGGAACGGCAAGGCTTAGGGCACTGGTGAGGGTACGGAAACGTGGGAGGGTCAGGCTACGTGCTGATGCACGGGTCAGTGCCAGCGTACCGGCCAGGTGTAGGCTACTGCTTGTGGGTAAGGTGTAGGGCTGGTGGTGGGTTTCCGTTCCGGGCTAGGGTTAGGGTTAGGGAACGGCAAGGCTTAGGGCACAGGTGAGGGTACGGAAACGTGGGAGGGTCAGGCTACGTGCTGACGCACGGGTCAGTGCCAGCGTACGGGCCAGGAGTAGGCTACGGCTTGGGGGTAAATTGTAGGGCTGGTGGTGGGTTTCCGTTCCGGGCTAGGGTTAGGGTTAGGGAACGGCAAGGCTTAGGGCACAGGTGAGGGTACGGAAACGTGGGAGGGTCAGGCTACGTGCTGACGAACGGGTCAGTGCCAGCGTACGGGCCAGGAGTAGGCTACGGCGTAGGGTAAGGTGTAGGGTTGGTGGTGGGTTTCCGTTCCGTGCTAGGGTTAGGGTTAGGGAACGGCAAGGCTTAGGGCACAGGTGAGGGTACGGAAACGTGGGAGGGTCAGGCTACGTGCTGACGCACGGGTCAGTGCCAGCGTACGGGCCAGGAGTAGGCTACGGCTTGGGGGTAAGGTGTAGGGCTGGTGGTGGGTTTCCGTTCCGGGCTAGGCTTAGGGTTAGGGAACGGCAAGGCTTAGGGCACAGGTGAGGGTACGGAAACGTGGGAGGTTCAGGCTACGTGCTGACGTACGGGTCAGTGCCAGCGTACGGGCCAAGAGTAGGCTACGGCGTAGGGTAAGGTGTAGGGCTGGTGGTGGGTTTCCATTCCGGGCTAGGGTTAGGGTTAGGGAACGGCAAGGCTTAGGGCACAGGTGAGGGTACAGAAACGTGGGAGGGTCAGGCTACGTGCTGATGCACGTGTCAGTGCCAGCGTACAGGTCAGGTGTAGGCTACGGTTTGGGGGTAAGGTGTAGGGCTGGTGGTGGGTTTCCGTTCCGGGCTAGGGTTAGGGTTAGGGAACGGCAAGGCTTAGGGCACAGGTGAGGGTATGGAAACGTGGGAGGGTCAGACTACGTGCTGAAGCATGGGTCAGTGCCAGCGTACGGGCCTGGAGTAGGCTACAGCGTAGGGTAAAGTGTAGGGCTGGTGGTGGGTTTCCGTTCCGGGCTAGGGTTAGGGTTACGGAACGGCAAGGCTTAGGGCACAGGTGAGGGTATGGAAACGTGGGAGGGTCAGGCTACGTGCTGACGCACGGGTCAGTGCCAGCGTACGGGCCAGGAGTAGGCTAAGGTGTAGGGTAATGTGTAGGGCTGGTGGTGGGTTTCCGTTCCGGGCTAGGGTTAGGGTTAGGGAACGGCAAGGCTTAGGGCACAGGTGAGGGTACGGAAACGTGGGCGGGTGAGGCTACGTGCTGATGCACGGGTCAGTGCCAGCGTACGGGCCAGGAGTAGGCTACGGCTTGGGGGTAAGGTGTAGGGCTGGTGGTGGGTTTCCGTTCCGGGCTAGGGTTAGGGTTAGGGAACGGCAAGGCTTAGGGCACAGGTGAGGGTACGGAAACGTGGGAGGGTCAGGCTACGTGCTGATGCACGGGTCAGTGCCAGCGTACCGGCCAAGTGTAGGCTACTGCTTGTGGGTAAGGTGTAGGGCTGGTGGTGGGTTTCCTTTCCGGGCTAGGGTTAGGGTTAGGGAACGGCAAGGCTTAGGGCACAGGTGAGTGTACGGAAACGTGGGAGGGTCAGGCTACGTGCTGACGCACGGGTCAGTGCCAGCGTACGGGCCAGGAGTAGGCTACGGCTTGGGGGTAAGGTGTAGGGCTGGTGGTGGGTTTCCGTTCCGGGCTAGGGTTAGGGTTAGGGAACGGCAAGGCTTAGGGCACAGGTGAGGGTACGGAAACGTGGGAGGGTCAGGCTACGTGCTGACACACGGGTCAGTGCCAGCGTACGGGCCAGGAGTAGGCTACGGCTTGGGGGTAAGGTGTAGGGGTGGTGGTGGGTTTCCGTTCCGGGCTAGGGTTAGGGTTAGGGAACGGCAAGGCTTAGGGCATAGGTGAGGGTACGGAAACGTGGGAGGGTCAGGCTACGTGCTGACGCACGGGTCAGTGCCAGCGTACGGGCCAGGAGTAGGCTACGGTGTAGGGTAAGGTGTAGGGCTGGTGGTGGGTTTCCGTTCCGTGCTAGGGTTAGGGTTAGGGAACGGCAAGGCTTAGGGCACAGGTGAGGGCACGGAAACGTAGGAGGGTCAGGCTACGTGCTGATGCACGGGTCAGTGCCAGCGTACGGGCCAGGAGTAGGCTACGGCGAAGGGTAAGGTGTAGGGCTGGTGGTGGGTTTCCGTTCCGGGCTAGGGTTACGGTTAGGGAACGGCAAGGCTTAGGGCACTGGTGAGGGTACGGAAACGTGGGAGGGTCAGGCTACGTGCTGACGCACGGGTCAGTGCCAGCGTACCGGCCAGGTATAGGCTACGGCTTGTGGGTAAGGTGTAGGGCTGGTGGTGGGTTTCCGTTCCGGGCTAGGGTTAGGGTTAGGGAACGGCAAGGCTTAGGGCACAGGTGAGGGTACGGAAACGTGGGAGGGTCAGGCTACGTGCTGACGCACGGGTCAGTGCCAGCGTACGGGCCAGGAGTAGGCTACGGCTTGGGGGTAAATTGTAGGGCTGGTGGTGGGTTTCCGTTCCGGGCTAGGGTTAGGGTTAGGGAACGGCAAGGCTTAGGGCACAGGTGAGGGTACGGAAACGTGGGAGGGTCAGGCTACGTGCTGACGCACGGGTCAGTGCCAGCGTACGGGCCAGGAGTAGGCTACGGCGTAGGGTAAGGTGTAGGGTTGGTGGTGGGTTTCCGTTCCGTGCTAGGGTTAGGGTTAGGGAACGGCAAGGCTTAGGGCACAGGTGAGGGTACGGAAACGTGGGAGGGTCAAGCTACGTGCTGACGCACGGGTCAGTGCCAGCGTACGGGCCAGGAGTAGGCTACGGCTTGGGGGTAAGGTGTAGGGCTGGTGGTGGGTTTCCGTTCCGGGCTAGGCTTAGGGTTAGGGAACGGCAAGGCTTAGGGCACAGGTGAGGGTACGGAAACGTGGGAGGTTCAGGCTACGTGCTGACGTACGGGTCAGTGCCAGCGTACGGGCCAAGAGTAGGCTACGGCGTAGGGTAAGGTGTAGGGCTGGTGGTGGGTTTCCATTCCGGGCTAGGGTTAGGGTTAGGGAACGGCAAGGCTTAGGGCACAGGTGAGGGTACAGAAACGTGGGAGGGTCAGGCTACGTGCTGATGCACGTGTCAGTGCCAGCGTACAGGTCAGGTGTAGGCTACGGTTTGGGGGTAAGGTGTAGGGCTGGTGGTGGGTTTCCGTTCCGGGCTAGGGTTAGGGTTAGGGAACGGCAAGGCTTAGGGCACAGGTGAGGGTATGGAAACGTGGGAGGGTCAGACTACGTGCTGAAGCATGGGTCAGTGCCAGCGTACGGGCCTGGAGTAGGCTACAGCGTAGGGTAAAGTGTAGGGCTGGTGGTGGGTTTCCGTTCCGGGCTAGGGTTAGGGTTACGGAACGGCAAGGCTTAGGGCACAGGTGAGGGTATGGAAACGTGGGAGGGTCAGGCTACGTGCTGACGCACGGGTCAGTGCCAGCGTACGGGCCAGGAGTAGGCTAAGGTGTAGGGTAATGTGTAGGGCTGGTGGTGGGTTTCCGTTCCGGGCTAGGGTTAGGGTTAGGGAACGGCAAGGCTTAGGGCACAGGTGAGGGTACGGAAACGTGGGCGGGTGAGGCTACGTGCTGATGCACGGGTCAGTGCCAGCGTACGGGCCAGGAGTAGGCTACGGCTTGGGGGTAAGGTGTAGGGCTGGTGGTGGGTTTCCGTTCCGGGCTAGGGTTAGGGTTAGGGAACGGCAAGGCTTAGGGCACAGGTGAGGGTACGGAAACGTGGGAGGGTCAGGCTACGTGCTGATGCACGGGTCAGTGCCAGCGTACCGGCCAAGTGTAGGCTACTGCTTGTGGGTAAGGTGTAGGGCTGGTGGTGGGTTTCCTTTCCGGGCTAGGGTTAGGGTTAGGGAACGGCAAGGCTTAGGGCACAGGTGAGTGTACGGAAACGTGGGAGGGTCAGGCTACGTGCTGACGCACGGGTCAGTGCCAGCGTACGGGCCAGGAGTAGGCTACGGCTTGGGGGTAAGGTGTAGGGCTGGTGGTGGCTTTCCGTTCCGGGCTAGGGTTAGGGTTAGGGAACGGCAAGGCTTAGGGCACAGGTGAGGGTACGGAAACGTGGGAGGGTCAGGCTACGTGCTGATGCACGGGTCAGTGCCAGCGTACGGGCCAGGAGTAGGCTACGGCGTAGGGTAAGGTGTAGGGCTGGTGGTGGGTTTCCGTTCCGGGCTAGGATTAGGGTTAGGGAACGGCAAGGCTTAGGGCACACGTGAGGGTACGGAAACGTGGGAGGGTCAGGCTACGTGCTGACACACGGGTCAGTGCCAGCGTACGGGCCAGGAGTAGGCTACGGCTTGGGGGTAAGGTGTAGGGGTGGTGGTGGGTTTCCGTTCCGGGCTAGGGTTAGGGTTAGGGAACGGCAAGGCTTAGGGCACAGGTGAGGATACGGAAACGTGGGAGGGTCAGGCTACGTGCTGACGCACGGGTCAGTGCCAGCGTACGGGCCAGGAGTAGGCTACGGTGTAGGGTAAGGTGTAGGGCTGGTGGTGGGTTTCCGTTCCGGGCTAGGGTTAGGGTTAGGGAATGGCAAGGCTTAGGGCACAGGTGAGGGTACGGAAACGTAGGAGGGTCAGGCTACGTGCTGATGCACGGGTCAGTGCCAGCGTACGGGCCAGGAGTAGGCTACGGCGAAGGGTAAGGTGTAGGGCTGGTGGTGGGTTTCCGTTCCGGGCTAGGGTTAGGGTTAGGGAACGGCAAGGCTTAGGGCACAGGTGAGGGTACGGAAACGTGGGAGGGTCAGGCAACGTGCTGACGCACGGGTCAGTGCCAGCGTACGGGCCAGGAGTAGGCTACGGCTTGGGGGTAAATTGTAGGGCTGGTGGTGTGTTTCCGTTCCGGGCTAGGGTTAGGGTTAGGGAACGGCAAGGCTTAGGGCACAGGTGAGGGTACGGAAACGTGGGAGGGTCAGGCTACGTGCTGACACACGGGTCAGTGCCAGCGTACGGGCCAGGAGTAGGCTACGGCTTGGGGGTAAGGTGTAGGGGTGGTGGTGGGTTTCCGTTCCGGGCTAGGGTTAGGGTTAGGGAACGGCAAGGCTTAGGGCACAGGTGAGGGTACGGAAACGTAGGAGGGTCAGGCTACGTGCTGATGCACGGGTCAGTGCCAGCGTACGGGCCAGGAGTAGGCTACGGCGAAGGGTAAGGTGTAGGGCTGGTGGTGGGTTTCCGTTCCGGGCTAGGGTTAGGGTTAGGGAACGGCAAGGCTTAGGGCACAGGTGAGGGTACGGAAACGTGGGAGGGTCAGGCTACGTGCTGACTCACGGGTCAGTGCCAGCGTACGGGCCAGGAGTAGGCTACAACGTAGGGTAAGGTGTAGGGCTGGTGGTGGGTCTCCGTTCTGGGCTAGGGTTAGGGTTAGGGAACGGCAAGGCTTAGGGCACAGGTGAGGGTACGGAAACGTGGGAGGGTCAGGCTACGTGCTGACGCACGGGTCAGTGCCAGCGTACGGGCCAGGAGTAGGCTACAACGTAGGGTAAGGTGTAGGGCTGTTGGTGGGTTTCCGTTCCGGGCTAGGGTTAGGGTTAGGGAACGGCAAGGCTGAGGGCACACGTGAGGGTACGGAAACGTGGGAGGGTCAGGCTACGTGCTGACGCACGGGTCAGTGCCAGCGTACGGGCCAGGAGTAGGCTACGGCGTATGGTAAGGTTTAGGGCTGGTGGTGGGTTTCCGTTCCGGGCTAGGGTTAGGGTTAGGGAACGGCAAGGCTTAGGGCACAGGTGAGGGTACAGAAACGTGGGAGGGTCAGGCTACGTGCTGATGCACGGGTCAGTGCCAGCGTACCGGCCAGGTGTAGGCTACTCCTTGTGGGTAAGGTGTAGTGCTGGTGGTGGGTTTCCGTTCTGGGCTAGGGTTAGGGTTAGGGAACGGCAAGGCTTAGGGCACAGGTGAGGGTACGGAAACGTGGGAGGGTCAGGCTACGTGCTGACGCACGGGTCAGTGCCAGCGTACGGGCCAGGAGTAGGCTACGGCGTAGGGTAAGGTGTAGGGCTGGTAGTCGGTTTCCATTCCGGGCTAGGGTTAGGGTTAGGGAACGGCAAGGCTTAGGGCACAGGTGAGGGTACGGAAACGTGGGAGGGTCAGACTACGTGCTGACGCATGGGTCAGTGCCAGCGTACGGGCCTGGAGTAGGCTACGGCTTGGGGGTATGGTGCAGGGCTGGCAGTGGGTTTCCGTTCCGGGCTAGGGTAAGGGTTAGGGAACGGCAAGGCTTAGGGCACAGGTGAGGGTACAGAAACGTGGGAGGGTCAGGCTACGTGCTGACTGACGGGTCAGTGCCAGCGTACGGGCCAGGAGTAGGCTACGGCTTGGGGGTAAGGTGTAGGGCTGGTGGTGGGTTTCCGTTCCGGGCTAGGGTTAGGGTTAGGGAACGGCAAGGCTTAGGGCACAGGTGAGGGTACGGAAACGTGGGAGGGTCAGGCTACGTGCTGACTCACGGGTCAGTGCCAGCGTACGGGCCAGGAGTAGGCTACAACGTAGGGTAAGGTGTAGGGCTGGTGGTGGGTTTCCGTTCTGGGCTAGGGTTAGGGTTAGGGAACGGCAAGGCTTAGGGCACAGGTGAGGGTACGGAAACGTGGGAGGGTCAGGCTACGTGCTGACGCACGGGTCAGTGCCAGCGTACGGGCCAGGAGTAGGCTACAACGTAGGGTAAGGTGTAGGGCTGGTGGTGGGTTTCCGTTCTGGGCTAGGGTTAGGGTTAGGGAACGGCAAGGCTTAGGGCACAGGTGAGGGTACGGAAACGTGGGAGGGTCAGGCTACGTGCTGACGCACGGGTCATTGCCAGCGTACCGGCCAGGAGTAGGCTACGGCTTGGGGGTAAGCTTTAGGGCTGGTGGTGGGTTTCCGTTCCGGGCTAGGGTTAGGCTTAGGGAACGGCAAGGCTTAGGGCACAGGTGAGGGTACGGAAACGTGGGAGGGTCAGGCTACGTGCTGACGCACGGGTCAGTGCCAGCGTACGGGCCAGGAGTAGGCTACGGCTTGGGGGTAAGTTGTAGGGCTGGTGGTGGGTTTCCGTTCCGGGCTAGGGTTAGGGTTAGGGAACGGCAAGGCTTAGGGCACAGGTGAGGGTACGGAAACGTGGGAGGGTCAGGCTACGTGCTGACGCACGGGTCAGTGCCAGCGTACGGGCCAGGAGTAGGCTACGGCGTAGGGTAAGGTGTAGGGCTGGTGGTGGGTTTCCGTTCCGGGCTAGGGTTAGGGTTACGGAACGGCAAGGCTTAGGGCACAGGTGAGGGTATGAAAACGTGGGAGGGTCAGGCTACGTGCTGACGCACGGGTCAGTGCCAGCGTACGGGCCAGGAGTAGGCTAAGGTGTAGGGTAATGTGTAGGGCTGGTGGTGGGTTTCCGTTCCGGGCTAGGGTTAGGGTTAGGGAACGGCAAGGCTTAGGGCACAGGTGAGGGTACGGAAACGTGGGCGGGTGAGGCTACGTGCTGATGCACGGGTCAGTGCCAGCGTACGGGCCAGGAGTAGGCTACGGCTTGGGGGTAAGGTGTAGGGCTGGTGGTGGGTTTCCGTTCCGGGCTAGGGTTAGGGTTAGGGAACGGCAAGGCTTAGGGCACAGGTGAGGGTACGGAAACGTGGGAGGGTCAGGCTACGTGCTGATGCACGGGTCAGTGCCAGCGTACCGGCCAAGTGTAGGCTACTGCTTGTGGGTAAGGTGTAGGGCTGGTGGTGGGTTTCCGTTCCGGGCTAGGGTTAGGGTTAGGGAACGGCAAGGCTTAGGGCACAGGTGAGTGTACGGAAACGTGGGAGGGTCAGGCTACGTGCTGACGCACGGGTCAGTGCCAGCGTACGGGCCAGGAGTAGGCTACGGCTTGGGGGTAAGGTGTAGGGCTGGTGGTGGGTTTCCGTTCCGGGCTAGGGTTAGGGTTAGGGAACGGCAAGGCTTAGGGCACAGGTGAGGGTACGGAAACGTGGGCGGGTGAGGCTACGTGCTGATGCACGGGTCAGTGCCAGCGTACGGGCCAGGAGTAGGCTACGGCTTGGGGGTAAGGTGTAGGGCTGGTGGTGGGTTTCCGTTCCGGGCTAGGGTTAGGGTTAGGGAACGGCAAGGCTTAGGGCACAGGTGAGGGTACGGAAACGTGGGAGGGTCAGGCTACGTGCTGATGCACGGGTCAGTGCCAGCGTACCGGCCAAGTGTAGGCTACTGCTTGTGGGTAAGGTGTAGGGCTGGTGGTGGGTTTCCGTTCCGGGCTAGGGTTAGGGTTAGGGAACGGCAAGGCTTAGGGCACAGGTGAGTGTACGGAAACGTGGGAGGGTCAGGCTACGTGCTGACGCACGGGTCAGTGCCAGCGTACGGGCCAGGAGTAGGCTACGGCTTGGGGGTAAGGTGTAGGGCTGGTGGTGGGTTTCCGTTCCGGGCTAGGGTTAGGGTTAGGGAACGGCAAGGCTTAGGGCACAGGTGAGGGTACGGAAACGTGGGAGGGTCAGGCTACGTGCTGACACACGGGTCAGTGCCAGCGTACGGGCCAGGAGTAGGCTACGGCTTGGGGGTAAGGTGTAGGGGTGGTGGTGGGTTTCCGTTCCGGGCTAGGGTTAGGGTTAGGGAACGGCAAGGCTTAGGGCACAGGTGAGGGTACGGAAACGTGGGAGGGTCAGGCTACGTGCTGACGCACGGGTCAGTGCCAGCGTACGGGCCAGGAGTAGGCTACGGTGTAGGGTAAGGTGTAGGGCTGGTGGTGGGTTTCTGTTCCGTGCTAGGGTTAGGGTTAGGGAACGGCAAGGCTTAGGGCACAGGTGAGGGTACGGAAACGTAGGAGGGTCAGGCTACGTGCTGATGCACGGGTCAGTGCCAGCGTACGGGCCAGGAGTAGGCTACGGCGAAGGGTAAGGTGTACGGCTGGTGGTGGGTTTCCGTTCCGGGCTAGGGTTACGGTTAGGGAACGGCAAGGCTTAGGGCACTGGTGAGGGTACGGAAACGTGGGAGGGTCAGGCTACGTGCTGACGCACGGGTCAGTGCCAGCGTACCGGCCAGGTATAGGCTACGGCTTGTGGGTAAGGTGTAGGGCTGGTGGTGGGTTTCCGTTCTGGGCTAGGTTTAGGGTTAGGGAACGGCAAGGCTTAGGGCACAGGTGAGGGTACGGAAACGTGGGAGGGTCAGGCTACGTGCTGACGCACGGGTCAGTGCCAGCGTACGGGCCAGGAGTAGGCTACGGCTTGGGGGTAAATTGTAGGGCTGGTGGTGGGTTTCCGTTCCGGGCTAGGGTTAGGGTTAGGGAACGGCAAGGCTTAGGGCACAGGTGAGGGTACGGAAACGTGGGAGGGTCAGGCTACGTGCTGACGCACGGGTCAGTGCCAGCGTACGGGCCAGGAGTAGGCTACGGCGTAGGGTAAGGTGTAGGGTTGGTGGTGGGTTTCCGTTCCGTGCTAGGGTTAGGGTTAGGGAACGGCAAGGCTTAGGGCACAGGTGAGGGTACGGAAACGTGGGAGGGTCAGGCTACGTGCTGACGCACGGGTCAGTGCCAGCGTACGGGCCAGGAGTAGGCTACGGCTTGGGGGTAAGGTGTAGGGCTGGTGGTGGGTTTCCGTTCCGGGCTAGGCTTAGGGTTAGGGAACGGCAAGGCTTAGGGCACAGGTGAGGGTACGGAAACGTGGGAGGTTCAGGCTACGTGCTGACGTACGGGTCAGTGCCAGCGTACGGGCCAGGAGTAGGCTACGGCGTAGGGTAAGGTGTAGGGCTGGTGGTGGGTTTCCATTCCGGGCTAGGGTTAGGGTTAGGGAACGGCAAGGCTTAGGGCACAGGTGAGGGTACAGAAACGTGGGAGGGTCAGGCTACGTGCTGATGCACGTGTCAGTGCCAGCGTACAGGTCAGGTGTAGGCTACGGTTTGGGGGTAAGGTGTAGGGCTGGTGGTGGGTTTCCGTTCCGGGCTAGGGTTAGGGTTAGGGAACGGCAAGGCTTAGGGCACAGGTGAGGGTATGGAAACGTGGGAGGGTCAGACTACGTGCTGACGCATGGGTCAGTGCCAGCGTACGGGCCTGGAGTAGGCTACAGCGTAGGGTAAAGTGTAGGGCTGGTGGTGGGTTTCCGTTCCGGGCTAGGGTTAGGGTTAGGGAACGGCAAGGCTTAGGGCACAGGTGAGGGTACAGAAACGTGGGAGGGTCAGGCTACGCGCTGACGCATGGGTCAGTGCCAGCGTACGGGCCAGGAGTAGGCTACGGCTTGGGGGTAAGGTGTAGGGCTGGCAGTGGGTTTCCGTTCCGGGCTAGGGTTAGGGTTAGGGAACGGCAAGGCTTAGGGCACTGGTGAGTGTACGGAAACGTGGGAGGGTCAGGCTACGTGCTGATGCACGGGTCAGTGCCAGCGTACGGGCCAGGAGTAGGCTACGGCTTGGGGGTAAGGTGTAGGGCTGGTGGTGGGTTTCCGTTCCGGGCTAGGGTTAGGGTTAGGGAACGGCAAGGCTTAGGGCACAGGTGAGGGTACGGAAACGTGGGAGGGTCAGGCTACGTGCTGACTCACGGGTCAGTGCCAGCGTACGGGCCAGGAGTAGGCTACAACGTAGGGTAAGGTGTAGGGCTGGTGGTGGGTTTCCGTTCTGGGCTAGGGTTAGGGTTAAGGAACGGCAAGGCTTAGGGCACAGGTGAGGGTACGGAAACGTGGGAGGGTCAGGCTACGTGCTGACGCACGGGTCAGTGCCAGCGTACGGGCCAGGAGTAGGCTACGGCTTGGGGGTAAGTTGTAGGGCTGGTGGTGGGTTTCCGTTCCGGGCTAGGGTTAGGGTTAGGGAACGGCAAGGCTTAGGGCACAGGTGAGGGTACGGAATCGTGGGAGGGTCAGGCTACGTGCTGACGCACGGGTCAGTGCCAGCGTACGGGCCAGGAGTAGGCTACGGCGTAGGGTAAGGTGTAGGGCTGGTGGTGGGTTTCCGTTCCGGGCTAGGGTTAGGGTTACGGAACGGCAAGGCTTAGGGCACAGGTGAGGGTATGGAAACGTGGGAGGGTCAGGCTACGTGCTGACGCACGGGTCAGTGCCAGCGTACGGGCCAGGAGTAGGCTAAGGTGTAGGGTAATGTGTAGGGCTGGTGGTGGGTTTCCGTTCCGGGCTAGGGTTAGGGTTAGGGAACGGCAAGGCTTAGGGCACAGGTGAGGGTACGGAAACGTGGGCGGGTGAGGCTACGTGCTGATGCACGGGTCAGTGCCAGCGTACGGGCCAGGAGTAGGCTACGGCTTGGGGGTAAGGTGTAGGGCTGGTGGTGGGTTTCCGTTCAGGGCTAGGGTTAGGGTTAGGGAACGGCAAGGCTTAGGGCACAGGTGAGGGTACAGAAACGTGGGAGGGTCAGGCTACGTGCTGATGCACGGGTCAGTGCCAGCGTACCGGCCAAGTGTAGGCTACTGCTTGTGGGTAAGGTGTAGGGCTGGTGGTGGGTTTCCTTTCCGGGCTAGGGTTAGGGTTAGGGAACGGCAAGGCTTAGGGCACAGGTGAGTGTACGGAAACGTGGGAGGGTCAGGCTACGTGCTGACGCACGGGTCAGTGCCAGCGTACGGGCCAGGAGTAGGCTACGGCTTGGGGGTAAGGTGTAGGGCTGGTGGTGGGTTTCCGTTCCGGGCTAGGGTTAGGGTTAGGGAACGGCAAGGCTTAGGGCACAGGTGAGGGTACGGAAACGTGGGAGGGTCAGGCTACGTGCTGACGCACGGGTCAGTGCCAGCGTACGGGCCAGGAGTAGGCTACGGCGTAGGGTAAGGTGTAGGGCTGGTGGTGGGTTTCCGTTCCGGGCTAGGGTTAGGGTTAGGGAACGGCAAGGCTTAGGGCACAGGTGAGTGTACGGAAACGTGGGAGGGTCAGGCTACGTGCTGACACACGGGTCAGTGCCAGCGTACGGGCCAGGAGTAGGCTACGGCTTGGGGGTAAGGTGTAGGGGTGGTGGTGGGTTTCCGTTCCGGGCTAGGGTTAGGGTTAGGGAACGGCAAGGCTTAGGGCACAGGTGAGGGTACGGAAACGTGGGAGGGTCAGGATACGTGCTGACGCACGGGTCAGTGCCAGCGTACGGGCCAGGAGTAGGCTACGGTGTAGGGTAAGGTGTAGGGCTGGTGGTGGGTTTCCGTTCCGTGCTAGGGTTAGGGTTAGGGAACGGCAAGGCTTAGGGCACAGGTGAGGGTACGGAAACGTAGGAGGGTCAGGCTACGTGCTGATGCACGGGTCAGTGCCAGCGTACGGGCCAGGAGTAGGCTACGGCGAAGGGTAAGGTGTAGGGCTGGTGGTGGGTTTCCGTTCCGGGCTAGGGTTACGGTTAGGGAACGGCAAGGCTTAGGGCACTGGTGAGGGTACGGAAACGTGGGAGGGTCAGGCTACGTGCTGACGCACGGGTCAGTGCCAGCGTACCGGCCAGGTATAGGCTACGGCTTGTGGGTAAGGTGTAGGGCTGGTGGTGGGTTTCCGTTCCGGGCTAGGGTTAGGGTTAGGGAACGGCAAGGCTTAGGGCACTGGTGAGGGTAGGAAAACGTGGGAGGGTCAGGCTACGTGCTGACGCACGGGTCAGTGCCAGCGTACGGGCCAGGAGTAGGCTAAGGTGTAGGGTAATGTGTAGGGCTGGTGGTGGGTTTCCGTTCCGGGCTAGGCTTAGGGTTAGGGAACGGCAAGGCTTAGGGCACAGGTGAGGGTACGGAAACGTGGGCGGGTGAGGCTACGTGCTGATGCACGGGTCAGTGCCAGCGTACGGGCCAGGAGTAGGCTACGGCTTGGGGGTAAGGTGTAGGGCTGGTGGTGGGTTTCCGTTCCGGGCTAGGGTTAGGGTTAGGGAACGGCAAGGCTTAGGGCACAGGTGAGGGTACGGAAACGTGGGAGGGTCAGGCTACGTGCTGATGCACGGGTCAGTGCCAGCGTACCGGCCAAGTGTAGGCTACTGCTTGTGGGTAAGGTGTAGGGCTGGTGGTGGGTTTCCGTTCCGGGCTAGGGTTAGGGTTAGGGAACGGCAAGGCTTAGGGCACAGGTGAGTGTACGGAAACGTGGGAGGGTCAGGCTACGTGCTGACGCACGGGTCAGTGCCAGCGTACGGGCCAGGAGTAGGCTACGGCTTGGGGGTAAGGTGTAGGGCTGGTGGTGGGTTTCCGTTCCGGGCTAGGGTTAGGGTTAGGGAACGGCAAGGCTTAGGGCACAGGTGAGGGTACGGAAACGTGGGCGGGTGAGGCTACGTGCTGATGCACGGGTCAGTGCCAGCGTACGGGCCAGGAGTAGGCTACGGCTTGGGGGTAAGGTGTAGGGCTGGTGGTGGGTTTCCGTTCCGGGCTAGGGTTAGGGTTAGGGAACGGCAAGGCTTAGGGCACAGGTGAGGGTACGGAAACGTGGGAGGGTCAGGCTACGTGCTGATGCACGGGTCAGTGCCAGCGTACCGGCCAAGTGTAGGCTACTGCTTGTGGGTAAGGTGTAGGGCTGGTGGTGGGTTTCCGTTCCGGGCTAGGGTTAGGGTTAGGGAACGGCAAGGCTTAGGGCACAGGTGAGTGTACGGAAACGTGGGAGGGTCAGGCTACGTGCTGACGCACGGGTCAGTGCCAGCGTACGGGCCAGGAGTAGGCTACGGCTTGGGGGTAAGGTGTAGGGCTGGTGGTGGGTTTACGTTCCGGGCTAGGGTTAGGGTTAGGGAACGGCAAGGCTTAGGGCACAGGTGAGGGTACGGAAACGTGGGAGGGTCAGGCTACGTGCTGACGCACGGGTCAGTGCCAGCGTACGGGCCAGGAGTAGGCTACGGCGTAGGGTAAGGTGTAGGGCTGGTGGTGGGTTTCCGTTCCGGGCTAGGGTTAGGGTTAGGGAACGGCAAGGCTTAGGGCACAGGTGAGGGTACGGAAACGTGGGAGGGTCAGGCTACGTGCTGACACACGGGTCAGTGCCAGCGTACGGGCCAGGAGTAGGCTACGGCTTGGGGGTAAGGTGTAGGGGTGGTGGTGGGTTTCCGTTCCGGGCTAGGGTTAGGGTTAGGGAACGGCAAGGCTTAGGGCACAGGTGAGGGTACGGAAACGTGGGAGGGTCAGGCTACGTGCTGACGCACGGGTCAGTGCCAGCGTACGGGCCAGGAGTAGGCTACGGTGTAGGGTAAGGTGTAGGGCTGGTGGTGGGTTTCTGTTCCGTGCTAGGGTTAGGGTTAGGGAACGGCAAGGCTTAGGGCACAGGTGAGGGTACGGAAACGTAGGAGGGTCAGGCTACGTGCTGATGCACGGGTCAGTGCCAGCGTACGGGCCAGGAGTAGGCTACGGCGAAGGGTAAGGTGTAGGGCTGGTGGTGGGTTTCCGTTCCGGGCTAGGGTTACGGTTAGGTAACGGCAAGGCTTAGGGCACTGGTGAGGGTACGGAAACGTGGGAGGGTCAGGCTACGTGCTGACGCACGGGTCAGTGCCAGCGTACCGGCCAGGTATAGGCTACGGCTTGTGGGTAAGGTGTAGGGCTGGTGGTGGGTTTCCGTTCTGGGCTAGGTTTAGGGTTAGGGAACGGCAAGGCTTAGGGCACAGGTGAGGGTACGGAAACGTGGGAGGGTCAGGCTACGTGCTGACGCACGGGTCAGTGCCAGCGTACGGGCCAGGAGTAGGCTACGGCTTGGGGGTAAATTGTAGGGCTGGTGGTGGGTTTCCGTTCCGGGCTAGGGTTAGGGTTAGGGAACGGCAAGGCTTAGGGCACAGGTGAGGGTACGGAAACGTGGGAGGGTCAGGCTACGTGCTGACGCACGGGTCAGTGCCAGCGTACGGGCCAGGAGTAGGCTACGGCGTAGGGTAAGGTGTAGGGTTGGTGGTGGGTTTCCGTTCCGTGCTAGGGTTAGGGTTAGGGAACGGCAAGGCTTAGGGCACAGGTGAGGGTACGGAAACGTGGGAGGGTCAGGCTACGTGCTGACGCACGGGTCAGTGCCAGCGTACGGGCCAGGAGTAGGCTACGGCTTGGGGGTAAGGTGTAGGGCTGGTGGTGGGTTTCCGTTCCGGGCTAGGCTTAGGGTTAGGGAACGGCAAGGCTTAGGGCACAGGTGAGGGTACGGAAACGTGGGAGGTTCAGGCTACGTGCTGACGTACGGGTCAGTGCCAGCGTACGGGCCAAGAGTAGGCTACGGCGTAGGGTAAGGTGTAGGGCTGGCGGTGGGTTTCCATTCCGGGCTAGGGTTAGGGTTAGGGAACGGCAAGGCTTAGGGCACAGGTGAGGGTACAGAAACGTGGGAGGGTCAGGCTACGTGCTGATGCACGTGTCAGTGCCAGCGTACAGGTCAGGTGTAGGCTACGGTTTGGGGGTAAGGTGTAGGGCTGGTGGTGGGTTTCCGTTCCGGGCTAGGGTTAGGGTTAGGGAACGGCAAGGCTTAGGGCACAGGTGAGGGTATGGAAACGTGGGAGGGTCAGACTACGTGCTGACGCATGGGTCAGTGCCAGCGTACGGGCCTGGAGTAGGCTACAGCGTAGGGTAAAGTGTAGGGCTGGTGGTGGGTTTCCGTTCCGGGCTAGGGTTAGGGTTAGGGAACGGCAAGGCTTAGGGCACAGGTGAGGGTACAGAAACGTGGGAGGGTCAGGCTACGCGCTGACGCATGGGTCAGTGCCAGCGTACGGGCCAGGAGTAGGCTACGGCTTGGGGGTAAGGTGTAGGGCTGGCAGTGGGTTTCCGTTCCGGGCTAGGGTTAGGGTTAGGGAACGGCAAGGCTTAGGGCACTGGTGAGTGTACGGAAACGTGGGAGGGTCAGGCTACGTGCTGATGCACGGGTCAGTGCCAGCGTACGGGCCAGGAGTAGGCTACGGCTTGGGGGTAAGGTGTAGGGCTGGTGGTGGGTTTCCGTTCCGGGCTAGGGTTAGGGTTAGGGAACGGCAAGGCTTAGGGCACAGGTGAGGGTACGGAAACGTGGGAGGGTCAGGCTACGTGCTGACTCACGGGTAAGTGCCAGCGTACGGGCCAGGAGTAGGCTACAACGTAGGGTAAGGTGTAGGGCTGGTGGTGGGTTTCCGTTCTGGGCTAGGGTTAGGGTTAGGGAACGGCAAGGCTTAGGGCACAGGTGAGGGTACAGAAACGTGGGAGGGTCAGGCTACGTGCTGATGCACGGGTCAGTGCCAGCGTACCGGCCAAGTGTAGGCTACTGCTTGTGGGTAAGGTGTAGGGCTGGTGGTGGGTTTCCTTTCCGGGCTAGGGTTAGGGTTAGGGAACGGCAAGGCTTAGGGCACAGGTGAGTGTACGGAAACGTGGGAGGGTCAGGCTACGTGCTGACGCACGGGTCAGTGCCAGCGTACGGGCCAGGAGTAGGCTACGGCTTGGGGGTAAGGTGTAGGGCTGGTGGTGGGTTTCCGTTCCGGGCTAGGGTTAGGGTTAGGGAACGGCAAGGCTTAGGGCACAGGTGAGGGTACGGAAACGTGGGAGGGTCAGGCTACGTGCTGACGCACGGGTCAGTGCCAGCGTACGGGCCAGGAGTAGGCTACGGCGTAGGGTAAGGTGTAGGGCTGGTGGTGGGTTTCCGTTCCGGGCTAGGGTTAGGGTTAGGGAACGGCAAGGCTTAGGGCACAGGTGAGTGTACGGAAACGTGGGAGGGTCAGGCTACGTGCTGACACACGGGTCAGTGCCAGCGTACGGGCCAGGAGTAGGCTACGGCTTGGGGGTAAGGTGTAGGGGTGGTGGTGGGTTTCCGTTCCGGGCTAGGGTTAGGGTTAGGGAACGGCAAGGCTTAGGGCACAGGTGAGGGTACGGAAACGTGGGAGGGTCAGGATACGTGCTGACGCACGGGTCAGTGCCAGCGTACGGGCCAGGAGTAGGCTACGGTGTAGGGTAAGGTGTAGGGCTGGTGGTGGGTTTCCGTTCCGTGCTAGGGTTAGGGTTAGGGAACGGCAAGGCTTAGGGCACAGGTGAGGGTACGGAAACGTAGGAGGGTCAGGCTACGTGCTGATGCACGGGTCAGTGCCAGCGTACGGGCCAGGAGTAGGCTACGGCGAAGGGTAAGGTGTAGGGCTGGTGGTGGGTTTCCGTTCCGGGCTAGGGTTACGGTTAGGGAACGGCAAGGCTTAGGGCACTGGTGAGGGTACGGAAACGTGGGAGGGTCAGGCTACGTGCTGACGCACGGGTCAGTGCCAGCGTACCGGCCAGGTATAGGCTACGGCTTGTGGGTAAGGTGTAGGGCTGGTGGTGGGTTTCCGTTCCGGGCTAGGGTTAGGGTTAGGGAACGGCAAGGCTTAGGGCACTGGTGAGGGTATGAAAACGTGGGAGGGTCAGGCTACGTGATGACGCACGGGTCAGTGCCAGCGTACGGGCCAGGAGTAGGCTAAGGTGTAGGGTAATGTGTAGGGCTGGTGGTGGGTTTCCGTTCCGGGCTAGGGTTAGGGTTAGGGAACGGCAAGGCTTAGGGCACAGGTGAGGGTACGGAAACGTGGGCGGGTGAGGCTACGTGCTGATGCACGGGTCAGTGCCAGCGTACGGGCCAGGAGTAGGCTACGGCTTGGGGGTAAGGTGTAGGGCTGGTGGTGGGTTTCCGTTCCGGGCTAGGGTTAGGGTTAGGGAACGGCAAGGCTTAGGGCACAGGTGAGGGTACGGAAACGTGGGAGGGTCAGGCTACGTGCTGATGCACGGGTCAGTGCCAGCGTACCGGCCAAGTGTAGGCTACTGCTTGTGGGTAAGGTGTAGGGCTGGTGGTGGGTTTCCGTTCCGGGCTAGGGTTAGGGTTAGGGAACGGCAAGGCTTAGGGCACAGGTGAGTGTACGGAAACGTGGGAGGGTCAGGCTACGTGCTGACGCACGGGTCAGTGCCAGCGTACGGGCCAGGAGTAGGCTACGGCTTGGGGGTAAGGTGTAGGGCTGGTGGTGGGTTTCCGTTCCGGGCTAGGGTTAGGGTTAGGGAACGGCAAGGCTTAGGGCACAGGTGAGGGTACAGAAACGTGGGCGGGTGAGGCTACGTGCTGATGCACGGGTCAGTGCCAGCGTACGGGCCAGGAGTAGGCTACGGCTTGGGGGTAAGGTGTAGGGCTGGTGGTGTGTTTCCGTTCCGGGCTAGGGTTAGGGTTAGGGAACGGCAAGGCTTAGGGCACAGGTGAGGGTACGGAAACGTGGGAGGGTCAGGCTACGTGCTGATGCACGGGTCAGTGCCAGCGTACCGGCCAAGTGTAGGCTACTGCTTGTGGGTAAGGTGTAGGGCTGGTGGTGGGTTTCCGTTCCGGGCTAGGGTTAGGGTTAGGGAACGGCAAGGCTTAGGGCACAGGTGAGTGTACGGAAACGTGGGAGGGTCAGGCTACGTGCTGACGCACGGGTCAGTGCCAGCGTACAGGCCAGGAGTAGGCTACGGCTTGGGGGTAAGGTGTAGGGCTGGTGGTGGGTTTACGTTCCGGGCTAGGGTTAGGGTTAGGGAACGGCAAGGCTTAGGGCACAGGTGAGGGTACGGAAACGTGGGAGGGTCAGGCTACGTGCTGACGCACGGGTCAGTGCCAGCGTACGGGCCAGGAGTAGGCTACGGCGTAGGGTAAGGTGTAGGGCTGGTGGTGGGTTTCCGTTCCGGGCTAGGGTTAGGGTTAGGGAACGGCAAGGCTTAGGGCACAGGTGAGGGTACGGAAACGTGGGAGGGTCAGGCTACGTGCTGACACACGGGTCAGTGCCAGCGTACGGGCCAGGAGTAGGCTACGGCTTGGGGGTAAGGTGTAGGGGTGGTGGTGGGTTTCCGTTCTGGGCTAGGGTTAGGGTTAGGGAACGGCAAGGCTTAGGGCACAGGTGAGGGTACGGAAACGTGGGAGGGTCAGGCTACGTGCTGACGCACGGGTCAGTGCCAGCGTACGGGCCAGGAGTAGGCTACGGTGTAGGGTAAGGTGTAGGGCTGGTGGTGGGTTTCTGTTCCGTGCTAGGGTTAGGGTTAGGGAACGGCAAGGCTTAGGGCACAGGTGAGGGTACGGAAACGTAGGAGGGTCAGGCTACGTGCTGATGCACGGGTCAGTGCCAGCGTACGGGCCAGGAGTAGGCTACGGCGAAGGGTAAGGTGTAGGGCTGGTGGTGGGTTTCCGTTCCGGGCTAGGGTTACGGTTAGGGAACGGCAAGGCTTAGGGCACTGGTGAGGGTACGGAAACGTGGGAGGGTCAGGCTACGTGCTGACGCACGGGTCAGTGCCAGCGTACCGGCCAGGTATAGGCTACGGCTTGTGGGTAAGGTGTAGGGCTGGTGGTGGGTTTCCGTTCTGGGCTAGGTTTAGGGTTAGGGAACGGCAAGGCTTAGGGCACAGGTGAGGGTACGGAAACGTGGGAGGGTCAGGCTACGTGCTGACGCACGGGTCAGTGCCAGCGTACGGGCCAGGAGTAGGCTACGGCTTGGGGGTAAATTGTAGGGCTGGTGGTGGGTTTCCGTTCCGGGCTAGGTTTAGGGTTAGGGAACGGCAAGGCTTAGGGCACAGGTGAGGGTACGGAAACGTGGGAGGGTCAGGCTACGTGCTGACGCACGGGTCAGTGCCAGCGTACGGGCCAGGAGTAGGCTACGGCGTAGGGTAAGGTGTAGGGTTGGTGGTGGGTTTCCGTTCCGTGCTAGGGTTAGGGTTAGGGAACGGCAAGGCTTAGGGCACAGGTGAGGGTACGGAAACGTGGGAGGGTCAGGCTACGTGCTGACGCACGGGTCAGTGCCAGCGTACGGGCCAGGAGTAGGCTACGGCTTGGGGGTAAGGTGTAGGGCTGGTGGTGGGTTTCCGTTCCGGGCTAGGCTTAGGGTTAGGGAACGGCAAGGCTTAGGGCACAGGTGAGGGTACGGAAACGTGGGAGGTTCAGGCTACGTGCTGACGTACGGGTCAGTGCCAGCGTACGGGCCAGGAGTAGGCTACGGCGTAGGGTAAGGTGTAGGGCTGGTGGTGGGTTTCCATTCAGGGCTAGGGTTAGGGTTAGGGAACGGCAAGGCTTAGGGCACAGGTGAGGGTACAGAAACGTGGGAGGGTCAGGCTACGTGCTGATGCACGTGTCAGTGCCAGCGTACAGGTCAGGTGTAGGCTACGGTTTGGGGGTAAGGTGTAGGGCTGGTGGTGGGTTTCCGTTCCGGGCTAGGGTTAGGGTTAGGGAACGGCAAGGCTTAGGGCACAGGTGAGGGTATGGAAACGTGGGAGGGTCAGACTACGTGCTGACGCATGGGTCAGTGCCAGCGTACGGGCCTGGAGTAGGCTACAGCGTAGGGTAAAGTGTAGGGCTGGTGGTGGGTTTCCGTTCCGGGCTAGGGTTAGGGTTAGGGAACGGCAAGGCTTAGGGCACAGGTGAGGGTACAGAAACGTGGGAGGGTCAGGCTACGCGCTGACGCACGGGTCAGTGCCAGCGTACGGGCCAGGAGTAGGCTACGGCTTGGGGGTAAGGTGTAGGGCTGGCAGTGGGTTTCCGTTCCGGGCTAGGGTTAGGGTTAGGGAACGGCAAGGCTTAGGGCACTGGTGAGTGTACGGAAACGTGGGAGGGTCAGGCTACGTGCTGATGCACGGGTCAGTGCCAGCGTACGGGCCAGGAGTAGGCTACGGCTTGGGGGTAAGGTGTAGGGCTGGTGGTGGGTTTCCGTTCCGGGCTAGGGTTAGGGTTAGGGAACGGCAAGGCTTAGGGCACAGGTGAGGGTACGGAAACGTGGGAGGGTCAGGCTACGTGCTGACTCACGGGTCAGTGCCAGCGTACGGGCCAGGAGTAGGCTACAACGTAGGGTAAGGTGTAGTGCTGGTGGTGGGTTTCCGTTCTGGGCTAGGGTTAGGGTTAAGGAACGGCAAGGCTTAGGGCACAGGTGAGGGTACGGAAACGTGGGAGGGTCAGGCTACGTGCTGACGCACGGGTCAGTGCCAGCGTACGGGCCAGGAGTAGGCTACGGCTTGGGGGTAAGTTGTAGGGCTGGTGGTGGGTTTCCGTTCCGGGCTAGGGTTAGGTTTAGGGAACGGCAAGGCTTAGGGCACAGGTGAGGGTACGGAATCGTGGGAGGGTCAGGCTACGTGCTGACGCACGGGTCAGTGCCAGCGTACGGGCCAGGAGTAGGCTACGGCGTAGGGTAAGGTGTAGGGCTGGTGGTGGGTTTCCGTTCCGGGCTAGGGTTAGGGTTACGGAACGGCAAGGCTTAGGGCACAGGTGAGGGTATGGAAACGTGGGAGGGTCAGGCTACGTGCTGACGCACGGGTCAGTGCCAGCGTACGGGCCAGGAGTAGGCTAAGGTGTAGGGTAATGTGTAGGGCTGGTGGTGGGTTTCCGTTCCGGGCTAGGGTTAGGGTTAGGGAACGGCAAGGCTTAGGGCACAGGTGAGGGTACGGAAACGTGGGCGGGTGAGGCTACGTGCTGATGCACGGGTCAGTGCCAGCGTACGGGCCAGGAGTAGGCTACGGCTTGGGGGTAAGGTGTAGGGCTGGTGGTGGGTTTCCGTTCAGGGCTAGGGTTAGGGTTAGGGAACGGCAAGGCTTAGGGCACAGGTGAGGGTACGGAAACGTGGGAGGGTCAGGCTACGTGCTGACGCACGGGTCAGTGCCAGCGTACGGGCCAGGAGTAGGCTACGGCGTAGGGTAAGGTGTAGGGCTGGTGGTGGGTTTCCGTTCCGGGCTAGGGTTAGGGTTAGGGAACGGCAAGGCTTAGGGCACAGGTGAGTGTACGGAAACGTGGGAGGGTCAGGCTACGTGCTGACACACGGGTCAGTGCCAGCGTACGGGCCAGGAGTAGGCTACGGCTTGGGGGTAAGGTGTAGGGGTGGTGGTGGGTTTCCGTTCCGGGCTAGGGTTAGGGTTAGGGAACGGCAAGGCTTAGGGCACAGGTGAGGGTACGGAAACGTGGGAGGGTCAGGATACGTGCTGACACACGGGTCAGTGCCAGCGTACGGGCCAGGAGTAGGCTACGGTGTAGGGTAAGGTGTAGGGCTGGTGGTGGGTTTCCGTTCCGTGCTAGGGTTAGGGTTAGGGAACGGCAAGGCTTAGGGCACAGGTGAGGGTACGGAAACGTAGGAGGGTCAGGCTACGTGCTGATGCACGGGTCAGTGCCAGCGTACGGGCCAGGAGTAGGCTACGGCGAAGGGTAAGGTGTAGGGCTGGTGGTGGGTTTCCGTTCCGGGCTAGGGTTACGGTTAGGGAACGGCAAGGCTTAGGGCACTGGTGAGGGTACGGAAACGTGGGAGGGTCAGGCTACGTGCTGACGCACGGGTCAGTGCCAGCGTACCGGCCAGGTATAGGCTACGGCTTGTGGGTAAGGTGTAGGGCTGGTGGTGGGTTTCCGTTCCGGGCTAGGGTTAGGGTTAGGGAACGGCAAGGCTTAGGGCACAGGTGACGGTACGGAAACGTGGGAGGGTCAGGCTACGTGCTGACGCACGGGTCAGTGCCAGCGTACGGGCCAGGAGTAGGCTACGGCTTGGGGGTAAATTGTAGGGCTGGTGGTGGGTTTCCGTTCCGGGCTAGGGTTAGGGTTAGGGAACGGCAAGGCTTAGGGCACAGGTGAGGGTACAGAAACGTGGGAGGGTCAGGCTACGTGCTGACTGACGGGTCAGTGCCAGCGTACGGGCCAGGAGTAGGCTACGGATTGGGGGTAAGGTGTAGGGCTGGTGGTGGGTTTCCGTTCCGGGCTAGGGTTAGGGTTAGGGAACGGCAAGGCTTAGGGCACAGGTGAGGGTACGGAAACGTGGGAGGGTCAGGCTACGTGCTGACTCACGGGTCAGTGCCAGCGTACGGGCCAGGAGTAGGCTACAACGTAGGGTAAGGTGTAGGGCTGGTGGTGGGTTTCCGTTCTGGGCTAGGGTTAGGGTTAGGGAACGGCAAGGCTTAGGGCACAGGTGAGGGTACGGAAACGTGGGAGGGTCAGGCTACGTGCTGACGCACGGGTCAGTGCCAGCGTACGGGCCAGGAGTAGGCTACAACGTAGGGTAAGGTGTAGGGCTGGTGGTGGCTTTCCGTTCTGGGCTAGGGTTAGGGTTAGGGAACGGCAAGGCTTAGGGCACAGGTGAGGGTACGGAAACGTGGGAGGGTCAGGCTACGTGCTGACGCACGGGTCAGTGCCAGCGTACCGGCCAGGAGTAGGCTACGGCTTGGGGGTAAGCTTTAGGGCTGGTGGTGGGTTTCCGTTCCGGGCTAGGGTTAGGCTTAGGGAACGGCAAGGCTTAGGGCACAGGTGAGGGTACGGAAACGTGTGAGGGTCAGGCTACGTGCTGACGCACGGGTCAGTGCCAGCGTACGGGCCAGGAGTAGGCTACGGCTTGGGGGTAAGTTGTAGGGCTGGTGGTGGGTTTCCGTTCCGGGCTAGGGTTAGGGTTAGGGAACGGCAAGGCTTAGGGCACAGGTGAGGGTACGGAAACGTGGGAGGGTCAGGCTACGTGCTGACGCACGGGTCAGTGCCAGCGTACGGGCCAGGAGTAGGCTACGGCGTAGGGTAAGGTGTAGGGCTGGTGGTGGGTTTCCGTTCCGGGCTAGGGTTAGGGTTACGGAACGGCAAGGCTTAGGGCACAGGTGAGGGTATGGAAACGTGGGAGGGTCAGGCTACGTGCTGACGCACGGGTCAGTGCCAGCGTACGGGCCAGGAGTAGGCTAAGGTGTAGGGTAATGTGTAGGGCTGGTGGTGGGTTTCCGTTCCGGGCTAGGGTTAGGGTTAGGGAACGGCAAGGCTTAGGGCACAGGTGAGGGTACGGAAACGTGGGCGGGTGAGGCTACGTGCTGATGCACGGGTCAGTGCCAGCGTACGGGCCAGGAGTAGGCTACGGCTTGGGGGTAAGGTGTAGGGCTGGTGGTGGGTTTCCGTTCCGGGCTAGGGTTAGGGTTAGGGAACGGCAAGGCTTAGGGCACAGGTGAGGGTACGGAAACGTGGGAGGGTCAGGCTACGTGCTGATGCACGGGTCAGTGCCAGCGTACCGGCCAAGTGTAGGCTACTGCTTGTGGGTAAGGTGTAGGGCTGGTGGTGGGTTTCCGTTCCGGGCTAGGGTTAGGGTTAGGGAACGGCAAGGCTTAGAGCACAGGTGAGTGTACGGAAACGTGGGAGGGTCAGGCTACGTGCTGACGCAAGGGTCAGTGCCAGCGTACGGGCCAGGAGTAGGCTACGGCTTGGGGGTAAGGTGTAGGGCTGGTGGTGGGTTTCCGTTCCGGGCTAGGGTTAGGGTTAGGGAACGGCAAGGCTTAGGGCACAGGTGAGGGTACGGAAACGTGGGAGGGTCAGGCTACGTGCTGACGCACGGGTCAGTGCCAGCGTACGGGCCAGGAGTAGGCTACGGCGTAGGGTAAGGTGTAGGGCTGGTGGTGGGTTTCCGTTCCGGGCTAGGGTTAGGGTTAGGGAACGGCAAGGCTTAGGGCACAGGTGAGGGTACGGAAACGTGGGAGGGTCAGGCTACGTGCTGACACACGGGTCAGTGCCAGCGTACGGGCCAGGAGTAGGCTACGGCTTGGGGGTAAGGTGTAGGGGTGGTGGTGGGTTTCCGTTCCGGGCTAGGGTTAGGGTTAGGGAACGGCAAGGCTTAGGGCACAGGTGAGGGTACGGAAACGTGGGAGGGTCAGGCTACGTGCTGACGCACGGGTCAGTGCCAGCGTACGGGCCAGGAGTAGGCTACGGTGTAGGGTAAGGTGTAGGGCTGGTGGTGGGTTTCCGTTCCGTGCTAGGGTTAGGGTTAGGGAACGGCAAGGCTTAGGGCACAGGTGAGGGTACGGAAACGTAGGAGGGTCAGGCTACGTGCTGATGCACGGGTCAGTGCCAGCGTACGGGCCAGGAGTAGGCTACGGCGAAGGGTAAGGTGTAGGGCTGGTGGTGGGTTTCCGTTCCGGGCTAGGGTTACGGTTAGGGAACGGCAAGGCTTAGGGCACTGGTGAGGGTACGGAAACGTGGGAGGGTCAGGCTACGTGCTGACGCACGGGTCAGTGCCAGCGTACCGGCCAGGTATAGGCTACGGCTTGTGGGTAAGGTGTAGGGCTGGTGGTGGGTTTCCGTTCCGGGCTAGGGTTAGGGTTAGGGAACGGCAAGGCTTAGGGCACAGGTGAGGGTACGGAAACGTGGGAGGGTCAGGCTACGTGCTGACTCACGGGTCAGTGCCAGCGTACGGGCCAGGAGTAGGCTACGGCTTGGGGGTAAATTGTAGGGCTGGTGGTGGGTTTCCGTTCCGGGCTAGGGTTAGGGTTAGGGAACGGCAAGGCTTAGGGCACAGGTGAGGGTACGGAAACGTGGGAGGGTCAGGCTACGTGCTGACGCACGGGTCAGTGCCAGCGTACGGGCCAGGAGTAGGCTACGGCGTAGGGTAAGGTGTAGGGTTGGTGGTGGGTTTCCGTTCCGGGCTAGGGTTAGGGTTACGGAACGGCAAGGCTTAGGGCACAGGTGAGGGTATGGAAACGTGGGAGGGTCAGGCTACGTGCTGACGCACGGGTCAGTGCCAGCGTACGGGCCAGGAGTAGGCTAAGGTGTAGGGTAATGTGTAGGGCTGGTGGTGGGTTTCCGTTCCGGGCTAGGGTTAGGGTTAGGGAACGGCAAGGCTTAGGGCACAGGTGAGGGTACGGAAACGTGGGCGGGTGAGGCTACGTGCTGATGCACGGGTCAGTGCCAGCGTATGGGCCAGGAGTAGGCTACGGCTTGGGGGTAAGGTGTAGGGCTGGTGGTGGGTTTCCGTTCCGGGCTAGGGTTAGGGTTAGGGAACGGCAAGGCTTAGGGCACAGGTGAGGGTACGGAAACGTGGGAGGGTCAGGCTACGTGCTGATGCACGGGTCAGTGCCAGCGTACCGGCCAAGTGTAGGCTACTGCTTGTGGGTAAGGTGTAGGGCTGGTGGTGGGTTTCCTTTCCGGGCTAGGGTTAGGGTTAGGGAACGGCAAGGCTTAGGGCACAGGTGAGTGTACGGAAACGTGGGAGGGTCAGGCTACGTGCTGACGCACGGGTCAGTGCCAGCGTATGGGCCAGGAGTAGGCTACGGCTTGGGGGTAAGGTGTAGGGCTGGTGGTGGGTTTCCGTTCCGGGCTAGGGTTAGGATTAGGGTACGGCAAGGCTTAGGGCACAGGTGAGGGTACGGAAACGTGGGAGGGTCAGGCTACGTGCTGATGCACGGGTCAGTGCCAGCGTACGGGCCAGGAGTAGGCTACGGCGTAGGGTAAGGTGTAGGGCTGGTGGTGGGTTTCCGTTCCGGGCTAGGGTTAGGGTTAGGGAACGGCAAGGCTTAGGGCACAGGTGAGGGTACGGAAACGTGGGAGGGTCAGGCTACGTGCTGACACACGGGTCAGTGCCAGCGTACGGGCCAGGAGTAGGCTACGGCTTGGGGGTAAGGTGTAGGGGTGGTGGTGGGTTTCCGTTCCGGGCTAGGGTTAGGGTTAGGGAACGGCAAGGCTTAGGGCACAGGTGAGGGTACGGAAACGTGGGAGGGTCAGACTACGTGCTGACGCATGGGTCAGTGCCAGCGTACGGGCCTGGAGTAGGCTACAGCGTAGGGTAAGGTGTAGGGCTGGTGGTGGGTTTCCGTTCCGGGCTAGGGTTAGGGTTAGGGAACGGCAAGGCTTAGGGCACAGGTGAGGGTACAGAAACGTGGGAGGGTTAGGCTACGTGCTGACGCATGGGTCAGTGCCAGCGTACGGGCCAGGAGTAGGCTACGGCTTGGGGGTATGGGGCAGGGCTGGCAGTGGGTTTCCGTTCCGGGCTAGGGTTAGGGTTAGGGAACGGCAAGGCTTAGGGCATAGGTGAGGGTACAGAAACGTGGGAGGGTCAGGCTACGTGCTGACTCACGGGTCAGTGCCAGCGTACGGACCAGGAGTAGGCTACGGCTTGGGGGTAAGGTGTAGGGCTGGTGGTGGGTTTCCGTTCCGGGCTAGGGTTAGGGTTAGGGAACGGCAAGGCTTAGGGCACAGGTGAGGGTACGGAAACGTGGGAGGGTCAGGCTACGTGCTGACTCACGGGTCAGTGCCAGCGTACGGGCCAGGAGTAGGCTACAACGTAGGGTAAGGTGTAGGGCTGGTGGTGGGTTTCCGTTCTGGGCTAGGGTTACGGTTAGGGAACGGCAAGGCTTAGGGCACAGGTGAGGGTACGGAAACGTGGGAGGGTCAGGCTACGTGCTGACGCACGGGTCAGTGCCAGCGCACCGGCCAGGAGTAGGCTACGGCTTGGGGGTAAGCTGTAGGGCTGGTCGTGGGTTTCCGTTCCGGGCTAGGGTTAGGGATAGGGAAGGGCAAGGCTTAGGGCACAGGTGAGGGTACGGAAACGTGGGAGGGTCAGGCTACTTGCTGACGCACGGGTCAGTGCCAGCGTACGGGCCAGGAGTAGGCTACGGCTTGCGGGTAAGGTTTAGGGCTGGTGGTGGGTTTCCGTTCCGGGCTAGGGTTAGGGTTAGGGAACGGCAAGGCTTAGGGCACAGGTGAGGGTACAGAAACGTGGGAGGGTCAGGCTACGTGCTAAGCACGGGTCAGTGCCAGCGTACGGGCCAGGAGTAGGCTACGGCTTGGGGGTAAGTTGTAGGGCTGGTGGTGGGTTTCCGTTCCGGGCTAGGGTTAGGGTTAGGGAACGGCAAGGCTTAGGGCACAGGTGAGGGTACGGAAACGTGGGAGGGTCAGGCTACGTGCTGACGCACGGGTCAGTGCCAGCGTACGGGCCAGGAGTAGGCTACGGCATAGGGTAAGGTGTAGGGCTGGTGGTGGGTTTCCGTTCCGGGCTAGGGTTAGGGTTAGGGAACGGCAAGGCTTAGGGCACATTGGAGGGTATGGAAACGTGGGAGGGTCAGGCTACGTGGTGACGCACGGGTCAGTGCCAGCGTACGGGCCAGGAGTAGGCTAAGGTGTAGGGTAAGGTGTAGGGTTTGTGGTGGGTTTCCGTTCCGGGCTAGGGTTAGGGTTAGGGAACGGCAAGGCTTAGGGCACAGGTGAGGGTACGGAAACGTGGGAGGGTCAGGCTACGTGCTGATGCACGGGTCAGTGCCAGCGTACCGGCCAGGTGTAGGCTACGGCTTGTGGGTAAGGTGTAGGGCTGGTGGTGGGTTTCCATTCCGGGCTAGGTTTAGGGTTAGGGAACGGCAAGGCTTAGGGCACAGGTGAGGGTACAGAAACGTGGGAGGGTCAGGCTACGTGCTGACGCACGGGTCAGTGCCAGCGTACGGGCCAGTAGTAGGCTACGGCGTAGTGTAAGGTGTAGGGCTGGTGGTGGGTTTCCGTTCCGGGCTAGGGTTAGGGTTAGGGAACGGCAAGGCTGAGGGCACAGGTGAGGGTACGGAAACGTGGGAGGGTCAGGCTACGTGCTGACGCACGGGTCAGTGCCAGCGTACGGGCCAGGAGTAGGCTACGGCGTAGGGTAAGGTGTAGGGCTGGTGGTGGTTGTCCGTTCCGGGCTAGGGTTAGGGTTAGGGAACGGCAAGGCTTAGGGCACAGGTGAGGGTACGGAAACGTGGGAGGGTCAGGCTACGTGCTGATGCACGGGTCAGTGCCAGCGTACCGGCCAGGTGTAGGCTACTGCTTGTGGGTAAGTTGTAGGGCTGGTGGTGTGTTCCCGTTCCGGGCTAGGGTTAGGGTTAGGGAACGGCAAGGCTTAGGGCACAGGTGAGGGTACGGAAACGTGGGAGGGTCAGGCTACGTGCTGACGCACATGTCAGTGCCAGCGTACAGGCCAGGTGTAGGCTACGGCTTGGGGGTAAGGTGTAGGGCTGGTGGTGGGTTTCCGTTCTGGGCTAGGCTTAGGGTTAGGGAACGGCAAGGCTTAGGGCACAGGTGAGGGTACGGAAACGTGGGAGGGTCAGGCTACGTGCTGACTCACGGGTCAGTGCCAGCGTACGGCCCAGGAGTAGGCTACAACGTAGGGTAAGGTGTAGGGCTGGTGGTGGGTTTCCGTTCTGGGCTAGGGTTAGGGTTAGGGAACGGCAAGGCTTAGGGCACAGGTGAGGGTACGGAAACGTGGGAGGGTCAGGCTACGTGCTGACGCACGGGTCAGTGCCAGCGTACGGGCCAGGAGTAGGCTACAACGTAGGGTAAGGTGTAGGGCTGGTGGTGGGTTTCCGTTCCGGGCTCGGTTTAGGGTTAGGGAACGGCAAGGCTTAGGGCACAGGTGAGGGTACGGAAACGTGGGAGGGTCAGGCTACGTGCTGACGCACGGGTCAGTGCCAGCGTACGGGCCAGGAGTAGGCTACGGCTTGGGGGTAAGGTGTAGGGCTGGTGGTGGGTTTCCGTTCCGGGCTAGGGTTAGGGTTAGGGAACGGCAAGGCTTAGGGCACAGGTGAGGGTACGGAAACGTGGGAGGGTCAGGCTACGTGCTGACGCACGGGTCAGTGCCAGCGTACGGGCCAGGTGTAGGCTACGGCGTAGGGTAAAGTGTAGGGCTGGTGGTGGGTTTCCGTTCCGGGCTAGGGTTAGGGTTAGGGAACGGCAAGGCTTAGGGCACAGGTGAGGGTGCGGAAACGTGGGAGGGTCCGGCTACGTGCTGACGCATGGGTCAGTGCCAGCGTACGGGCCAGGAGTAGGCTACGGCGTAGGGTAAGGTGTAGGGCTGGTGGTGGGTTTCCGTTCCGGGCTAGGGTTAGGGTTAGGGAACGGCAAGGCTTAGGGCACAGGTGCGGGTACGGAAACGTGGGAGGGTCAGGCTACGTGCTGATGCACGGGTCAGTGCCAGCGTACCGGCCAGGTGTAGGCTACTGCTTGTGGGTAAGGTGTAGGGCTGGTGGTGGGTTTCCGTTCCGGGCTAGGGTTAGGGTAAGGGAACGGCAAGGCTTAGGGCACAGGTGAGTGTACGGAAACGTGGGAGGGTCAGGCTACGTGCTGACGCACGGGTCAGTGCCAGCGTACGGGCCAGGAGTAGGCTACGGCTTGGGGGTAAGGTGTAGGGCTGGTGGTGGGTTTCCGTTCCGGGCTAGGGTTAGGGTTAGGGAACGGCAAGGCTTAGGGCACAGGTGAGGGTACGGAAACGTGGGAGGGTCAGGCTACGTGCTGACGCACGGGTCAGTGCCAGCGTACAGGCCAGGAGTAGGCTACGGCGTAGGGTAAGGTGTAGGGCTGGTGGTGGGTTTCCGTTCCGGGCTAGGGATAGGGTTAGGGAACGGCAAGGCTTAGGGCAGAGGTGAGGGTACGGAAACGTGGGAGGGTCAGGCTACGTGCTGACGCACGGGTCAGTGCCAGCGTACGGGCCAGGAGTAGGCTACGGCTTGGGGGTAAGTTGTAGGGCTGGTGGTAGGTTTCCGTTCCGGGCTAGGGTTATGGTTAGGGAAAGGCAAGGCTTAGGGCACAGGTGAGGGTACGGAAACGTGGGAGGGTCAGGCTACGTGCTGATGCACGTGTCAGTGCCAGCGTACGGGCCAGGCGTAGGCTACGGTGTAGGGTAAGGTGTAGGGCTGGTGGTGGGTTTCCGTTCCGTGCTAGGGTTAGGGTTAGGGAACGGCAAGGCTTAGGGCACAGGTGAGGGTACGGAAACGTGGGAGGGTCAGGCTACGTGCTGACGCACGGGTCAGTGCCAGCGTACGGGCCAGGAGAAGGCTACAGCGTAGGGTAAGGTGTAGGGCTGATGGTGGGTTTCCGTTCCGGGCTAGGGTTAGGGTTAGGGAACGGCAAGGCTTAGGGCACAGGTGAGGATACAGAAACGTGGGAGGGTCAGTCTACGTGCTGACGCACTGGTCAGTGCCAGCGTTCGGGCCAGGAGTAGGCTACGGCTTGGGGGTAAGGTGTAGGGCTGGTGGTGGGTTTCCGTTCCGTGCTAGGGTTAGGGTTAGGGAACGGCAAGGCTTAGGGCACAGGAGAGGTTACAGAAACGTGGGAGGGTCAGGCTACGTGCTGACTCACGGGTCAGTGCCAGCGTACGGGCCAGGAGTAGGCTACTGCTTGGGGGTAAGGTGTAGGGTTGGTGGTGGGTTTCCGTTCCGGGCTAGGGTTAGGGTTAGGGAACGGCAAGGCTTAGGGCACAGGTGAGGGTACGGAAACGTGGGAGGGTTAGGCTACGTGCTGACGCACGTGTCAGTGCCAGCGTACGGGCCAGGAGTAGGCTAAGGCGTAGGGTAAGGTGTAGGGCTGGTGGTGGGTTTCCGTTCCGCGCTAGGGTTAGGGTTAGGGAACGGCAAGGCTTAGGGCACAGGTGAGGGTACGGAAACGTGGGAGGGTCAGGCTACGTGCTGACGCACGGGTCAGTGCCAGCGTACGGGCCAGGAGTAGGCTACGGCGTAGGGTAAGGTGTAGGGCTGGTGGTGGGTTTCCGTTCCGGGCTAGGGTTAGGGTTAGGGAACGGCAAGGCTTAGGGCACAGGTGAGGGTATGGAAACGTGGGAGGGTCAGGCTACGTGGTGACGCACGGGTCAGTGCCAGCGTACGGGCCAGGAGTAGGCTAAGGTGTAGGGTAAGGTGTAGGGCTGGTGGTGGGTTTCCGTTCCGGGCTAGGGTTAGGGTTAGATAACGGCAAGGCTTAGGGCACAGGTGAGGGTACGGAAACGTGGGAGGGTGAGGCTACGTGCTGATGCACGGGTCAGTGCCAGCGTACCGGCCAGGTGTAGGCTACGGCTTGTGGGTAAGGTGTAGGGCTGGTGGTGGGTTTCCATTCCAGGCTAGGTTTAGGGTTAGGGAACGGCAAGGCTTAGGGCACAGGTGAGGGTACAGAAACGTGGGAGGGTCAGGCTACGTGCTGACGCACGGGTCAGTGCCAGCGTACGGGCCAGGAGTATGCTACGGCGTAGGGTAAGGTGTAGGGCTGGTGGTGGGTTTCCGTTCCGGGCTAGGGTTAGGGTTAGGGAACGGCAAGGCTGAGGGCACACGTGAGGGTACGGAAACGTGGGAGGGTCAGGCTACGTGCTGATGCACGGGTCAGTGCCAGCGTACCGGCCAGGTGTAGGCTACTCCTTGTGGGTAAGGTGTAGGGCTGGTGGTGGGTTTCCGTTCTGGGCTTGGGTTAGGGTTAGGGAACGGCAAGGCTTAGGGCACAAGTGAGGGTACGGAAACGTGGGAGGGTCAGGCTACGTGCTGACGCACGGGTCAGTGCCAGCGTACGGGCCAGGAGTAGGCTACGGCGTAGGGTAAGGTGTAGGGCTGGTGGTCGGTTTCCATTCCGGGCTAGGGTTAGGGTTAGGGAACGGCAAGGCTTAGGGCACAGGTGAGGGTACAGAAACGTGGGAGGGTCAGGCTACGTGCTGACGCACGTGTCAGTGCCAGCGTACGGGCCAGGTGTAGGCTACGGCTTGGGGGTAAGGTGTAGGGCTGGTGGTGTGTTTCCGTTCCGGGGTAGGGTTAGGGTTAGGGTACGGCAAGGCTTAGGGCACAGGTGAGGGTACGGAAACGTGGGAGTGTCAGACTACGTGCTGATGCATGGGTCAGTGCCAGCGTACGGGCCTGGAGTAGGCTACAGCGTATGGTACGGTGTAGGGCTGGTGGTGGGTTTCCGTTCCGGGCTAGGGTTAGGGTTAGGGAACGGCAAGGCTTAGGGCACAGGTGAGGGTACAGAAACGTGGGAGGGTCAGGCTACCTGCTGACGCATGGGTCAGTGCCAGCGTACGGGCCAGGAGTAGGCTACAGCTTGGGGGTATGGTGCAGGGCTGGCAGTGGGTTTCCGTTCCGGGCTAGGGTTAGGGTTAGGGAACGGCAAGGCTTATGGCACAGGTGAGGGTACAGAAACGTGGGAGGGTCAGGCTACGTGCTGACTCACGGGTCAGTGCCAGCGTACGGGCCAGGAGTAGGCTACGGCTTGGGGGTATGGGGCAGGGCTGGCAGTGGGTTTCCGTTCCGGGCTAGGGTTAGGGTTAGGGAACGGCAAGGCTTAGGGCACAGGTGAGGGTACAGAAACGTGGGAGGGTCAGGCTACGTGCTGACTCACGGGTCAGTGCCAGCGTACGGACCAGGAGTAGGCTACGGCTTGGGGGTAAGGTGTAGGGCTGGTGGTGGGTTTCCGTTCCGGGCTAGGGTTAGGGTTAGGGAACGGCAAGGCTTAGGGCACAGGTGAGGGTACGGAAACGTGGGAGGGTCAGGCTACGTGCTGACTCACGGGTCAGTGCCAGCGTACGGGCCAGGAGTAGGCTACAACGTAGGTTAAGGTGTAGGGCTGGTGGTGGGTTTCCGTTCTGGGCTAGGGTTACGGTTAGGGAACGGCAAGGCTTAGGGCACAGGTGAGAGTACGGAAACGTGGGAGGGTCAGGCTACGTGCTGACGCACGGGTCAGTGCCAGCGTACCGGCCAGGAGTAGGCTACGGCTTGGGGGTAAGCTGTAGGGCTGGTCGTGGGTTTCCGTTCCGGGCTAGGGTTAGGGATAGGGAACGGCAAGGCTTAGGGCACAGGTGAGGGTACGGAAACGTGGGAGGGTCAGGCTACGTGCTGACGCACGGGTCAGTGCCAGCGTACGGGCCAGGAGTAGGCTACGGCTTGGGGGTAAGGTGTAGGGCTGGTGGTGGGTTTCCGTTCCGGGTTAGGGTTAGGGTTAGGGAACGGCAAGGCTTAGGGCACAGGTGAGGGTACGGAAACGTGGGAGGGTCAGGCTACGTGCTGACGCACGGGTCAGTGCCAGCGTACGGGCCAGGAGTAGGCTACGGCTTGGGGGTAAGTTGTAGGGCTGGTGGTGGGTTTCCGTTCCGGGCTAGGGTTAGGGTTAGGGAACGGCAAGGCTTAGGGCACAGGTGAGGGTACGGAAACGTGGGAGGGTCAGGCTACGTGCTGACGCACGGGTCAGTGCCAGCGTACGGGCCAGGAGTAGGCTACGGCGTAGGGTAAGGTGTAGGGCTGGTGGTGGGTTTCCGTTCCGGGCTAGGGTTAGGGTTAGGGAACGGCAAGGCTTAGGGCACAGGTGAGGGTACAGAAACGTGGGAGGGTCAGGCTACGTGCTGACGCACGGGTCAGTGCCAGCGTACGGGCCAGGAGTAGGCTACGGTGTAGGGTAAAGTGTAGGGCTGGTGGTGGGTTTCCGTTCCGTTCTAGGGTTAGGGTTAGGGAACGGCAAGGCTTAGGGCACAGGTGAGGGTACGGAAACGTAGGAGGGTCAGGCTACATGCTGACGCACGGGTCAGTGCCAGCGTACGGGCCAGGAGTAGGCTACGGCTTCGGGGTAAGGTGTAGGGATGGCGGTGGGTTTCCGTTCCGGGCTAGGGTTAGGGTTAGGGAACGGCAAGGCTTAGGGCACAGGTGAGGGTACAGAAACGTGGGAGGGTCAGGCTACGTGCTGACGCACGGGTCAGTGCCAGCGTACGGGCCAGGAGTAGGCTACGGCGTAGTGTAAGGTGTAGGGCTGGTGGTGGGTTTCCGTTCCGGGCTAAGGTTAGGGTTAGGGAACGGCAAGGCTGAGGGCACAGGTGAGGGTACGGAAACGTGGGAGGGTCAGGCTACGTGCTGACGCACGGGTCAGTGCCAGCGTACGGGCCAGAAGTAGGCTACGGCTTGGGGGTAAGTTGTAGGGCTGGTGGTGGGTTTCCGTTCCGGGCTAGGGTTAGGGTTAGGGAACGGCAAGGCTTAGGGCACAGGTGAGGGTACGGAAACGTGGGAGGGTCAGGCTACGTGCTGACGCACGGGTCAGTGCCAGCGTACGGGCCAGGAGTAGGCTACGGCGTAGGGTAAGGTGTAGGGCTGGTGGTGGGTTTCCGTTCCGGGCTAGGGTTAGGGTTAGGGAACGGCAAGGCTTAGGGCACAGGTGAGGGTACGGAAACGTGGGAGGGTCAGACTACGTGCTGACGCACGGGTCAGTGCCAGCCTACGGGCCTGGAGTAGGCTACAGCGTAGGGTAAGGTGTAGGGCTGCTGGTGGGTTTCCGTTCCGGGCTAGGGTTAGGGTTAGGGAACGGCAAGGCTTAGGGCACAGGTGAGGGTACAGAAACGTGGGAGGGTCAGGCTACGTGCTGACGCATGGGTCAGTGCCAGCGTACGGGCCAGGAGTAGGCTACGGCTTGGGGGTAAGGTGTAGGGATGGCGGTGGGTTTCCGTTCCGGGCTAGGGTTAGGGTTAGGGAACGGCAAGGCTTAGGGCACAGGTGAGGGTACAGAAACGTGGGAGGGTCAGGCTACGTGCTGACTCACGGGTCAGTGCCAGCGTACGGGCCAGGAGTAGGCTACGGCGTAGGGTAAGGTGTAGGGCTGGTGGTGGGTTTCCGTTCCGGGCTAGGGTTAGGGTTAGGGAACGGCAAGGCTGAGGGCACACGTGAGGGTACGGAAACGTGGGAGGGTCAGGCTACGTGCTGACGCATGGGTCAGTGCCAGCGTACGGGCCAGGAGTAGGCTACGGCGTATGGTAAGGTTTAGGGCTGGTGGTGGGTTTCTGTTCCGGGCTAGGGTTAGGGTTAGGGAACGGCAAGGCTTAGGGCACAGGTGAGGGTACGGAAACGTGGGAGGGTCAGGCTACGTGCTGATGCACGTGTCAGTGCCAGCGTACCGGCCAGGTGTAGGCTACTCCTTGTGGCTAAGGTGTAGGGCTGGTGGTGGGTTTCCGTTCTGGGCTAGGGTTAGGGTTAGGGAACGGCAAGGCTTAGGGCACAGGTGAGGGTACGGAAACGTGGGAGGGTCAGGCTACGTGCTGACGCACGGGTCAGTGCCAGCGTACGGGCCAGGAGTAGGCTACGGCGTAGGGTAAGGTGTAGGGCTGGTGGTCGGTTTCCATTCCGGGCTAGGGTTAGGGTTAGGGAACGGCAAGGCTTAGGGCACAGGTGAGGGTACAGAAACGTGGGAGGGTCAGGCTACGTGCTGACGCACGTGTCAGTGCCAGCGTATAGGCCAGGTGTAGGCTACGGCTTGGGGGTAAGTTGTAGGGCTGGTGGTGGATTTCTGTTCCGGGCTAGGGTTAGGGTTAGGGAAAGGCAAGGCTTAGGGTACAGGTGAGGGTACGGAAACGTGGGAGGGTCAGACTACGTGCTGACGCATGGGTCAGTGCCAGCGTACGGGCCTGGAGTAGGCTACAGCGTAGGGTACGGTGTAGGGCTGGTGGTGGGTTTCCGTTCCGGGCTAGGGTTAGGGTTAGGGAACGGCAAGGCTTAGGGCACAGGTGAGGGTACAGAAACGTGGGAGGCTCAGGCTACCTGCTGACGCATGGGTCAGTGCCAGCGTACGGGCCAGGAGTAGGCTACGGCTTGGGGGTATGGTGCAGGGCTGGCAGTGGGTTTCCGTTCCGGGCTAGGGTTAGGGTTAGGGAACGGCAAGGCTTAGGGCACAGGTGAGGGTACAGAAACGTGGGAGGGTCAGGCTACGTGCTGACTCACGGGTCAGTGCCAGCGTACGGGCCAGGAGTAGGCTACGGCTTGGGGGTAAGTTGTAGGGCTGGTGGTGGGTTTCCGTTCCGGGCTAGGGTTAGGGTTAGGGAACGGCAAGGCTTAGGGCATAGGTGAGGGTACGGAAACGTGGGAGGGTCAGGCTACGTGCTGACTCACGGGTCAGTGCCAGCGTATGGGCCAGGAGTAGGCTACAACGTAGGGTAAGGTGTAGGGCTGGTGGTGGGTTTCCGTTCTGGGCTAGGGTTAGGGTTAGGGAACGGCAAGGCTTAGGGCACAGGTGAGGGTACGGAAACGAGGGAGGGTCAGGCTACGTGCTGACGCACGGGTCAGTGCCAGCGTACGGGCCAGGAGTAGGCTACGGCTTGGGGGTAAGGTGTAGGGCTGGTGGTGGGTTTCCGTTCCGGGCTAGGGTTAGGGTTAGGGAACGGCAAGGCTTAGGGCACAGGTGAGGGTACGGAAACGTGGGAGGGTCAGGCTATGTGCTGACGCACGGGTCAGTGCCAGCGTACGGGCCAGGAGTAGGCTACGGCTTGGGGGTAAGTTGTAGGGCTGGTGGTGGGTTTCCGTTCCGGGCTAGGGTTAGGGTTAGGGAACGGCAAGGCTTAGGGCACAGGTGAGGGTACGGAAACGTGGGAGGGTCAGGCTACGTGCTGACGCACGGGTCAGTGCCAGCGTACGGGCCAGGAGTAGGCTACGGCGTAGGGTAAGGTGTAGGGCTGGTGGTGGGTTTCCGTTCCGGGCTAGGGTTAGGGTTAGGGAACGGCAAGGCTTAGGGCACAGGTGCGGGTACGGAAACGTGGGAGGGTCAGGCTACGTGCTGATGCACAGGTCAGTGCCAGCGTACCGGCCAGGTGTAGGCTACTGCTTGTGGTTAAGTTGTAGGGCTGGTGGTGGGTTTCCGTTCCGGGCTAGGGTTAGGGTTAGGGAACGGCAAGGCTTAGGGCACAGGTGAGGGTACGGAAACGTGGGAGGGTCAGTCTACGTGCTGACGCACGGGTCAGTGCCAGCGTTCGGGCCAGGAGTAGGCTACGGCTTGGGGGTAAGTTGTAGGGCTGGTGGTGGGTTTCCGTTCCGTGCTAGGGTTAGGGTTAGGGAACGGCAAGGCTTAGGGCACAGGAGAGGGTACAGAAACGTGGGAGGGTCAGGCTACGTGCTGACGCACGGGTCAGTGCCAGCGTACGGGCCAGGAGTAGGCTAAGGCGTAGGGTAAGGTGTAGGGCTGGTGGTGGGTTTCCGTTCCGCGCTAGGGTTAGGGTTAGGGAACGACAAGGCTTAGGGCACAGGTGAGGGTACGGAAACGTGGGAGGGTCAGGCTACGTGCTGACGCACGGGTCAGTGCCAGCGTACGGGCCAGGAGTAGGCTACGGCGTAGGATAAGGTGTAGGGGTGGTGGTGGGTTTCCGTTCCGGGCTAGGGTTAGGGTTAGGGAACGGCAAGGCTTAGGGCACAGGTGAGGGTATGGAAACGTGGGAGGGTCAGGCTAAGTGGTGACGCACGGGTCAGTGCCAGCGTACGGGCCAGGAGTAGGCTAAGGTGTAGGGTAAGGTGTAGGGCTGGTGGTGGGTTTCCGTTCCGGGCTAGGGTTAGGGTTAGGTAACGGCAAGGCTTAGGGCACAGGTGAGGTTACGGAAACGTGGGAGGGTGAGGCTACGTGCTGATGCACGGGTCAGTGCCAGCATACCGGCCAGGTGTAGGCTACGGCTTGTGGGTAAGGTGTAGGGATGGTGGTGGGTTTCCATTCCAGGCTAGGTTTAGGGTTAGGGAACGGCAAGGCTTAGGGCACAGGTGAGGGTACAGAAACGTGGGAGGGTCAGGCTACGTGCTGACGCACGGGTCAGTGCCAGCGTACGGGCCAGGAGTATGCTACGGCGTAGGGTAAGGTGTAGGGCTGGTGGTGGGTTTCCGTTCCGGGCTAGGGTTAGGGTTTGGGAACGGCAAGGCTGAGGGCACACGTCAGGGTACGGAAACGTGGGAGGGTCAGGCTACGTGCTGACGCACGGGTCAGTGCCAGCGTACGGGCCAGGAGTAGGCTACGGCGTATGGTAAGGTTTAGGGCTGGTGGTGGGTTTCCGTTCCGGGCTAGGGTTAGGGTTAGGGAACGGCAAGGCTTAGGGCACAGGTGAGGGTACGGAAACGTGGGAGGGTCAGGCTACGTGCTGATGCACGGGTCAGTGCCAGCATACCGGCCAGGTGTAGGCTACTCCTTGTGGGTAAGGTGTAGGGCTGGTGGTGGGTTTCCGTTCTGGGCTTGGGTTAGGGTTAGGGAACGGCAAGGCTTAGGGCACAAGTGAGGGTACGGAAACGTGGGAGGGTCAGGCTACGTGCTGACGCACGGGTCAGTGCCAGCGTACGGGCCAGGAGTAGGCTACGGCGTAGGGTAAGGTGTAGGGCTGGTGGTCGGTTTCCATTCCGGGCTAGGGTTAGGGTTAGGGAACGGCAAGGCTTAGGGCACAGGTGAGGGTACAGAAACGTGGGAGGGTCAGGCTACGTGCTGATGCACGTGTCAGTGCCAGCGTACGGGCCAGGTGTAGGCTACGGCTTGGGGGTAAGGTGTAGGGCTGGTGGTGTGTTTCCGTTCCGGGCTAGGGTTAGGGTTAGGGAACGGCAAGGCTTAGGGCACAGGTGAGGGTACGGAAACGTGGGAGGGTCAGACTACGTGCTGACGCATGGGTCAGTGCCAGCGTACGGGCCTGGAGTAGGCTACAGCGTAGGGTACGGTGTAGGGCTGGTGGTGGGTTTCCGTTCCGGGCTAGGGTTAGGGTTAGGGAACGGCAAGGCTTAGGGCACAGGTGAGGGTACAGAAACGTGGGAGGGTCAGGCTACCTGCTGACGCATGGGTCAGTGCCAGCGTACG
The DNA here is from genome assembly GCF_964341445.2 of Mesoplodon mirus. Classification (NCBI taxonomy): domain Eukaryota; kingdom Metazoa; phylum Chordata; class Mammalia; order Artiodactyla; family Ziphiidae; genus Mesoplodon; species Mesoplodon mirus. Next base: position 133,501 of record NW_028295511.1, on the reverse strand, counting down.
GGCCAGGAGTAGGCTACGGCTTGGGGGTATGGTGCAGGGCTGGCAGTGGGTTTCCATTCAGGGCTAGGGTTAGGGTTAGGGAACGGCAAGGCTTAGGGCAAAGGTGAGGGTACGGAAACGTGGGAGGGTCAGGCTACGTGCTGACGCACGGGTCAGTGCCAGCGTACCGGCCAGGAGTAGGCTACGGCTTGAGGGTAAGCTGTAGGGCTGGTCGTGGGTTTCCGTTCCGGGCTATGGTTAGGGATAGGGAACGGCAAGGCTTAGGTCACAGGTGAGGGTACGGAAACGTGGGAGGGTCAGGCTACGTGCTGACGCACGGGTCAGTGCCAGCGTACGGGCCAGGAGTAGGCTACGGCTTGGGGGTAAGTTGTAGGGCTGGTGGTGGGTTTCCGTTCCGGGCTAGGGTTGGGGTTAGGGAACGGCAAGGCTTAGGGCACAGGTGAGGGTACAGAAACGTGGGAGGGTCAGGCTACGTGCTGACGCACGGGTCAGTGCCAGCGTACGGGCCAGGAGTAGGCTACGGCTTGGGGGTAAGGTGTAGGGCTGGTTGTGGGTTTCCGTTCCGGGCTAGGGTTAGGGTTAGGGAACGGCAAGGCTTAGGGCACAGGTGAGGGTACGGAAACGTGGGAGGGTCAGGCTACGTGCTGACGCACGGGTCAGTGCCAGCGTACGGGCCAGGAGTAGGCTACGGCGTAGGGTAATGTGTAGGGCTGGTGGTGGGTTTCCGTTCCGGGATAGGGTTAGGGTTAGGGAACGGCAAGGCTTAGGGCACAGGTGAGGGTACAGAAACGTGGGAGGGTCAGGCTACGTGCTGACGCACGGGTCAGTGCCAGCGTACGGGCCAGGAGTAGGCTACGGCTTGGGGGTAAGGTGTAGGGCTGGTTGTGGGTTTCCGTTCCGGGCTAGGGTTAGGGTTAGGGAACGGCAAGGCTTAGGGCACAGGTGAGGGTACGGAAACGTGGGAGGGTCAGGCTACGTGCTGACGCACGGGTCAGTGCCAGCGTACGGGCCAGGAGTAGGCTACGGCGTAGGGTAATGTGTAGGGCTGGTGGTGGGTTTCCGTTCCGGGATAGGGTTAGGGTTAGGGAACGGCAAGGCTTAGGGCACAGGTGAGGGTACAGAAACGTGGGAGGGTCAGGCTACGTGCTGATGCACGGGTCAGTGCCAGCGTACGGGCCAGGAGTAGGCTACGGTGTAGGGTAAAGTGTAGGGCTGGTGGTGGGTTTCCGTTCCGTGCTAGGGTTAGGGTTAGGGAACGGCAAGGCTTAGGGCACAGGTGAGGGTACGGAAACGTAGGAGGGTCAGGCTACATGCTGACGCACGGGTCAGTGCCAGCGTACGGGCCAGGAGTAGGATACGGCGAAGGGTAAGGTGTAGGGCTGGTGGTGGGTTTCCGTTCCGGGCTAGGGTTAGGGTTAGGGAACGGCAAGGCTTAGGGCACAGGTGAGTGTACGGAAACGTGGGAGGGTCAGGCTACGTGCTGACGCACGGGTCAGTGCCAGCGTACGGGCCAGGAGTAGGCTACGGCTTAGGGCTAAGTTGTAGGGCTGGTGGTGGGTTTCCGTTCCGGGCTAGCGTTAGGGTTAGGGAACGGCAAGGCTTAGGGCACAGGTGAGGGTACGGAAACGTGGGAGGGTCAGGCTACGTGCTGATGCACGGGTCAGTGCCAGCGTACAGGCCAGGAGTAGGCTGCGGTGTAGGGTAAGGTGTAGGGCTGGTGGTGGGTTTCCGTTCCGTGCTAGGGTTAGGGTTAGGGAACGGCAAGGCATAGGGCACATGTGAGGGTACGGAAACGTAGGAGGGTCAGGCTACGTGCTGACGCACGGGTCAGTGCCAGCGTACGGGCCAGGAGTAGGCTACGGCTTGGGGGTAAGCTGTAGGGCTGGTGGTGGGTTTCCGTTCTGGGCTAGGTTTAGGGTTAGGGAACGGCAAGGCTTAGGGCACAGGTGAGGGTACGGAAACGTGGGAGGGTCAGGCTACGTGCTGACGCACGGGTCAGTGCCAGCGTACCGGCCAGGTGTAGGCTACGGCTTGTGGGTAAGCTGTAGGGCTGGTGGTGGGTTTCCGTTCAGGGCTAGGGTTAGGGTTAGGGAACGGCAAGGCTTAGGGCACAGGTGAGGGTACGGAAACGTGGGAGGGTCAGGCTACGTGCTGACGCACGGGTCAGTGCCAGCGTACGGGCCATGAGTAGGCTACGGCGTAGGGTAAGGTGTAGGGCTGGTGGTGGGTTTTCGTTCCGGGCTAGGGTTAGGGTTAGGGAACGGCAAGGCTTAGGGCACAGGTGAGGGTACGGAAACGTGGGAGGATCAGGCTACGTGCTGACGCACGGGTCAGTGCCAGCGTACGGGCCAGGAGTAGGCTACGTCGTAGGTAAGGTGTAGGGCTGGTGGTGGGTTTCCGTTCCGGGCTAGGGTAAGGGTTAGGGAACGGCAAGGCTTAGGGCACAGGTGAGGGTACGGAAACGTGGGAGGGTCAGGCTACGTGCTGACGCATGGGTCAGTGCCAGCGTATGGGCCAGGAGTAGGCTACGGCGTAGGGTAAGGTGTAGGGCTGGTGGTGGGTTTCCGTTCCGGGCTAGGGTTAGGGTTAGGGAACGGCAAGGCTTCGGGCACAGGTGAGGGTACGGAAACGTGGGAGGTTCAGTCTACGTGCTGACGCACGGGTCAGTGCCAGTGTATGGGCCAGGATTAGGCTACGGCATAGGGTAAGGTGTAGGGCTGGTGGTGGGTTTCCGTTCCGGGCTAGGGTTAGGGTTAGGGAACGGCAAGGCTTAGGGCACAGGTGAGGGTACGGAAACGTGTGAGGGTAGGCTACGTGCTGACACACGGGTCAGTGCCAGCGTACGGGCCAGGAGTAGGCTATGGCGTAGGGTAAGGTGTAGTGCTGGTGGTGGGTTTCCGTTCCGGGCTAGGGTTAGGGTTAGGGAACGGCAAGGCTTAGGGCACAGTTGAGGGCACGGAAACGTGGGAGGGTCAGGCTACGTGGTGACGCACGGGTCAGTGCCATCGTACGGGCCATGAGTAGGCTACGGCTTGGGGGTAAGGTGTAGGGCTGGTGGTGGGTTTCCATTCTGGGCTAGGTGTAGGGTTAGGGAACGGCAAGGCTTAGGGCACAGGTGAGGGTACGGAAACGTGGGAGGGTCAGGCTATGTGCTGACGCACGGGTCAGTGCCAGCGTACGGGCCAGGAGTAGGCTACGGTGTAGGGTAAGGTGTAGGGCTGGTGGTGGGCTTCCTTTCAATGCTAGGGTTAGGGTTAGGGAACGGCAAGTCTAAGAGCACAGGTGAGGGTACGGAAACGTGGGAGGGTCAGGCTACGTGCTGACACACGGGTCAGTGCCAGCGTACGGGCCAGGAGTAGGCTACGGCTTGGGGGTAAGGTGTAGGGCTGGTGGTGGGTTTCCGTTCCGGGCTAGGGTTAGGGTTAGGGAACGGCAAGGCTTAGGGTACAGGTGAGGGTACAGAAAAGTGGGAGGGTCAGGCTACGTGCTGACGCACGGGTCAGTGCCAGCGTACGGGCCAGGAGTAGGCTACGGCTTGGGGGTAAGTTGTAGGGCTGGTGGTGGGTTTCCGTTCCGGGCTAGGGTTAGGGTTAGGGAACGGCAAGGCTTAGGGCACAGGTGAGGGTACGGAAACGTGGGAGGGTCAGGCTACGTGCTGACGCACGGGTCAGTGCCAGCGTACGGGCCAGGAGTAGGCTACGGCGTAGGGTAAGGTGTAGGGCTGGTGGTGGGTTTCCGTTCCGGGCTAGGCTTAGGGTTAGGGAACGGCCAGGCTTACGGCACAGGTGAGGGTATGGAAACGTGGGAGGGTCAGGCTACGTGGTGACCCACGGGTCAGTGCCAGCGTACGGGCCAGGAGTAGGCTAAGGTGTAGGGTAATGTGTAGGGCTGGTGGTGGGTTTCCGTTCCGGGCTAGGGTTAGGGTTAGGGAACGGCAAGGCTTAGGGCACAGGTGAGGGTACGGAAACGTGGGAGGGTGAGGCTACGTGATGATGCACGGGTCAGTGCCAGCGTACCGGCCAGGTGTAGGCTACGGCTTGTGGGTAAGGTGTAGGGCTGGTGGTGGGTTTCCATTCCGGGCTAGGTTTAGGGTAAGGGAACGGCAAGGCTTAGTGCACAGGTGAGGGTACAGAAACGTGGGAGGGTCAGGCTACGTGCTGACGCACGGGTCAGTGCCAGCGTACGGGCCAGGAGTAGGCTACGGCTTGGGGGTAAGGTGTAGGGCTGGTGGTGGGTTTCCTTTCCGGGCTAGGGTTAGGGTTAGGGAACGGCAAGGCTTAGGGCACAGGTGAGGGTACGGAAACTTGGGAGGGTCAGGCTACGTGCTGACGCACGGGTCAGTGCCAGCGTACGGGCCAGGAGTAGGCTACGGCGTAGGGTAAGGTGTAGGGCTGGTGGTGGGTTTCCGTTCCGGGCTAGGGTTAGGGTTAGGGAACGGCAAGGCTTAGGGCACAGGTGAGGGTACAGAAACGTGGGAGGGTCAGGCTACGTGCTGATCCACGGGTCAGTGACAGCGTACGGGCCAGGAGTAGGCTACGGTGTAGGGTAAAGTGTAGGGCTGGTGGTGGGTTTCCTTTCCGTCCTAGGGTTAGGGTTAGGGAACGGCAAGGCTTAGGGCACAGGTGAGGGTACGGAAACGTAGGAGGGTCAGGCTACGTGCTGACGCACGGGTCAGTGCCAGCGTACGGGCCAGGAGTAGGCTACGGCGAAGGGTAAGGTGTAGGGTTGGTGGTGGGTTTCCGTTCCGGGCTAGGGTTAGGGTTAGGGAACGGCAAGGCTTAGGGCACAGGTGAGTGTACGGAAACGTGGGAGGGTCAGGCTACGTGCTGACGCACGGGTCAGTGCCAGCGTACGGGCCAGGAGTAGGCTACGTCTTGGGGCTAAGTTGTAGGGCTGGTGGTGGGTTTCCGTTCCGGGCTAGCGTTAGGGTTAGGGAACGGCAAGGCTTAGGGCACAGGTGAGGGTACGGAAACGTGGGAGGGTCAGGCTACGTGCTGATGCACGGGTCAGTGCCAGCGTACGGGCCAGGAGTAGGCTGCGGTGTAGGGTAAGGTGTAGGGCTGGTGGTGGGTTTCCGTTCCGTGCTAGGGTTAGGGTTAGGGAACGGCAAGGCTTAGGGCACAGGTGAGGGTACGGAAACGTAGGAGGGTCAGGCTTCGTGCTGACGCACGGGTCAGTGCCAGCGTACGGGCCAGGAGTAGGCTACGGCTTGGGGGTAAGCTGTAGGGCTGGTGGTGGGTTTCCGTTCCGGGCTAGGGTTAGGGTTAGGGAACGGCAAGGCTTAGGGCACAGGTGAGGGTACGGAAACGTGGGAGGGTCAGGCTACGTGCTGACGCACGGGTCAGTGCCAGCGTACCGGCCAGGTGTAGGCTACGGCTTGTGGGTAAGCTGTAGGGCTTGTGGTGGGTTTCCGTTCCGGGCTAGGGTTAGGGTTAGGGAACGGCAAGGCTTAGGGCACAGTTGAGGGCACGGAAACGTGGGAGGGTCAGGCTACGTGGTGACGCACGGGTCAGTGCCATCGTACGGGCCATGAGTAGGCTACGGCTTGGGGGTAAGGTGTAGGGCTGGTGGTGGGTTTCCATTCTGGGCTAGGTGTAGGGTTAGGGAACGGCAAGGCTTAGGGCACAGGTGAGGGTACGGAAACGTGGGAGGGTCAGGCTATGTGCTGACGCACGGGTCAGTGCCAGCGTACGGGCCAGGAGTAGGCTACGGTGTAGGGTAAGGTGTAGGGCTGGTGGTGGGCTTCCTTTCAATGCTAGGGTTAGGGTTAGGGAACGGCAAGGCTAAGAGCACAGGTGAGGGTACGGAAACGTGGGAGGATCAGGCTACGTGCTGACACACGGGTCAGTGCCAGCGTACGGGCCAGGAGTAGGCTACGGCTTGGGGGTAAGGTGTAGGGCTGGTGGTGGGTTTCCGTTCCGGGCTAGGGTTAGGGTTAGGGAACGGCAAGGCTTAGGGTACAGGTGAGGGTACAGAAAAGTGGGAGGGTCAGGCTACGTGCTGACGCACGGGTCAGTGCCAGCGTACGGGCCAGGAGTAGGCTACGGCTTGGGGGTAAGTTGTAGGGCTGGTGGTGGGTTTCCGTTCCGGGCTAGGGTTAGGGTTAGGGAACGGCAAGGCTTAGGGCACAGGTGAGGGTACGGAAACGTGGGAGGGTCAGGCTACGTGCTGACGCACGGGTCAGTGCCAGCGTACGGGCCAGGAGTAGGCTACGGCGTAGGGTAAGGTGTAGGGCTGGTGGTGGGTTTCCGTTCCGGGCTAGGCTTAGGGTTAGGGAACGGCAAGGCTTACGGCACAGGTGAGGGTATGGAAACGTGGGAGGGTCAGGCTACGTGGTGACGCAAGGGTCAGTGCCAGCGTACGGGCCAGGAGTAGGCTAAGGTGTAGGGTAATGTGTAGGGCTGGTGGTGGGTTTCCGTTCCGGGCTAGGGTTAGGGTTAGGGAACGGCAAGGCTTAGGGCACAGGTGAGGGTACGGAAACGTGGGAGGGTGAGGCTACGTGATGATGCACGGGTCAGTGCCAGCGTACCGGCCAGGTGTAGGCTACGGCTTGTGGGTAAGGTGTAGGGCTGGTGGTGGGTTTCCATTCCGGGCTAGGTTTAGGGTAAGGGAACGGCAAGGCTTAGTGCACAGGTGAGGGTACAGAAACGTGGGAGGGTCAGGCTACGTGCTGACGCACGGGTCAGTGCCAGCGTACGGGCCAGGAGTAGGCTACGGCTTGGGGGTAAGGTGTAGGGCTGGTGGTGGGTTTCCTTTCCGGGCTAGGGTTAGGGTTAGGGAACGGCAAGGCTTAGGGCACAGGTGAGGGTACGGAAACTTGGGAGGGTCAGGCTACGTGCTGACGCACGGGTCAGTGCCAGCGTACGGGCCAGGAGTAGGCTACGGCGTAGGGTAAGGTGTAGGGCTGGTGGTGGGTTTCCGTTCCGGGCTAGGGTTAGGGTTAGGGAACGGCAAGGCTTAGGGCACAGGTGAGGGTACAGAAACGTGGGAGGGTCAGGCTACGTGCTGATGCACGGGTCAGTGACAGCGTACGGGCCAGGAGTAGGCTACGGTGTAGGGTAAAGTGTAGGGCTGGTGGTGGGTTTCCTTTCCGTCCTAGGGTTAGGGTTAGGGAACGGCAAGGCTTAGGGCACAGGTGAGGGTACGGAAACGTAGGAGGGTCAGGCTACGTGCTGACGCACGGGTCAGTGCCAGCGTACGGGCCAGGAGTAGGCTACGGCGAAGGGTAAGGTGTAGGGTTGGTGGTGGGTTTCCGTTCCGGGCTAGGGTTAGGGTTAGGGAACGGCAAGGCTTAGGGCACAGGTGAGTGTACGGAAACGTGGGAGGGTCAGGCTACGTGCTGACGCACGGGTCAGTGCCAGCGTACGGGCCAGGAGTAGGCTACGTCTTGGGGCTAAGTTGTAGGGCTGGTGGTGGGTTTCCGTTCCGGGCTAGCGTTAGGGTTAGGGAACGGCAAGGCTTAGGGCACAGGTGAGGGTACGGAAACGTGGGAGGGTCAGGCTACGTGCTGATGCACGGGTCAGTGCCAGCGTACGGGCCAGGAGTAGGCTGCGGTGTAGGGTAAGGTGTAGGGCTGGTGGTGGGTTTCCGTTCCGTGCTAGGGTTAGGGTTAGGGAACGGCAAGGCTTAGGGCACAGGTGAGGGTACGGAAACGTAGGAGGGTCAGGCTTCGTGCTGACGCACGGGTCAGTGCCAGCGTACGGGCCAGGAGTAGGCTACGGCTTGGGGGTAAGCTGTAGGGCTGGTGGTGGGTTTCCGTTCCGGGCTAGGGTTAGGGTTAGGGAACGGCAAGGCTTAGGGCACAGGTGAGGGTACGGAAACGTGGGAGGGTCAGGCTACGTGCTGACGCACGGGTCAGTGCCAGCGTACCGGCCAGGTGTAGGCTACGGCTTGTGGGTAAGCTGTAGGGCTTGTGGTGGGTTTCCGTTCCGGGCTAGGGTTAGGGTTAGGGAACGGCAAGGCTTAGGGCACAGGTGAGGGTATGGAAACGTGGGAGGGTCAGGCTACGTGCTGACGCACGGGTCAGTGCCAGCGTACCGGCCATGAGTAGGCTACGGCGTAGGGTAAGGTGTAGGGCTGGTGGTGGGTTTCCGTTCCGGGCTAGGGTTAGGGTTAGGGAACGGCAAGGCTTCGGGCACAGGTGAGGGTACGGAAACGTGGGAGGTTCAGTCTACGTGCTGACGCACGGGTCAGTGCCAGTGTATGGGCCAGGAGTAGGCTACGGCATAGGGTAAGGTGTAGGGCTGGTGGTGGGTTTCCGTTCCGGGCTAGGGTTAGGGTTAGGGAACGGCAAGTCTTAGGGCACAGGTGAGGGTACGGAAACGTGTGAGGGTCAGGCTACGTGCTGACACACGGGTCAGTGCCAGCGTACGGGCCAGGAGTAGGCTATGGCGTAGGGTAAGGTGTAGTGCTGGTGGTGGGTTTCCGTTCCGGGCTAGGGTTAGGGTTAGGGAACGGCAAGGCTTAGTGCACAGTTGAGGGCACGGAAACGTGGGAGGGTCAGGCTACGTGGTGACGCACGGGTCAGTGCCATCGTACGGGCCATGAGTAGGCTACGGCTTGGGGGTAAGTTGTAGGGCTGTTGGTGGGTTTCCATTCCGGGCTAGGTTTAGGGTTAGGGAACGGCAAGGCTTAGGGCACAGGTGAGGGTACGGAAACGTGGGAGGGTCAGGCTATGTGCTGACGCACGGGTCAGTGCCAGTGTATGGGCCAGGAGTAGGCTACGGTGTAGGGTAAAGTGTAGGGCTGGTGGTGGGCTTCCTTTCCATGCTAGGGTTAGGGTTAGGGAACGGCAAGGCTAAGAGCACAGGTGAGGGTACGGAAACGTGGGAGGGTCTGGCTACGTGCTGACGCACGGGTCAGTGCCAGCGTACGGGCCAGGAGTAGGCTAAGGCGTAGGGTAAGGTGTAGGGCTGGTGGTGGGTTTCCGTTCCGGGCTAGGGTTAGGGTTAGGGAACGGCAAGGCTTAGGGCACAGGTGAGGGTACGGAAACGTGGGAGGGTCAGGCTACGTGCTGACGCACGGGTCAGTGCCAGCGTACCGGCCATGAGTAGGCTACGGCGTAGGGTAAGGTGTAGGGCTGGTGGTGGGTTTCCGTTCCGGGCTAGGGTTAGGGTTAGGGAACGGCAAGGCTTCGGGCACAGGTGAGGGTACGGAAACGTGGGAGGTTCAGTCTACGTGCTGACGCACGGGTCAGTGCCAGTGTATGGGCCAGGAGTAGGCTACGGCATAGGGTAAGGTGTAGGGCTGGTGGTGGGTTTCCGTTCCGGGCTAGGGTTAGGGTTAGGGAACGGCAAGTCTTAGGGCACAGGTGAGGGTACGGAAACGTGTGAGGGTCAGGCTACGTGCTGACACACGGGTCAGTGCCAGCGTACGGGCCAGGAGTAGGCTATGGCGTAGGGTAAGGTGTAGTGCTGGTGGTGGGTTTCCGTTCCGGGCTAGGGTTAGGGTTAGGGAACGGCAAGGCTTAGTGCACAGTTGAGGGCACGGAAACGTGGGAGGGTCAGGCTACGTGGTGACGCACGGGTCAGTGCCATCGTACGGGCCATGAGTAGGCTACGGCTTGGGGGTAAGTTGTAGGGCTGTTGGTGGGTTTCCATTCCGGGCTAGGTTTAGGGTTAGGGAACGGCAAGGCTTAGGGCACAGGTGAGGGTACGGAAACGTGGGAGGGTCAGGCTATGTGCTGACGCACGGGTCAGTGCCAGTGTATGGGCCAGGAGTAGGCTACGGTGTAGGGTAAAGTGTAGGGCTGGTGGTGGGCTTCCTTTCCATCCTAGGGTTAGGGTTAGGGAACGGCAAGGCTAAGAGCACAGGTGAGGGTACGGAAACGTGGGAGGGTCTGGCTACGTGCTGACGCACGGGTCAGTGCCAGCGTACGGGCCAGGAGTAGGCTAAGGCGTAGGGTAAGGTGTAGGGCTGGTGGTGGGTTTCCGTTCCGGGCTAGGGTTAGGGTTAGGGAACGGCAAGGCTTAGGGCACAGGTGAGGGTACGGAAACGTGGGAGGGTCAGGCTACGTGCTGACGCACGGGTCAGTGCCAGCGTTCGGGCCAGGATTAGGCTACGGCTTGGGGGTAAGATATAGGGCTGGTGGTGGGTTTCCGTTCCGGGCTAGGGTTAGGGTTAGGGAACGGCAAGGCTTAGGGCACAGGTGAGGGTACAGAAACGTGGGAGGGTCAGGCTACGTGCTGACGCACGGGTCAGTGCCAGGGTACGGGCCATGAGTAGGCTACGGCTTGGGGGTAAGCTGTAGGGCTGCTGGTGGGTTTCCGTTCCGGGCTAGGGTTAGGGTTAGGGAACGGCAAGGCTTAGGGCATAGGTGAGGGTACGGAAACTTGGGAGGGTCAGGCTACGTGCTGACGCACGGGTCAGTGCCAGCGTACGGGCCAGGAGTAGGCTACGGCGTAGGTAAGGTGTAGGGCTGGTGGTGGGTTTCCCTTCCGGGCTAGGGTTAGGGTTAGGGAACGGCAAGGCTGAGGGCACAGGTGAGGGTACGGAAACGTGGGAGGGTCAGGCTACGTGCTGATGCACGGGTCAGTGCCAGCGTACGGGCCAGGAGTAGGCTACGGCGTAGGGTAAGGTGTAGGGCTGCTGGTGGGTTTCCGTTCCGGGCTAGGGTTAGGGTTAGGGAACGGCAAGGCTTAGGGCACAGGTGAGGGTACGGAAACGTGGGAGGGTCAGGCTACGTGCTGATGCACGGGTCAGTGCCAGCGTACTGGCCAGGTGTAGGCTACTGCTTGTGGGTAAGGTGTAGGGCTGGTGGTGGGTTTCCGTTCCGGGCTAGGGTTAGTGTTAGGGAACGGCAAGGCTTAGGGCACAGGTGAGGGTACGGAAACGTGGGAGGGTCAGGCTACGTGCTGACGCACGGGTCAGTGCCAACGTACGGGCCAGGAGTAGGCTACGGCTTGGGGGTAAGTTGTAGGGGTGGTGGTGGGTTTCCGTTCCGGGCTAGGGTTAGGGTTAAGGAACGGCAAGGCTTAGGGCACAGGTGAGGGTACGGAAACGTGGGAGGGTCAGGCTACGTGCTGACGCACGGGTCAGTGCCAGCGTACGGGCCAGGAGTAGGCTACGGCGTAGGGTAAGGTGTAGGGCTGGTGGTGGGTTTCCGTTCCGTGCTAGGGTTAGGGTTAGGGAACGGCAAGGCTTAGGGCACAGGTGAGGGTACGGAAACGTGGGAGGGTCAGGCTACGTGCTGACGCACGGGTCAGTGCCAGCGTACAGGCCAGGAGTAGGCTACAGCGTAGGGTAAGGTGTAGGGCTGGTGGTGGGTTTCCGTTTCGAGCTAGGGTTAGGGTTAGGGAACGGCAAGGCTTAGGGCACAGGGGAGGGTATGGAAACGTGGGAGTGTCAGGCTACGTGGTGACGCACGGGTCAGTGCCAGCGTACGGGCCAGGAGTAGGCTAAGGTGTAGGGTAATGTGTAGGGCTGGTGGTGGGTTTCCGTTCCGGGCTAGGGTTAGGGTTAGGGAACGGCAAGGCTTAGGGCACAGGTGAGGGTACGGAAACGTGGGAGGGTGAGGCTACGTGCTGATGCACGGGTCAGTGCCAGCGTACCGGCCAGGTGTAGGCTACGGCTTGTGGGTAAGGTGTAGGGCTGGTGGTGGGTTTCCATTCAGGGCTAGGTTTAGGGTTAGGGAACGGCAAGGCTTAGGGCACAGGTGAGGGTACGGAAACGTGGGAGGGTCAGGCTACGTGCTGACGCACGGGTCAGTGCCAGCGTACGGGCCAGGAGTAGGCTACGGCTTGGGGGTAAGGTGTAGGGCTGGTGGTGGGTTTCCTTTCCAGGCTAGGGTTAGGTTTAGGGAACGGCAAGGCTTAGGGCACAGGTGAGGGTACGGAAACGTGGGAGGGTCAGGCTACATGCTGACGCACGGGTCAGTGCCAGCGTACGGGCCAGGAGTAGGCTACGGCGTAGGGTAAGGTGTAGGGCTGGTGGTGGGTTTCCGTTCCGGGCTAGGGTTAGGGTTAGGGAACGGAAAGGCTTAGGGCACAGGTGAGGGTACAGAAACGTGGGAGGGTCAGGCTACGTGCTGACTCACGGGTCAGTGCCAGCGTACGGGCCAGGAGTAGGCTACGGCTTGGGGGTAAGGTGTAGGGCTGGTGGTGGGTTTCCGTTCCGTGCTAGGGTTAGGGTTAGGGAACGGCAGGGCTTAGGGTACAGGTGAGGGTACGGAAACGTAGGAGGGTCAGGCTACATGCTGACGCACGGGTCAGTGCCAGCGTACGGGCCAGGAGTAGGCTACGGCGAAGGGTAAGGTGTAGGGCTGGTGGTGGGTTTCCGTACAGGGCTAGGGTTAGGGTTAGGGAACGGCAAGGCTTAGGGCACAGGTGAGTGTACGGAAACGTGGGAGGGTCAGGATACGTGCTGACGCACGGGTCAGTGCCAGCGTACGGGCCAGGAGTAGGCTACGGCTTGGGGCTAAGTTGTAGGGATGGTGGTGGGTTTCCGTTCCGGGCTAGCGTTAGGGTAAGGGAACGGCAAGGCTTAGGGCACAGGTGAGGGTACGGAAACGTGGGAGGTTCAGGCTACGTGCTGATGCACGGGTCAGTGCCAGCGTACGGGCCAGGAGTAGGCTGCGGTGTAGGGTAAGGTGTAGGGCTGGTGGTGGGTTTCCGTTCCGGGCTAGGGTTAGGGTTAGGGAACGGCAAGGCTTAGGGCACAGGTGAGGGTACGGAAACGTGGGAGGGTCAGGCTATGTGCTGACGCACGGGTCAGTGCCAGCGTACGGGCCAGGAGTAGGCTACGGCTTGGGGGTAAGCTGTAGGGGTGGTGGTGGGTTTCCATTCAGGGCTAGGGTTAGGGTTAGGGAACGGCAAGGCTTAGGGCACAGGTGAGGGTACGGAAACTTGGGAGGGTCAGGCTACGTGCTGACGCACGGGTCAGTGCCAGCGTACCGGCCAGGTGTAGGCTACGGCTTGTGGGTAAGCTGTAGGGCGGGTGGTGGGTTTCCATTCAGGGCTAGGATTAGGGTTAGGGAACGGCAAGGCTTAGGGCACAGGTGAGGGTATGGAAACGTGGGAGGGTCAGGCTACGTGCTGATGCATGGGTCAGTGCCAGCGTACGGGCCATGAGTAGGCTACGGCGTAGGGTAAGGTGTAGGGCTGGTGGTGGGTTTCCGTTCCGGGCTAGGGTTAGGGTTAGGGAACGGCAAGGCTTAGGGCACAGGTGAGGGTACGGAAACGTGGGAGGGTCAGGCTACGTGCTGATGCACGGGTCAGTGCCAGCGTACGGGATAGGAGTAGGCTACGTCGTAGGGAAGGTGTAGGGCTGGTGGTGGGTTTCCGTTCCGGGCTAGGGTAAGGGTTAGGGAACGGCAAGGCTTAGGGCACAGGTGAGGGTACGGAAACGTGGGAGGGCCAGGCTACGTGCTGACGCATGGGTCAGTGCCAGCGTACGGGCCAGGAGTAGGCTACGGCGTAGGGTAAGGTGTAGGGCTGGTGGTGGGTTTCTGTTCCGGGCTAGGGTTAGGGTTAGGGAACGGCAAGGCTTCGGGCACAGGTGAGGGTACGGAAACGTGGGAGGTTCAGTCTACGTGCTGACGCACGGGTCAGTGCCAGTGTATGGGCCAGGAGTAGGCTACGGCATTGGATAAGGTGTAGGGCTGGTGGTGGGTTTCCGTTCCGGGCTAGGGTTAGGGTTAGGGAACGGCAAGGCTTAGGGCACAGCTGAGGGTACGGAAACGTGTGAGGGTCAGGCTACGTGCTGACACACGGGTCAGTGCCAGCGTACGGTCCAGGAGTAGGCTATGGCGTAGGGTAAGGTGTAGTGCTGGTGGTGGGTTTCCGTTCCGGGCTGGGGTTAGGGTTAGGGAACGGCAAGGCTTAGTGCACAGTTGAGGGCACGGAAACGTGGGAGGGTCAGGCTACGTGGTGACGCACGGGTCAGTGCCATCGTACGGGCCATGAGTAGGCTACGGCTTGGGGGTAAGGTGTAGGGCTGGTGGTGGGTTTCCATTCCGGGCTAGGTTTAGGGTTAGGGAACGGCAAGGCTTAGGGCACAGGTGAGGGTACGGAAACGTGGGAGGGTCAGGCTATGTGCTGACGCACGGGTCAGTGCCAGCGTACGGGCCAGGAGTAGGCTACGGTGTAGGGTAAGGTGTAGGGCTGGTGGTGGGCTTCCTTTCCATGCTAGGGTTAGGGTTAGGGAACGGCAAGGCTAAGAGCACAGGTGAGGGTACGGAAACGTGGGAGGGTCAGGCTACGTGCTGACGCACGTGTCAGTGCCAGCGTACGGGCCAGGAGTAGGCTAAGGCGTAGGGTAATGTGTAGGGCTGGTGGTGGGTTTCCGTTCCGGGCTAGGGTTAGGGTTAGGGAACGGCAAGGCTTAGGGCACAGGTGAGGGTACGGAAACGTGGGAGGGTCAGGCTACGTGCTGACGCACGGGTCAGTGCCAGCGTTCGGGCCAGGAGTAGGCTACGGCTTGGGGGTAAGATGTAGGGCTGGTGGTGGGTTTCCGTTCCGGGCTAGGGTTAGGGTTAGGGAACGGCAAGGCTTAGGGCACAGGTGAGGGTACAGAAACGTGGGAAGGTCAGGCTACGTGCTGACGCACGGGTCAGTGCCAGGGTACGGGCCATGATTAGGCTACGGCTTGGGTGTAAGGTGTAGGGTTGGTGGTGGGTTTCCGTTCCGGGCTAGGGTTAGGGTTAGGGAACGGCAAGGCTTAGGGCACAGGTGAGGGTACGGAAACGTGGGAGGGTCAGGCTACGTGCTGACGCACGGGTCAGTGCCAGCGTACGGGCCAGGAGTAGGCTACGGCTTGGGGGTAAGGTGTAGGGCTGGTGGTGGGTTTCCGTTCCGGGCTAGCGTTAGGGTTAGGGAACGGCAAGGCTTAGGGCACAGGTGAGGGTACGGAAACGTGGGAGGGTCAGGCTACGTGGTGATGCACGGGTCAGTGCCAGCGTACGGGCCAGGAGTAGGCTACGGCTTGCGGGTAGGCTGTAGGGGTGGTGGTGGGTTTCCGTTCCGGGCTAGGGTTAGGGTTAGGGAACGGCAAGGCTTAGGGCACAGGTGAGGGTACGGAAACGTGGGAGGGTCAGGCTACGTGCTGACGCACGGGTCAGTGCCAGCGTACCGGCCAGGTGTAGGCTACGGCTTGTGGGTAAGCTGTAGGGCGGGTGGTGGGTTTCCATTCAGGGCTAGGGTTAGGGTTAGGGAACGGCAAG
Source organism: Mesoplodon mirus (assembly GCF_964341445.2). NCBI lineage: Eukaryota > Metazoa > Chordata > Mammalia > Artiodactyla > Ziphiidae > Mesoplodon > Mesoplodon mirus. The sequence continues at coordinate 118,344 of NW_028295511.1, read as the reverse complement.
GCTTAGGGCACAGGTGAGGGTACGGAAACGTGGGAGGGTCAGGCTACGTGCTGACGCACGGGTCAGTGCCAGCGTACGGGCCATGAGTAGGCTACGGCGTAGGGTAAGGTGTAGGGCTGGTGGTGGGTTTCCGTTCCGGGCTAGGGTTAGGGTTAGGGAACGGCAAGGCTTAGGGCACTGGTGAGGGTACGGAAACGTGGGAGGGTCAGGCTACGTGCTGATGCACGGGTCAGTGCCAGCGTACGGGATAGGAGTAGGCTACGTCGTAGGGAAGGTGTAGGGCTGGTGGTGGGTTTCCGTTCCGGGCTAGGGTAAGGGTTAGGGAACGGCAAGGCTTAGGGCACAGGTGAGGGTACGGAAACGTGGGAGGGCCAGGCTACGTGCTGACGCATGTGTCAGTGCCAGCGTACGGGCCAGGAGTAGGCTACGGCGTAGGGTAAGGTGTAGGGCTGGTGGTGGGTTTCTGTTCCGGGCTAGGGTTAGGGTTAGGGAACGGCAAGGCTTCGGGCACAGGTGAGGGTAGGGAAACGTGGGAGGTTCAGTCTACGTGCTGACGCACGGGTCAGTGCCAGTGTATGGGCCAGGAGTAGGCTACGGCATTGGGTAAGGTGTAGGGCTGGTGGTGGGTTTCCGTTCCGGGCTAGGGTTAGGGTTAGGGAACGGCAAGGCTTAGGGCACAGGTGAGGCTACAGAAACGTGGGAGGGTCAGGCTACGTGCTGACGCACGGGTCAGTGCCAGGGTACGGGCCATGAGTAGGCTACGGCTTGGGGGTAAGGTGTAGGGTTGGTGGTGGGTTTCCGTTCCGGGCTAGGGTTAGGGTTAGGGAACGGCAAGGCTTAGGGCACAGGTGAGGGTACGGAAACGTGGGAGGGTCAGGCTACGTGCTGACGCACGGGTCAGTGCCAGCGTACGGGCCAGGAGTAGGCTACGGCTTGGGGGTAAGGTGTAGGGCTGGTGGTGGGTTTCCGTTCCGGGCTAGGGTTAGGGTTAGGGAACGGCAAGGCTTAGGGCACAGGTGAGGGTACGGAAACGTGGGAGGGTCAGGCTACGTGCTGACGCACGGGTCAGTGCCAGCGTACGGGCCAGGAGTAGGCTACGGCGTAGTGTAAGGTGTAGGTCTGGTGGTGGGTTTCCGTTCCGGGCTAGGGTTAGGGTTAGGGAACGGCAAGGCTTAGGGCACAGGTGAGGGTACGGAAACGTGGGAGGGTCAGGCTACGTGCTGACGCACAGGTCAGTGCCAGCGTACGGGTCAGGAGTAGGCTACGGCTTGGGGGTAAGGTATAGGGCTGGTGGTGGGTTTCCGTTCGGGGCTAGGGTTAGGGTTAGGGAACGGCAAGGCTTTGGGCACAGGTGAGGATACGGAAAAGTGGGAGGGTCAGGCTACGTGCTGATGCACGGGTCAGTGCCAGCGTACGGGCCAGGAGTAGGCTACGGTGTAGGGTAAGGTGTAGGGCTGGTGGTGGGTTTCCGTTCCGTGCTAGGGTTAGGGTTAGGGAACGGCAAGGCTTAGGGCACAGGTGAGGGTACAGAAACGTGGGAGGTTCAGGCTACGTGCTGACTCACGGGTCAGTGCCAGCGTACGGGCCAGGAGTAGGCTACGGCTTGGGGGTAAGGTGTAGGGCTGGTGGTGGGTTTCCGTTCCGGGCTAGGGTTAGGGTTAGGGAACGGCAAGGCTTAGGGCACAGGTGAGGGTTCGGAAACGTGGGAGGGGCAGGCTACGTGCTGACGCACGGGTCAGTGCCAGCGTACGGGCCAGGAGTAGGCTAAGGCGTAGGGTAAGGTGTAGGGCTGGTGGTGGGTTTCCGTTCCGGGCTAGGGTTAGGGTTAGGGAACGGCAAGGCTTAGGGCACAGGTGAGGGTACGGAAACGTGGGAGGGTCAGGCTACGTGCTGACGCACGGGTCAGTGCCAGCGTTCGGGCCAGGATTAGGCTACGGCTTGGGGGTAAGATATAGGGCTGGTGGTGGGTTTCCGTTCCGGGCTAGGGTTAGGGTTAGGGAACGGCAAGGCTTAGGGCACAGGTGAGGGTACAGAAACGTGGGAGGGTCAGGCTACGTGCTGACGCACGGGTCAGTGCCAGGGTACGGGCCATGAGTAGGCTACGGCTTGGGGGTAAGTTGTAGGGTTGGTGGTGGGTTTCCGTTCCGGGCTAAGGTTAGGGTTAGGGAATGGCAAGGCTTAGTGCACAGGTGAGGGTACGGAAACGTGGGAGGGTCAGGCTACGTGCTGACGCACGGGTCAGTGCCAGCGTACGGGCCAGGAGTAGGCTAAGGCGTAGGGTAAGGTGTAGGGCTGGTGGTGGGTTTCCGTTCCGGGCTAGGGTTAGGGTTAGGGAACGGCAAGGCTTAGGGCACAGGTGAGGGTACGGAAACGTGGGAGGGTCAGGCTACGTGCTGACGCACGGGTCAGTGCCAGCGTACGGGCCAGGAGTAGGCTACGGCGTAGGGTAATGTGTAGGGCTGGTGGTGGGTTTCCGTTCCGTGCTAGGGTTAGGGTTAGGGAACGGCAAGGCTTAGGGCACAGGTGAGGGTACGGAAACGTTGGAGGGTCAGGCTACGTGCTGACGCACGGGTCAGTGCCAGCGTACCGGCCAGTGTAGGCTACGGCTTGTGGGTAAGCTGTAGGGCTGGTGGTGGGTTTCCGTTCCGGGCTAGGGTTAGGGTTAGGGAACGGCAAGGCTTAGGGCATAGGTGAGGGTACGGAAACTTGGGAGGGTCAGGCTACGTGCTGACGCACGGGTCAGTGCCAGCGTACGGGCCAGGAGTAGGCTACGGCGTAGGTAAGGTGTAGGGCTGGTGGTGGGTTTCCGTTCCGGGCTAGGGTTAGGGTTAGGGAACGGCAAGGCTGAGGGCACAGGTGAGGGTACGGAAACGTGGGAGGGTCAGGCTACGTGCTGATGCACGGGTCAGTGCCAGCGTACGGGCCAGGAGTAGGCTACGGCGTAGGGTAAGGTGTAGGGCTGGTGGTGTGTTTCCGTTCCGGGCTAGGGTTAGGGTTAGGGAACGGCAAGGCTTAGGGCACAGGTGAGGGTACGGAAACGTGGGAGGGTCAGGCTACGTGCTGATGCACGGGTCAGTGCCAGCGTACTGGCCAGGTGTAGGCTACTGCTTGTGGGTAAGGTGTAGGGCTGGTGGTGGGTTTCCGTTCCGGGCTAGGGTTAGTGTTAGGGAACGGCAAGGCTTAGGGCACAGGTGAGGGTACGGAAACGTGGGAGGGTCAGGCTACGTGCTGACGCACGGGTCAGTGCCAACGTACGGGCCAGGAGTAGGCTACGGCTTGGGGGTAAGGTGTAGGGCTGGTGGTGGGTTTCCGTTCCGGGCTAGGGTTAGGGTTAAGGAACGGCAAGGCTTAGGGCACAGGTGAGGGTACGGAAACGTGGGAGGGTCAGGCTACGTGCTGACGCACGGGTCAGTGCCAGCGTACGGGCCAGGAGTAGGCTACGGCGTAGGGTAAGGTGTAGGGCTGGTGGTGGGTTTCCGTTCCGTGCTAGGGTTAGGGTTAGGGAACGGCAAGGCTTAGGGCACAGGTGAGGGTACGGAAACGTGGGAGGGTCAGGCTACGTGCTGACGCACGGGTCAGTGCCAGCGTACGGGCCAGGAGTAGGCTACGGCGTAGGGTAAGGTGTAGGGCTGGTGGTGGGTTTCCGTTCCGAGCTAGGGTTAGGGTTAGGGAACGGCAAGGCTTAGGGCACAGGGGAGGGTATGGAAACGTGGGAGGGTCAGGCTACGTGGTGACGCACGGGTCAGTGCCAGCGTACGGGCCAGGAGTAGGCTAAGGTGTAGGGTAATGTGTAGGGCTGGTGGTGGGTTTCCGTTCCGGGCTAGGGTTAGGGTTAGGGAACGGCAAGGCTTAGGGCACAGGTGAGGGTACGGAAACGTGGGAGGGTGAGGCTACGTGCTGATGCACGGGTCAGTGCCAGCGTACCGGCCAGGTGTAGGCTACGGCTTGTGGGTAAGGTGTAGGGCTGGTGGTGGGTTTCCATTCAGGGCTAGGTTTAGGGTTAGGGAACGGCAAGGCTTAGGGCACAGGTGAGGGTACGGAAACGTGGGAGGGTCAGGCTACGTGCTGACGCACGGGTCAGTGCCAGCGTACGGGCCAGGAGTAGGCTACGGCTTGGGGGTAAGGTGTAGGGCTGGTGGTGGGTTTCCTTTCAAGGCTAGGGTTAGGGTTAGGGAACGGCAAGGCTTAGGGCACAGGTGAGGGTACGGAAACGTGGGAGGGTCAGGCTACGTGCTGACGCATGGGTCAGTGCCAGCGTACGGGCCAGGAGTAGGCTACGGCGTAGGGTAAGGTGTAGGGCTGGTGGTGGGTTTCCGTTCCGGGCTAGGGTTAGGGTTAGGGAACGGCAAGGCTTAGGGCACAGGTGAGGGTACAGAAACGTGGGAGGGTCAGGCTACGTGCTGACTCACGGGTCAGTGCCAGCGTACGGGCCAGGAGTAGGCTACGGCTTGGGGGTAAGGTATAGGGCTGGTGGTGGGTTTCCGTTCCGTGCTAGGGTTAGGGTTAGGGAACGGCAGGGCTTAGGGTACAGGTGAGGGTACGGAAACGTAGGAGGGTCAGGCTACATGCTGACGCACGGGTCAGTGCCAGCGTACGGGCCAGGAGTAGGCTACGGCGAAGGGTAAGGTGTAGGGCTGGTGGTGGGTTTCCGTACCGGGCTAGGGTTAAGGTTAGGGAACGGCAAGGCTTAGGGCACAGGTGAGTGTACGGAAACGTGGGAGGGTCAGGCTACGTGCTGACGCACGGGTCAGTGCCAGCGTACGGGCCAGGAGTAGGCTACGGCTTGGGGCTAAGTTGTAGGGCTGGTGGTGGGTTTCCGTTCCGGGCTAGCGTTAGGGTAAGGGAACGGCAAGGCTTAGGGCACAGGTGAGGGTACGGAAACGTGGGAGGGTCAGGCTACGTGCCGATGCACGGGTCAGTGCCAGCGTACGGGCCAGGAGTAGGCTGCGGTGTAGGGTAAGGTGTAGGGCTGGTGGTGGGTTTCCGTTCCGTGCTAGGGTTAGGGTTAGGGAACGGCAAGGCTTAGGGCACAGGTGAGGGTACGGAAACGTAGGAGGGTCAGGCTACGTGCTGACGCACGGGTCAGTGCCAGCGTACGGGCCAGGAGTAGGCTACGGCTTGGGGGTAAGCTGTAGGGGTGGTGGTGGGTTTCCATTCCGGGCTAGGGTTAGGGTTAGGGAACGGCAAGGCTTAGGGCACAGGTGAGGGTACGGAAACGTGGGAGGGTCAGGCTACGTGCTGACGCACGGGTCAGTGCCAGCGTACCGGCCAGGTGTAGGCTACGGCTTGTGGGTAAGCTGTAGGGCGGGTGGTGGGTTTCCATTCAGGGCTAGGGTTAGGGTTAGGGAACGGCAAGGCTTAGGGCACAGGTGAGGGTATGGAAACGTGGGAGTGTCAGCCTACGTGCTGATGCATGGGTCAGTGCCAGCGTACGGGCCATGAGTAGGCTACGGCGTAGGGTAAGGTGTAGGGCTGGTGGTGGGTTTCCGTTCCGGGCTAGGGTTAGGGTTAGGGAACGGCAAGGCTTAGGGCACAGGTGAGGGTACGGAAACGTGGGAGGGTCAGGCTACGTGCTGATGCACGGGTCAGTGCCAGCGTACGGGATTGGAGTAGGCTACGTCGTAGGGAAGGTGTAGGGCTGGTGGTGGGTTTCCGTTCCGGGCTAGGGTAAGGGTTAGGGAACGGCAAGGCTTAGGGCACAGGTGAGGGTACGGAAACGTGGGAGGGCCAGGCTACGTGCTGACGCATGGGTCAGTGCCAGCGTACGGGCCAGGAGTAGGCTACGGCGTAGGGTAAGGTGTAGGGCTGGTGGTGGGTTTCTTTTCCGGGCTAGGGTTAGGGTTAGGGAACGGCAAGGCTTCGGGCACAGGTGAGGGTACGGAAACGTGGGAGGTTCAGTCTACGTGCTGACGCACGTGTCAGTGCCAGTGTATGGGCCAGGAGTAGGCTACGGCATTGGATAAGGTGTAGGGCTGGTGGTGGGTTTCCGTTCCGGGCTAGGGTTAGGGTTAGGGAACGGCAAGGCTTAGGGCACAGCTGAGGGTACGGAAACGTGTGAGGGTCAGGCTACGTGCTGACACACGGGTCAGTGCCAGCGTACGGGCCAGGAGTAGGCTATGGCGTAGGGTAAGGTGTAGTGCTGGTGGTGGGTTTCCGTTCCGGGCTGGGGTTAGGGTTAGGGAACGGCAAGGCTTAGTGCACAGTTGAGGGCACGGAAACGTGGGAGGGTCAGGCTACGTGGTGACGCACGGGTCAGTGCCATCGTACGGGCCATGAGTAGGCTACGGCTTGGGGGTAAGGTGTAGGGCTGGTGGTGGGTTTCCATTCCGGGCTAGGTTTAGGGTTAGGGAACGGCAAGGCTTAGGGCACAGGTGAGGGTACGGAAACGTGGGAGGGTCAGGCTACGTGCTGACGCACGGGTCAGTGCCAGCGTACGGGCCAGGAGTAGGCTACGGCTTGGGGGTAAGGTGTAGGGCTGGTGGTGGGTTTCCGTTCCGGGCTAGGGTTAGGGTTAGGGAACGGCAAGGCTTAGGGCACACGTGAGGGTACGGAAACGTGGGAGGGTCAGGCTACGTGCTGACGCACGGGTCAGTGCCAGCGTACGGGCCAGGAGTAGGCTACGGCGTAGGGTAAGGTGTAGGTCTGGTGGTGGGTTTCCGTTCCGGGCTAGGGTTAGGGTTAGGGAACGGCAAGGCTTAGGGCACAGGTGAGGGTACGGAAACGTGGGAGGGTCAGGCTACGTGCTGACGCACAGGTCAGTGCCAGCGTACGGGCCAGGAGTAGGCTACGGCTTGGGGGTAAGGTATAGGGCTGGTGGTGGGTTTCCGTTCGGGGCTAGGGTTAGGGTTAGGGAACGGCAAGGCTTTGGGCACAGGTGAGGATACGGAAAAGTGGGAGGGTCAGGCTACGTGCTGATGCACGGGTCAGTGCCAGCGTACGGGCCAGGAGTAGGCTACGGTGTAGGGTAAGGTGTAGGGCTGGTGGTGGGTTTCCGTCCCGTGCTAGGGTTAGGGTTAGGGAACGGCAAGGCTTAGGGCACAGGTGAGGGTACAGAAACGTGGGAGGGTCAGGCTACGTGCTGACTCACGGGTCAGTGCCAGCGTACGGGCCAGGAGTAGGCTACGGCTTGGGGGTAAGGTGTAGGGCTGGTGGTGGGTTTCCGTTCCGGGCTAGGGTTAGGGTTAGGGAACGGCAAGGCTTAGGGCACAGGTGAGGGTTCGGAAACGTGGGAGGGGCAGGCTACGTGCTGACGCACGGGTCAGTGCCAGCGTACGGGCCAGGAGTAGGCTACAATGTAGGGTAAGGTGTAGGGCTGGTGGTGGGTTTCCATTCTGGGCTAGGGTTAGGGTTAGGGAACGGCAAGGCTTAGGGCACAGGTGAGGGTACGGAAACGTGGGAGGGTCAGGCTACGTGCTGACGCACGGGTCAGTGCCAGCGTACGGGCCAGGAGTAGGCTACGGCTTGGGGGTAAGTTGTAGGGCTGGTGGTGGGTTTCCGTTCCGGGCTAGGGTTAGGGTTAGGGAACGGCAAGGCTTAGGGCACAGGTGAGGGTACAGAAACGTGGGAGGGTCAGGCTACGTGCTGACGCACGGGTCAGTGCCAGCGTACGGGCCATGAGTACGCTACGGCTTGGGGGTAAGGTGTAGGGCTTTTGGTGGGTTTCCGTTCCGGGCTAGGGTTAGGGTTAGGGAACGGCAAGGCTTAGGGCACAGGTGAGGGTACGGAAACGTGGGAGGGTCAGGCTACGTGCTGACGCACGGGTCAGTGCCAGCGTACGGGCCAGGAGTAGGCTACGGCGTAGGGTAAGGTGTAGGGCTGGTGGTGGGTTTCCGTTCCGAGCTAGGGTTAGGGTTAGGGAACGGCAAAGCTTAGGGCACAGGTGAGGGTACGGAAAAGTGGGAGGGTCAGGCTACGTGCTGACGCACGGGTCAGTGCCAGCGTACGGGCCAGGAGTAGGCTACGGCTTGGGGGTAAGTTGTAGGGCTGGTGGTGGGTTTCCGTTCCGGGCTAGGGTTAGGGTTAGGGAACGGCAAGGCTTAGGGCACAGGTGAGGGTACAGAAACGTGGGAGGGTCAGGCTACGTGCTGACGCACGGGTCAGTGGCAGCGTACGGGCCATGAGTACGCTACGGCTTGGGGGTAAGGTGTAGGGCTTTTGGTGGGTTTCCGTTCCGGGCTAGGGTTAGGGTTAGGGAACGGCAAGGCTTAGGGCACAGGTGAGGGTACGGAAACGTGGGAGGGTCAGGCTACGTGCTGACGCACGGGTCAGTGCCAGCGTACAAGCCAGGAGTAGGCTACGGCGTAGGGTATGGTGTAGGGCTGGTGGTGGGTTTCCATTCCGGGCTAGGGTTAGGGTTAGGGAACGGCAAGGCTTAGGGCACAGGTGAGGGTACAGAAACGTGGGAGGGTCAGGCTACGTGCTGACGCACGTGTCAGTGCCAGCGTACAGGCCAGGTGTAGGCTACGGCTTGGGGGTAAGGTGTAGGGCTGGTGGTGGGTTTCCGTTCCGGGCTAGGGTTAGGGTTAGGGAACGGCAAGGCTTAGGGCACAGGTGAGGGTACGGAAACGTGGGAGGGTCAGACTACGTGCTGACGCATGGGTCAGTGCCAGCGTACGGGCCTGGAGTAGGCTACAGCGTAGGGTAAGGTGTAGGGCTGGTGGTGGTTTTCCGTTCCAGGCTAGGGTTAGGGTTAGGGAACGGCAAGGCTTAGGGCACAGGTGAGGGTACAGAAACGTGGGAGGGTCAGGCTACGTGCTGACGCATGCGTCAGTGCCAGCGTACGGGCCAGGAGTAGGCTACGGCTTGGGGGTAAGGTGTAGGGCTGGCGGTGGGTTTCCGTTCCGGGCTAGGGTTATGGTTAGGGAACGGCAAGGCTTAGGGCACAGGTGAGGGTACAGAAACGTGGGAGGGTCAGGCTACGTGCTGACTCACGGGTCAGTGCCAGCGTACGGGCCAGGAGTAGGCTACGGCTTGGGGGTAAGGTGTAGGGCTGGTGGTGGGTTTCCGTTCCGGGCTAGGGTTAGGGTTAGGGAACGGCAAGGCTTAGGGCACAGGTGAGGGTTCGGAAACGTGGGAGGGTCAGGCTACGTGCTGACGCACGGGTCAGTGCCAGCGTACGGGCCAGGAGTAGGCTACAATGTAGGGTAAGGTGTAGGGCTGGTGGTGGGTTTCCGTTCTGGGCTAGGGTTAGGGTTAGGGAACGGCAAGGCTTAGGGCACAGGTGAGGGTACGGAAACGTGGGAGGGTCAGGCTACGTGCTGACGCACGGGTCAGTGCCTCGTACCGGACAGGAGTAGGCTACGGCTTGGTGGTAAGCTGTAGGGCTGGTGGTGGGTTTCCGTTCCGGGCTAGGGTTAGGGTTAGGGAACGGCAAGGCTTAGGGCACAGGTGAGGGTTCGGAAACGTGGGAGGGTCAGGCTACGTGCTGACGCACGGGTCAGTGCCAGCGTACGGGCCAGGAGTAGGCTACGGCTTGGGTGTAAGGTGTAGGGCTGGTGGTGGGTTTCCGTTCCGGGCTAGGGTTAGGGTTAGGGAACGGCAAGGCTTAGGGCACAGGTGAGGGTACGGAAACGTGGGAGGGTCAGGCTACGTGCTGACGCACGGGTCAGTGCCAGCGTACGGGCCAGGAGTAGGCTACGGTTTGGGGGTAAGCTGTAGGGCTGGTGGTGGGTTTCCGTTCCGGGCTAGGGTTAGGGTTAGGGAACGGCAAGGCTTAGGGCACAGGTGAGGGTACGGAAACGTGGGAGGGTCAGGCTACGTGCTGACGCACGTGTCAGTGCCAGCGTACGGACCAGGAGTAGGCTACGGCGTAGGGTAAGGTGTAGGGCTGGTGGTGGGTTTCCGTTCCGGGCTAGGGTTAGGTTTAGGGAACGGCAAGGCTTAGGGCACAGGTGAGGGTATGGAAACGTGGGAGGGTCAGGCTACGTGGTGACGCATGGGTCAGTGCCAGCGTACGGGCCAGGAGTAGGCTAAGGTGTAGGGTAAGGTGTAGGGCTGGTGGTGGGTTTCCGTTCCGGGCTAGGGTTAGGGTTAGGGAACGGCAAGGCTTAGGGCACAGGTGAGGGTATGGAAACGTGGGAGGGTCAGGCTACGTGCTGACGAACGGGTCAGTGCCAGCGTACCGGCCAGGTGTAGGCTACGGCTTCTGGGTAAGGTGTAGGGCTGGTGGTGGGTTTCCGTTCCGGGCCAGGGTTAGGGTTAGGGAACGGCAAGGCTTAGGGCACAGGTGAGGGTACGGAAACGTGGGAGGGTCAGGCTACATGCTGATGCATGGGTCAGTGCCAGCGTACGGGCCAGGAGTAGGCTACGGCTTGGGGGTAAGTTGTAGGGCTGGTGGTGTGTTTCCGTTCGGAGCTAGGGTTAGGGTTAGGGAACGGCAAGGCTTAGGGCACAGGTGAGGGTACGGAAACGTGGGAGGGTCAGGCTACGTGCTGATGCACGGGTCAGTGCCAGCGTACGGGCCAGGAGTAGGCTACGGTGTAGGGTAAGGTGTAGGGCTGGTGGTGGGTTTCCGTTCGGGGCTAGGGTTAGGGTTAGGAAACGGCAAGGCTTAGGGCACAGGTGAGGGTACGGAAACGTGGGATGGTCAGGCTACGTGCTGATGCACGGGTCAGTGCCAGCGTACGGGCCAGGAGTAGGTTACGGTGTAGGGTAAGGTGTAGGGCTGGTGGTGGGTTTCCGTTCCGTGCTAGGGTTAGGGTTAGGAAACGGCAAGGCTTAGGGCACAGGTGAGGCCACGGAAACGTGGGAGGGTCAGGCTACGTGCTGACGAACGGGTCAGTGCCAGCGTACCGGCCAGGTATAGGCTACGGCTTGTGGGTAAGGTGTAGGGCTGGTGGTGGGTTTCCATTCCGGGCTAGGGTTAGGGTTAGGGAACGGCAAGGCTTAGGGCACAGGTGAGGGTACGGAAACGTGGGAGGGTCAGGCTACGTGCTGACTCACGGGTCAGTGCCAGCGTACGGGCCAGGAGTAGGCTACGGCTTGGGGGTAAGTTGTAGGGCTGGTGGTGGGTTTCTGTTCCGGGCTAGGGTTAGGGTTAGGGAACGGCAAGGCTTAGGGCACAGGTGAGGGTACGGAAACGTGGGAGGGTCAGGCTACGTGCTGACGCACGGGTCAGTGCCAGCGTACCGGCCAGGTATAGGCTACGGCTTGTGGGTAAGGTGTAGGGCTGGTGGTGGGTTTCCGTTCCGGGCTAGGGTTAGGGTTAGGGAACGGCAAGGCTTAGGGCACAGGTGAGGGTTCGGAAACGTGGGAGGGTCAGGCTACGTGCTGACGCACGGGTCAGTGCCAGCGTACGGGCCAGGAGTAGGCTACAATGTAGGGTAAGGTGTAGGGCTGGTGGTGGGTTTCCGTTCTGGGCTAGGGTTAGGGTTAGGGAACGGCAAGGCTTAGGGCACAGGTGAGGGTACGGAAACGTGGGAGGGTCAGGCTACGTGCTGACGCACGGGTCAGTGCCTCGTACCGGACAGGAGTAGGCTACGGCTTGGTGGTAAGCTGTAGGGCTGGTGGTGGGTTTCCGTTCCGGGCTAGGGTTAGGGTTAGGGAACGGCAAGGCTTAGGGCACAGGTGAGGGTACGGAAACGTGGGAGGGTCAGGCTACGTGCTGACGCACGGGTCAGTGCCAGCGTACGGGCCAGGAGTAGGCTACGGCTTGGGGGTAAGGTGTAGGGCTGGTGGTGGGTTTCCGTTCCGGGCTAGGGTTAGGGTTAGGGAACGGCAAGGCTTAGGGCACAGGTGAGGGTACGGAAACGTGGGAGGGTCAGGCTACATGCTGACGCACGGGTCAGTGCCAGCGTACGGGCCAGGAGTAGGCTAAAGTGTAGGGTAAGGTGTAGGGCTGGTGGTGGGTTTCCGTTCCGGGCTAGGGTTAGGGTTAGGGAACGGCAAGGCTTAGGGCACAGGTGAGGGTACGGAAACGTGGGAGGGTCAGGCTACGTGCTGACGCACGGGTCAGTGCCAGCGTACGGACCAGGAGTAGGCTACGGCGTAGGGTAAGATGTAGGGCTGGTGGTGGGTTTCCGTTCCGGGCTAGGGTTAGGGTTAGGGAACGACAAGGCTTAGGGCACAGGTGAGGGTATGGAAACGTGGGAGGGTCAGGCTACGTGGTGACGCACGGGTCAGTGCCAGCGTACGGGCCAGGAGTAGGCTAAGGTGTAGGGTAAGGTGTAGGGCTGGTGGTGGGTTTCCGTTCCGGGCTAGGGTTAGGGTTAGGGAACGGCAAGGCTTAGGGCACAGGTGAGGGTATGGAAACGTGGGAGGGTCAGGCTACGTGCTGACGAACGGGTCAGCGCCAGCGTACCGGCCAGGTGTAGGCTACGGCTTCTGGGTAAGGTGTAGGGCTGGTGGTGGGTTTCCGTTCCGGGCCAGGGTTAGGGTTAGGGAACGGCAAGGCTTAGGGCACAGGTGAGGGTACGGAAACTTGGGAGGGTCAGGCTACGTGCTGACGCACGGGTCAGTGCCAGCGTACGGGCCAGGAGTAGGCTACGGCTTGGGGGTAAGTTGTAGGGCTGGTGGTGGGTTTCCGTTCCGGGCTAGGGTTAGGGTTAGGGAACGGCAAGGCTTAGGGCACAGGTGAGGGTACAGAAACGTGGGAGGGTCAGGCTACGTGCTGACGCACGGGTCAGTGGCAGCGTACGGGCCATGAGTACGCTACGGCTTGGGGGTAAGGTGTAGGGCTTTTGGTGGGTTTCCGTTCCGGGCTAGGGTTAGGGTTAGGGAACGGCAAGGCTTAGGGCACAGGTGAGGGTACGGAAACGTGGGAGGGTCAGGCTACGTGCTGACGCACGGGTCAGTGCCAGCGTACAAGCCAGGAGTAGGCTACGGCGTAGGGTATGGTGTAGGGCTGGTGGTGGGTTTCCATTCCGGGCTAGGGTTAGGGTTAGGGAACGGCAAGGCTTAGGGCACAGGTGAGGGTACAGAAACGTGGGAGGGTCAGGCTACGTGCTGACGCACGTGTCAGTGCCAGCGTACAGGCCAGGTGTAGGCTACGGCTTAGGGGTAATGTGTAGGGCTGGTGGTGGGTTTCCGTTCCGGGCTAGGGTTAGGGTTAGGGAACGGCAAGGCTTAGGGCACAGGTGAGGGTACGGAAACGTGGGAGGGTCAGACTACGTGCTGACGCATGGGTCAGTGCCAGCGTACGGGCCTGGAGTAGGCTACAGCGTAGGGTAAGGTGTAGGGCTGGTGGTGGTTTTCCGTTCCAGGCTAGGGTTAGGGTTAGGGAACGGCAAGGCTTAGGGCACAGGTGAGGGTACAGAAACGTGGGAGGGTCAGGCTACGTGCTGACGCATGCGTCAGTGCCAGCGTACGGGCCAGGAGTAGGCTACGGCTTGGGGGTAAGGTGTAGGGCTGGCGGTGGGTTTCCGTTACGGGCTAGGGTTATGGTTAGGGAACGGCAAGGCTTAGGGCACAGGTGAGGGTACAGAAACGTGGGAGGGTCAGGCTACGTGCTGACTCACGGGTCAGTGCCAGCGTACGGGCCAGGAGTAGGCTACGGCTTGGGGGTAAGGTGTAGGGCTGGTGGTGGGTTTCCGTTCCGGGCTAGGGTTAGGGTTAGGGAACGGCAAGGCTTAGGGCACAGGTGAGGGTTCGGAAACGTGGGAGGGTCAGGCTACGTGCTGACGCACGGGTCAGTGCCAGCGTACGGGCCAGGAGTAGGCTACAATGTAGGGTAAGGTGTAGGGCTGGTGGTGGGTTTCTGTTCTGGGCTAGGGTTAGGGTTAGGGAACGGCAAGGCTTAGGGCACAGGTGAGGGTACGGAAACGTGGGAGGGTCAGGCTACGTGCTGACGCACGGGTCAGTGCCTCGTACCGGACAGGAGTAGGCTACGGCTTGGTGGTAAGCTGTAGGGCTGGTGGTGGGTTTCCGTTCCGGGCTAGGGTTAGGGTTAGGGAACGGCAAGGCTTAGGGCACAGGTGAGGGTTCGGAAACGTGGGAGGGTCAGGCTACGTGCTGACGCACGGGTCAGTGCCAGCGTACGGGCCAGGAGTAGGCTACGGCTTGGGTGTAAGGTGTAGGGCTGTTGGTGGGTTTCCGTTCCGGGCTAGGGTTAGGGTTAGGGAACGGCAAGGCTTAGGGCACAGGTGAGGGTACGGAAACGTGGGAGGGTCAGGCTACGTGCTGACGCACGGGTCAGTGCCAGCGTACGGGCCAGGAGTAGGCTACGGTTTGGGGGTAAGCTGTAGGGCTGGTGGTGGGTTTCCGTTCCGGGCTAGGGTTAGGGTTAGGGAACGGCAAGGCTTAGGGCACAGGTGAGGGTACGGAAACGTGGGAGGGTCAGGCTAAGTGCTGACGCACGTGTCAGTGCCAGCGTACGGACCAGGAGTAGGCTACGGCGTAGGGTAAGGTGTAGGGCTGGTGGTGGGTTTCCGTTCCGGGCTAGGGTTAGGGTTAGGGAACGGCAAGGCTTAGGGCACAGGTGAGGGTATGGAAACGTGGGAGGGTCAGGCTACGTGGTGACGCATGGGTCAGTGCCAGCGTACGGGCCAGGAGTAGGCTAAGGTGTAGGGTAAGGTGTAGGGCTGGTGGTGGGTTTCCGTTCCGGGCTAGGGTTAGGGTTAGGGAACGGCAAGGCTTAGGGCACAGGTGAGGGTATGGAAACGTGGGAGGGTCAGGCTACGTGCTGACGAACGGGTCAGTGCCAGCGTACCGGCCAGGTGTAGGCTACGGCTTCTGGGTAAGGTGTAGGGCTGGTGGTGGGTTTCCGTTCCGGGCCAGGGTTAGGGTTAGGGAACGGCAAGGCTTAGGGCACAGGTGAGGGTACGGAAACTTGGGAGGGTCAGGCTACATGCTGATGCATGGGTCAGTGCCAGCGTACGGGCCAGGAGTAGGCTACGGCTTGGGGGTAAGTTGTAGGGCTGGTGGTGGGTTTCCGTTCGGAGCTAGGGTTAGGGTTAGGGAACGGCAAGGCTTAGGGCACAGGTGAGGTTACGGAAACGTGGGAGGGTCAGGCTACGTGCTGATGCACGGGTCAGTGCCAGCGTACGGGCCAGGAGTAGGCTACGGTGTAGGGTAAGGTGTAGGGCTGGTGGTGGGTTTCCGTTCGGGGCTAGGGTTAGGGTTAGGAAACGGCAAGGCTTAGGGCACAGGTGAGGGTACGTAAACGTGGGATGGTCAGGCTACGTGCTGATGCACGGGTCAGTGCCAGCGTACGGGCCAGGAGTAGGTTACGGTGTAGGGTAAGGTTTAGGGCTGGTGGTGGGTTTCCGTTCCGTGCTAGGGTTAGGGTTAGGAAACGGCAAGGCTTAGGGCACAGGTGAGGGTACGGAAACGTGGGAGGGTCAGGCTACGTGCTGACGAACGGGTCAGTGCCAGCGTACCGGCCAGGTATAGGCTACGGCTTGTGGGTAAGGTGTAGGGCTGGTGGTGGGTTTCCGTTCCGGGCTAGGGTTAGGGTTAGGGAACGGCAAGGCTTAGGGCACAGGTGAGGGTACGGAATCGTGGGAGGGTCAGGCTACGTGCTGACTCACGGGTCAGTGCCAGCGTACGGGCCAGGAGTAGGCTACGGCTTGGGGGTAAGGTGTAGGGCTGGTGGTGGGTTTCTGTTCCGGGCTAGGGTTAGGGTTAGGGAACGGCAAGGCTTAGGGCACAGGTGAGGGTACGGAAACGTGGGAGGGTCAGGCTACGTGCTGACGCACGGGTCAGTGCCAGCGTACCGGCCAGGTATAGGCTACGGCTTGTGGGTAAGGTGTAGGGCTGGTGGTGGGTTTCCGTTCCGGGCTAGGGTTAGGGTTAGGGAACGGCAAGGCTTAGGGCACAGGTGAGGGTTCGGAAACGTGGGAGGGTCAGGCTACGTGCTGACGCACGGGTCAGTGCCAGCGTACGGGCCAGGAGTAGGCTACAATGTAGGGTAAGGTGTAGGGCTGGTGGTGGGTTTCCGTTCTGGGCCAGGGTTAGGGTTAGGGAACGGCAAGGCTTAGGGCACAGGTGAGGGTACGGAAACGTGGGAGGGTCAGGCTACGTGCTGACGCACGGGTCAGTGCCTCGTACCGGACAGGAGTAGGCTACGGCTTGGTGGTAAGCTGTAGGGCTGGTGGTGGGTTTCCGTTCCGGGCTAGGGTTAGGGTTAGGGAACGGCAAGGCTTAGGGCACAGGTGAGGGTACGGAAACGTGGGAGGGTCAGGCTACGTGCTGACGCACGGGTCAGTGCCAGCGTACGGGCCAGGAGTAGGCTACGGCTTGGGGGTAAGGTGTAGGGCTGGTGGTGGGTTTCCGTTCCGGGCTAGGGTTAGGGTTAGGGAACGGCAAGGCTTAGGGCACAGGTGAGGGTACGGAAACGTGGGAGGGTCAGGCTACGTGCTGACGCACGGGTCAGTGCCAGCGTACGGGCCAGGAGTAGGCTACGGCTTGGGGGTAAGGTGTAGGGCTGGTGGTGGGTTTCCGTTCCGGGCTAGGGTTAGGGTTAGGGAACGGCAAGGCTTAGGGCACAGGTGAGGGTACGGAAACGTGGGAGGGTCAGGCTACGTGCTGACGCACGGGTCAGTGCCAGCGTACGGACCAGGAGTAGGCTACGGCGTAGGGTAAGATGTAGGGCTGGTGGTGGGTTTCCGTTCCGGGCTAGGGTTAGGGTTAGGGAACGACAAGGCTTAGGGCACAGGTGAGGGTATGGAAACGTGGGAGGGTCAGGCTACGTGGTGACGCACGGGTCAGTGCCAGCGTACGGGCCAGGAGTAGGCTAAGGTGTAGGGTAAGGTTTAGGGCTGGTGGTGGGTTTCCGTTCCGGGCTAGGGTTAGGGTTAGGGAACGGCAAGGCTTAGGGCACAGGTGAGGGTATGGAAACGTGGGAGGGTCAGGCTACGTGCTGACGAACGGGTCAGTGCCAGCGTACCGGCCAGGTGTAGGCTACGGCTTCTGGGTAAGGTGTAGGGCTGGTGGTGGGTTTCCGTTCCGGGCCAGGGTTAGGGTTAGGGAACGGCAAGGCTTAGGGCACAGGTGAGGGTACGGAAACGTGGGAGGGTCAGGCTACATGCTGATGCATGGGTCAGTGCCAGCGTACGGGCCAGGAGTAGGCTACGGCTTGGGGGTAAGGTGTAGGGCTGGTGCTGGGTTTCCGTTCGGAGCTAGGGTTAGGGTTAGGGAACGGCAAGGCTTAGGGCACAGGTGAGGGTACGGAAACGTGGGAGGGTCAGGCTACGTGCTGATGCACGGGTCAGTGCCAGCGTACGGGCCAGGAGTAGGCTACAATGTAGGGTAAGGTGTAGGGCTGGTGGTGGGTTTCCATTCTGGGCTAGGGTTAGGGTTAGGGAACGGCAAGGCTTAGGGCACAGGTGAGGGTACGGAAACGTGGGAGGGTCAGGCTACGTGCTGACGCACGGGTCAGTGCCAGCGTACGGGCCAGGAGTAGGCTACGGCTTGGGGGTAAGTTGTAGGGCTGGTGGTGGGTTTCCGTTCCGGGCTAGGGTTAGGGTTAGGGAACGGCAAGGCTTAGGGCACAGGTGAGGGTACAGAAACGTGGGAGGGTCAGGCTACGTGCTGACGCACGGGTCAGTGCCAGCGTACGGGCCAGGAGTACGCTACGGCTTGGGGGTAAGGTGTAGGGCTTTTGGTGGGTTTCCGTTCCGGGCTAGGGTTAGGGTTAGGGAACGGCAAGGCTTAGGGCACAGGTGAGGGTATGGAAACGTGGGAGGGTCAGGCTACGTGCTGACGCACGGGTCAGTGCCAGCGTACGGGCCAGGAGTAGGCTACGGCGTAGGGTAAGGTGTAGGGCTGGTGGTGGGTTTCCGTTCCGAGCTAGGGTTAGGGTTAGGGAACGGCAAGGCTTAGGGCACAGGTGAGGGTACGGAAACGTGGGAGGGTCAGGCTACGTGCTGACGCACGGGTCAGTGCCAGCGTACGGGCCAGGAGTAGGCTACGGCTTGGGGGTAAGTTGTAGGGCTGGTGGTGGGTTTCCGTTCCGGGCTAGGGTTAGGGTTAGGGAACGGCAAGGCTTAGGGCACAGGTGAGGGTACAGAAACGTGGGAGGGTCAGGCTACGTGCTGACGCACGGATCAGTGGCAGCGTAAGGGCCATGAGTACGCTACGGCTTGGGGGTAAGGTGTAGGGCTTTTGGTGGGTTTCCGTTCCGGGCTAGGGTTAGGGTTAGGGAACGGCAAGGCTTCGGGCACAGGTGAGGGTACGGAAACGTGGGAGGTTTAGTCTACGTGCTGACGCACGGGTCAGTGCCAGTGTATGGGCCAGGAGTAGGCTACGGCATAGGGTAAGGTGTAGGGCTGGTGGTGGGTTTCCGTTCCGGGCTAGGGTTAGCGTTAGGGAACGGCAAGGCTTAGGGCACAGGTGAGGGTACGGAAACGTGTGAGGGTTAGGCTACGTGCTGACACACGGGTCAGTGCCAGCGTACGGGCTAGGAGTAGGCTATGGCGTAGGGTAAGGTGTAGTGCTGGTGGTGGGTTTCCGTTCCGGGCTAGGGTTAGGGTTAGGGAACGGCAAGTCTTAGTGCACAGTTGAGGGCACGGAAACGTGGGAGGGTCAGGCTACGTGGTGACGCACGGGTCAGTGCCATCGTACGGGCCAGGAGTAGGCTACGGCTTTGGGGTAAGGTGTAGGGCTGGTGGTGGGTTTCCATTCCGGGCTAGGTTTAGGGTTAGGGAACAGCAAGGCTTAGGGCACAGGTGAGGGTACGGAAACGTGGGAGGGTCAGGCTATGTGCTGACGCACGGGTCAGTGCCAGCGTACGGTCCAGGAGTAGGCTACGGTGTAGGGTAAGGTGTAGGGCTGGTGGTGGGCTTCCTTTCCATGCTAGGGTTAGGGTTAGGGAACGGCAAGGCTAAGAGCACAGGTGAGGGTACGGAAACGTGGGAGGGTCAGGCTACGTGCTGACACACGGGTCAGTGCCAGCGTACGGGCCAGGAGTAGGCTACGGATTGGGGGTAAGGTGTAGGTCTGGTGGTGGGTTTCCGTTCCGGGCTAGGGTTAGGTTTAGGGAACCGCAAGGCTTAGGGCACAGGTGAGGGTACGGAAACGTGGGAGGGTCAGGCTACGTGCTGATGCACGGGTCAGTGCCAGCGTACGGGCCAGGAGTAGGCTACGGCTTGGGGGTAAGGTGTAGGGCTGGTGGTGGGTTTCCGTTCCGTGCTAGGGTTAGGGTTAGGAAACGGCAAGGCTTAGGGCACAGGTGAGGGTACGGAAACGTGGGAGGGTCAGGCTACGTGCTGACGAACGGGTCAGTGCCAGCGTACCGGCCAGGTATAGGCTACGGCTTGTGGGTAAGGTGTAGGGCTGGTGGTGGGTTTCCGTTCCGGGCTAGGGTTAGGGTTAGGGAACGGCAAGGCTTAGGGCACAGGTGAGGGTACGGAAACGTGGGAGGGTCAGGCTACGTGCTGACTCACGGGTCAGTGCCAGCGTACGGGCCAGGAGTAGGCTACGGCTTGGGGGTAAGTTGTAGGGCTGGTGGTGGGTTTCTGTTCCGGGCTAGGGTTAGGGTTAGGGAACGGCAAGGCTTAGGGCACAGGTGAGGGTACGGAAACGTGGGAGGGTCAGGCTACGTGCTGACGCACGGGTCAGTGCCAGCGTACCGGCCAGGTATAGGCTACGGCTTGTGGGTAAGGTGTAGGGCTGGTGGTGGGTTTCCGTTCCGGGCTAGGGTTAGGGTTAGGGAACGGCAAGGCTTAGGGCACAGGTGAGGGTTCGGAAACGTGGGAGGGTCAGGCTACGTGCTGACGCACGGGTCAGTGCCAGCGTACGGGCCAGGAGTAGGCTACAATGTAGGGTAAGGTGTAGGGCTGGTGGTGGGTTTCCGTTCTGGGCTAGGGTTAGGGTTAGGGAACGGCAAGGCTTAGGGCACAGGTGAGGGTACGGAAACGTGGGAGGGTCAGGCTACGTGCTGACGCATGGGTCAGTGCCTCGTACCGGACAGGAGTAGGCTACGGCTTGGTGGTAAGCTGTAGGGCTGGTGGTGGGTTTCCGTTCCGGGCTAGGGTTAGGGTTAGGGAACGGCAAGGCTTAGGGCACAGGTGAGGGTACGGAAACGTGGGAGGGTCAGGCTACGTGCTGACGCACGGGTCAGTGCCAGCGTACGGGCCAGGAGTAGGCTACGGCTTGGGGGTAAGGTGTAGGGCTGGTGGTGGGTTTCCGTTCCGGGCTAGGGTTAGGGTTAGGGAACGGCAAGGCTTAGGGCACAGGTGAGGGTACGGAAACGTGGGAGGGTCAGGCTACGTGCTGACGCACGGGTCAGTGCCAGCGTACGGACCAGGAGTAGGCTACGGCGTAGGGTAAGATGTAGGGCTGGTGGTGGGTTTCCGTTCCGGGCTAGGGTTAGGGTTAGGGAACGACAAGGCTTAGGGCACAGGTGAGGGTATGGAAACGTGGGAGGGTCAGGCTACGTGGTGACGCACGGGTCAGTGCCAGCGTACGGGCCAGGAGTAGGCTAAGGTGTAGGGTAAGGTGTAGGGCTGGTGGTGGGTTTCCGTTCCGGGCTAGGGTTAGGGTTAGGGAACGGCAAGGCTTAGGGCACAGGTGAGGGTATGGAAACGTGGGAGGGTCAGGCTACGTGCTGACGAACGGGTCAGTGCCAGCGTACCGGCCAGGTGTAGGCTACGGCTTCTGGGTAAGGTGTAGGGCTGGTGGTGGGTTTCCGTTCGGGGCCAGGGTTAGGGTTAGGGAACGGCAAGGCTTAGGGCACAGGTGAGGGTACGGAAACGTGGGAGGGTCAGGCTACATGCTGATGCATGGGTCAGTGCCAGCGTACGGGCCAGGAGTAGGCTACGGCTTGGGGGTAAGGTGTAGGGCTGGTGCTGCGTTTCCGTTCGGAGCTAGGGTTAGGGTTAGGGAACGGCAAGGCTTAGGGCACAGGTGAGGGTACGGAAACGTGGGAGGGTCAGGCTACGTGCTGATGCATGGGTCAGTGCCAGCGTACGGGCCAGGAGTAGGCTACAATGTAGGGTAAGGTGTAGGGCTGGTGGTGGGTTTCCATTCTGGGCTAGGGTTAGGGTTAGGGAACGGCAAGGCTTAGGGCACAGGTGAGGGTACGGAAACGTGGGAGGGTCAGGCTACGTGCTGACGCACGGGTCAGTGCCAGCGTACGGGCCAGGAGTAGGCTACGGCTTGGGGGTAAGTTGTAGGGCTGGTGGTGGGTTTCCGTTCCGGGCTAGGGTTAGGGTTAGGGAACGGCAAGGCTTAGGGCACAGGTGAGGGTACAGAAACGTGGGAGGGTCAGGCTACGTGCTGACGCACGGGTCAGTGCCAGCGTACGGGCCAGGAGTAGGCTACGGTTTGGGGGTAAGCTGTAGGGCTGGTGGTGGGTTTCCGTTCCGGGCTAGGGTTAGGGTTAGGGAACGGCAAGGCTTAGGGCACAGGTGAGGGTACGGAAACGTGGGAGGGTCAGGCTACGTGCTGACGCACGTGTCAGTGCCAGCGTACGGACCAGGAGTAGGCTACGGCGTAGGGTAAGGTGTAGGGCTGGTGGTGGGTTTCCGTTCCGGGCTAGGGTTAGGGTTAGGGAACGGCAAGGCTTAGGGCACAGGTGAGGGTATGGAAACGTGGGAGGGTCAGGCTACGTGGTGACGCATGGGTCAGTGCCAGCGTACGGGCCAGGAGTAGGCTAAGGTGTAGGGTAAGGTGTAGGGCTGGTGGTGGGTTTCCGTTCCGGGCTAGGGTTAGGGTTAGGGAACGGCAAGGCTTAGGGCACAGGTGAGGGTATGTAAACGTGGGAGGGTCAGGCTACGTGCTGACGAACGGGTCAGTGCCAGCGTACCGGCCAGGTGTAGGCTACGGCTTCTGGGTAAGGTGTAGGGCTGGTGGTGGGTTTCCGTTCCGGGCCAGGGTTAGGGTTAGGGAACGGCAAGGCTTAGGGCACAGGTGAGGGTACGGAAACGTGGGAGGGTCAGGCTACATGCTGATGCATGGGTCAGTGCCAGCGTACGGGCCAGGAGTAGGCTACGGCTTGGGGGTAAGTTGTAGGGCTGGTGGTGGGTTTCCGTTCGGAGCTAGGGTTAGGGTTAGGGAACGGCAAGGCTTAGGGCACAGGTGAGGGTACGGAAACGTGGGAGGGTCAGGCTACGTGCTGATGCACGGGTCAGTGCCAGCGTACGGGCCAGGAGTAGGCTACGGTGTAGGGTAAGGTGTAGGGCTGGTGGTGGGTTTCCGTTCGGGGCTAGGGTTAGGGTTAGGAAACGGCAAGGCTTAGGGCACAGGTGAGGGTACGGAAACGTGGGATGGTCAGACTACGTGCTGATGCACGGGTCAGTGCCAGCGTACGGGCCAGGAGTAGGTTACGGTGTAGGGTAAGGTGTAGGGCTGGTGGTGGGTTTCCGTTCCATGCTAGGGTTAGGGTTAGGAAACGGCAAGGCTTAGGGCACAGGTGAGGGTACGGAAACGTGGGAGGGTCAGGCTACGTGCTGACGAACGGGTCAGTGCCAGCGTACCGGCCAGGTATAGGCTACGGCTTGTGGGTAAGGTGTAGGGCTGGTGGTGGGTTTCCGTTCCGTGCTAGGGTTAGGGTTAGGGAACGGCAAGGCTTAGGGCACAGGTGAGGGTACGGAAACGTGGGAGGGTCAGGCTACGTGCTGACTCACGGGTCAGTGCCAGCGTACGGGCCAGGAGTAGGCTACGGCTTGGGGGTAAGGTGTAGGGCTGGTGGTGGGTTTCTGTTCCGGGCTAGGGTTAGGGTTAGGGAACGGCAAGGCTTAGGGCACAGGTGAGGGTACGGAAACGTGGGAGGGTCAGGCTACGTGCTGACGCACGGGTCAGTGCCAGCGTACCGGCCAGGTATAGGCTACGGCTTGTGGGTAAGGTGTAGGGCTGGTGGTGGGTTTCCGTTCCGGGCTAGGGTTAGGGTTAGGGAACGGCAAGGCTTAGGGCACAGGTGAGGGTTCGGAAACGTGGGAGGGTCAGGCTACGTGCTGACGCACGGGTCAGTGCCAGCGTACGGGCCAGGAGTAGGCTACAATGTAGGGTAAGGTGTAGGGCTGGTGGTGGGTTTCCGTTCTGGGCTAGGGTTAGGGTTAGGGAACGGCAAGGCTTAGGGCACAGGTGAGGGTACGGAAACGTGGGAGGGTCAGGCTACGTGCTGACGCACGGGTCAGTGCCTCGTACCGGACAGGAGTAGGCTACGGCTTGGTGGTAAGCTGTAGGGCTGGTGGTGGGTTTCCGTTCCGGGCTAGGGTTAGGGTTAGGGAACGGCAAGGCTTAGGGCACAGGTGAGGGTACGGAAACGTGGGAGGGTCAGGCTACGTGCTGACGCACGGGTCAGTGCCAGCGTACGGGCCAGGAGTAGGCTACGGCTTGGGGGTAAGGTGTAGGGCTGGTGGTGGGTTTCCGTTCCGGGCTAGGGTTAGGGTTAGGGAACGGCAAGGCTTAGGGCACAGGTGAGGGTACGGAAACGTGGGAGGGTCAGGCTACGTGCTGACGCACGGGTCAGTGCCAGCGTACGGGCCAGGAGTAGGCTACGGCTTGGGGGTAAGCTGTAGGGCTGGTGGTGGGTTTCCGTTCCGGGCTAGGGTTAGGGTTAGGGAACGGCAAGGCTTAGGGCACAGGTGAGGGTACGGAAACGTGGGAGGGTCAGGCTACGTGCTGACGCACGGGTCAGTGCCAGCGTACGGACCAGGAGTAGGCTACGGCGTAGGGTAAGATGTAGGGCTGGTGGTGGGTTTCCGTTCCGGGCTAGGGTTAGGGTTAGGGAACGACAAGGCTTAGGGCACAGGTGAGGGTATGGAAACGTGGGAGGGTCAGGCTACGTGGTGACGCACGGGTCAGTGCCAGCGTACGGGCCAGGAGTAGGCTAAGGTGTAGGGTAAGGTGTAGGGCTGGTGGTGGGTTTCCGTTCCGGGCTAGGGTTAGGGTTAGGGAACGGCAAGGCTTAGGGCACAGGTGAGGGTATGGAAACGTGGGAGGGTCAGGCTACGTGCTGACGAACGGGTCAGTGCCAGCGTACCGGCCAGGTGTAGGCTACGGCTTCTGGGTAAGGTGTAGGGCTGGTGGTGGGTTTCCGTTCCGGGCCAGGGTTAGGGTTAGGGAACGGCAAGGCTTAGGGCACAGGTGAGGGTACGGAAACGTGGGAGGGTCAGGCTACATGCTGATGCATGGGTCAGTGCCAGCGTACGGGCCAGGAGTAGGCTACGGCTTGGGGGTAAGGTGTAGGGCTGGTGCTGGGTTTCCGTTCGGAGCTAGGGTTAGGGTTAGGGAACGGCAAGGCTTAGGGCACAGGTGAGGGTACGGAAACGTGGGAGGGTCAGGCTACGTGCTGATGCACGGGTCAGTGCCAGCGTACGGGCCAGGAGTAGGCTACAATGTAGGGTAAGGTGTAGGGCTGGTGGTGGGTTTCCATTCTGGGCTAGGGTTAGGGTTAGGGAACGGCAAGGCTTAGGGCACAGGTGAGGGTACGGAAACGTGGGAGGGTCAGGCTACGTGCTGACGCACGGGTCAGTGCCAGCGTACGGGCCAGGAGTAGGCTACGGCTTGGGGGTAAGTTGTAGGGCTGGTGGTGGGTTTCCGTTCCGGGCTAGGGTTAGGGTTAGGGAACGGCAAGGCTTAGGGCACAGGTGAGGGTACAGAAACGTGGGAGGGTCAGGCTACGTGCTGACGCAAGGGTCAGTGCCAGCGTACGGGCCATGAGTACGCTACGGCTTGGGGGTAAGGTGTAGGGCTTTTGGTGGGTTTCCGTTCCGGGCTAGGGTTAGGGTTAGGGAACGGCAAGGCTTAGGGCACAGGTGAGGGTACGGAAACGTGGGAGGGTCAGGCTACGTGCTGACGCACGGGTCAGTGCCAGCGTACGGGCCAGGAGTAGGCTACGGCGTAGGGTAAGGTGTAGGGCTGGTGGTGGGTTTCCGTTCCGAGCTAGGGTTAGGGTTAGGGAACGGCAAGGCTTAGGGCACAGGTGAGGGTACGGAAACGTGGGAGGGTCAGGCTACGTGCTGACGCACGGGTCAGTGCCAGCGTACGGGCCAGGAGTAGGCTACGGCTTGGGGGTAAGTTGTAGGGCTGGTGGTGGGTTTCCGTTCCGGGCTAGGGTTAGGGTTAGGGAACGGCAAGGCTTAGGGCACAGGTGAGGGTACAGAAACGTGGGAGGGTCAGGCTACGTGCTGACGCACGGGTCAGTGGCAGCGTACGGGCCATGAGTACGCTACGGCTTGGGGGTAAGGTGTAGGGCTTTTGGTGGGTTTCCGTTCCGGGCTAGGGTTAGGGTTAGGGAACGGCAAGGCTTAGGGCACAGGTGAGGGTACGGAAACGTGGGAGGGTCAGGCTACGTGCTGACGCACGGGTCAGTGCCAGCGTACAAGCCAGGAGTAGGCTACGGCGTAGGGTATGGTGTAGGGCTGGTGGTGGGTTTCCATTCCGGGCTAGGGTTAGGGTTAGGGAACGGCAAGGCTTAGGGCACAGGTGAGGGTACAGAAACGTGGGAGGGTCAGGCTACGTGCTGACGCACGTGTCAGTGCCAGCGTACAGGCCAGGTGTAGGCTACGGCTTGGGGGTAAGGTGTAGGGCTGGTGGTGGGTTTCCGTTCCGGGCTAGGGTTAGGGTTAGGGAACGGCAAGGCTTAGGGCACAGGTGAGGGTACGGAAACGTGGGAGGGTCAGACTACGTGCTGACGCATGGGTCAGTGCCAGCGTACGGGCCTGGAGTAGGCTACAGCGTAGGGTAAGGTGTAGGGCTGGTGGTGGTTTTCCGTTCCAGGCTAGGGTTAGGGTTAGGGAACGGCAAGGCTTAGGGCACAGGTGAGGGTACAGAAACGTGGGAGGGTCAGGCTACGTGCTGACGCATGCGTCAGTGCCAGCGTACGGGCCAGGAGTAGGCTACGGCTTGGGGGTAAGGTGTAGGGCTGGCGGTGGGTTTCCGTTCGGAGCTAGGGTTAGGGTTAGGGAACGGCAAGGCTTAGGGCACAGGTGAGGGTTCGGAAACGTGGGAGTGTCAGGCTACGTGCTGATGCACGGGTCAGTGCCAGCGTACGGGCCAGGAGTAGGCTACGGTGTAGGGTAAGGTGTAGGGCTGGTGGTGGGTTTCCGTAACGTGCTAGGGTTAGGGTTAGGAAACGGCAAGGCTTAGGGCACAGGTGAGGGTACGGAAACGTGGGAGGGTCAGGCTACGTGCTGACGAACGGGTCAGTGCCAGCGTACCGGCCAGGTATAGGCTACGGCTTGTGGGTAAGGTGTAGGGCTGGTGGTGGGTTTCCGTTCCGGGCCAGGGTTAGGTTTAGGGAACGGCAAGGCTTAGGGCACAGGTGAGGGTACGGAAACGTGGGAGGGTCAGGCTACATGCTGACTCACGGGTCAGTGCCAGCGTACGGGCCAGGAGTAGGCTACGGCTTGGGGGTAAGGTGTAGGGCTGGTGGTGGGTTTCTGTTCCGGGCTAGGGTTAGGGTTAGGGAACGGCAAGGCTTAGGGCACAGGTGAGGGTACGGAAACGTGGGAGGGTCAGGCTACGTGCTGACGCACGGGTCAGTGCCAGCGTACCGGCCAGGTATAGGCTACGGCTTGTGGGTAAGGTGTAGGGCTGGTGGTGGGTTTCCATTCCGGGCTAGGGTTAGGGTTAGGGAACGGCAAGGCTTAGGGCACAGGTGAGGGTTCGGAAACGTGGGAGGGTCAGGCTACGTGCTGACGCACGGGTCAGTGCCAGCGTACGGGCCAGGAGTAGGCTACAATGTAGGGTAAGGTGTAGGGCTGGTGGTGGGTTTCCGTTCTGGGCTAGGGTTAGGGTTAGGGAACGGCAAGGCTTAGGGCACAGGTGAGGGTACGGAAACGTGGGAGGGTCAGGCTACGTGCTGACGCACGGGTCAGTGCCTCGTACCGGACAGGAGTAGGCTACGGCTTGGTGGTAAGCTGTAGGGCTGGTGGTGGGTTTCCGTTCCGGGCTAGGGTTAGGGATAGGGAACGGCAAGGCTTAGGGCACAGGTGAGGGTACGGAAACGTGGGAGGGTCAGGCTACGTGCTGACGCACGGGTCAGTGCCAGCGTACGGGCCAGGAGTAGGCTACGGCTTGGGGGTAAGGTGTAGGGCTGGTGGTGGGTTTCCGTTCCGGGCTAGGGTTAGGGTTAGGGAACGGCAAGGCTTAGGGCACAGGTGAGGGTACGGAAACGTGGGAGGGTCAGGCTACGTGCTGACGCACGGGTCAGTGCCAGCGTACGGGCCAGGAGTAGGCTACGGCTTGGGGGTAAGCTGTAGGGCTGGTGGTGGGTTTCCGTTCCGGGCTAGGGTTAGGGTTAGGGAACGGCAAGGCTTAGGGCACAGGTGAGGGTACGGAAACGTGGGAGGGTCAGGCTACGTGCTGACGCACGGGTCAGTGCCAGCGTACGGACCAGGAGTAGGCTACGGCGTAGGGTAAGATGTAGGGCTGGTGGTGGGTTTCCGTTGCGGGCTAGGGTTAGGGTTAGGGAACGACAAGGCTTAGGGCACAGGTGAGGGTATGGAAACGTGGGAGGGTCAGGCTACGTGGTGACGCACGGGTCAGTGCCAGCGTACGGGCCAGGAGTAGGCTAAGGTGTAGGGTAAGGTGTAGGGCTGGTGGTGGGTTTCCGTTCCGGGCTAGGGTTAGGGTTAGGGAACGGCAAGGCTTAGGGCACAGGTGAGGGTATGGAAACGTGGGAGGGTCAGGCTACGTGCTGACGAACGGGTCAGTGCCAGCGTACCGGCCAGGTGTAGGCTACGGCTTCTGGGTAAGGTGTAGGGCTGGTGGTGGGTTTCCGATCCGGGCCAGGGTTAGGGTTAGGGAACGGCAAGGCTTAGGGCACAGGTGAGGGTACGGAAACGTGGGAGGGTCAGGCTACATGCTGATGCATGGGTCAGTGCCAGCGTACGGGCCAGGAGTAGGCTACGGCTTGGGGGTAAGGTGTAGGGCTGGTGCTGGGTTTCCGTTCGGAGCTAGGGTTAGGGTTAGGGAACGGCAAGGCTTAGGGCACAGGTGAGGGTACGGAAACGTGGGAGGGTCAGGCTACGTGCTGATGCACGGGTCAGGGCCAGCGTACGGGCCAGGAGTAGGCTACGGTGTAGGGTAAGGTTTAGGGCTGGTGGTGGGTTTCCGTTGGGGCTAGGGTTAGGGTTAGGAAACGGCAAGGCTTAGGGCACAGGTGAGGGTACGGAAACGTGGGAAGGTCAGGCTACGTGCTGATGCACGGGTCAGTGCCAGCGTACGGGCCAGGAGTAGGTTACGGTGTAGGGTAAGGTGTAGGGCTGGTGGTGGGTTTCCGTTCCGTGCTAGGGTTAGGGTTAGGGAACGGCAAGGCTTAGGGCACAGGTGAGGGTACGGAAACGTGGGAGGGTCAGGCTACGTGCTGACGAACGGGTCAGTGCCAGCGTACCGGCCAGGTATAGGCTACGGCTTGTGGGTAAGGTGTAGGGCTGGTGGTGGGTTTCCGTTCCGGGCTAGGGTTAGGGTTAGGGAACGGCAAGGCTTAGGGCACAGGTGAGGGTACGGAAACGTGGGAGGGTCAGGCTACGTGCTGACGCACGGGTCAGTGCCAGCGTACCGGCCAGGTATAGGCTACGGCTTGTGGGTAAGGTGTAGGGCTGGTGGTGGGTTTCCGTTCCGGGCTAGGGTAAGGGTTAGGGAACGGCAAGGCTTAGGGCACAGGTGAGGGTACGGAAACGTGGGAGGGTCAGGCTACGTGCTGACGCATGGGTCAGTGCCAGCGTACGGGCCAGGAGTAGGCTACGGCGTAGGGTAAGGTTTAGGGCTGGTGGTGGGTTTCCGTTCCGGGCTAGGATTAGGGTTAGGGAACGGCAAGGCTTCGGGCACAGGTGAGGGTACGGAAACGTGGGAGGTTTAGTCTACGTGCTGACGCACGGGTCAGTGCCAGTGTATGGGCCAGGAGTAGGCTACGGCATAGGGTAAGGTGTAGGGCTGGTGGTGGGTTTCCGTTCCGGGCTAGGGTTAGCGTTAGGGAACGGCAAGGCTTAGGGCACAGGTGAGGGTACGGAAACGTGTGAGGGTCAGGCTACGTGCTGACACACGGGTCAGTGCCAGCGTACGGGCTAGGAGTAGGCTATGGCGTAGGGTAAGGTGTAGTGCTGGTGGTGGGTTTCCGTTCCGGGCTAGGTTTAGGGTTAGGGAACGGCAAGTCTTAGTGCACAGTTGAGGGCACGGAAACGTGGGAGGGTCAGGCTACGTGGTGACGCACGGGTCAGTGCCATCGTACGGGCCAGGAGTAGGCTACGGCTTTGGGGTAAGGTGTAGGGCTGGTGGTGGGTTTCCATTCCGGGCTAGGTTTAGGGTTAGGGAACAGCAAGGCTTAGGGCACAGGTGAGGGTACGGAAACGTGGGAGGGTCAGGCTATGTGCTGACGCACGGGTCAGTGCCAGCGTACGGTCCAGGAGTAGGCTACGGTGTAGGGTAAGGTGTAGGGCTGGTGGTGGGCTTCCTTTCCATGCTAGGGTTAGGGTTAGGGAACGGCAAGGCTAAGAGCACAGGTGAGGGTACGGAAACGTGGGAGGGTCAGGCTACGTGCTGACACACGGGTCAGTGCCAGCGTATGGGCCAGGAGTAGGCTAAGGTGTAGGGTAAGGTGTAGGGCTGGTGGTGGGTTTCCATTCCGGGCTAGGGTTAGGGTTAGGGAACGGCAAGGCTTAGGGCACAGGTGAGGGTATGTAAACGTGGGAGGGTCAGGCTACGTGCTGACGAACGGGTCAGTGCCAGCGTACCGGCCAGGTGTAGGCTACGGCTTCTGGGTAAGGTGTAGGGCTGGTGGTGGGTTTCCGTTCCGGGCCAGGGTTAGGGTTAGGGAACGGCAAGGCTTAGGGCACAGGTGAGGGTACGGAAACGTGGGAGGGTCAGGCTACATGCTGATGCATGGGTCAGTGCCAGCGTACGGGCCAGGAGTAGGCTACGGCTTGGGGGTAAGTTGTAGGGCTGGTGGTGGGTTTCCGTTCGGAGCTAGGGTTAGGGTTAGGGAACGGCAAGGCTTAGGGCACAGGTGAGGGTACGGAAACGTGGGAGGGTCAGGCTACGTGCTGATGCACGGGTCAGTGCCAGCGTACGGGCCAGGAGTAGGCTACGGTGTAGGGTAAGGTGTAGGGCTGGTGGTGGGTTTCCGTTCGGGGCTAGGGTTAGGGTTAGGAAACGGCAAGGCTTAGGGCACAGGTGAGGGTACGGAAACGTGGGATGGTCAGACTACGTGCTGATGCACGGGTCAGTGCCAGCGTACGGGCCAGGAGTAGGTTACGGTGTAGGGTAAGGTGTAGGGCTGGTGGTGGGTTTCCGTTCCATGCTAGGGTTAGGGTTAGGAAACGGCAAGGCTTAGGGCACAGGTGAGGGTACGGAAACGTGGGAGGGTCAGGCTACGTGCTGACGAACGGGTCAGTGCCAGCGTACCGGCCAGGTATAGGCTACGGCTTGTGGGTAAGGTATAGGGCTGGTGGTGGGTTTCCGTTCCGGGCTAGGGTTAGGGTTAGGGAACGGCAAGGCTTAGGGCACAGGTGAGGGTACGGAAACGTGGGAGGGTCAGGTTACGTGCTGACTCACGGGTCAGTGCCAGCGTACGGGACAGGAGTAGGCTACGGCTTGGGGGTAAGGTGTAGGGCTGGTGGTGGGTTTCTGTTCCGGGCTAGGGTTAGGGTTAGGGAACGGCAAGGCTTAGGGCACAGGTGAGGGTACGGAAACGTGGGAGGGTCAGGCTACGTGCTGACGCACGGGTCAGTGCCAGCGTACCGGCCAGGTATAGGCTACGGCTTGTGGGTAAGGTGTAGGGCTGGTGGTGGGTTTCCGTTCCGGGCTAGGGTTAGGGTTAGGGAACGGCAAGGCTTAGGGCACAGGTGAGGTTTCGGAAACGTGGGAGGGTCAGGCTACGTGCTGACGCACGGGTCAGTGCCAGCGTACGGGCCAGGAGTAGGCTACAATGTAGGGTAAGGTGTAGGGCTGGTGGTGGGTTTCCGTTCTGGGCTAGGGTTAGGGTTAGGGAACGGCAAGGCTTAGGGCACAGGTGAGGGTACGGAAACGTGGGAGGGTCAGGCTACGTGCTGACGCACGGGTCAGTGCCTCGTACCGGACAGGAGTAGGCTACGGCTTGGTGGTAAGCTGTTGGGCTGGTGGTGGGTTTCCGTTCCGGGCTAGGGTTAGGGTTAGGGAACGGCAAGGCTTAGGGCACAGGTGAGGGTACGGAAACGTGGGAGGGTCAGGCTACGTGCTGACGCACGGGTCAGTGCCAGCGTACGGGCCAGGAGTAGGCTACGGCTTGGGGGTAAGGTGTAGGGCTGGTGGTGGGTTTCCGTTCCGGGCTAGGGTTAGGGTTAGGGAACGGCAAGGCTTAGGGCACAGGTGAGGGTACGGAAACGTGGGAGGGTCAGGCTACGTGCTGACGCACGGGTCAGTGCCAGCGTACGGGCCAGGAGTAGGCTACGGCTTGGGGGTAAGCTGTAGGGCTGGTGGTGGGTTTCCGTTCCGGGCTAGGGTTAGGGTTAGGGAACGGCAAGGCTTAGGGCACAGGTGAGGGTACGGAAACGTGGGAGGGTCAGGCTACGTGCTGACGCACGGGTCAGTGCCAGCGTACGGACCAGGAGTAGGCTACGGCGTAGGGTAAGATGTAGGGCTGGTGGTGGGTTTCCGTTCCGGGCTAGGGTTAGGGTTAGGGAACGACAAGGCTTAGGGCACAGGTGAGGGTATGGAAACGTGGGAGGGTCAGGCTACGTGGTGACGCACGGGTCAGTGCCAGCGTACGGGCCAGGAGTAGGCTAAGGTGTAGGGTAAGGTGTAGGGCTGGTGGTGGGTTTCCGTTCCGGGCTAGGGTTAGGGTTAGGGAACGGCAAGGCTTAGGGCACAGGTGAGGGTATGGAAACGTGGGAGGGTCAGGCTACGTGCTGACGAACGGGTCAGTGCCAGCGTACCGGCCAGGTGTAGGCTACGGCTTCTGGGTAAGGTGTAGGGCTGGTGGTGGGTTTCCGTTCCGGGCCAGGGTTAGGGTTAGGGAACGGCAAGGCTTAGGGCACAGGTGAGGGTACGGAAACGTGGGAGGGTCAGGCTACATGCTGATGCATGGGTCAGTGCCAGCGTACGGGCCAGGAGTAGGCTACGGCTTGGGGGTAAGGTGTAGGGCTGGTGCTGGGTTTCCGTTCGGAGCTAGGGTTAGGGTTAGGGAACGGCAAGGCTTAGGGCACAGGTGAGGGTACGGAAACGTGGGAGGGTCAGGCTACGTGCTGATGCACGGGTCAGTGCCAGCGTACGGGCCAGGAGTAGGCTACAATGTAGGGTAAGGTGTAGGGCTGGTGGTGGGTTTCCATTCTGGGCTAGGGTTAGGGTTAGGGAACGGCAAGGCTTAGGGCACAGGTGAGGGTACGGAAACGTGGGAGGGTCAGGCTACGTGCTGACGCACGGGTCAGTGCCAGCGTACGGGCCAGGAGTAGGCTACGGCTTGGGGGTAAGTTGTAGGGCTGGTGGTGGGTTTCCGTTCCGGGCTAGGGTTAGGGTTAGGGAACGGCAAGGCTTAGGGCACAGGTGAGGGTACAGAAACGTGGGAGGGTCAGGCTACGTGCTGACGCAAGGGTCAGTGCCAGCGTACGGGCCATGAGTACGCTACGGCTTGGGGGTAAGGTGTAGGGCTTTTGGTGGGTTTCCGTTCCGGGCTAGGGTTAGGGTTAGGGAACGGCAAGGCTTAGGGCACAGGTGAGGGTACGGAAACGTGGGAGGGTCAGGCTACGTGCTGACGCACGGGTCAGTGCCAGCGTACGGGCCAGGAGTAGGCTACGGCGTAGGGTAAGGTGTAGGGCTGGTGGTGGGTTTCCGTTCCGAGCTAGGGTTAGGGTTAGGGAACGGCAAGGCTTAGGGCACAGGTGAGGGTACGGAAACGTGGGAGGGTCAGGCTACGTGCTGACGCACGGGTCAGTGCCAGCGTACGGGCCAGGAGTAGGCTACGGCTTGGGGGTAAGTTGTAGGGCTGGTGGTGGGTTTCCGTTCCGGGCTAGGGTTAGGGTTAGGGAACGGCAAGGCTTAGGGCACAGGTGAGGGTACAGAAACGTGGGAGGGTCAGGCTACGTGCTGACGCACGGGTCAGTGGCAGCGTACGGGCCATGAGTACGCTACGGCTTGGGGGTAAGGTGTAGGGCTTTTGGTGGGTTTCCGTTCCGGGCTAGGGTTAGGGTTAGGGAACGGCAAGGCTTAGGGCACAGGTGAGGGTACGGAAACGTGGGAGGGTCAGGCTACGTGCTGACGCACGGGTCAGTGCCAGCGTACAAGCCAGGAGTAGGCTACGGCGTAGGGTATGGTGTAGGGCTGGTGGTGGGTTTCCATTCCGGGCTAGGGTTAGGGTTAGGGAACGGCAAGGCTTAGGGCACAGGTGAGGGTACAGAAACGTGGGAGGGTCAGGCTACGTGCTGACGCACGTGTCAGTGCCAGCGTACAGGCCAGGTGTAGGCTACGGCTTGGGGGTAAGTTGTAGGGCTGGTGGTGGGTTTCCGTTCCGGGCTAGGGTTAGGGTTAGGGAACGGCAAGGCTTAGGGCACAGGTGAGGGTACGGAAACGTGGGAGGGTCAGACTACGTGCTGACGCATGGGTCAGTGCCAGCGTACGGGCCTGGAGTAGGCTACAGCGTAGGGTAAGGTGTAGGGCTGGTGGTGGTTTTCCGTTCCAGGCTAGGGTTAGGGTTAGGGAACGGCAAGGCTTAGGGCACAGGTGAGGGTACAGAAACGTGGGAGGGTCAGGCTACGTGCTGACGCATGCGTCAGTGCCAGCGTACGGGCCAGGAGTAGGCTACGGCTTGGGGGTAAGGTGTAGGGCTGGCGGTGGGTTTCCGTTCGGAGCTAGGGTTAGGGTTAGGGAACGGCAAGGCTTAGGGCACAGGTGAGGGTTCGGAAACGTGGGAGGGTCAGGCTACGTGCTGATGCACGGGTCAGTGCCAGCGTACGGGCCAGGAGTAGGCTACGGTGTAGGGTAAGGTGTAGGGCTGGTGGTGGGTTTCCGTAACGTGCTAGGGTTAGGGTTAGGAAACGGCAAGGCTTAGGGCACAGGTGAGGGTACGGAAACGTGGGAGGGTCAGGCTACGTGCTGACGAACGGGTCAGTGCCAGCGTACCGGCCAGGTATAGGCTACGGCTTGTGGGTAAGGTGTAGGGCTGGTGGTGGGTTTCCGTTCCGGGCCAGGGTTAGGGTTAGGGAACGGCAAGGCTTAGGGCACAGGTGAGGGTACGGAAACGTGGGAGGGTCAGGCTACATGCTGACTCACGGGTCAGTGCCAGCGTACGGGCCAGGAGTAGGCTACGGCTTGGGGGTAAGGTGTAGGGCTGGTGGTGGGTTTCTGTTCCGGGCTAGGGTTAGGGTTAGGGAACGGCAAGGCTTAGGGCACAGGTGAGGGTACGGAAACGTGGGAGGGTCAGGCTACGTGCTGACGCACGGGTCAGTGCCAGCGTACCGGCCAGGTATAGGCTACGGCTTGTGGGTAAGGTGTAGGGCTGGTGGTGGGTTTCCATTCCGGGCTAGGGTTAGGGTTAGGGAACGGCAAGGCTTAGGGCACAGGTGAGGGTTCGGAAACGTGGGAGGGTCAGGCTACGTGCTGACGCACGGGTCAGTGCCAGCGTACGGGCCAGGAGTAGGCTACAATGTAGGGTAAGGTGTAGGGCTGGTGGTGGGTTTCCGTTCTGGGCTAGGGTTAGGGTTAGGGAACGGCAAGGCTTAGGGCACAGGTGAGGGTACGGAAACGTGGGAGGGTCAGGCTACGTGCTGACGCACGGGTCAGTGCCTCGTACCGGACAGGAGTAGGCTACGGCTTGGTGGTAAGCTGTAGGGCTGGTGGTGGGTTTCCGTTCCGGGCTAGGGTTAGGGATAGGGAACGGCAAGGCTTAGGGCACAGGTGAGGGTACGGAAACGTGGGAGGGTCAGGCTACGTGCTGACGCACGGGTCAGTGCCAGCGTACGGGCCAGGAGTAGGCTACGGCTTGGGGGTAAGGTGTAGGGCTGGTGGTGGGTTTCCGTTCCGGGCTAGGGTTAGGGTTAGGGAACGGCAAGGCTTAGGGCACAGGTGAGGGTACGGAAACGTGGGAGGGTCAGGCTACGTGCTGACGCACGGGTCAGTGCCAGCGTACGGGCCAGGAGTAGGCTACGGCTTGGGGGTAAGCTGTAGGGCTGGTGGTGGGTTTCCGTTCCGGGCTAGGGTTAGGGTTAGGGAACGGCAAGGCTTAGGGCACAGGTGAGGGTACGGAAACGTGGGAGGGTCAGGCTACGTGCTGACGCACGGGTCAGTGCCAGCGTACGGACAAGGAGTAGGCTACGGCGTAGGGTAAGATGTAGGGCTGGTGGTGGTTTTCCGTTGCGGGCTAGGGTTAGGGTTAGGGAACGACAAGGCTTAGGGCACAGGTGAGGGTATGGAAACGTGGGAGGGTCAGGCTACGTGGTGACGCACGGGTCAGTGCCAGCGTACGGGCCAGGAGTAGGCTAAGGTGTAGGGTAAGGTGTAGGGCTGGTGGTGGGTTTCCGTTCCGGGCTAGGGTTAGGGTTAGGGAACGGCAAGGCTTAGGGCACAGGTGAGGGTATGGAAACGTGGGAGGGTCAGGCTACGTGCTGACGAACGGGTCAGTGCCAGCGTACCGGCCAGGTGTAGGCTACGGCTTCTGGGTAAGGTGTAGGGCTGGTGGTGGGTTTCCGTTCCGGGCCAGGGTTAGGGTTAGGGAACGGCAAGGCTTAGGGCACAGGTGAGGGTACGGAAACGTGGGAGGGTCAGGCTACATGCTGATGCATGGGTCAGTGCCAGCGTACGGGCCAGGAGTAGGCTACGGCTTGGGGGTAAGGTGTAGGGCTGGTGCTGGGTTTCCGTTCGGAGCTAGGGTTAGGGTTAGGGAACGGCAAGGCTTAGGGCACAGGTGAGGGTACGGAAACGTGGGAGGGTCAGGCTACGTGCTGATGCACGGGTCAGTGCCAGCGTACGGGCCAGGAGTAGGCTACGGTGTAGGGTAAGGTTTAGGGCTGGTGGTGGGTTTCCGTAACGTGCTAGGGTTAGGGTTAGGAAACGGCAAGGCTTAGGGCACAGGTGAGGGTACGGAAACGTGGGAGGGTCAGGCTACGTGCTGACGAACGGGTCAGTGCCAGCGTACCGGCCAGGTATAGGCTACGGCTTGTGGGTAAGGTGTAGGGCTGGTGGTGGGTTTCCGTTCCGGGCCAGGGTTAGGGTTAGGGAACGGCAAGGCTTAGGGCACAGGTGAGGGTACGGAAACGTGGGAGGGTCAGGCTACATGCTGACTCACGGGTCAGTGCCAGCGTACGGGCCAGGAGTAGGCTACGGCTTGGGGGTAAGGTGTAGGGCTGGTGGTGGGTTTCTGTTCCGGGCTAGGGTTAGGGTTAGGGAACGGCAAGGCTTAGGGCACAGGTGAGGGTACGGAAACGTGGGAGGGTCAGGCTACGTGCTGACGCACGGGTCAGTGCCAGCGTACCGGCCAGGTATAGGCTACGGCTTGTGGGTAAGGTGTAGGGCTGGTGGTGGGTTTCCATTCCGGGCTAGGGTTAGGGTTAGGGAACGGCAAGGCTTAGGGCACAGGTGAGGGTTCGGAAACGTGGGAGGGTCAGGCTACGTGCTGACGCACGGGTCAGTGCCAGCGTACGGGCCAGGAGTAGGCTACAATGTAGGGTAAGGTGTAGGGCTGGTGGTGGGTTTCCGTTCTGGGCTAGGGTTAGGGTTAGGGAACGGCAAGGCTTAGGGCACAGGTGAGGGTACGGAAACGTGGGAGGGTCAGGCTACGTGCTGACGCACGGGTCAGTGCCTCGTACCGGACAGGAGTAGGCTACGGCTTGGTGGTAAGCTGTAGGGCTGGTGGTGGGTTTCCGTTCCGGGCTAGGGTTAGGGATAGGGAACGGCAAGGCTTAGGGCACAGGTGAGGGTACGGAAACGTGGGAGGGTCAGGCTACGTGCTGACGCACGGGTCAGTGCCAGCGTACGGGCCAGGAGTAGGCTACGGCTTGGGGGTAAGGTGTAGGGCTGGTGGTGGGTTTCCGTTCCGGGCTAGGGTTAGGGTTAGGGAACGGCAAGGCTTAGGGCACAGGTGAGGGTACGGAAACGTGGGAGGGTCAGGCTACGTGCTGACGCACGGGTCAGTGCCAGCGTACGGGCCAGGAGTAGGCTACGGCTTGGGGGTAAGCTGTAGGGCTGGTGGTGGGTTTCCGTTCCGGGCTAGGGTTAGGGTTAGGGAACGGCAAGGCTTAGGGCACAGGTGAGGGTACGGAAACGTGGGAGGGTCAGGCTACGTGCTGACGCACGGGTCAGTGCCAGCGTACGGACAAGGAGTAGGCTACGGCGTAGGGTAAGATGTAGGGCTGGTGGTGGTTTTCCGTTGCGGGCTAGGGTTAGGGTTAGGGAACGACAAGGCTTAGGGCACAGGTGAGGGTATGGAAACGTGGGAGGGTCAGGCTACGTGGTGACGCACGGGTCAGTGCCAGCGTACGGGCCAGGAGTAGGCTAAGGTGTAGGGTAAGGTGTAGGGCTGGTGGTGGGTTTCCGTTCCGGGCTAGGGTTAGGGTTAGGGAACGGCAAGGCTTAGGGCACAGGTGAGGGTATGGAAACGTGGGAGGGTCAGGCTACGTGCTGACGAACGGGTCAGTGCCAGCGTACCGGCCAGGTGTAGGCTACGGCTTCTGGGTAAGGTGTAGGGCTGGTGGTGGGTTTCCGTTCCGGGCCAGGGTTAGGGTTAGGGAACGGCAAGGCTTAGGGCACAGGTGAGGGTACGGAAACGTGGGAGGGTCAGGCTACATGCTGATGCATGGGTCAGTGCCAGCGTACGGGCCAGGAGTAGGCTACGGCTTGGGGGTAAGGTGTAGGGCTGGTGCTGGGTTTCCGTTCGGAGCTAGGGTTAGGGTTAGGGAACGGCAAGGCTTAG
This sequence comes from Mesoplodon mirus, assembly GCF_964341445.2. Lineage (NCBI taxonomy): Eukaryota > Metazoa > Chordata > Mammalia > Artiodactyla > Ziphiidae > Mesoplodon > Mesoplodon mirus. The sequence goes on along the minus strand of NW_028295511.1, from coordinate 80,648 downwards.
GGCACAGGTGAGGGTACGGAAACGTGGGAGGGTCAGGCTACGTGCTGATGCACGGGTCAGTGCCAGCGTACGGGCCAGGAGTAGGCTACGGTGTAGGGTAAGGTTTAGGGCTGGTGGTGGGTTTCCGTTGGGGCTAGGGTTAGGGTTAGGAAACGGCAAGGCTTAGGGCACAGGTGAGGGTACGGAAACGTGGGATGGTCAGGCTACGTGCTGATGCACGGGTCAGTGCCAGCGTACGGGCCAGGAGTAGGTTACGGTGTAGGGTAAGGTGTAGGGCTGGTGGTGGGTTTCCGTTCCGTGCTAGGGTTAGGGTTAGGGAACGGCAAGGCTTAGGGCACAGGTGAGGGTACGGAAACGTGGGAGGGTCAGGCTACGTGCTGACGAACGGGTCAGTGCCAGCGTACCGGCCAGGTATAGGCTACGGCTTGTGGGTAAGGTGTAGGGCTGGTGGTGGGTTTCCGTTCCGGGCTAGGGTTAGGGTTAGGGAACGGCAAGGCTTAGGGCACAGGTGAGGGTACGGAAACGTGGGAGGGTCAGGCTACGTGCTGACGCACGGGTCAGTGCCAGCGTACCGGCCAGGTATAGGCTACGGCTTGTGGGTAAGGTGTAGGGCTGGTGGTGGGTTTCCGTTCCGGGCTAGGGTAAGGGTTAGGGAACGGCAAGGCTTAGGGCACAGGTGAGGGTACGGAAACGTGGGAGGGTCAGGCTACGTGCTGACGCATGGGTCAGTGCCAGCGTACGGGCCAGGAGTAGGCTACGGCGTAGGGTAAGGTGTAGGGCTGGTGGTGGGTTTCCGTTCCGGGCTAGGATTAGGGTTAGGGAACGGCAAGGCTTCGGGCACAGGTGAGGGTACGGAAACGTGGGAGGTTTAGTCTACGTGCTGACGCACGGGTCAGTGCCAGTGTATGGGCCAGGAGTAGGCTACGGCATAGGGTAAGGTGTAGGGCTGGTGGTGGGTTTCCGTTCCGGGCTAGGGTTAGCGTTAGGGAACGGCAAGGCTTAGGGCACAGGTGAGGGTACGGAAACGTGTGAGGGTCAGGCTACGTGCTGACACACGGGTCAGTGCCAGCGTACGGGCTAGGAGTAGGCTATGGCGTAGGGTAAGGTGTAGTGCTGGTGGTGGGTTTCCGTTCCGGGCTAGGGTTAGGGTTAGGGAACGGCAAGTCTTAGTGCACAGTTGAGGGCACGGAAACGTGGGAGGGTCAGGCTACGTGGTGACGCACGGGTCAGTGCCATCGTACGGGCCAGGAGTAGGCTACGGCTTTGGGGTAAGGTGTAGGGCTGGTGGTGGGTTTCCATTCCGGGCTAGGTTTAGGGTTAGGGAACAGCAAGGCTTAGGGCACAGGTGAGGGTACGGAAACGTGGGAGGGTCAGGCTATGTGCTGACGCACGGGTCAGTGCCAGCGTACGGTCCAGGAGTAGGCTACGGTGTAGGGTAAGGTGTAGGGCTGGTGGTGGGCTTCCTTTCCATGCTAGGGTTAGGGTTAGGGAACGGCAAGGCTAAGAGCACAGGTGAGGGTACGGAAACGTGGGAGGGTCAGGCTACGTGCTGACACACGGGTCAGTGCCAGCGTACGGGCCAGGAGTAGGCTACGGATTGGGGGTAAGATGTAGGTCTGGTGGTGGGTTTCCGTTCCGGGCTAGGGTTAGGGTTAGGGAACGGCAAGGCTTAGGGCACAGGTGAGGGTACGGAAACGTGGGAGGGTCAGGCTACGTGCTGATGCACGGGTCAGTGCCAGCGTACCGGCCAGGTGTAGGCTACTGCTTGTGTGTAAGGTGTAGGGCTGGTGGTGGGTTTCCGTTCCGGGCTAGGGTTAGGGTTAGGGAATGGCAAGGCTTAGGGCACAGGTGAGGGTACGGAAACGTGGGAGGGTCAGGCTACGTGCTGACGCACGTGTCAGTGCCAGCGTACAGGCCAGGTGTAGGCTACGGCTTGGGGGTAAGGTGTAGGGCTGGTGGTGGGTTTCCGTTCCGGGCTAGGGTTAGGGTTAGGGAACGGCAAGGCTTAGGGCACAGGTGAGGGTACGGAAACGTGGGAGTGTCAGACTACATGCTGACGCATGGGTCAGTGCCAGCGTACGGGCCTGGAGTAGGCTACAGCGTAGGGTGAGGTGTAGGGCTGGTGGTGGGTTTCCGTTCCGGGCTAGGGTTAGGGTTAGGGAACGGCAAGGCTTAGGGCACAGGTGAGGGTACGGAAACGTGGGAGGGTCAGGCTACGTGCTGATGCACGGGTCAGTGCCAGCGTACCGGCCAGGTGTAGGCTACTGCTTGTGGGTAAGGTGTAGGGCTGGTGGTGGGTTTCCGTTCCGGGCCAGGGTTAGGGTTAGGGAACGGCAAGGCTTAGGGCACAGGTGAGGGTACGGAAACGTGGGAGGGTCAGGCTACATGCTGATGTATGGGTCAGTGCCAGCGTACGGGCCAGGAGTAGGCTACGGCTTGGGGGTAAGTTGTAGGGCTGGTGGTGGGTTTCCGTTCGGAGCTAGGGTTAGGGTTAGGGAACGGCAAGGCTTAGGGCACAGGTGAGGGTACGGAAACGTGGGAGGGTCAGGCTACGTGCTGATGCACGGGTCAGTGCCAGCGTACGGGCCAGGAGTAGGCTACGGTGTAGGGTAATGTGTAGGGCTGGTGGTGGGTTTCCGTTCGGGGCTAGGGTTAGGGTTAGGAAACGGCAAGGCTTAGGGCACAGGTGAGGGTACGGAAACGTGGGATGGTCAGGCTACGTGCTGATGCACGGGTCAGTGCCAGCGTACGGGCCAGGAGTAGGTTACGGTGTAGGGTAAGGTGTAGGGCTGGTGGTGGGTTTCCGTTCCGTGCTAGGGTTAGGGTTAGGAAACGGCAAGGCTTAGGGCACAGGTGAGGGTACGGAAACGTGGGAGGGTCAGGCTACGTGCTGACGAACGGGTCAGTGCCAGCGTACCGGCCAGGTATAGGCTACGGCTTGTGGGTAAGGTGTAGGGCTGGTGGTGGGTTTCCGTTCCGGGCTAGGGTTAGGGTTAGGGAACGGCAAGGCTTAGGGCACAGGTGAGGGTACGGAAACGTGGGAGGGTCAGGCTACGTGCTGACTCACGGGTCAGTGCCAGCGTACGGGTCAGGAGTAGGCTACGGCTTGGGGGTAAGGTGTAGGGCTGGTGGTGGGTTTCTGTTCCGGGCTAGGGTTAGGGTTAGGGAACGGCAAGGCTTAGGGCACAGGTGAGGGTACGGAAACGTGGGAGGGTCAGGCTACGTGCTGACGCACGGGTCAGTGCCAGCGTACCGGCCAGGTATAGGCTACGGCTTGTGGGTAAGGTGTAGGGCTGGTGGTGGGTTTCCGTTCCGGGCTAGGGTTAGGGTTAGGGAACGGCAAGGCTTAGGGCACAGGTGAGGGTTCGGAAACGTGGGAGGGTCAGGCTACGTGCTGACGCACGGGTCAGTGCCAGCGTACGGGCCAGGAGTAGGCTACAATGTAGGGTAAGGTGTAGGGCTGGTGGTGGGTTTCCGTTCTGGGCTAGGGTTAGTGTTAGGGAACGGCAAGGCTTAGGGCACAGGTGAGGGTACGGAAACGTGGGAGGGTCAGGCTACGTGCTGACGCACGGGTCAGTGCCTCGTACCGGACAGGAGTAGGCTACGGCTTGGTGGTAAGCTGTAGGGCTGGTGGTGGGTTTCCGTTCCGGGCTAGGGTTAGGGTTAGGGAACGGCAAGGCTTAGGGCACAGGTGAGGGTACGGAAACGTGGGAGGGTCAGGCTACGTGCTGACGCACGGGTCAGTGCCAGCGTACGGGCCAGGAGTAGGCTACGGCTTGGGGGTAAGGTGTAGGGCTGGTGGTGGGTTTCCGTTCCGGGCTAGGGTTAGGGTTAGGGAACGGCAAGGCTTAGGGCACAGGTGAGGGTACGGAAACGTGGGAGGGTCAGGCTACGTGCTGACGCACGGGTCAGTGCCAGCGTACGGGCCAGGAGTAGGCTACGGCGTAGGGTAAGATGTAGGGCTGGTGGTGGGTTTCCGTTCCGGGCTAGGGTTAGGGTTAGGGAACGACAAGGCTTAGGGCACAGGTGAGGGTATGGAAACGTGGGAGGGTCAGGCTACGTGGTGACGCACGGGTCAGTGCCAGCGTACGGGCCAGGAGTAGGCTAAGGTGTAGGGTAAGGTGTAGGGCTGGTGGTGGGTTTCCGTTCCGGGCTAGGGTTAGGGTTAGGGAACGGCAAGGCTTAGGGCACAGGTGAGGGTATGGAAACGTGGGAGGGTCAGGCTACGTGCTGACGAACGGGTCAGTGCCAGCGTACCGGCCAGGTGTAGGCTACGGCTTCTGGGTAAGGTGTAGGGCTGGTGGTGGGTTTCCGTTCCGGGCCAGGGTTAGGGTTAGGGAACGGCAAGGCTTAGGGCACAGGTGAGGGTACGGAAACGTGGGAGGGTCAGGCTACATGCTGATGCATGGGTCAGTGCCAGCGTACGGGCCAGGAGTTGGCTACGGCTTGGGGGTAAGGTGTAGGGCTGGTGCTGGGTTTCCGTTCGGAGCTAGGGTTAGGGTTAGGGAACGGCAAGGCTTAGGGCACAGGTGAGGGTACGGAAACGTGGGAGGGTCAGGCTACGTGCTGATGCACGGGTCAGTTGCAGCGTACGGGCCAGGAGTAGGCTACGGTGTAGGCTAAGGTTTAGGGCTGGTGGTGGGTTTCCGTTCGGGGCTAGGGTTAGGGTTAGGAAACGGCAAGGCTTAGGGCACAGGTGAGGGTACGGAAACGTGGGATGGTCAGGCTACGTGCTGATGCACGGGTCAGTGCCAGCGTACGGGCCAGGAGTAGGTTACGGTGTAGGGTAAGGTGTAGGGATGGTGGTGGGTTTCCGTTCCGTGCTAGGGTTAGGGTTAGGGAACGGCAAGGCTTAGGGCACAGGTGAGGGTACGGAAACGTGGGAGGGTCAGGCTACGTGCTGACGAACGGGTCAGTGCCAGCGTACCGGCCAGGTATAGGCTACGGCTTGTGGGTAAGGTGTAGGGCTGGTGGTGGGTTTCCGTTCCGGGCTAGGGTTAGGGTTAGGGAACGGCAAGGCTTAGGGCACAGGTGAGGGTACGGAAACGTGGGAGGGTCAGGCTACGTGCTGACGCACGGGTCAGTGCCAGCGTACCGGCCAGGTATAGGCTACGGCTTGTGGGTAAGGTGTAGGGCTGGTGGTGGGTTTCCGTTCCGGGCTAGGGTAAGGGTTAGGGAACGGCAAGGCTTAGGGCACAGGTGAGGGTACGGAAACGTGGGAGGGTCAGGCTACGTGCTGACGCATGGGTCAGTGCCAGCGTACGGGCCAGGAGTAGGCTACGGCGTAGGGTAAGGTGTAGGGCTGGTGGTGGGTTTCCGTTCCGGGCTAGGATTAGGGTTAGGGAACGGCAAGGCTTCCGGCACAGGTGAGGGTACGGAAACGTGGGAGGTTTAGTCTACGTGCTGACGCACGGGTCAGTGCCAGTGTATGGGCCAGGAGTAGGCTACGGCATAGGGTAAGGTGTAGGGCTGGTGGTGGGTTTCCGTTCCGGGCTAGGGTTAGCGTTAGGGAACGGCAAGGCTTAGGGCACAGGTGAGGGTACGGAAACGTGTGAGGGTCAGGCTACGTGCTGACACACGGGTCAGTGCCAGCGTACGGGCTAGGAGTAGGCTATGGCGTAGGGTAAGGTGTAGTGCTGGTGGTGGGTTTCCGTTCCGGGCTAGGGTTAGGGTTAGGGAACGGCAAGTCTTAGTGCACAGTTGAGGGCACGGAAACGTGGGAGGGTCAGGCTACGTGGTGACGCACGGGTCAGTGCCATCGTACGGGCCAGGAGTAGGCTACGGCTTTGGGGTAAGGTGTAGGGCTGGTGGTGGGTTTCCATTCCGGGCTAGGTTTAGGGTTAGGGAACAGCAAGGCTTAGGGCACAGGTGAGGGTACGGAAACGTGGGAGGGTCAGGCTATGTGCTGACGCACGGGTCAGTGCCAGCGTACGGTCCAGGAGTAGGCTACGGTGTAGGGTAAGGTGTAGGGCTGGTGGTGGGCTTCCTCTCCATGCTAGGGTTAGGGTTAGGGAACGGCAAGGCTAAGAGCACAGGTGAGGGTACGGAAACGTGGGAGGGTCAGGCTACGTGCTGACACACGGGTCAGTGCCAGCGTACGGGCCAGGAGTAGGCTACGGATTGGGGGTAAGGTGTAGGTCTGGTGGTGGGTTTCCGTTCCGGGCTAGGGTTAGGGTTAGGGAACGGCAAGGCTTAGGGCACAGGTGAGGGTACGGAAACGTGGGAGGGTCAGGCTACGTGCTGATGCACGGGTCAGTGCCAGCGTACCGGCCAGGTGTAGGCTACTGCTTGTGGGTAAGGTGTAGGGCTGGTGGTGGGTTTCCGTTCCGGGCTAGGGTTAGGGTTAGGGAATGGCAAGGCTTAGGGCACAGGTGAGGGTACGGAAACGTGGGAGGGTCAGGCTACGTGCTGACGCACGTGTCAGTGCCAGCGTACAGGCCAGGTGTAGGCTACGGCTTGGGGGTAAGGTGTAGGGCTGGTGGTGGGTTTCCGTTCCGGGCTAGGGTTAGGGGTAGGGAACGGCAAGGCTTAGGGCACAGGTGAGGGTACGGAAACGTGGGAGTGTCAGACTACATGCTGACGCATGGGTCAGTGCCAGCGTACGGGCCTGGAGTAGGCTACAGCGTAGGGTAAGGTGTAGGGCTGGTGGTGGGTTTCCGTTCCGGGCTAGGGTTAGGGTTAGGGAACGGCAAGGCTTAGGGCACAGGTGAGGGTACGGAAACGTGGGAGGGTCAGGCTACGTGCTGATGCACGGGTCAGTGCCAGCGTACCGGCCAGGTGTAGGCTACTGCTTGTGGGTAAGGTGTAGGGCTGGTGGTGGGTTTCCGTTCCGGGCTAGGGTTAGGGTTAGGGAATGGCAAGGCTTAGGGCACAGGTGAGGGTACGGAAACGTGGGAGGGTCAGGCTACGTGCTGACGCACGTGTCAGTGCCAGCGTACAGGCCAGGTGTAGGCTACGGCTTGGGGGTAAGGTGTAGGGCTGGTGGTGGGTTTCCGTTCCGGGCTAGGGTTAGGGGTAGGGAACGGCAAGGCTTAGGGCACAGGTGAGGGTACGGAAACGTGGGAGTGTCAGACTACATGCTGACGCATGGGTCAGTGCCAGCGTACGGGCCTGGAGTAGGCTACAGCGTAGGGTAAGGTGTAGGGCTGGTGGTGGGTTTCCGTTCCGGGCTAGGGTTAGGGTTAGGGAACGGCAAGGCTTAGGGCACAGGTGAGGGTACGGAAACGTGGGAGGGTCAGGCTATGTGCTGATGCACGGGTCAGTGCCAGCGTACCGGCCAGGTGTACGCTACTGCTTGTGGGTAAGGTGTAGGGCTGGTGGTGGGTTTCCGTTCCGGGCTAGGGTTAGGGTTAGGGAACGGCAAGGCTTAGGGCACAGGTGAGGGTACGGAAACGTGGGAGGGTCAGGCTACGTGCTGACGCACGTGTCAGTGCCAGCGTACGGGCCAGGTGTAGGCTACGGCTTGGGGGTAAGGTGTAGGGCTGGTGGTGGGTTTCCGTTCCGGGCTAGGGTTAGGGGTAGGGAACGGCAAGGCTTAGGGCACAGGTGAGGGTATGGAAAAGTGGGAGGGTCAGACTACGTGCTGACGCATGGGTCAGTGCCAGCGTACGGGCCTGGAGTAGGCTACAGCGTAGGGTAAGGTGTAGGGCTGGTGGTGGGTTTCCGTTCCGGGCTAGGGTTAGGGTTAGGGAACGGCAAGGCTTAGGGCACAGGTGAGGGTACGGAAACGTGGGAGGGTCAGGCTACGTGCTGATGCACGGGTCAGTGCCAGCGTACCAGCCAGGTGTAGGCTACTGCTTGTGGGTAAGGTGTAGGGCTGGTGGTGGGTTTCCGTTCCGGGCTAGGGTTAGGGTTAGGGAATGGCAAGGCTTAGGGCACAGGTGAGGGTACGGAAACGTGGGAGGGTCAGGCTACGTGCTGACGCACGTGTCAGTGCCAGCGTACAGGCCAGGTGTAGGCTACGGCTTGGGGGTAAGGTGTAGGGCTGGTGGTGGGTTTCCGTTCCGGGCTAGGGTTAGGGGTAGGGAACGGCAAGGCTTAGGGCACAGGTGAGTGTACGGAAACGTGGGAGTGTCAGACTACATGCTGACGCATGGGTCAGTGCCAGCGTACGGGCCTGGAGTAGGCTACAGCGTAGGGTAAGGTGTAGGGCTGGTGGTGGGTTTCCGTTCCGGGCTAGGGTTAGGGTTAGGGAACGGCAAGGCTTAGGGCACAGGTGAGGGTACGGAAACGTGGGAGGGTCAGGCTATGTGCTGATGCACGGGTCACTGCCAGCGTACCGGCCAGGTGTAGGCTACTGCTTGTGGGTAAGGTGTAGGGCTGGTGGTGGGTTTCCGTTCCGGGCTAGGGTTAGGGTTAGGGAACGGCAAGGCTTAGGGCACAGGTGAGGATACGGAAACGTGGGAGGGTCAGGCTACGTGCTGACGCACGTGTCAGTGCCAGCGTACGGGCCAGGTGTAGGCTACGGCTTGGGGGTAAGGTGTAGGGCTGGTGGTGGGTTTCCGTTCCGGGCTAGGGTTAGGGGTAGGGAACGGCAAGGCTTAGGGCACAGGTGAGGGTATGGAAAAGTGGGAGGGTCAGACTACGTGCTGACGCATGGGTCAGTGCCAGCGTACGGGCCTGGAGTAGGCTACAGCGTAGGGTAAGGTGTAGGGCTGGTGGTGGGTTTCCGTTCCGGGCTAGGGTTAGGGTTAGGGAACGGCAAGGCTTAGGGCACAGGTGAGGGTACAGAAACGTGGGAGGGTCAGGCTACGTGCTGACGCATGGGTCAGTGCCAGCGTACGGGCCAGGAGTAGGCTACGGCTTGGGGGTAAGGTGTAGGGCTGGCGGGGGGTTTCCGTTCCGGGCTAGGGTTAGGGTTAGGGAACGGCAAGGCTAAGGGCACAGGTGAGGGTACAGAAACGTGGGAGGTTCAGGCTACGTGCTGACGCACGGTCAGTGCCAGCGTACGGGCCAGGAGTAGGCTACGGCTTGGGGGTAAGTTGTAGGGCTGGTGGTGGTTTTCCGTTCCGGGCTAGGGTTAGGGTTAGGGAACGGCAAGGCTTAGGGCACAGGTGAGGGTACGGAAACGTGGGAGGGTCAGGCTACGTGCTGACGCACGGGTCAGTGCCAGTGTACGGGCCAGGAGTAGGCTACAACGTAGGGTAATGTGTAGGGCTGGTGGTGGGTTTCCGTTCTGGGCTAGGGTTAGTGTTAGGGAACGGCAAGGCTTAGGGCACAGGTGAGGGTACGGAAACGTGGGAGGGTCAGGCTACGTGCTGACGCACGGGTCAGTGCCAGCGTACCGGCCAGGAGTAGGCTACGGCTTGGGGGTAAGCTGTAGGGCTGGTGGTGGGTTTCCGTTCCGGGCTAGGGTTAGGGTTAGGGAACGGCAAGGCTTAGGGCACAGGTGAGGGTACGGAAACGTGGGAGGGTCAGGCTACGTGCTGACGCACGGGTCAGTGCCAGCGTACCGGCCAGGTGTAGGCTACGGCTTCTGGGTAAGGTGTAGGGCTGGTGGTGGGTTTCCAATCCGGGCTAGGTTTAGGGTTAGGGAAAGGCAAGTCTTAGGGCACAGGTGAGGGTACAGAAACATGGGAGGGTCAGGCTACGTGCTGACGCACGGGTCAGTGCCAGCGTACGGGCTAGGAGTATGCTACGGCGTAGGGTAAGGTGTAGGGCTGGTGGTGGGTTTCCGTTCCGGACTAGGGTTAGGGGTTAGGGAACGGCAAGGCTTAGGGCACAAGTGAGGGTACGGAAACGTGGGAGGGTCAGGCTACGTGCTGACGCACGGGCCAGTGCCAGCGTACGGGCCAGGAGTAGGCTACGGCGTAGGGTAAGGTGTAGGGCTGGTGGTCGGTTTCCATTCCGGGCTAGGGTTAGGGTTAGGGAACGGCAAGGCTTAGGGCACAGGTGAGGGTACAGAAACGTGGGAGGGTCAGGCTACGTGCTGACGCACGTGTCAGTGCCAGCGTACGGGCCAGGTGTAGGCTACGGCTTGGGGGTAAGGTGTAGGGCTGGTGGAGGGTTTCCGTTCCGGGCTAGGGTTAGGGTTAGGGAACGGCAAGGCTTAGGGCACAGGTGAGGGTACGGAAACGTGGGAGGGTCAGACTACGTGCTGACGCACGGGTCAGTGCCAGCGTACGGGCCTGGAGTAGGCTACAGCGTAGGGTACGGTGTAGGGCTGGTGGTGGGTTTAGGTTCCGGGCTAGGGTTAGGGTTAGGGAACGGCAAGGCTTAGGGCACAGGTGAGGGTACAGAAACGTGGGAGGGTCAGGCTACCTGCTGACGCATGGGTCAGTGCCAGCGTACGGGCCAGGAGTAGGCTACGGCTTGGGGGTATGGTGCAGGGCTGGCAGTGGGTTTCCGTTCCGGGCTAGGGTTACGGTTAGGGAACGGCAAGGCTTATGGCACAGGTGAGGGTACAGAAACGTGGGAGGGTCAGGCTACGTGCTGACTCACGGGTCAGTGCCAGCGTACGGGCCAGGAGTAGGCTACGGCTTGGGGGTAAGGTGTAGGGCTGGTGGTGGGTTTCCGTTCCGGGCTAGGGTTAGGGTAAGGGAACGGCAAGGCTTAGGGCACAGGTGAGGGTACGGAAACGTGGGAGGGTCAGGCTACGTGCTGACTCACGGGACAGTGCCAGCGTACGGGCCAGGAGTAGGCTACAACGTAGGGTAAGGTGTAGGGCTGGTGGTGGGTTTCCGTTCTGGGCTAGGGTTAGGGTTAGGGAACGGCAAGGCTTAGGGCACAGGTGAGGGTACGGAAACGTGGGAGGGTCAGGCTACGTGCTGACGCACGGGTCAGTGCCAGCGTACCGGCCAGGAGTAGGCTACGGCTTGGGGGTAAGCTGTAGGGCTCGTCGTGGGTTTCCGTTCCGGGCTATGGTTAGGGATAGGGAACGGCAAGGCTTAGGGCACAGGTGAGGGTACGGAAACGTGGGAGGGTCAGGCTACGTGCTGACGCACGGGTCAGTGCCAGCGTACGGGCCAGGAGTAGGCTACGGCTTGGGGGTAAGGTGTAGGGCTGGTGGTGGTTTTCCGTTCCGGGCTAGGGTTAGGGTTAGGGAACGGCAAGGCTTAGGGCACAGGTGAGGGTACGGAAACGTGGGAGGGTCAGGCTACGTGCTGACGCACGGGTCAGTGCCAGCGTACGGGCCAGGAATAGGGTACGGCTTGGGGGTAAGTTGTAGGGCTGGTGGTGGGTTTCCGTTCCGGGCTAGGGTTAGGGTTAGGGAACGGCAAGGCTTAGGGCACAGGTGAGGGTACGGAAACGTGGGAGGGTCAGGGTACATGGTGACGCACGGGTCAGTGCCAGCGTACGGGCCAGGAGTAGGCTACGGCGTAGGGTAAGGTGTAGGGCTGGTGGTGGGTTTCCATTCCGGGCTAGGGTTAGGGTTAGGGAACGGCAAGGCTGAGGGCACAGGTGAGGGTACGGAAACGTGGGAGGGTCAGGCTACGTGCTGACGCACATGGCAGTGCCAGCGTACAGGCCAGGTGTAGGCTACGGCTTGGGGGTAAGTTGTAGGGCTGGTGGTGTGTTTCCGTTCTGGGCTAGGCTTAGGGTTAGGGAACGGCAAGGCTTAGGGCACAGGTGAGGGTACGGAAACGTGGGAGAGTCAGGCTACGTGCTGACGCACGGGTCAGTGCCAGCCTAAGGGCCTGGAGTAGGCTACAGCGTAGGGTAAGGTGTAGGGCTGCTGGTGGGTTTCCGTTCCGGGCTAGGGTTAGGGTTAGGGAACGGCAAGGCTTAGGGCACAGGTGAGGGTACAGAAACTTGGGAGGGTCAGGCTACGTGCTGACGCATGGGTCAGTGCCAGCGTACGGGCCAGGAGTAGGCTACGGCTTGGGGGTAAGGTGTAGGGCTGGCGGTGGGTTTCCGTTCCGGGCTAGGGTTAGGGTTAGGGAACGGCAAGGCTTAGGGCACAGGTGAGGGTACAGAAACGTGGGAGGGTCAGGCTACGTGCTGACTCACGGGTCAGTGCCAGCGTACGGGCCAGGAGTAGGCTACGGCTTGGGGGTAAGGTGTAGGGCTGGTGGTGGGTTTCCGTTCCGGGCTAGGGTTAGGGTTAGGGAACGGCAAGGCTTAGGGCACAGGTGAGGGTACGGAAACGTGGGAGGGTCAGGCTACGTGCTGACGCACGGGTCAGTGCCAGCGTACGGGCCAGGAGTAGGCTACAACGTAGGGTAAGGTGTAGGGCTGGTGGTGGGTTTCCGTTCTGGGCTAGGGTTAGGGTTAGGGAACGGCAAGGCTTAGGGCACAGGTGAGGGTACGGAAACGTGGGAGGGTCAGGCTACGTGCTGACGCACGGGTCAGTGCCAGCGTACCGGCCAGGAGTAGGCTACGGCTTGGGGGTAAGCTTTAGGGCTGGTGGTGGGTTTCCGTTCCGGGCTAGGGTTAGGGTTAGGGAACGGCAAGGCTTAGGGCACAGGTGAGGGTACGGAAACGTGGGAGGGTCAGGCTACGTGCTGACGCACGGGTCAGTGCCAGCGTACGGGCCAGGAGTAGGCTACGGCTTGGGGGTAAGGTGTAGGGCTGGTGGTGGGTTTTCGTTCCGGGCTCGGGTTAGGGTTAGGGAACGGCAAGGCTTAGGGCACAGGTGAGGGTACGGAAACGTGGGAGGGTCAGGCTACGTGCTGACGCATGGGTCAGTGCCAGCGTACGGGCCAGGAGTAGGCTACGGCGTAGGGTAAGGTGTAGGGCTGGTGGTGGGTTTCCGTTCCGGGCTAGGATTAGGGTTAGGGAACGGCAAGGCTTCCGGCACAGGTGAGGGTACGGAAACGTGGGAGGTTTAGTCTACGTGCTGACGCACGGGTCAGTGCCAGTGTATGGGCCAGGAGTAGGCTACGGCATAGGGTAAGGTGTAGGGCTGGTGGTGGGTTTCCGTTCCGGGCTAGGGTTAGCGTTAGGGAACGGCAAGGCTTAGGGCACAGGTGAGGGTACGGAAACGTGTGAGGGTCAGGCTACGTGCTGACACACGGGTCAGTGCCAGCGTACGGGCTAGGAGTAGGCTATGGCGTAGGGTAAGGTGTAGTGCTGGTGGTGGGTTTCCGTTCCGGGCTAGGGTTAGGGTTAGGGAACGGCAAGTCTTAGTGCACAGTTGAGGGCACGGAAACGTGGGAGGGTCAGGCTACGTGGTGACGCACGGGTCAGTGCCATCGTACGGGCCAGGAGTAGGCTACGGCTTTGGGGTAAGGTGTAGGGCTGGTGGTGGGTTTCCATTCCGGGCTAGGTTTAGGGTTAGGGAACAGCAAGGCTTAGGGCACAGGTGAGGGTACGGAAACGTGGGAGGGTCAGGCTATGTGCTGACGCACGGGTCAGTGCCAGCGTACGGTCCAGGAGTAGGCTACGGTGTAGGGTAAGGTGTAGGGCTGGTGGTGGGCTTCCTCTCCATGCTAGGGTTAGGGTTAGGGAACGGCAAGGCTAAGAGCACAGGTGAGGGTACGGAAACGTGGGAGGGTCAGGCTACGTGCTGACACACGGGTCAGTGCCAGCGTACGGGCCAGGAGTAGGCTACGGATTGGGGGTAAGGTGTAGGTCTGGTGGTGGGTTTCCGTTCCGGGCTAGGGTTAGGGTTAGGGAACGGCAAGGCTTAGGGCACAGGTGAGGGTACGGAAACGTGGGAGGGTCAGGCTACGTGCTGATGCACGGGTCAGTGCCAGCGTACCGGCCAGGTGTAGGCTACTGCTTGTGGGTAAGGTGTAGGGCTGGTGGTGGGTTTCCGTTCCGGGCTAGGGTTAGGGTTAGGGAATGGCAAGGCTTAGGGCACAGGTGAGGGTACGGAAACGTGGGAGGGTCAGGCTACGTGCTGACGCACGTGTCAGTGCCAGCGTACAGGCCAGGTGTAGGCTACGGCTTGGGGGTAAGGTGTAGGGCTGGTGGTGGGTTTCCGTTCCGGGCTAGGGTTAGGGGTAGGGAACGGCAAGGCTTAGGGCACAGGTGAGGGTACGGAAACGTGGGAGTGTCAGACTACATGCTGACGCATGGGTCAGTGCCAGCGTACGGGCCTGGAGTAGGCTACAGCGTAGGGTAAGGTGTAGGGCTGGTGGTGGGTTTCCGTTCCGGGCTAGGGTTAGGGTTAGGGAACGGCAAGGCTTAGGGCACAGGTGAGGGTACGGAAACGTGGGAGGGTCAGGCTACGTGCTGATGCACGGGTCAGTGCCAGCGTACCGGCCAGGTGTAGGCTACTGCTTGTGGGTAAGGTGTAGGGCTGGTGGTGGGTTTCCGTTCCGGGCTAGGGTTAGGGTTAGGGAATGGCAAGGCTTAGGGCACAGGTGAGGGTACGGAAACGTGGGAGGGTCAGGCTACGTGCTGACGCACGTGTCAGTGCCAGCGTACAGGCCAGGTGTAGGCTACGGCTTGGGGGTAAGGTGTATGGCTGGTGGTGGGTTTCCGTTCCGGGCTAGGGTTAGGGGTAGGGAACGGCAAGGCTTAGGGCACAGGTGAGGGTACGGAAACGTGGGAGTGTCAGACTACATGCTGACGCATGGGTCAGTGCCAGCGTACGGGCCTGGAGTAGGCTACAGCGTAGGGTAAGGTGTAGGGCTGGTGGTGGGTTTCCGTTCCGGGCTAGGGTTAGGGTTAGGGAACGGCAAGGCTTAGGGCACAGGTGAGGGTACGGAAACGTGGGAGGGTCAGGCTATGTGCTGATGCACGGGTCAGTGCCAGCGTACCGGCCAGGTGTAGGCTACTGCTTGTGGGTAAGGTGTAGGGCTGGTGGTGGGTTTCCGTTCCGGGCTAGGGTTAGGGTTAGGGAACGGCAAGGCTTAGGGCACAGGTGAGGGTACGGAAACGTGGGAGGGTCAGGCTACGTGCTGACGCACGTGTCAGTGCCAGCGTACGGGCCAGGTGTAGGCTACGGCTTGGGGGTAAGGTGTAGGGCTGGTGGTGGGTTTCCGTTCCGGGCTAGGGTTAGGGGTAGGGAACGGCAAGGCTTAGGGCACAGGTGAGGGTATGGAAAAGTGGGAGGGTCAGACTACGTGCTGACGCATGGGTCAGTGCCAGCGTACGGGCCTGGAGTAGGCTACAGCGTAGGGTAAGATGTAGGGCTGGTGGTGGGTTTCCGTTCCGGGCTAGGGTTAGGGTTAGGGAACGGCAAGGCTTAGGGCACAGGTGAGGGTACAGAAACGTGGGAGGGTCAGGCTACGTGCTGACGCATGGGTCAGTGCCAGCGTACGGGCCAGGAGTAGGCTACGGCTTGGGGGTAAGGTGTAGGGCTGGCGGGGGGTTTCCGTTCCGGGCTAGGGTTAGGGTTAGGGAACGGCAAGGCTTAGGGCACAGGTGAGGGTACAGAAACGTGGGAGGGTCAGGCTACCTGCTGACGCACGGGTCAGTGCCAGCGTACCGGCCAGGTGTAGGCTACGGCTTCTGGGTAAGGTGTAGGGCTGGTGGTGGGTTTCCAATCCGGGCTAGGTTTAGGGTTAGGGAAAGGCAAGTCTTAGGGCACAGGTGAGGGTACAGAAACGTGGGAGGGTCAGGCTACGTGCTGACGCACGGGTCAGTGCCAGCGTACGGGCTAGGAGTATGCTACGGCGTAGGGTAAGGTGTAGGGCTGGTGGTGGGTTTCCGTTCCGGACTAGGGTTAGGGGTTAGGGAACGGCAAGGCTTAGGGCACAAGTGAGGGTACGGAAACGTGGGAGGGTCAGGCTACGTGCTGACGCACGGGCCAGTGCCAGCGTACGGGCCAGGAGTAGGCTACGGCGTAGGGTAAGGTGTAGGGCTGGTGGTCGGTTTCCATTCCGGGCTAGGGTTAGGGTTAGGGAACGGCAAGGCTTAGGGCACAGGTGAGGGTACAGAAACGTGGGAGGGTCAGGCTACGTGCTGACGCACGTGTCAGTGCCAGCGTACGGGCCAGGTGTAGGCTACGGCTTGGGGGTAAGGTGTAGGGCTGGTGGAGGGTTTCCGTTCCGGGCTAGGGTTAGGGTTAGGGAACGGCAAGGCTTAGGGCACAGGTGAGGGTACGGAAACGTGGGAGGGTCAGACTACGTGCTGACGCACGGGTCAGTGCCAGCGTACGGGCCTGGAGTAGGCTACAGCGTAGGGTACGGTGTAGGGCTGGTGGTGGGTTTAGGTTCCGGGCTAGGGTTAGGGTTAGGGAACGGCAAGGCTTAGGGCACAGGTGAGGGTACAGAAACGTGGGAGGGTCAGGCTACCTGCTGACGCATGGGTCAGTGCCAGCGTACGGGCCAGGAGTAGGCTACGGCTTGGGGGTATGGTGCAGGGCTGGCAGTGGGTTTCCGTTCCGGGCTAGGGTTACGGTTAGGGAACGGCAAGGCTTATGGCACAGGTGAGGGTACAGAAACGTGGGAGGGTCAGGCTACGTGCTGACTCACGGGTCAGTGCCAGCGTACGGGCCAGGAGTAGGCTACGGCTTGGGGGTAAGGTGTAGGGCTGGTGGTGGGTTTCCGTTCCGGGCTAGGGTTAGGGTAAGGGAACGGCAAGGCTTAGGGCACAGGTGAGGGTACGGAAACGTGGGAGGGTCAGGCTACGTGCTGACTCACGGGACAGTGCCAGCGTACGGGCCAGGAGTAGGCTACAACATAGGGTAAGGTGTAGGGCTGGTGGTGGGTTTCCGTTCTGGGCTAGGGTTAGGGTTAGGGAACGGCAAGGCTTAGGGCACAGGTGAGGGTACGGAAACGTGGGAGGGTCAGGCTACGTGCTGACGCACGGGTCAGTGCCAGCGTACCGGCCAGGAGTAGGCTACGGCTTGGGGGTAAGCTGTAGGGCTCGTCGTGGGTTTCCGTTCCGGGCTATGGTTAGGGATAGGGAACGGCAAGGCTTAGGGCACAGGTGAGGGTACGGAAACGTGGGAGGGTCAGGCTACGTGCTGACGCACGGGTCAGTGCCAGCGTACGGGCCAGGAGTAGGCTACGGCTTGGGGGTAAGGTGTAGGGCTGGTGGTGGTTTTCCGTTCCGGGCTAGGGTTAGGGTTAGGGAACGGCAAGGCTTAGGGCACAGGTGAGGGTACGGAAACGTGGGAGGGTCAGGCTACGTGCTGACGCACGGGTCAGTGCCAGCGTACCGGCCAGGAATAGGGTACGGCTTGGGGGTAAGTTGTAGGGCTGGTGGTGGGTTTCCGTTCCGGGCTAGGGTTAGGGTTAGGGAACGGCAAGGCTTAGGGCACAGGTGAGGGTACGGAAACGTGGGAGGGTCAGGGTACATGGTGACGCACGGGTCAGTGCCAGCGTACGGGCCAGGAGTAGGCTACGGCGTAGGGTAAGGTGTAGGGCTGGTGGTGGGTTTCCATTCCGGGCTAGGGTTAGGGTTAGGGAACGGCAAGGCTGAGGGCCCAGGTGAGGGTACGGAAACGTGGGAGGGTCAGGCTACGTGCTGACGCACATGGCAGTGCCAGCGTACAGGCCAGGTGTAGGCTACGGCTTGGGGGTAAGTTGTAGGGCTGGTGGTGTGTTTCCGTTCTGGGCTAGGCTTAGGGTTAGGGAACGGCAAGGCTTAGGGCACAGGTGAGGGTACGGAAACGTGGGAGGGTCAGGCTACGTGCTGACGCACGGGTCAGTGCCAGCGTACGGGCCAGGAGTAGGCTACGGCTTGGGGGTAAGCTGTAGGGCTGGTGGTGGGTTTCCGTTCCGGGCTAGGGTTAGGGTTAGGGAACGGCAAGGCTTAGGGCACAGGTGAGGGTACGGAAACGTGGGAGGGTCAGGCTACGTGCTGACGCACGGGTCAGTGCCAGCGTACGGACCAGGAGTAGGCTACGGCGTAGGGTAAGATGTAGGGCTGGTGGTGGGTTTCCGTTCCGGGCTAGGGTTAGGGTTAGGGAACGACAAGGCTTAGGGCACAGGTGAGGGTATGGAAACGTGGGAGGGTCAGGCTACGTGGTGACGCACGGGTCAGTGCCAGCGTACGGGCCAGGAGTAGGCTAAGGTGTAGGGTAAGGTGTAGGGCTGGTGGTGGGTTTCCGTTCCGGGCTAGGGTTAGGGTTAGGGAACGGCAAGGCTTAGGGCACAGGTGAGGGTATGGAAACGTGGGAGGGTCAGGCTACGTGCTGACGAACGGGTCAGTGCCAGCGTACCGGCCAGGTGTAGGCTACGGCTTCTGGGTAAGGTGTAGGGCTGGTGGTGGGTTTCCGTTCCGGGCCAGGGTTAGGGTTAGGGAACGGCAAGGCTTAGGGCACAGGTGAGGGTACGGAAACGTGGGAGGGTCAGGCTACATGCTGATGCATGGGTCAGTGCCAGCGTACGGGCCAGGAGTAGGCTACGGCTTGGGGGTAAGGTGTAGGGCTGGTGCTGGGTTTCCGTTCGGAGCTAGGGTTAGGGTTAGGGAACGGCAAGGCTTAGGGCACAGGTGAGGGTACGGAAACGTGGGAGGGTCAGGCTACGTGCTGATGCACGGGTCAGTGCCAGCGTACGGGCCAGGAGTAGGCTACAATGTAGGGTAAGGTGTAGGGCTGGTGGTGGGTTTCCATTCTGGGCTAGGGTTAGGGTTAGGGAACGGCAAGGCTTAGGGCACAGGTGAGGGTACGGAAACGTGGGAGGGTCAGGCTACGTGCTGACGCACGGGTCAGTGCCAGCGTACGGGCCAGGAGTAGGCTACGGCTTGGGGGTAAGTTGTAGGTCTGGTGGTGGGTTTCCGTTCCGGGCTAGGGTTAGGGTTAGGGAACGGCAAGGCTTAGGGCACAGGTGAGGGTACAGAAACGTGGGAGGGTCAGGCTACGTGCTGACGCAAGGGTCAGTGCCAGCGTACGGGCCATGAGTACGCTACGGCTTGGGGGTAAGGTGTAGGGCTTTTGGTGGGTTTCCGTTCCGGGCTAGGGTTAGGGTTAGGGAACGGCAAGGCTTAGGGCACAGGTGAGGGTACGGAAACGTGGGAGGGTCAGGCTACGTGCTGACGCACGGGTCAGTGCCAGCGTACGGGCCAGGAGTAGGCTACGGCGTAGGGTAAGGTGTAGGGCTGGTGGTGGGTTTCCGTTCCGAGCTAGGGTTAGGGTTAGGGAACGGCAAGGCTTAGGGCACAGGTGAGGGTACGGAAACGTGGGAGGGTCAGGCTACGTGCTGACGCACGGGTCAGTGCCAGCGTACGGGCCAGGAGTAGGCTACGGCTTGGGGGTAAGTTGTAGGGCTGGTGGTGGGTTTCCGTTCCGGGCTAGGGTTAGGGTTAGGGAACGGCAAGGCTTAGGGCACAGGTGAGGGTACAGAAACGTGGGAGGGTCAGGCTACGTGCTGACGCACGGGTCAGTGGCAGCGTACGGGCCATGAGTACGCTACGGCTTGGGGGTAAGGTGTAGGGCTTTTGGTGGGTTTCCGTTCCGGGCTAGGGTTAGGGTTAGGGAACGGCAAGGCTTAGGGCACAGGTGAGGGTACGGAAACGTGGGAGGGTCAGGCTACGTGCTGACGCACGGGTCAGTGCCAGCGTACAAGCCAGGAGTAGGCTACGGCGTAGGGTATGGTGTAGGGCTGGTGGTGGGTTTCCATTCCGGGCTAGGGTTAGGGTTAGGGAACGGCAAGGCTTAGGGCACAGGTGAGGGTACAGAAACGTGGGAGGGTCAGGCTACGTGCTGACGCACGTGTCAGTGCCAGCGTACAGGCCAGGTGTAGGCTACGGCTTGGGGGTAAGGTGTAGGGCTGGTGGTGGGTTTCCGTTCCGGGCTAGGGTTAGGGTTAGGGAACGGCAAGGCTTAGGGCACAGGTGAGGGTACGGAAACGTGGGAGGGTCAGACTACGTGCTGACGCATGGGTCAGTGCCAGCGTACGGGCCTGGAGTAGGCTACAGCGTAGGGTAAGGTGTAGGGCTGGTGGTGGTTTTCCGTTCCAGGCTAGGGTTAGGGTTAGGGAACGGCAAGGCTTAGGGCACAGGTGAGGGTACAGAAACGTGGGAGGGTCAGGCTACGTGCTGACGCATGCGTCAGTGCCAGCGTACGGGCCAGGAGTAGGCTACGGCTTGGGGGTAAGGTATAGGGCTGGCGGTGGGTTTCCGTTCGGAGCTAGGGTTAGGGTTAGGGAACGGCAAGGCTTAGGGCACAGGTGAGGGTTCGGAAACGTGGGAGGGTCAGGCTACGTGCTGATGCACGGGTCAGTGCCAGCGTACGGGCCAGGAGTAGGCTACGGTGTAGGGTAAGGTTTAGGGCTGGTGGTGGGTTTCCGTAACGTGCTAGGGTTAGGGTTAGGAAACGGCAAGGCTTAGGGCACAGGTGAGGGTACGGAAACGTGGGAGGGTCAGGCTACGTGCTGACGAACGGGTCAGTGCCAGCGTACCGGCCAGGTATAGGCTACGGCTTGTGGGTAAGGTTTAGGGCTGGTGGTGGGTTTCCGTTCCGGGCCAGGGTTAGGGTTAGGGAACGGCAAGGCTTAGGGCACAGGTGAGGGTACGGAAACGTGGGAGGGTCAGGCTACATGCTGACTCACGGGTCAGTGCCAGCGTACGGGCCAGGAGTAGGCTACGGCTTGGGGGTAAGGTGTAGGGCTGGTGGTGGGTTTCTGTTCCGGGCTAGGGTTAGGGTTAGGGAACGGCAAGGCTTAGGGCACAGGTGAGGGTACGGAAACGTGGGAGGGTCAGGCTACGTGCTGACGCACGGGTCAGTGCCAGCGTACCGGCCAGGTATAGGCTACGGCTTGTGGGTAAGGTGTAGGGCTGGTGGTGGGTTTCCATTCCGGGCTAGGGTTAGGGTTAGGGAACGGCAAGGCTTAGGGCACAGGTGAGGCTTCGGAAACGTGGGAGGGTCAGGCTACGTGCTGACGCACGGGTCAGTGCCAGCGTACGGGCCAGGAGTAGGCTACAATGTAGGGTAAGGTGTAGGGCTGGTGGTGGGTTTCCGTTCTGGGCTAGGGTTAGGGTTAGGGAACGGCAAGGCTTAGGGCACAGGTGAGGGTACGGAAACGTGGGAGGGTCAGGCTACGTGCTGACGCACGGGTCAGTGCCTCGTACCGGACAGGAGTAGGCTACGGCTTGGTGGTAAGCTGTAGGGCTGGTGGTGGGTTTCCGTTCCGGGCTAGGGTTAGGGATAGGGAACGGCAAGGCTTAGGGCACAGGTGAGGGTACGGAAACGTGGGAGGGTCAGGCTACGTGCTGACGCACGGGTCAGTGCCAGCGTACGGGCCAGGAGTAGGCTACGGCTTGGGGGTAAGGTGTAGGGCTGGTGGTGGGTTTCCGTTCCGGGCTAGGGTTAGGGTTAGGGAACGGCAAGGCTTAGGGCACAGGTGAGGGTACGGAAACGTGGGAGGGTCAGGCTACGTGCTGACGCACGGGTCAGTGCCAGCGTACGGGCCAGGAGTAGGCTACGGCTTGGGGGTAAGCTGTAGGGCTGGTGGTGGGTTTCCGTTCCGGGCTAGGGTTAGGGTTAGGGAACGGCAAGGCTTAGGGCACAGGTGAGGGTACGGAAACGTGGGAGGGTCAGGCTACGTGCTGACGCACGGGTCAGTGCCAGCGTACGGACCAGGAGTAGGCTACGGCGTAGGGTAAGATGTAGGGCTGGTGGTGGTTTTCCGTTGCGGGCTAGGGTTAGGGTTAGGGAACGACAAGGCTTAGGGCACAGGTGAGGGTATGGAAACGTGGGAGGGTCAGGCTACGTGGTGACGCACGGGTCAGTGCCAGCGTACGGGCCAGGAGTAGGCTAAGGTGTAGGGTAAGGTGTAGGGCTGGTGGTGGGTTTCCGTTCCGGGCTAGGGTTAGGGTTAGGGAACGGCAAGGCTTAGGGCACAGGTGAGGGTATGGAAACGTGGGAGGGTCAGGCTACGTGCTGACGAACGGGTCAGTGCCAGCGTACCGGCCAGGTGTAGGCTACGGCTTCTGGGTAAGGTGTAGGGCTGGTGGTGGGTTTCCGTTCCGGGCCAGGGTTAGGGTTAGGGAACGGCAAGGCTTAGGGCACAGGTGAGGGTACGGAAACGTGGGAGGGTCAGGCTACATGCTGATGCATGGGTCAGTGCCAGCGTACGGGCCAGGAGTAGGCTACGGCTTGGGGGTAAGGTGTAGGGCTGGTGCTGGGTTTCCGTTCGGAGCTAGGGTTAGGGTTAGGGAACGGCAAGGCTTAGGGCACAGGTGAGGGTACGGAAACGTGGGAGGGTCAGGCTACGTGCTGATGCACGGGTCAGTGCCAGCGTACGGGCCAGGAGTAGGCTACGGTGTAGGGTAAGGTTTAGGGCTGGTGGTGGGTTTCCGTTGGGGCTAGGGTTAGGGTTAGGAAACGGCAAGGCTTAGGGCACAGGTGAGGGTACGGAAACGTGGGATGGTCAGGCTACGTGCTGATGCACGGGTCAGTGCCAGCGTACGGGCCAGGAGTAGGTTACGGTGTAGGGTAAGGTGTAGGGCTGGTGGTGGGTTTCCGTTCCGTGCTAGGGTTAGGGTTAGGGAACGGCAAGGCTTAGGGCACAGGTGAGGGTACGGAAACGTGGGAGGGTCAGGCTACGTGCTGACGAACGGGTCAGTGCCAGCGTACCGGCCAGGTATAGGCTACGGCTTGTGGGTAAGGTGTAGGGCTGGTGGTGGGTTTCCGTTCCGGGCTAGGGTTAGGGTTAGGGAACGGCAAGGCTTAGGGCACAGGTGAGGGTACGGAAACGTGGGAGGGTCAGGCTACGTGCTGACGCACGGGTCAGTGCCAGCGTACGGGCCAGGAGTAGGCTACGGCGTAGGGTAAGGTGTAGGGCTGGTGGTGGGTTTCCGTTCCGGGCTAGGATTAGGGTTAGGGAACGGCAAGGCTTCGGGCACAGGTGAGGGTACGGAAACGTGGGAGGTTTAGTCTACGTGCTGACGCACGGGTCAGTGCCAGTGTATGGGCCAGGAGTAGGCTACGGCATAGGGTAAGGTGTAGGGCTGGTGGTGGGTTTCCGTTCCGGGCTAGGGTTAGCGTTAGGGAACGGCAAGGCTTAGGGCACAGGTGAGGGTACGGAAACGTGTGAGGGTCAGGCTACGTGCTGACACACGGGTCAGTGCCAGCGTACGGGCTAGGAGTAGGCTATGGCGTAGGGTAAGGTGTAGTGCTGGTGGTGGGTTTCCGTTCCGGGCTAGGGTTAGGGTTAGGGAACGGCAAGTCTTAGTGCACAGTTGAGGGCACGGAAACGTGGGAGGGTCAGGCTACGTGGTGACGCACGGGTCAGTGCCATCGTACGGGCCAGGAGTAGGCTACGGCTTTGGGGTAAGGTGTAGGGCTGGTGGTGGGTTTCCATTCCGGGCTAGGTTTAGGGTTAGGGAACAGCAAGGCTTAGGGCACAGGTGAGGGTACGGAAACGTGGGAGGGTCAGGCTATGTGCTGACGCACGGGTCAGTGCCAGCGTACGGTCCAGGAGTAGGCTACGGTGTAGGGTAAGGTGTAGGGCTGGTGGTGGGCTTCCTTTCCATGCTAGGGTTAGGGTTAGGGAACGGCAAGGCTAAGAGCACAGGTGAGGGTACGGAAACGTGGGAGGGTCAGGCTACGTGCTGACACACGGGTCAGTGCCAGCGTACGGGCCAGGAGTAGGCTACGGATTGGGGGTAAGGTGTAGGTCTGGTGGTGGGTTTCCGTTCCGGGCTAGGGTTAGGGTTAGGGAACGGCAAGGCTTAGGGCACAGGTGAGGGTACGGAAACGTGGGAGGGTCAGGCTACGTGCTGATGCACGGGTCAGTGCCAGCGTACCGGCCAGGTGTAGGCTACTGCTTGTGTGTAAGGTGTAGGGCTGGTGGTGGGTTTCCGTTCCGGGCTAGGGTTAGGGTTAGGGAATGGCAAGGCTTAGGGCACAGGTGAGGGTACGGAAACGTGGGAGGGTCAGGCTACGTGCTGACGCACGTGTCAGTGCCAGCGTACAGGCCAGGTGTAGGCTACGGCTTGGGGGTAAGGTGTAGGGCTGGTGGTGGGTTTCCGTTCCGGGCTAGGGTTAGGGTTAGTTAACGGCAAGGCTTAGGGCACAGGTGAGGGTACGGAAACGTGGGAGTGTCAGACTACATGCTGACGCATGGGTCAGTGCCAGCGTACGGGCCTGGAGTAGGCTACAGCGTAGGGTAAGGTGTAGGGCTGGTGGTGGGTTTCCGTTCCGGGCTAGGGTTAGGGTTAGGGAACGGCAAGGCTTAGGGCACAGGTGAGGGTACGGAAACGTGGGAGGGTCAGGCTACGTGCTGATGCACGGGTCAGTGCCAGCGTACCGGCCAGGTGTAGGCTACTGCTTGTGGGTAAGGTGTAGGGCTGGTGGTGGGTTTCCGTTCCGGGCCAGGGTTAGGGTTAGGGAACGGCAAGGCTTAGGGCACAGGTGAGGGTACGGAAACGTGGGAGGGTCAGGCTACATGCTGATGCATGGGTCAGTGCCAGCGTACGGGCCAGGAGTAGGCTACGGCTTGGGGGTAAGTTGTAGGGCTGGTGGTGGGTTTCCGTTCGGAGCTAGGGTTAGGGTTAGGGAACGGCAAGGCTTAGGGCACAGGTGAGGGTACGGAAACGTGGGAGGGTCAGGCTACGTGCTGATGCACGGGTCAGTGCCAGCGTACGGGCCAGGAGTAGGCTACGGTGTAGGGTAATGTGTAGGGCTGGTGGTGGGTTTCCGTTCGGGGCTAGGGTTAGGGTTAGGAAACGGCAAGGCTTAGGGCACAGGTGAGGGTACGGAAACGTGGGATGGTCAGGCTACGTGCTGATGCACGGGTCAGTGCCAGCGTACGGGCCAGGAGTAGGTTACGGTGTAGGGTAAGGTGTAGGGCTGGTGGTGGGTTTCCGTTCCGTGCTAGGGTTAGGGTTAGGAAACGGCAAGGCTTAGGGCACAGGTGAGGGTACGGAAACGTGGGAGGGTCAGGCTACGTGCTGACGAACGGGTCAGTGCCAGCGTACCGGCCAGGTATAGGCTACGGCTTGTGGGTAAGGTGTAGGGCTGGTGGTGGGTTTCCGTTCCGGGCTAGGGTTAGGGTTAGGGAACGGCAAGGCTTAGGGCACAGGTGAGGGTACGGAAACGTGGGAGGGTCAGGCTACGTGCTGACTCACGGGTCAGTGCCAGCGTACGGGTCAGGAGTAGGCTACGGCTTGGGGGTAAGGTGTAGGGCTGGTGGTGGGTTTCTGTTCCGGGCTAGGGTTAGGGTTAGGGAACGGCAAGGCTTAGGGCACAGGTGAGGGTACGGAAACGTGGGAGGGTCAGGCTACGTGCTGACGCACGGGTCAGTGCCAGCGTACGGGCCAGGAGTAGGCTACAATGTAGGGTAAGGTGTAGGGCTGGTGGTGGGTTTCCGTTCTGGGCTAGGGTTAGGGTTAGGGAACGGCAAGGCTTAGGGCACAGGTGAGGGTACGGAAACGTGGGAGGGTCAGGCTACGTGCTGACGCACGGGTCAGTGCCTCGTACCGGACAGGAGTAGGCTACGGCTTGGTGGTAAGCTGTAGGGCTGGTGGTGGGTTTCCGTTCCGGGCTAGGGTTAGGGTTAGGGAACGGCAAGGCTTAGGGCACAGGTGAGGGTACGGAAACGTGGGAGGGTCAGGCTACGTGCTGACGCACGGGTCAGTGCCAGCGTACGGGCCAGGAGTAGGCTACGGCTTGGGGGTAAGGTGTAGGGCTGGTGGTGGGTTTCCGTTCCGGGCTAGGGTTAGGGTTAGGGAACGACAAGGCTTAGGGCACAGGTGAGGGTATGGAAACGTGGGAGGGTCAGGCTACGTGGTGACGCACGGGTCAGTGCCAGCGTACGGGCCAGGAGTAGGCTAAGGTGTAGGGTAAGGTGTAGGGCTGGTGGTGGGTTTCCGTTCCGGGCTAGGGTTAGGGTTAGGGAACGGCAAGGCTTAGGGCACAGGTGAGGGTATGGAAACGTGGGAGGGTCAGGCTACGTGCTGACGAACGGGTCAGTGCCAGCGTACCGGCCAGGTGTAGGCTACGGCTTCTGGGTAAGGTGTAGGGCTGGTGGTGGGTTTCCGTTCCGGGACAGGGTTAGGGTTAGGGAACGGCAAGGCTTAGGGCACAGGTGAGGGTACGGAAACGTGGGAGGGTCAGGCTACATGCTGATGCATGGGTCAGTGCCAGCGTACGGGCCAGGAGTTGGCTACGGCTTGGGGGTAAGGTGTAGGGCTGGTGCTGGGTTTCCGTTCGGAGCTAGGGTTAGGGTTAGGGAACGGCAAGGCTTAGGGCACAGGTGAGGGTACGGAAACGTGTGAGGGTCAGGCTACGTGCTGACACACGGGTCAGTTCCAGCGTACGGGCTAGGAGTAGGCTATGGCGTAGGGTAAGGTGTAGTGCTGGTGGTGGGTTTCCGTTCCGGGCTAGGGTTAGGGTTAGGGAACGGCAAGTCTTAGTGCACAGTTGAGGGCACGGAAACGTGGGAGGGTCAGGCTACGTGGTGACGCACGGGTCAGTGCCATCGTACGGGCCAGGAGTAGGCTACGGCTTTGGGGTAAGGTGTAGGGCTGGTGGTGGGTTTCCATTCCGGGCTAGGTTTAGGGTTAGGGAACAGCAAGGCTTAGGGCACAGGTGAGGGTACGGAAACGTGGGAGGGTCAGGCTATGTGCTGACGCACGGGTCAGTGCCAGCGTACGGTCCAGGAGTAGGCTACGGTGTAGGGTAAGGTGTAGGGCTGGTGGTGGGCTTCCTCTCCATGCTAGGGTTAGGGTTAGGGAACGGCAAGGCTAAGAGCACAGGTGAGGGTACGGAAACGTGGGAGGGTCAGGCTACGTGCTGACACACGGGTCAGTGCCAGCGTACGGGCCAGGAGTAGGCTACGGATTGGGGGTAAGGTGTAGGTCTGGTGGTGGGTTTCCGTTCCGGGCTAGGGTTAGGGTTAGGGAACGGCAAGGCTTAGGGCACAGGTGAGGGTACGGAAACGTGGGAGGGTCAGGCTACGTGCTGATGCACGGGTCAGTGCCAGCGTACCGGCCAGGTGTAGGCTACTGCTTGTGGGTAAGTTGTAGGGCTGGTGGTGGGTTTCCGTTCCGGGCTAGGGTTAGGGTTAGGGAATGGCAAGGCTTAGGGCACAGGTGAGGGTACGGAAACGTGGGAGGGTCAGGCTACGTGCTGACGCACGTGTCAGTGCCAGCGTACAGGCCAGGTGTAGGCTACGGCTTGGGGGTAAGTTGTAGGGCTGGTGGTGGGTTTCCGTTCCGGGCTAGGGTTAGGGGTAGGGAACGGCAAGGCTTAGGGCACAGGTGAGGGTACGGAAACGTGGGAGTGTCAGACTACATGCTGACGCATGGGTCAGTGCCAGCGTACGGGCCTGGAGTAGGCTACAGCGTAGGGTAAGGTGTAGGGCTGGTGGTGGGTTTCCGTTCCGGGCTAGGGTTAGGGTTAGGGAACGGCAAGGCTTAGGGCACAGGTGAGGGTACGGAAACGTGGGAGGGTCAGGCTACGTGCTGATGCACGGGTCAGTGCCAGCGTACCGGCCAGGTGTAGGCTACTGCTTGTGGGTAAGGTGTAGGGCTGGTGGTGGGTTTCCGTTCCGGGCTAGGGTTAGGGTTAGGGAATGGCAAGGCTTAGGGCACAGGTGAGGGTACGGAAACGTGTGAGGGTCAGGCTACGTGCTGACGCACGTGTCAGTGCCAGCGTACAGGCCAGGTGTAGGCTACGGCTTGGGGGTAAGGTGTAGGGCTGGTGGTGGGTTTCCGTTCCGGGCTAGGGTTAGGGGTAGGGAACGGCAAGGCTTAGGGCACAGGTGAGGGTACGGAAACGTGGGAGTGTCAGACTACATGCTGACGCATGGGTCAGTGCCAGCGTACGGGCCTGGAGTAGGCTACAGCGTAGGGTAAGGTGTAGGGCTGGTGGTGGGTTTCCGTTCCGGGCTAGGGTTAGGGTTAGGGAACGGCAAGGCTTAGGGCACAGGTGAGGGTACGGAAACGTGGGAGGGTCAGGCTATGTGCTGATGCACGGGTCAGTGCCAGCGTACCGGCCAGGTGTAGGCTACTGCTTGTGGGTAAGGTGTAGGGCTGGTGGTGGGTTTCCGTTCCGGGCTAGGGTTAGGGTTAGGGAACGGCAAGGCTTAGGGCACAGGTGAGGGTACGGAAACGTGGGAGGGTCAGGCTACGTGCTGACGCACGTGTCAGTGCCAGCGTACGGGCCAGGTGTAGGCTACGGCTTGGGGGTAAGGTGTAGGGCTGGTGGTGGGTTTCCGTTCCGGGCTAGGGTTAGGGGTAGGGAACGGCAAGGCTTAGGGCACAGGTGAGGGTATGGAAAAGTGGGAGGGTCAGACTACGTGCTGACGCATGGGTCAGTGCCAGCGTACGGGCCTGGAGTAGGCTACAGCGTAGGGTAAGGTGTAGGGCTGGTGGTGGGTTTCCGTTCCGGGCTAGGGTTAGGGTTAGGGAACGGCAAGGCTTAGGGCACAGGTGAGGGTACGGAAACGTGGGAGGGTCAGGCTACGTGCTGATGCACGGGTCAGTGCCAGCGTACCAGCCAGGTGTAGGCTACTGCTTGTGGGTAAGGTGTAGGGCTGGTGGTGGGTTTCCGTTCCGGGCTAGGGTTAGGGTTAGGGAATGGCAAGGCTTAGGGCACAGGTGAGGGTACGGAAACGTGGGAGGGTCAGGCTACGTGCTGACGCACGTGTCAGTGCCAGCGTACAGGCCAGGTGTAGGCTACGGCTTGGGGGTAAGGTGTAGGGCTGGTGGTGGGTTTCCGTTCCGGGCTAGGGTTAGGGGTAGGGAACGGCAAGGCTTAGGGCACAGGTGAGGGTACGGAAACGTGGGAGTGTCAGACTACATGCTGACGCATGGGTCAGTGCCAGCGTACGGGCCTGGAGTAGGCTACAGCGTAGGGTAAGGTGTAGGGCTGGTGGTGGGTTTCCGTTCTGGGCTAGGGTTAGGGTTAGGGAACGGCAAGGCTTAGGGCACAGGTGAGGGTACGGAAACGTGGGAGGGTCAGGCTACGTGCTGACGCACGGGTCAGTGCCAGCGTACCGGCCAGGAGTAGGCTACGGCTTGGGGGTAAGCTTTAGGGCTGGTGGTGGGTTTCCGTTCCGGGCTAGGGTTAGGGTTAGGGAACGGCAAGGCTTAGGGCACAGGTGAGGGTACGGAAACGTGGGAGGGTCAGGCTACGTGCTGACGCACGGGTCAGTGCCAGCGTACGGGCCAGGAGTAGGCTACGGCTTGGGGGTAAGGTGTAGGGCTGGTGGTGGGTTTTCGTTCCGGGCTCGGGTTAGGGTTAGGGAACGGCAAGGCTTAGGGCACAGGTGAGGGTACGGAAACGTGGGAGGGTCAGGCTACGTGCTGACGCATGGGTCAGTGCCAGCGTACGGGCCAGGAGTAGGCTACGGCGTAGGGTAAGGTGTAGGGCTGGTGGTGGGTTTCCGTTCCGGGCTAGGATTAGGGTTAGGGAACGGCAAGGCTTCCGGCACAGGTGAGGGTACGGAAACGTGGGAGGTTTAGTCTACGTGCTGACGCACGGGTCAGTTCCAGTGTATGGGCCAGGAGTAGGCTACGGCATAGGGTAAGGTGTAGGGCTGGTGGTGGGTTTCCGTTCCGGGCTAGGGTTAGCGTTAGGGAACGGCAAGGCTTAGGGCACAGGTGAGGGTACGGAAACGTGTGAGGGTCAGGCTACGTGCTGACACACGGGTCAGTGCCAGCGTACGGGCTAGGAGTAGGCTATGGCGTAGGGTAAGGTGTAGTGCTGGTGGTGGGTTTCCGTTCCGGGCTAGGGTTAGGGTTAGGGAACGGCAAGTCTTAGTGCACAGTTGAGGGCACGGAAACGTGGGAGGGTCAGGCTACGTGGTGACGCACGGGTCAGTGCCATCGTACGGGCCAGGAGTAGGCTACGGCTTTGGGGTAAGGTGTAGGGCTGGTGGTGGGTTTCCATTCCGGGCTAGGTTTAGGGTTAGGGAACAGCAAGGCTTAGGGCACAGGTGAGGGTACGGAAACGTGGGAGGGTCAGGCTATGTGCTGACGCACGGGTCAGTGCCAGCGTACGGTCCAGGAGTAGGCTACGGTGTAGGGTAAGGTGTAGGGCTGGTGGTGGGCTTCCTCTCCATGCTAGGGTTAGGGTTAGGGAACGGCAAGGCTAAGAGCACAGGTGAGGGTACGGAAACGTGGGAGGGTCAGGCTACGTGCTGACACACGGGTCAGTGCCAGCATACGGGCCAGGAGTAGGCTACGGATTGGGGGTAAGGTGTAGGTCTGGTGGTGGGTTTCCGTTCCGGGCTAGGGTTAGGGTTAGGGAACGGCAAGGCTTAGGGCACAGGTGAGGGTACGGAAACGTGGGAGGGTCAGGCTACGTGCTGATGCACGGGTCAGTGCCAGCGTACCGGCCAGGTGTAGGCTACTGCTTGTGGGTAAGGTGTAGGGCTGGTGGTGGGTTTCCGTTCCGGGCTAGGGTTAGGGTTAGGGAATGGCAAGGCTTAGGGCACAGGTGAGGGTACGGAAACGTGGGAGGGTCAGGCTACGTGCTGACGCACGTGTCAGTGCCAGCGTACAGGCCAGGTGTAGGCTACGGCTTGGGGGTAAGGTGTAGGGCTGGTGGTGGGTTTCCGTTCCGGGCTAGGGTTAGGGGTAGGGAACGGCAAGGCTTAGGGCACAGGTGAGGGTACGGAAACGTGGGAGTGTCAGACTACATGCTGACGCATGGGTCAGTGCCAGCGTACGGGCCTGGAGTAGGCTACAGCGTAGGGTAAGGTGTAGGGCTGGTGGTGGGTTTCCGTTCCGGGCTAGGGTTAGGGTTAGGGAACGGCAAGGCTTAGGGCACAGGTGAGGGTACGGAAACGTGGGAGGGTCAGGCTACGTGCTGATGCACGGGTCAGTGCCAGCGTACCGGCCAGGTGTAGGCTACTGCTTGTGGGTAAGGTGTAGGGCTGGTGGTGGGTTTCCGTTCCAGGCTAGGGTTAGGGTTAGGGAATGGCAAGGCTTAGGGCACAGGTGAGGGTACGGAAACGTGGGAGGGTCAGGCTACGTGCTGACGCACGTGTCAGTGCCAGCGTACAGGCCAGGTGTAGGCTACGGCTTGGGGGTAAGGTGTAGGGCTGGTGGTGGGTTTCCGTTCCGGTCTAGGGTTAGGGGTAGGGAACGGCAAGGCTTAGGGCACA
Source organism: Mesoplodon mirus (assembly GCF_964341445.2). Classification (NCBI taxonomy): domain Eukaryota; kingdom Metazoa; phylum Chordata; class Mammalia; order Artiodactyla; family Ziphiidae; genus Mesoplodon; species Mesoplodon mirus. The sequence goes on along the minus strand of NW_028295511.1, from coordinate 49,809 downwards.
GGTGAGGGTACGGAAACGTGGGAGTGTCAGACTACATGCTGACGCATGGGTCAGTGCCAGCGTACGGGCCTGGAGTAGGCTACAGCGTAGGGTAAGGTGTAGGGCTGGTGGTGGGTTTCCGTTCCGGGCTAGGGTTAGGGTTAGGGAACGGCAAGGCTTAGGGCACAGGTGAGGGTACGGAAACGTGGGAGGGTCAGGCTATGTGCTGATGCACGGGTCAGTGCCAGCGTACCGGCCAGGTGTAGGCTACTGCTTGTGGGTAAGGTGTAGGGCTGGTGGTGGGTTTCCGTTCCGGGCTAGGGTTAGGGTTAGGGAACGGCAAGGCTTAGGGCACAGGTGAGGGTACGGAAACGTGGGAGGGTCAGGCTACGTGCTGACGCACGTGTCAGTGCCAGCGTACGGGCCAGGTGTAGGCTACGGCTTGGGGGTAAGGTGTAGGGCTGGTGGTGGGTTTCCGTTCCGGGCTAGGGATAGGGGTAGGGAACGGCAAGGCTTAGGGCACAGGTGAGGGTATGGAAAAGTGGGAGGGTCAGACTACGTGCTGACGCATGGGTCAGTGCCAGCGTACGGGCCTGGAGTAGGCTACAGCGTAGGGTAAGGTGTAGGGCTGGTGGTGGGTTTCCGTTCCGGGCTAGGGTTAGGGTTAGGGAACGGCAAGGCTTAGGGCACAGGTGAGGGTACAGAAACGTGGGAGGGTCAGGCTACGTGCTGACGCATGGGTCAGTGCCAGCGTACGGGCCAGGAGTAGGCTACGGCTTGGGGGTAAGGTGTAGGGCTGGCGGGGGGTTTCCGTTCCGGGCTAGGGTTAGGGTTAGGGAACGGCAAGGCTTAGGGCACAGGTGAGGGTACAGAAACGTGGGAGGTTCAGGCTACGTGCTGACGCACGGTCAGTGCCAGCGTACGGGCCAGGAGTAGGCTACGGCTTGGGGGTAAGTTGTAGGGCTGGTGGTGGTTTTCCGTTCCGGGCTAGGGTTAGGGTTAGGGAACGGCAAGGCTTAGGGCACAGGTGAGGGTACGGAAACGTGGGAGGGTCAGGCTACGTCCTGACGCACGGGTCAGTGCCAGTGTACGGGCCAGGAGTAGGCTACAACGTAGGGTAATGTGTAGGGCTGGTGGTGGGTTTCCGTTCTGGGCTAGGGTTAGTGTTAGGGAACGGCAAGGCTTAGGGCACAGGTGAGGGTACGGAAACGTGGGAGGGTCAGGCTACGTGCTGACGCACGGGTCAGTGCCAGCGTACCGGCCAGGAGTAGGCTACGGCTTGGGGGTAAACTGTAGGGCTGGTGGTGGGTTTCCGTTCCGGGCTAGGGTTAGGGTTAGGGAACGGCAAGGCTTAGGGCACAGGTGAGGGTACGGAAACGTGGGAGGGTCAGGCTACGTGCTGACGCACGGGTCAGTGCCAGCGTACCGGCCAGGTGTAGGCTACGGCTTCTGGGTAAGGTGTAGGGCTGGTGGTGGGTTTCCAATCCGGGCTAGGTTTAGGGTTAGGGAAAGGCAAGTCTTAGGGCACAGGTGAGGGTACAGAAACGTGGGAGGGTCAGGCTACGTGCTGACGCACGGGTCAGTGCCAGCGTACGGGCTAGGAGTATGCTACGGCGTAGGGTAAGGTGTAGGGCTGGTGGTGGGTTTCCGTTCCGGACTAGGGTTAGGGGTTAGGGAACGGCAAGGCTTAGGGCACAAGTGAGGGTACGGAAACGTGGGAGGGTCAGGCTACGTGCTGACGCACGGGCCAGTGCCAGCGTACGGGCCAGGAGTAGGCTACGGCATAGGGTAAGGTGTAGGGCTGGTGGTCGGTTTCCATTCCGGGCTAGGGTTAGGGTTAGGGAACGGCAAGGCTTAGGGCACAGGTGAGGGTACAGAAACGTGGGAGGGTCAGGCTACGTGCTGACGCACGTGTCAGTGCCAGCGTACGGGCCAGGTGTAGGCTACGGCTTGGGGGTAAGGTGTAGGGCTGGTGGAGGGTTTCCGTTCCGGGCTAGGGTTAGGGTTAGGGAACGGCAAGGCTTAGGGCACAGGTGAGGGTACGGAAACGTGGGAGGGTCAGACTACGTGCTGACGCACGGGTCAGTGCCAGCGTACGGGCCTGGAGTAGGCTACAGCGTAGGGTACGGTGTAGGGCTGGTGGTGGGTTTAGGTTCCGGGCTAGGGTTAGGGTTAGGGAACGGCAAGGCTTAGGGCACAGGTGAGGGTACAGAAACGTGGGAGGGTCAGGCTACCTGCTGACGCATGGGTCAGTGCCAGCGTACGGGCCAGGAGTAGGCTACGGCTTGGGGGTATGGTGCAGGGCTGGCAGTGGGTTTCCGTTCCGGGCTAGGGTTACGGTTAGGGAACGGCAAGGCTTATGGCACAGGTGAGGGTACAGAAACGTGGGAGGGTCAGGCTACGTGCAGACTCACGGGTCAGTGCCAGCGTACGGGCCAGGAGTAGGCTACGGCTTGGGGGTAAGGTGTAGGGCTGGTGGTGGGTTTCCGTTCCGGGCTAGGGTTAGGGTAAGGGAACGGCAAGGCTTAGGGCACAGGTGAGGGTACGGAAACGTGGGAGGGTCAGGCTACGTGCTGACTCACGGGACAGTGCCAGCGTACGGGCCAGGAGTAGGCTACAACGTAGGGTAAGGTGTAGGGCTGGTGGTGGGTTTCCGTTCTGGGCTAGGGTTAGGGTTAGGGAACGGCAAGGCTTAGGGCACAGGTGAGGGTACGGAAACGTGGGAGGGTCAGGCTACGTGCTGACGCACGGGTCAGTGCCAGCGTACCGGCCAGGAGTAGGCTACGGCTTGGGGGTAAGCTGTAGGGATCGTCGTGGGTTTCCGTTCCGGGCTATGGTTAGGGATAGGGAACGGCAAGGCTTAGGGCACAGGTGAGGGTACGGAAACGTGGGAGGGTCAGGCTACGTGCTGACGCACGGGTCAGTGCCAGCGTACGGGCCAGGAGTAGGCTACGGCTTGGGGGTAAGGTGTAGGGCTGGTGGTGGTTTTCCGTTCCGGGCTAGGGTTAGGGTTAGGGAACGGCAAGGCTTAGGGCACAGGTGAGGGTACGGAAACGTGGGAGGGTCAGGCTACGTGCTGACGCACGGGTCAGTGCCAGCGTACGGGCCAGGAATAGGGTACGGCTTGGGGGTAAGTTGTAGGGCTGGTGGTGGGTTTCCGTTCCGGGCTAGGGTTAGGGTTAGGGAACGGCAAGGCTTAGGGCACAGGTGAGGGTACGGAAACGTGGGAGGGTCAGGGTACATGGTGACGCACGGGTCAGTGCCAGCGTACGGGCCAGGAGTAGGCTACGGCGTAGGGTAAGGTGTAGGGCTGGTGGTGGGTTTCCATTCCGGGCTAGGGTTAGGGTTAGGGAACGGCAAGGCTGAGGGCACAGGTGAGGGTACGGAAACGTGGGAGGGTCAGGCTACGTGCTGACGCACATGGCAGTGCCAGCGTACAGGCCAGGTGTAGGCTACGGCTTGGGGGTAAGTTGTAGGGCTGGTGGTGTGTTTCCGTTCTGGGCTAGGCTTAGGGTTAGGGAACGGCAAGGCTTAGGGCACAGGTGAGGGTACGGAAACGTGGGAGGGTCAGGCTACGTGCTGACGCACGGGTCAGTGCCAGCCTACGGGCCTGGAGTAGGCTACAGCGTAGGGTAAGGTGTAGGGCTGCTGGTGGGTTTCCGTTCCGGGCTAGGGTTAGGGTTAGGGAACGGCAAGGCTTAGGGCACAGGTGAGGGTACAGAAACGTGGGAGGGTCAGGCTACGTGCTGACGCATGGGTCAGTGCCAGCGTACGGGCCAGGAGTAGGCTACGGCTTGGGGGTAAGGTGTAGGGCTGGCGGTGGGTTTCCGTTCCGGGCTAGGGTTAGGGTTAGGGAACGGCAAGGCTTAGGGCACAGGTGAGGGTACAGAAACGTGGGAGGGTCAGGCTACGTGCTGACTCACGGGTCAGTGCCAGCGTACGGGCCAGGAGTAGGCTACGGCTTGGGGGTAAGGTGTAGGGCTGGTGGTGGGTTTCCGTTCCGGGCTAGGGTTAGGGTTAGGGAACGGCAAGGCTTAGGGCACAGGTGAGGGTACGGAAACGTGGGAGGGTCAGGCTACGTGCTGACGCACGGGTCAGTGCCAGCGTACGGGCCAGGAGTAGGCTACAACGTAGGGTAAGGTGTAGGGCTGGTGGTGGGTTTCCGTTCTGGGCTAGGGTTAGGGTTAGGGAACGGCAAGGCTTAGGGCACAGGTGAGGGTACGGAAACGTGGGAGGGTCAGGCTACGTGCTGACGCACGGGTCAGTGCCAGCGTACCGGCCAGGAGTAGGCTACGGCTTGGGGGTAAGCTTTAGGGCTGGTGGTGGGTTTCCGTTCCGGGCTAGGGTTAGGGTTAGGGAACGGCAAGGCTTAGGGCACAGGTGAGGGTACGGAAACGTGGGAGGGTCAGGCTACGTGCTGACGCACGGGTCAGTGCCAGCGTACGGGCCAGGAGTAGGCTACGGCTTGGGGGTAAGGTGTAGGGCTGGTGGTGGGTTTTCGTTCCGGGCTCGGGTTAGGGTTAGGGAACGGCAAGGCTTAGGGCACAGGTGAGGGTACGGCAACTTGGGAGGGTCAGGCTACGTGCTGACGCACGGGTCAGTGCCAGCGTACGGGCCAGGAGTAGGCTACGGCGTAGGGTAAGGTGTAGGGCTGGTGGTGGGTTTCCGTTCCGGGCTAGGGTTAGGGTTAGGGAACGGCAAGGCTTAGGGCACAGGTGAGGGTATGGAAACGTGGGAGGGTCAGGCTACGTGGTGACGCACGGGTCAGTGCCAGCGTACGGGCCAGGAGTAGGCTAAGGTGTAGGGTAATGTGTAGGGCTGGTGGTGGGTTTCCGTTCCGGGCTAGGGTTAGGGTTAGGGAACGGCAAGGCTTAGGGCACAGGTGAGGGTACAGAAACGTGGGAGGGTGAGGCTACGTGCTGATGCACGGGTCAGTGCCAGCGTACCGGCCAGGTGTAGGCTACGGCTTGTGGGTAAGGTGTAGGGCTTGTGGTGGGTTTCCATTCCGGGCTAGGTTTAGGGTTAGGGAACGGCAAGGCTTAGGGCACAGGTGAGGGTACAGAAACGTGGGAGGGTCAGGCTACGTGCTGACGCACGGGTCAGTGCCAGCGTACGGGCCAGGAGTAGGCTACGGCTTGGGGGTAAGGTGTAGGGCTGGTGGTGGGTTTCCGTTCTGGGCTAGGGTTAGGGTTAGGGAACGGCAAGGCTTAGGGCACAGGTGAGGGTACGGAAACGTGGGAGGGTCAGGCTACGTGCTGACGCATGGGTCAGTGCCAGCGTACGGGCCAGGAGTAGGCTACGGCGTAGGGTAAGGTTTAGGGCTGGTGGTGGGTTTCCGTTCCGGGCTAGGGTTAGGGTTAGGGAACGGCAAGGCTTAGGGCACAGGTGAGGGTACAGAAACGTGGGAGGGTCAGGCTACGTGCTGATGCACGGGTCAGTGCCAGCGTACGGGCCAGGAGTAGGCTACGGTGTAGGGTAAAGTGTAGGGCTGGTGGTGGGTTTCCGTTCCGTGCTAGGGTTAGGGTTAGGGAACGGCAAGGCTTAGGGCACAGGTGAGGGTACGGAAACGTAGGAGGGTCAGGCTACATGCTGACGCACGGGTCAGTGCCAGCGTACGGGCCAGGAGTAGGCTACGGCGAAGGGTAAGGTGTAGGGCTGGTGGTGGGTTTCCGTTCTGGGCTAGGGTTAGGGTTAGGGAACGGCAAGGCTTAGGGCACAGGTGAGTGTACGGAAACGTGGGAGGGTCAGGCTACGTGCTGACGCACGGGTCAGTTCCAGCGTACGGGCCAGGAGTAGGATACAGCTTAGGGCTAAGTTGTAGGGCTGGTGGTGGGTTTCCGTTCCGGGCTAGCGTTAGGGTTAGGGAACGGCAAGGCTTAGGGCACAGGTGAGGGTACGGAATCGTGGGAGGGTCAGGCTACGTGCTGATGCACGGGTCAGTGCCAGCGTACGGGCCAGGAGTAGGCTGCGGTGTAGGGTAAGGTGTAGGGCTAGTGGTGGGTTTCCGTTCAGTGCTAGGGTTAGGGTTAGGGAACGGCAAGGCTTAGGGCACAGGTGAGGGTACGGAAACGTAGGAGGGTCAGGCTACGTGCTGACGCACGGGTCAGTGCCAGCGTACGGGCCAGGAGTAGGCTACGGCTTGGGGGTAAGCTGTAGGGCTGGTGGTGGGTTTCCGTTCCGGGCTAGGGTTAGGGTTAGGGAACGGCAAGGCTTAAGGCACAGGTGAGGGTACGGAAACGTGGGAGGGTCAGGCTACGTGCTGACGCACGGGTCAGTGCCAGCGTACCGGCCAGGTGTAGGCTACGGCTTGTGGGTAAGCTGTAGGGCTGGTGGTGCGTTTCCGTTCCGGGCTAGGGTTAGGGTTAGGGAACGGCAAGGCTTAGGGCACAGGTGAGGGTACGGAAACGTGGGAGGGTCAGGCTACGTGCTGATGCACGGGTCAGTGCCAGCCTACGGGCCAGGAGTAGGCTACGTCGTAGGTAAGGTGTAGGGCTGGTGGTGGGTTTCCGTTCCGGGCTAGTGTAAGGGTTAGGGAACGGCAAGGCTTAGGGCACAGGTGAGGGTACGGAAACGTGGGAGGGTCAGGCTACGTGCTGACACACGGGTCAGTGCCAGCGTACGGGCTAGGAGTAGGCTATGGCGTAGGGTAAGGTGTAGTGCTGGTGGTGGGTTTCCGTTCCGGGCTAGGGTTAGGGTTAGGGAACGGCAAGGCTTAGTGCACAGTTGAGGGCACGGAAACGTGGGAGGGTCAGGCTACGTGGTGACGCACGGGTCAGTGCCATCGTACGGGCCAGGAGTAGGCTACGGCTTTGGGGTAAGGTGTAGGGCTGGTGGTGGGTTTCCATTCCGGGCTAGGTTTAGGGTTAGGGAACAGCAAGGCTTAGGGCACAGGTGAGGGTACGGAAACGTGGGAGGGTCAGGCTATGTGCTGACGCACGGGTCAGTGCCAGCGTACGGGCCAGGAGTAGGCTACGGTGTAGGGTAAGGTGTAGGGCTGGTGGTGGGCTTCCTTTCCATGCTAGGTTTAGGGTTAGGGAACGGCAAGGCTAAGAGCACAGGTGAGGGTACGGAAACGTGGGAGGGTCAGGCTACGTGCTGACACACGGGTCAGTGCCAGCGTACGGGCCAGGAGTAGGCTACGGATTGGGGGTAAGGTGTAGGTCTGGTGGTGGGTTTCCGTTCCGGGCTAGGGTTAGGGTTAGGGAACGGCAAGGCTTAGGGCACAGGTGAGGGTACGGAAACGTGGGAGGGTCAGGCTACGTGCTGATGCACGGGTCAGTGCCAGCGTACCGGCCAGGTGTAGGCTACTTCTTGTGGGTAAGGTGTAGGGCTGGTGGTGGGTTTCCGTTCCGGACTAGGGTTAGGGTTAGGGAATGGCAAGGCTTAGGGCACAGGTGAGGGTACGGAAACGTGGGAGGGTCAGGCTACGTGCTGACGCACGTGTCAGTGCCAGCGTACAGGCCAGGTGTAGGCTACGGCTTGGGGGTAAGGTGTAGGGCTGGTGGTGGGTTTCCGTTCCGGGCTAGGGTTAGGGGTAGGGAACGGCAAGGCTTAGGGCACAGGTGAGGGTACGGAAACGTGGGAGTGTCAGACTACATGCTGACGCATGGGTCAGTGCCAGCGTACGGGCCTGGAGTAGGCTACAGCGTAGGGTAAGGTGTAGGGCTGGTGGTGGGTTTCCGTTCCGGGCTAGTGTTAGGGTTAGGGAACGGCAAGGCTTAGGGCACAGGTGAGGGTACGGAAACGTGGGAGGGTCAGGCTACGTGCTGATGCACGGGTCAGTGCCAGCGTACCGGCCAGGTGTAGGCTACTGCTTGTGGGTAAGGTGTAGGGCTGGTGGTGGGTTTCCGTTCCGGGCTAGGGTTAGGGTTAGGGAACGGCAAGGCTTAGGGCACAGGTGAGGGTACGGAAACGTGGGAGTGTCAGGCTACGTGCTGACGCACGTGTCAGTGCCAGCGTACGGGCCAGGTGTAGGCTACGGCTTGGGGGTAAGGTGTAGGGCTGGTGGTGGGTTTCCGTTCCGGGCTAGGGTTAGGGGTAGGGAACGGCAAGGCTTAGGGCACAGGTGAGGGTACGGAAACGTGGGAGGGTCAGACTACGTGCTGACGCATGGGTCAGTGCCAGCGTACGGGCCTGGAGTAGGCTACAGCGTAGGGTAAGGTGTAGGGCTGTTGGTGGGTTTCCGTTCCGGTCTAGGGTTAGGGTTAGGGAATGGCAAGGCTTAGGGCACAGGTGAGGGTACAGAAACGTGGGAGGGTCAGGCTACGTGCTGACGCATGGGTCAGTGCCAGCGTACGGGCCAGGAGTAGGCTACGGCTTGGGGGTAAGGTGTAGGGCTGGCGGGGGGTTTCCATTCCGGGCTAGGGTTAGGGTTAGGGAACGGCAAGGCTTAGGGCACAGGTGAGGGTACAGAAACGTGGGAGGGTCAGGCTACGTGCTGACGCACGGTCAGTGCCAGCGTACGGGCCAGGAGTAGGCTACGGCTTGGGGGTAAGTTGTAGGGCTGGTGGTGGTTTTCCGTTCCGGGCTAGGGTTAGGGTTAGGGAACGGCAAGGCTTAGGGCACAGGTGAGGGTACGGAAACGTGGGAGGGTCAGGCTACGTGCTGACGCACGGGTCAGTGCCAGTGTACGGGCCAGGAGTAGGCTACAACGTAGGGTAATGTGTAGGGCTGGTGGTGGGTTTCCGTTCTGGGCTAGGGTTAGTGTTAGGGAACGGCAAGGCTTAGGGCACAGGTGAGGGTACGGAAACGTGGGAGGGTCAGGCTACGTGCTGACGCACGGGTCAGTGCCAGCGTACCGGCCAGGAGTAGGCTACGGCTTGGGGGTAAGCTGTAGGGCTGGTGGTGGGTTTCCGTTCCGGGCTAGGGTTAGGGTTAGGGAACGGCAAGGCTTAGGGCACAGGTGAGGGTACGGAAACGTGGGAGGGTCAGGCTACGTGCTGACGCACGGGTCAGTGCCAGCGTACGGGCCAGGAGTAGGCTACGGCTTGGGGGTAAGCTGTAGGGCTGGTGGTGGGTTTCCGTTCCGGGCTAGGGTTAGGGTTAGGGAACGGCAAGGCTTAGGGCACATGTGAGGGTACGGAAACGTGGGAGGGTCAGGCTACGTGCTGACGCACGGGTCAGTGCCAGCGTACGGGCCAGGAGTAGGCTACGGCGTAGTGTAAGGTGTAGGGCTGGTGGTGGGTTTCCGTTCCGGGCTAGGGTTAGGGTTAGGGAACGGCAAGGCTTAGGGCACAGGTGAGGGTATGGAAACGTGGGAGGGTCAGGCTACGTGGTGACGCACGGGTTAGTGCCAGCGTACGGGTTAGGAGTATGCTACGGCGTAGGGTAAGGTGTAGGGCTGGTGGTGGGTTTCCGTTCCGGACTAGGGTTAGGGGTTAGGGAACGGCAAGGCTGAGGGCACACTTGAGGGTACGGAAACGTGGGAGGGTCAGGCTACGTGCTGACGCACGGGTCAGTGCCAGCGTACGGGCCTGGAGTAGGCTACAGCGTAGGGTAAGGTGTAGGGCTGGTGGTGGGTTTCCGTTCCGGGCTAGGGTTAGGGTTAGGGAACGGCAAGGCTTAGGGCACAGGTGAGGGTACGGAAACGTGGGAGGGTCAGGCTACGTGCTGATGCACGGGTCAGTGCCAGCGTACCGGCCAGGTGTAGGCTACTGCTTGTGGGTAAGGTGTAGGTCTGGTGGTCGGTTTCCGTTCCGGGCTAGGGTTAGGGTTAAGGAATGGCAAGGCTTAGGGCACAGGTGAGGGTACGGAAACGTGGGAGGGTCAGGCTACGTGCTGACGCACGTGTCAGTGCCAGCGTACAGGCCAGGTGTAGGCTACGGCTTGGGGGTAAGGTGTAGGGCTGGTGGTGGGTTTCCGTTCCGGGCTAGGGTTAGGGGTAGGGAACGGCAAGGCTTAGGGCACAGGTGAGGGTACGGAAACGTGGGAGTGTCAGACTACATGCTGACGCATGGGTCAGTGCCAGCGTACGGGCCTGGAGTAGGCTACAGCGTAGGGTAAGGTTTAGGGCTGGTGGTGGGTTTCCGTTCCGGGCTAGGGTTAGGGTTAGGGAACGGCAAGGCTTAGGGCACAGGTGAGGGTACGGAAACGTGGGAGGGTCAGGCTACGTGCTGATGCACGGGTCAGGCCAGCGTACTGGCCAGGTGTAGGCTACTGCTTGTGGGTAAGGTGTAGGGCTGGTGGTGTGTTTCCGTTCCGGGCTAGGGTTAGGGTTAGGGAACGGCAAGGCTGAGGGCACAGGTGAGGGTACGGAAACGTGGGAGGGTCAGGCTACGTGCTGACCCACGTGTCAGTGCCAGCGTACGGGCCAGGTGTAGGCTACGGCTTGGGGGTAAGGTGTAGGGCTGGTTGTGGGTTTCCGTTCCGGGCTAGGGTTAGGGGTAGGGAACGGCAAGGCTTAGGGCACAGGTGAGGGTACGGAAACGTGGGAGGGTCAGACTACGTGCTGACGCATGGGTCAGTGCCAGCGTACGGGCCTGGAGTAGGCTACAGCGTAGGGTAAGGTGTAGGGCTGGTGGTGGGTTTCCGTTCCGGGCTAGGGTTAGGGTTAGGGAACGGCAAGGCTTAGGGCACAGGTGAGGGTATAGAAACGTGGGAGGGTCAGGCTACGTGCTGACGCATGGGTCAGTGCCAGCGTACGGGCCAGGAGTAGGCTACGGCTTGGGGGTAAGGTGTAGGGCTGGCGGGGGGTTTCCGTTCCGGGCTAGGGTTGGGGTTAGGGAACGGCAAGGCTTAGGGCACAGGTGAGGGTACAGAAACGTGGGAGGGTCAGGCTACGTGCTGACGCACGGTCAGTGCCAGCGTACGGGCCAGGAGTAGGCTACGGCTTGGGGGTAAGTTGTAGGGCTGGTGGTGGTTTTCCGTTCCGGGCTAGGGTTAGGGTTAGGGAACGGCAAGGCTTAGGGCACAGGTGAGGGTACGGCAACGTGGGAGGGTCAGGCTACGTGCTGACGCACGGGTCATTGCCAGCGTACGGGCCAGGAGTAGGCTACGGCGTAGGGTAAGGTGTAGTGGTGGTGGTGGGTTTCCGTTCCGGGCTAGGGTTAGGGTTAGGGAACGGCAAGGCTTAGGGCACAGGTGAGGGTATGGAAACGTGGGAGGGTCAGGCTACGTGGTGACGCACGGGTCAGTGCCAGCGTACGGGCCAGGAGTAGGCTAAGGTGTAGGGTAATGTGTAGGGCTGGTGGTGGGTTTCCGTTCCGGGCTAGGGTTAGGGTTAGGGAACGGCAAGGCTTAGGGCACAGGTGAGGGTACAGAAACGTGGGAGGGTGAGGCTACGTGCTGATGCACGGGTCAGTGCCAGCGTACCGGCCAGGTGTAGGCTACGGCTTGTGGGTAAGGTGTAGGGCTTGTGGTGGGTTTCCATTCCGGGCTAGGTTTAGGGTTAGGGAACGGCAAGGCTTAGGGCACAGGTGAGGGTACAGAAACGTGGGAGGGTCAGGCTACGTGCTGACGCACGGGTCAGTGCCAGCGTACGGGCCAGGAGTAGGCTACGGCTTGGGGGTAAGGTGTAGGGCTGGTGGTGGGTTTCCGTTCCGGGCTAGGGTTAGGGTTAGGGAACGGCAAGGCTTAGGGCACAGGTGAGGGTACGGAAACGTGGGAGGGTCAGGCTACGTGCTGACGCACGGGTCAGTGCCAGCGTACGGGCCAGGAGTAGGCTACGGCGTAGGGTAAGGTGTAGGGCTGGTGGTGGGTTTCCGTTCCGGGCTAGGGTTAGGGTTAGGGAACGGCAAGGCTTAGGGCACAGGTGAGGGTACAGAAACGTGGGAGGGTCAGGCTACGTGCTGATGCACGGGTCAGTGCCAGCGTACGGGCCAGGAGTAGGCTACGGTGTAGGGTAAAGTGTAGGGCTGGTGGTGGGTTTCCGTTCCGTGCTAGGGTTAGGGTTAGGGAACGGCAAGGCTTAGGGCACAGGTGAGGGTACGGAAACGTAGGAGGGTCAGGCTACATGCTGACGCACGGGTCAGTGCCAGCGTACGGGCCAGGAGTAGGCTACGGCGAAGGGTAAGGTGTAGGGCTGGTGGTGGGTTTCCGTTCCGGGCTAGGGTTAGGGTTAGGGAACGGCAAGGCTTAGGGCACAGGTGAGTGTACGGAAACGTGGGAGGGTCAGGCTACGTGCTGACGCACGGGTCAGTTCCAGCGTACGGGCCAGGAGTAGGCTACAGCTTAGGGCTAAGTTGTAGGGCTGGTGGTGGGTTTCCGTTCGGGGCTAGCGTTAGGGTTAGGGAACGGCAAGGCTTAGGGCACAGGTGAGGGTACGGAAACGTGGGAGGGTCAGGCTACGTGCTGATGCACGGGTCAGTGCCAGCGTACGGGCCAGGAGTAGGCTGCGGTGTAGGGTAAGGTGTAGGGCTAGTGGTGGGTTTCCGTTCAGTGCTAGGGTTAGGGTTAGGGAACGGCAAGGCTTAGGGCACAGGTGAGGGTACGGAAACGTAGGAGGGTCAGGCTACGTGCTGACGCACGGGTCAGTGCCTGCGTACGGGCCAGGAGTAGGCTACGGCTTGGGGGTAAGCTGTAGGGCTGGTGGTGGGTTTCCGTTCCGGGCTAGGGTTAGGGTTAGGGAACGGCAAGGCTTAGGGCACAGGTGAGGGTACGGAAACGTGGGAGGGTCAGGCTACGTGCTGACGCACGGGTCAGTGCCAGCGTACCGGCCAGGTGTAGGCTACGGCTTGTGGGTAAGCTGTAGGGCTGGTGGTGGGTTTCCGTTCCGGGCTAGGGTTAGGGTTAGGGAACGGCAAGGCTTAGGGCACAGGTGAGGGTACGGAAACGTGGGAGGGTCAGGCTACGTGCTGATGCACGGGTCAATGCCAGCCTACGGGCCAGGAGTAGGCTACGTCGTAGGTAAGGTGTAGGGCTGGTGGTGGGTTTCCGTTCCGGGCTAGTGTAAGGGTTAGGGAACGGCAAGGCTTAGGGCACAGGTGAGGGTACGGAAATGTGGGAGGGTCAGGCTACGTGCTGACGCATGTGTCAGTGCCAGCGTACGGGCCAGGAGTAGGCTACGGTGTAGGGTAAGGTGTAGGGCTGGTGGTGTGCTTCCTTTCAATGCTAGGGTTAGGGTTAGGGAACGGCAAGGCTAAGAGCACAGGTGAGGGTACGGAAACGTGGGAGGGTCAGGCTACGTGCTGACACACGGGTCAGTGCCAGCGTACGGGCCAGGAGTAGGCTACGGCTTGGGGGTAAGGTTTAGGGCTGGTGGTGGGTTTCCGTTCCGGGCTAGGGTTAGGGTTAGGGAACGGCAAGGCTTAGGGCACAGGTGAGGGTACGGAAACGTGGGAGGGTCAGGCTACGTGCTGACGCACGGGTCAGTGCCAGCGTACCGGCCAGGTATAGGCTACGGTTTGTGGGTAAGATGAAGGGCTGGTGGTGGGTTTCAGTTCCGGGCTAGGGTTAGGGTTAGGGAACGGCAAGGCTTAGGGCACAGGTGAGGGTACGGAAACGTGGGAGGGTCAGGCTACCTGCTGGCGAATGTGTCAGTGCCAGCGTACGGGCCAGGAGTAGGCTACGACTTCGGGGTATGGTGCAGGGGTGGCGGTGGGTTTCCGTTCCGGGCTAGGGTTACGGTTAGGGAACGGCAAGGCTTATGGCACAGGTGAGGGTACAGAAACGTGGGAGGGTCAGGCTACGTGCTGACTCACGGGTCAGTGCCAGCGTACGGGCCAGGAGTAGGCTACGGCTTGGGGGTAAGGTGTAGGGCTGGTGGTGGGTTTCCGTTCCGGGCTAGGGTTAGGGTTAGGGAACGGCAAGGCTGAGGGCACAGGTGAGGGTACGGAAACGTGGGAGGGTCAGGCTACGTGCTGACTCACGGGACAGTGCCAGCGTACGGGCCAGGAGTAGGCTACAACGTAGGGTAAGGTGTAGGGCTGGTGGTGGGTTTCCGTTCTGGGCTAGGGTTAGGGTTAGGGAACGGCAAGGCTTAGTGCACAGGTGAGGGTACGGAAACGTGGGAGGGTCAGGCTACGTGCTGACGCACGGGTCAGTGCCAGCGTACCGGCCAGGAGTAGGCTACGGCTTGGGGGTAAGCTGTAGGGCTGGTCGTGGGTTTCCGTTCCGGGCTATGGTTAGGGATAGGGAACGGCAAGACTTAGGGCACAGGTGAGGGTACGGAAACGTGGGAGGGTCAGGCTACGTGCTGACGCACGGGTCAGTGCCAGCGTACGGGCCAGGAGTAGGCTACGGCTTGGGGGTAAGGTGTAGGGCTGGTGGTGGGTTTCCGTTCCGGGCTAGGGTTAGGGTTAGGGAACGGCAAGGCTTAGGGCACAGGTGAGGGTACGGAAACGTGGGAGGGTCAGGCTACGTGCTGACGCACGGGTCAGTGCCAGCGTACGGGCCAGGAATAGGGTACGGCTTGGGGGTAAGTTGTAGGGCTGGTGGTGGGTTTCCGTTCCGGGCTAGGGTTAGGGTTAGGGAACGGCAAGGCTTAGGGCACAGGTGAGGGTACGGAAACGTGGGAGGGTCAGGCTACGTGCTGACGCACGGGTCAGTGCCAGCGTACGGGCCAGGATTAGGCTACGGCGTAGGGTAAGGTGTAGGGCTGGTGGTGGGTTTCCGTTCCGGGCTAGGGTTAGGGTTAGGGAACGGCAAGGCTTAGGGCACAGGTGAGGTTATGGAAACGTGGGAGGGTCAGGCTACGTGGTGACGCACGGGTCAGTGCCAGCGTACGGGCCAGGAGTAGGCTAAGGTGTAGGGTAAGGTGTAGGGCTTGTGGTGGGTTTCCGTTCCGGGCTAGGGTTAGGGTTAGGGAACGGCAAGGCTTAGGGCACAGGTGAGGGTACGGAAACGTGGGAGGGTCTGGCTACGTGCTGATGCACGGGTCAGTGCCAGCGTACCGGCCAGGTGTAGGCTACGGCTTGTGGGTAAGGTGTAGGGCTGGTGGTGGGTTTCCATTCCGGGCTAGGTTTAGGGTTAGGGAACGGCAAGGCTTAGGGCACAGGTGAGGGTACAGAAACGTGGGAGGGTCAGGCTACGTGCTGACGCACGGGTCAGTGCCAGCGTACGGGCCAGGAGTAGGCTACGGCGTAGGGTAAGGTGTAGGGCTGGTGGTGGGTTTCCGTTCCGGGCTAGGGTTAGGGTTAGGGAACGGCAAGGCTGAGGGCACAGGTGAGGGTACGGAAACGTGGGAGGGTCAGGCTACGTGCTGACGCACGGGTCAGTGCCAGCGTACGGGCCAGGAGTAGGCTACGGCGTAGGGTAAGGTGTAGGGCTGGTGGTGGGTTTCCGTTCCGGGCTAGGGTTAGGGTTAGGGAACGGCAAGGCTTAGTGCATAGGTGAGGGTACGGAAACGTGGGAGGGTCAGGCTACGTGCTGATGCACGGGTCAGTGCCAGCGTACCGGCCAGGTGTAGGCTACTGCTTGTGGGTAAGATGTAGGGCTGGTGGTGGGTTCCCGTTCCGGGCTAGGGTTAGGGTTAGGGAACGGCAAGGCTTAGGGCACAGGTGAGGGTACGGAAACGTGGGAGGGTCAGGCTACGTGCTGACGCACATGTCAGTGCCAGCGTACGGGCCAGGTGTAGGCTACGGCTTGGGGGTAAGTTGTAGGGCTGGTGGTGGGTTTCCGTTCTGGGCTAGGCTTAGGGTTAGGGAACGGCAAGGCTTAGGGCACAGGTGAGGGTACGGAAACGTGGGAGGGTCAGGCTACGTGCTGACGCACGGGTCAGTGCCAGCCTACGGGCCTGGAGTAGGCTACAGCGTAGGGTAAGGTGTAGGGCTGCTGGTGGGTTTCCGTTCCGGGCTAGGGTTAGGGTTAGGGAACGGCAAGGCTTAGGGCACAGGTGAGGGTACAGAAACGTGGGAGGGTCAGGCTACGTGCTGACGCATGGGTCAGTGCCAGCGTACGGGCCAGGAGTAGGCTACGGCTTGGGGGTAAGGTGTAGGGCTGGAGGTGGGGTTCCGTTCCGGGCTAGGGTTAGGGTTAGGGAACGGCAAGGCTTAGGGCACAGGTGAGGGTACAGAAACGTGGGAGGGTCAGGCTACGTGCTGACTCACGGGTCAGTGCCAGCGTACGGGCCAGGAGTAGGCTACGGCTTGGGGGTAAGGTGTAGGGCTGGTGGTGGGTTTCCGTTCCGGGCTAGGGTTAGGGTTAGGGAACGGCAAGGCTTAGGGCACAGGTGAGGGTACGGAAACGTGGGAGGGTCAGGCTACGTGCTGACGCACGGGTCAGTGCCAGCGTACGGGCCAGGAGTAGGCTACAACGTTGGGTAAGGTGTAGGGCTGGTGGTGGGTTTCCGTTCTGGGCTAGGGTTAGGGTTAGGGAACGGCAAGGCTTAGGCCACAGGTGAGGGTACGGAAACGTGGGAGGGTCAGGCTACGTGCTGACGCACGGGTCAGTGCCAGCGTACCGGCCAGGAGTAGGCTACGGCTTGGGGGTAAGCTTTAGGGCTGGTGGTGGGTTTCCGTTCCGGGCTAGGGTTAGGGTTAGGGAACGGCAAGGCTTAGGGCACAGGTGAGGGTACGGAAACGTGGGAGGGTCAGGCTACGTGCTGACGCACGGGTCAGTGCCAGCGTACGGGCCAGGAGTAGGCTACGGCTTGGGGGTAAGTTGTAGGGCTGGTGGTGGGTTTCCGTTCCGGGCTCGGGTTAGGGTTAGGGAACGGCAAGGCTTAGGGCACAGGTGAGGGTACGGAAACGTGGGAGGGTCAGGCTACGTGCTGACGTACGGGTCAGTGCCAGCGTACGGGCCAGGAGTAGGCTACGGCGTAGGGTAAGGTGTAGGGCTGGTGGTGGGTTTCCGTTCCGGGCTAGGGTTAGGGTTAGGGAACGGCAAGGCTTAGGGCACAGGTGAGGGTATGGAAACGTGGGAGGGTCAGGCTACGTGGTGACGCACGTGTCAGTGCCAGCGTACGGGCCAGGAGTAGGCTAAGGTGTAGCGTAATGTGTAGGGCTGGTGGTGGGTTTCCGTTCCGGGCTAGGGTTAGGGTTAGGGAACGGCAAGGCTTAGGGCACAGGTGAGGGTACGGAAACGTGGGAGGGTGAGGCTACGTGCTGATGCATGGGTCAGTGCCAGCGTACCGGCCAGGTGTAGGCTACGGCTTGTGGGTAAGGTGTAGGGCTGGTGGTGGGTTTCCATTCCGGGCTAGTTTTAGGGTTAGGGAACGGCAAGGCTTAGGGCACAGGTGAGGGTACAGAAACGTGGGAGGGTCAGGCTACGTGCTGACGCACGGGTCAGTGCCAGCGTACGGGCCAGGAGTAGGCTACGGCTTGGGGGTAAGGTGTAGGGCTGGTGGTGGGTTTCCGTTCCGGGCTAGGGTTAGGGTTAGGGAACGGCAAGGCTTAGGGCACAGGTGAGGGTACGGAAACGTGGGAGGGTCAGGCTACGTGCTGACGCACGGGTCAGTGCCAGCGTACGGGCCAGGATTAGGCTACGGCGTAGGGTAAGGTGTAGGGCTGGTGGTGGGTTTCCGTTCCGGGCTAGGGTTAGGGTTAGGGAACGGCAAGGCTTAGGGCACAGGTGAGGGTACAGAAACGTGGGAGGGTCAGGCTACGTGCTGATGCACGGGTCAGTGCCAGCGTACGGGCCAGGAGTAGGCTACGGTGTAGGGTAAAGTGTAGGGCTGGTGGTGGGTTTCCGTTCCGTGCTAGGGTTAGTGTTAGGGAACGGCAAGGCTTAGGGCACAGGTGAGGGTACGGAAACGTAGGAGGGTCAGGCTACATGCTGACGCACGGGTCAGTGCCAGCGTACGGGCCAGGAGTAGGCTACGGCGAAGGGTAAGGTGTAGGGCTGGTGGTGGGTTTCCGTTCCGGGCTAGGGTTAGGGTTAGGGAACGGCAAGGCTTAGGGCACAGGTGAGTGTACGGAAACGTGGGAGGGTCAGGCTACGTGCTGACGCACGGGTCAGTTCCAGCGTACGGGCCAGGAGTAGGCTACGGCTTAGGGCTAAGTTGTACGGCTGGTGGTGGGTTTCCGTTCCGGGCTAGCGTTAGGGTTAGGGAACGGCAAGGCTTAGGGCACAGGTGAGGGTACGGAAACGTGGGAGGGTCAGGCTACGTGCTGATGCACGGGTCAGTGCCAGCGTACGGGCCAGGAGTAGGCTGCGGTGTAGGGTAAGGTGTAGGGCTGGTGGTGGGTTTCCGTTCCGTGCTAGGGTTAGGGTTAGGGAACGGCAAGGCTTAGGGCACAGGTGAGGGTACGGAAACGTAGGAGGGTCAGGCTACGTGCTGACGCATGGGTCAGTGCCAGCGTACGGGCCAGGTGTAGGCTACGGCTTGTGGGTAAGCTGTAGGGCTGGTGGTGGGTTTCCGTTCCGGGCTAGGGTTAGGGTTAGGGAACGGCAAGGCTTAGGGCACAGGTGAGGGTACGGAAACGTGGGAGGGTCAGGCTACGTGCTGACGCACGGGTCAGTGCCAGCGTACGGGCCATGAGTAGGCTACGGCGTAGGGTAAGGTGTAGGGCTGGTGGTGGGTTTCCGTTCCGGGCTAGGGTTAGGGTTAGGGAACGGCAAGGCTTAGGGCACAGGTGAGGGTACGGAAACGTGGGAGGGTCAGGCTACGTGCTGATGCACGGGTCAGTGCCAGCGTACGGGCCAGGAGTAGGCTACTTCGTCGGTAAGGTGTAGGGCTGGTGGTGGGTTTCCGTTCCGGGCTAGTGTAAGGGTTAGGGAACGGCAAGGCTTAGGGCACAGGTGAGGGTACGGAAACGTGGGAGGGTCAGGCTACGTGCTGACGCATGGGTCAGTGCCAGCGTACGGGCCAGGAGTAGGCTACGGCGTAGGGTAAGGTGTAGGGCTGGTGGTGGGTTTCCGTTCCGGGCTAGGGTTAGGGTTAGGGAACGGCAAGGCTTCGGGCACAGGTGAGGGTACGGAAACGTGGGAGGTTCAGTCTACGTGCTGACGCACGGGTCAGTGCCAGTGTATGGGCCAGGAGTAGGCTACGGCATAGGGTAAGGTGTAGGGCAGGTGGTGGGTTTCCGTTCCGGGCTAGGGTTAGGGTTAGGGAACGGCAAGGCTTAGGGCACAGGTGAGGGTACGGAAACGTGTGAGGGTCAGGCTACGTGCTGACACACGGGTCAGTGCCAGCGTACGGGCCAGGAGTAGGCTATGGCGTAGGGTAAGGTGTAGTGCTGGTGGTGGGTTTCCGTTCCAGGCTAGGGTTAGGGTTAGGGAACGGCAAGTCTTAGTGCACAGTTGAGGACACGGAAACGTGGGAGGGTCAGGCTACGTGGTGACGCACGGGTCAGTGCCATCGTACGGGCCATGAGTAGGCTACGGCTTGGGGGTAAGGTGTAGGGCTGGTGGTGGGTTTCCATTCCGGGCTAGGTTTAGGGTTAGGGAACGGCAAGGCTTAGGGCACAGGTGAGGGTACGGAAACGGGGGAGGGTCAGGCTATGTGCTGACGCACGGGTCAGTGCCAGCGTACGGGCCAGGAGTAGGCTACGGTGTAGGGTAAGGTGTAGGGCTGGTGGTGGGCTTCCTTTCAATGCTAGGGTTAGGGTTTGGGAACGGCAAGGCTAAGAGCACAGGTGAGGGTACGGAAACGTGGGAGGGTCAGGCTACGTGCTGACACACGGGTCAGTGCCAGCGTACGGGCCAGGAGTAGGCTACGGCTTGGGGGTAAGTTGTAGGGCTGGTGGTGGGTTTCCGTTCCGGGCTAGGGTTAGGGTTAGGGAACGGCAAGGCTTAGGGCACAGGTGAGGGTACGGAAACGTGGGAGGGTCAGGCTACGTGCTGACTCACGGGACAGTGCCAGCGTACGGGCCAGGAGTAGGCTACAACGTAGGGTAAGGTGTAGGGCTGGTGGTGGGTTTCCGTTCTGGGCTAGGGTTAGGGTTAGGGAACGGCAAGGCTTAGTGCACAGGTGAGGGTACGGAAACGTGGGAGGGTCAGGCTACGTGCTGACGCACGGGTCAGTGCCAGCGTACCGGCCAGGAGTAGGCTACGGCTTGGGGGTAAGCTGTAGGGCTGGTCGTGGGTTTCCGTTCCGGGCTATGGTTAGGGATAGGGAACGGCAAGACTTAGGGCACAGGTGAGGGTACGGAAACGTGGGAGGGTCAGGCTACGTGCTGACGCACGGGTCAGTGCCAGCGTACGGGCCAGGAGTAGGCTACGGCTTGGGGGTAAGGTGTAGGGCTGGTGGTGGTTTTCCGTTCCGGGCTAGGGTTAGGGTTAGGGAACGGCAAGGCTTAGGGCACAGGTGAGGGTACGGAAACGTGGGAGGGTCAGCCTACGTGCTGACGCCCGGGTCAGTGCCAGCGTACGGGCCAGGAATAGGGTACGGCGTGGGGGTAAGTTGTAGGGCTGGTGGTGGGTTTCCGTTCCGGGCTAGGGTTAGGGTTAGGGAACGGCAAGGCTTAGGGCACAGGTGAGGGTACGGAAACGTGGGAGGGTCAGGCTACGTGCTGACGCACGGGTCAGTGCCAGCGTACGGGCCAGGATTAGGCTACGGCATAGGGTAAGGTGTAGGGCTGGTGGTGGGTTTCCGTTCCGGGCTAGGGTTAGGGTTAGGGAACGGCAAGGCTTAGGGCACAGGTGAGGTTATGGAAACGTGGGAGGGTCAGGCTACGTGGTGACGCACGGGTCAGTGCCAGCGTACGGGCCAGGAGTAGGCTAAGGTGTAGGGTAAGGTGTAGGGCTTGTGGTGGGTTTCCGTTCCGGGCTAGGGTTAGGGTTAGGGAACGGCAAGGCTTAGGGCACAGGTGAGGGTACGGAAACGTGGGAGGGTCTGGCTACGTGCTGATGCACGGGTCAGTGCCAGCGTACCGGCCAGGTGTAGGCTACGGCTTGTGGGTAAGGGGTAGGGCTGGTGGTGGGTTTCCATTCCGGGCTAGGTTTAGGGTTAGGGAACGGCAAGGCTTAGGGCACAGGTGAGGGTACAGAAACGTGGGAGGGTCAGGCTACGTGCTGACGCACGGGTCAGTGCCAGCGTACGGGCCAGGAGTAGGCTACGGCGTAGGGTAAGGTGTAGGGCTGGTGGTGGGTTTCCGTTCCGGGCTAGGGTTAGGGTTAGGGAACGGCAAGGCTGAGGGCACAGGTGAGGGTACGGAAACGTGGGAGGGTCAGGCTACGTGCTGACGCACGGGTCAGTGCCAGCGTACGGGCCAGGAGTAGGCTACGGCGTAGGGTAAGGTGTAGGGCTGGTGGTGGGTTTCCGTTCCGGGCTAGGGTTAGGGTTAGGGAACGGCAAGGCTTAGTGCATAGGTGAGGGTACGGAAACGTGGGAGGGTCAGGCTACGTGCTGATGCACGGGTCAGTGCCAGCGTACCCGCCAGGTGTAGGCTACTGCTTGTGGGTAAGTTGTAGGGCTGGTGGTGGGTTCCCGTTCCGGGCTAGGGTTAGGGTTAGGGAACGGCAAGGCTTAGGGCACAGGTGAGGGTACGGAAACGTGGGAGGGTCAGGCTACGTGCTGACGCACATGTCAGTGCCAGCGTACAGGCCAGGTGTAGGCTACGGCTTGGGGGTAAGTTGTAGGGCTGGTGGTGGGTTTCCGTTCTGGGCTAGGCTTAGGGTTAGGGAACGGCAAGGCTTAGGGCACAGGTGAGGGTACGGAAACGTGGGAGGGTCAGGCTACGTGCTGACGCACGGGTCAGTGCCAGCCTACGGGCCTGGAGTAGGCTACAGCGTAGGGTAAGGTGTAGGGCTGCTGGTGGGTTTCCGTTCCGGGCTAGGGTTAGGGTTAGGGAACGGCAAGGCTTAGGGCACAGGTGAGGGTACAGAAACGTGGGAGGGTCAGGCTACGTGCTGACGCATGGGTCAGTGCCAGCGTACGGGCCAGGAGTAGGCTACGGCTTGGGGGTAAGGTGTAGGGCTGGTGGTGGGTTTCCGTTCCGGGCTAGGGTTAGGGTTAGGGAACGGCAAGGCTTAGGGCACAGGTGAGGGTACGGAAACGTGGGAGGGTCAGGCTACGTGCTGACGCACGGGTCAGTGCCAGCGTACGGGCCAGGAGTAGGCTACAACGTAGGGTAAGGTGTAGGGCTGGTGGTGGGTTTCCGTTCTGGGCTAGGGTTAGGGTTAGGGAACGGCAAGGCTTAGGGCACAGGTGAGGGTACGGAAACTTGGGAGGGTCAGGCTACGTGCTGACGCACGGGTCAGTGCCAGCGTACCGGCCAGGAGTAGGCTACGGCTTGGGGGTAAGCTTTAGGGCTGGTGGTGGGTTTCCGTTCCGGGCTAGGGTTAGGGTTAGGGAACGGCAAGGCTTAGGGCACAGGTGAGGGTACGGAAACGTGGGAGGGTCAGGCTACGTGCTGACGCACGGGTCAGTGCCAGCGTACGGGCCAGGAGTAGGCTACGGCTTGGGGGTAAGTTGTAGGGCTGGTGGTGGGTTTCCGTTCCGGGCTCGGGTTAGGGTTAGGGAACGGCAAGACTTAGGGCACAGGTGAGGGTACGGAAACGTGGGAGGGTCAGGCTACGTGCTGACGCACGGGTCAGTGCCAGCGTACGGGCCAGGAGTAGGCTACGGCGTAGGGTAAGGTGTAGGGCTGGTGGTGGGTTTCCGTTCCGGGCTAGGGTTAGGGTTAGGGAACGGCAAGGCTTAGGGCACAGGTGAGGGTATGGAAACGTGGGAGGGTCAGGCTACGTGGTGACGCACGGGTCAGTGCCAGCGTACGGGCCAGGAGTAGGCTAAGGTGTAGCGTAATGTGTAGGGCTGGTGGTGGGTTTCCGTTCCGGGCTAGGGTTAGGGTTAGGGAACGGCAAGGCTTAGGGCACAGGTGAGGGTACGGAAACGTGGGAGGGTGAGGCTACGTGCTGATGCATGGGTCAGTGCCAGCGTACCGGCCAGGTGTAGGCTACGGCTTGTGGGTAAGGTGTAGGGCTGGTGGTGGGTTTCCATTCCGGGCTAGGTTTAGGGTTAGGGAACGGCAAGGCTTAGGGCACAGGTGAGGGTACAGAAACGTGGGAGGGTCAGGCTACGTGCTGACGCACGGGTCAGTGCCAGCGTACGGGCCAGGAGTAGGCTACGGCTTGGGGGTAAGGTGTAGGGCTGGTGGTGGGTTTCCGTTCCGGGCTAGGGTTAGTGTTAGGGAACGGCAAGGCTTAGGGCACAGGTGAGGGTACGGAAACGTAGGAGGGTCAGGCTACATGCTGACGCACGGGTCAGTGCCAGCGTACGGGCCAGGAGTAGGCTACGGCGAAGGGTAAGGTGTAGGGCTGGTGGTGGGTTTCCGTTCCGGGCTAGGGTTAGGGTTAGGGAACGGCAAGGCTTAGGGCACAGGTGAGTGTACGGAAACGTGGGAGGGTCAGGCTACGTGCTGACGCACGGGTCAGTTCCAGCGTACGGGCCAGGTGTAGGCTACGGCTTGTGGGTAAGCTGTAGGGCTGGTGGTGGGTTTCCGTTCCGGGCTAGGGTTAGGGTTAGGGAACGGCAAGGCTTAGGGCACAGGTGAGGGTACGGAAACGTGGGAGGGTCAGGCTACGTGCTGACGCACGGGTCAGTGCCAGCGTACGGGCCATGAGTAGGCTACGGCGTAGGGTAAGGTGTAGGGCTGGTGGTGGGTTTCCGTTCCGGGCTAGGGTTAGGGTTAGGGAACGGCAAGGCTTAGGGCACAGGTGAGGGTACGGAAACGTGGGAGGGTCAGGCTACGTGCTGATGCACGGGTCAGTGCCAGCGTACGGGCCAGGAGTAGGCTACTTCGTAGGTAAGGTGTAGGGCTGGTGGTGGGTTTCCGTTCCGGGCTAGTGTAAGGGTTAGGGAACGGCAAGGCTTAGGGCACAGGTGAGGGTACGGAAATGTGGGAGGGTCAGGCTACGTGCTGACGCATGGGTCAGTGCCAGCGTACGGGCCAGGAGTAGGCTACGGCGTAGGGTAAGGTGTAGGGCTGGTGGTGGGTTTCCGTTCCGGTCTAGGGTTAGGGTTAGGGAACGGCCAAGCTTCGGGCACAGGTGAGGGTACGGAAACGTGGGAGGTTCAGTCTACGTGCTGACGCACGGGTCAGTGCCAGTGTATGGGCCAGGAGTAGGCTACGGCATAGGGTAAGGTGTAGGGCTGGTGGTGGGTTTCCGTTCCGGGCTAGGGTTAGGGTTAGGGAACGGCAAGGCTTAGGGCACAGGTGAGGGTACGGAAACGTGTGAGGGTCAGGCTACGTGCTGACACACGGGTCAGTGCCAGCGTACGGGCCAAGAGTAGGCTATGGCGTAGGGTAAGGTGTAGTGCTGGTGGTGGGTTTCCGTTCCGGGCTAGGGTTAGGGTTAGGGAACGGCAAGTCTTAGTGCACAGTTGAGGGCACGGAAACGTGGGAGGGTCAGGCTACGTGGTGACGCACGGGTCAGTGCCATCGTACGGGCCATGAGTAGGCTACGGCTTGGGGGTAAGGTGTAGGGCTGGTGGTGGGTTTCCATTCCGGGCTAGGTTTAGGGTTAGGGAACGGCAAGGCTTAGGGCACAGGTGAGGGTACGGAAACGGGGGAGGGTCAGGCTATGTGCTGAGGCACAGGTCAGTGCCAGCGTACGGGCCAGGAGTAGGCTACGGTGTAGGGTAAGGTGTAGGGCTGGTGGTGGGCTTCCTTTCAATGCTAGGGTTAGGGTTTGGGAACGGCAAGGCTAAGAGCACAGGTGAGGGTACGGAAACGTGGGAGGGTCAGGCTACGTGCTGACACACGGGTCAGTGCCAGCGTACGGGCCAGGAGTAGGCTACGGCTTGGGGGTAAGGTGTAGGGCTGGTGGTGGGTTTCCGTTCCGGGCTAGGGTTAGGGTTAGGGAACGGCAAGGCTTAGGGCACAGGTGAGGGTACGGAAACGTGGGAGGGTCAGGCTACGTGGTGACGCACGGGTCTGTGCCAGCGTACCGGCCAGGTATAGGCTACGGCTTGTGGGTAAGGTGAAGGGCTGGTGGTGGGTTTCCGTTCCGGGCTAGGGTTAGGGTTAGGGAACGGCAAGGCTTAGGGCACAGGTGAGGGTACAGAAACGTGGGAGGGTCAGGCTACGTGCTGACGCATGGGTCAGTGCCAGCGTACGGGCCAGGAGTAGGCTACGGCTTGGGGGTAAGGTGTAGGGCTGGCGGTGGGTTTCCGTTCCGGGCTAGGGTTATGGTTAGGGAACGGCAAGGCTTAGGGCACAGGTGAGGGTACGGAAACGTGGGAGGGTCAGGCTACGTGCTGACGCACGGGTCAGTGCCAGCGTACGGGCCAGGAGTAGGCTACGGCTTGGGGGTAAGGTGTAGGGCTGGTGGTGGGTTTCCGTTCCGCGCTAGGGTTAGGGTTAGGGAACGGCAAGGCTTAGGGCACAGGTGAGGGTACGGAAACGTGGGAGGGTCAGGCTACGTGCTGACGCAGGGGTCAGTGCCAGCGTACGGGCCAGGAGTAGGCTACGGCGTAGGGTAAGGTGTAGGGCTGGTGGTGGGTTTCCGTTCCGGGCTAGGGTTAGGGTTAGGGAACGGCAAGGCTTAGGGCACAGGTGAGGGTATGGAAACGTGGGAGGGTCAGGCTACGTGGTGACGCACGGGTCAGTGCCAGCGTACGGGCCAGGAGTAGGCTAAGGTGTAGGGTAATGTGTAGGGCTGGTGGTGGGTTTCCGTTCCGGGCTAGGGTTAGGGTTAGGGAACGGCAAGGCTTAGGGCACAGGTGAGGGTACGGAAACGTGGGAGGGTGAGGCTACGTGCTGATGCACGGGTCAGTGCCAGCGTAACGGCGAGGTGTAGGCTACGGCTTGTGGGTAAGGTGTAGGGCTGGTGGTGGGTTTCCATTCCGGGCTAGGTTTAGGGTTAGGGAACGGCAAGGCTTAGGGCACAGGTGAGGGTACAGAAACGTGGGAGGGTCAGGCTACGTGCTGACGCACGGGTCAGTGCCAGCGTACGAGCCAGGAGTAGGCTACGGCTTGGGGGTAAGGTGTAGGGCTGGTGGTGGGTTTCCTTTCCGGGCTAGGGTTAGGGTTAGGGAACGGCAAGGCTTAGGGCACAGGTGAGGGTACGGAAACGTGGGAGGGTCAGGCTACGTGCTGACGCACGTGTCAGTGCCAGCGTACGGGCCAGGAGTAGGCTACGGCGTAGGGTAAGGTGTAGGGCTGGTGGTGGGTTTCCGTTCCGGGCTAGGGTTAGGGTTAGGGAACGGCAAGGCTTAGGGCACAGGTGAGGGTACAGAAACGTGGGAGGGTCAGGCTACGTGCTGATGCACGGGTCAGTGCCAGCGTACGGGCCAGGAGTAGGCTACGGTGTAGGGTAAAGTGTAGGGCTGGTGGTGGGTTTCTGTTCCGTGCTAGGGTTAGGGTTAGGGAACAGCAAGGCTTAGGGCACAGGTGAGGGTACGGAAACGTAGGAGGGTCAGGCTACATGCTGACGCACGGGTCAGTGCCAGCGTACGGGCCAGGAGTAGGCTACGGCGAAGGGTAAGGTGTAGGGCTGGTGGTGGGTTTCCGTTCCGGGCTAGGGTTAGGGTTATGGAACGGCAAGGCTTAGGGCACAGGTGAGTGTACGGAAACGTGTGAGGGTCAGGCTACGTGCTGACGCACGGGTCAGTGAAACCGTACGGGCCAGGAGTAGGCTACGGCTTGGGGCTAAGTTGTAGGGCTGGTGGTGGGTTTCCGTTCCGGGCTAGCGTTAGGGTTAGGGAACGGCAAGGCTTAGGGCACAGGTGAGGGTACGGAAACGTGGGAGGGTCAGGCTACGTGCTGATGCACGGGTCAGTGCCAGCGTACGGGCCAGGAGTAGGCTGCGGTGTAGGGTAAGGTGTAGGGCTGGTGGTGGGTTTCCGTTCCGTGCTAGGGTTAGGGTTAGGGAACGGCAAGGCTTAGGGCACAGGTGAGGGTACGGAAACGTAGGAGGGTCAGGCTACGTGCTGACGCACGGGTCAGTGCCAGCGTACGGGCCAGGAGTAGGCTACGGCTTGGGGGTAAGCTGTAGGGCTGGTGGTGGGTTTCCGTTCCGGGCTAGGGTTAGGGTTAGGGAACGGCAAGGCTTAGGGCACAGGTGAGGGTACGGAAACGTGGGAGGGTCAGGCTACGTGCTGACGCATGGGTCAGTGCCAGCGTACCGGCCAGGTGTAGGCTACGGCTTGTGGGTAAGCTGTAGGGCTGGTGGTGGGTTTCCGTTCAGGGCTAGGGTTAGGGTTAGGGAACGGCAAGGCTTAGGGCACAGGTGAGGGTACAGAAACGTGGGAGGGTCAGGCTACGTGCTGACGCACGGGTCAGTGCCAGCGTACGGGCCATGAGTAGGCTACGGCGTAGGGTAAGGTGTAGGGCTGGTGGTGGGTTTCCGTTCCGGGCTAGGGTTAGGGTTAGGGAACGGCAAGGCTTAGGGCACAGGTGAGGGTACGGAAACGTGGGAGGGTCAGGCTACGTGCTGACGCATGGGTCAGTGCCAGCGTACAGGCCAGGAGTAGGCTACGGCGTAGGGTAAGGTGTAGGGGTGCTGGTGGGTTTCCGTTCCGGGCTAGGGTTAGGGTTATGGAACGGCAAGGCTTCGGGCACAGGTGAGGGTACGGAAACGTGGGAGGTTCAGTCTACGTGCTGACACACGGGTCAGTGCCAGTGTATGGGCCAGGAGTAGGCTACGGCATAGGGTAAGGTGTAGGGCTGGTGGTGGGTTTCCGTTCCGGGCTACGGTTAGGGTTAGGGAACGGCAAGGCTTAGGGCACAGGTGAGGGTACGGAAACGTGTGAGGGTCAGGCTACGTGCTGACACACGGGTCAGTGCCAGCGTACGGGCCAGGAGTAGGCTATGGCGTAGGGTAAGGTGTAGTGCTGGTGGTGGGTTTCCGTTCTGGGCTAGGGTTAGGGTTAGGGAACGGCAAGGCTTAGTGCACAGTTGAGGGCACGGAAACGTGGGAGGGTCAGGCTACGTGGTGACGCACGGGTCAGTGCCATCGTACGGGCCATGAGTAGGCTACGGCTTGGGGGTAAGGTGTAGGGCTGGTGGTGGGTTTCCATTCCGGGCTAGGTTTAGGGTTAGGGAACGGCAAGGCTTAGGGCACAGGTGAGGGTACGGAAACGTGGGAGGATCAGGCTATGTGCTGACGCACGGGTCAGTGCCAGCATACGGGCCAGGAGTAGGCTACGGTGTAGGGTAAGGTGTAGGGCTGGTGGTGGGCTTCCTTTTCATGCTAGGGTTAGGGTTAGGGAACGGCAAGGCTAAGAGCACAGGTGAGGGTACGGAAACGTGGGAGGGTCAGGCTACGTGCTGACGCACGGGTCAGTGCCAGCGTACGGGCCAGCAGTAGGCTACGGCGTAGGGTAAGGTGTAGGGCTGGTGGTGTGTTTCCGTTCCGGGCTAGGGTTAGGGTTAGGGAACGGCAAGGCTGAGGGCACAGGTGAGGGTACGGAAACGTGGGAGGGTCAGGCTACGTGCTGACGCACGGGTCAGTGCCAGCGTACGGGCCAGGAGTAGGCTACGGCGTAGGGTAAGGTGTAGGGCTGGTGGTGGGTTTCCGTTCCGGGCTAGGGTTAGGGTTAGGGAACGGCAAGGCTTAGGGCACAGGTGAGGGTACGGAAACGTGGGAGGGTCAGGCTACGTGCTGATGCACGGGTCAGTGCCAGCGTACCGGCCAGGTGTAGGCTACTGCTTGTGGTTAAGTTGTAGGGCTGGTGGTGGGTTCCCGTTCCGGGCTAGGGTTAGGGTTAGGGAACGGCAAGGCTTAGGGCACAGGTGAGGGTACGGAAACGTGGGAGGGTCAGGCTATGTGCTGCCGCACGGGTCAGTGCCAGCGTACGGGCCAGGAGTAGGCTACGGCTTGGGGGTAAGTTGTAGGGCTGGTGGTGGGTTTCCGTTCCGGGCTAGGGTTAGGGTTAGGGAACGGCAAGGCTTAGGGTACAGGTGAGGGTACGGAAACGTGGGAGGGTCAGGCTACGTGCTGACGCACGGGTCAGTGCCAGCGTACGGGCCAGGAGTAGGCTACGGCATAGGGTAAGGTGTAGGGCTGGTGGTGGGTTTCCGTTCCGGGCTAGGGTTAGGGTTAGGGAACGGCAAGGCTTAGGGCACAGGTGAGGGTATGGAAACGTGGGAGGGTCCGGCTACGTGGTGACGCACGGGTCAGTGCCAGCGTACGGGCCAGGAGTAGGCTAAGGTGTAGGGTAAGGTTTAGGGCTTGTGGTGGGTTTCCGTTCCGGGCTAGGGTTAGGGTAAGGGAACGGCAAGGCTTCGGGCACAGGTGAGGGTACGGAAACGTGGGAGGGTCAGGCTACGTGCTGACGCACGGGTCAGTGCCAGCGTACGGGCCATGAGTAGGCTACGGCGTAGGGTAAGGTGTAGGGCTGGTGGTGGGTTTCCGTTCCGGGCTAGGGTTAGGGTTAGGGAACGGCAAGGCTTAGGGCACAGGTGAGGGTACGGAAACGTGGGAGGGTCAGGCTACGTGCTGATGCACGGGTCAGTGCCAGCGTACGGGCCAGGAGTAGGCTACTTCGTCGGTAAGGTGTAGGGCTGGTGGTGGGTTTCCGTTCCGGGCTAGTGTAAGGGTTAGGGAACGGCAAGGCTTAGGGCACAGGTGAGGGTACGGAAACGTGGGAGGGTCAGGCTACGTGCTGACGCATGGGTCAGTGCCAGCGTACGGGCCAGGAGTAGGCTACGGCGTAGGGTAAGGTGTAGGGCTGGTGGTGGGTTTCCGTTCCGGGCTAGGGTTAGGGTTAGGGAACGGCAAGGCTTCGGGCACAGGTGAGGGTACGGAAACGTGGGAGGTTCAGTCTACGTGCTGACGCACGGGTCAGTGCCAGTGTATGGGCCAGGAGTAGGCTACGGCATAGGGTAAGGTGTAGGGCAGGTGGTGGGTTTCCGTTCCGGGCTAGGGTTAGGGTTAGGGAACGGCAAGGCTTAGGGCACAGGTGAGGGTACGGAAACGTGTGAGGGTCAGGCTACGTGCTGACACACGGGTCAGTGCCAGCGTACGGGCCAGGAGTAGGCTATGGCGTAGGGTAAGGTGTAGTGCTGGTGGTGGGTTTCCGTTCCAGGCTAGGGTTAGGGTTAGGGAACGGCAAGTCTTAGTGCACAGTTGAGGACACGGAAACGTGGGAGGGTCAGGCTACGTGGTGACGCACGGGTCAGTGCCATCGTACGGGCCATGAGTAGGCTACGGCTTGGGGGTAAGGTGTAGGGCTGGTGGTGGGTTTCCATTCCGGGCTAGGTTTAGGGTTAGGGAACGGCAAGGCTTAGGGCACAGGTGAGGGTACGGAAACGGGGGAGGGTCAGGCTATGTGCTGACGCACGGGTCAGTGCCAGCGTACGGGCCAGGAGTAGGCTACGGTGTAGGGTAAGGTGTAGGGCTGGTGGTGGGCTTCCTTTCAATGCTAGGGTTAGGGTTTGGGAACGGCAAGGCTAAGAGCACAGGTGAGGGTACGGAAACGTGGGAGGGTCAGGCTACGTGCTGACACACGGGTCAGTGCCAGCGTACGGGCCAGGAGTAGGCTACGGCTTGGGGGTAAGTTGTAGGGCTGGTGGTGGGTTTCCGTTCCGGGCTAGGGTTAGGTTTAGGGAACGGCAAGGCTTAGGGCACAGGTGAGGGTACGGAAACGTGGGAGGGTCAGGCTACGTGCTGACTCACGGGACAGTGCCAGCGTACGGGCCAGGAGTAGGCTACAACGTAGGGTAAGGTGTAGGGCTGGTGGTGGGTTTCCGTTCTGGGCTAGGGTTAGGGTTAGGGAACGGCAAGGCTTAGTGCACAGGTGAGGGTACGGAAACGTGGGAGGGTCAGGCTACGTGCTGACGCACGGGTCAGTGCCAGCGTACCGGCCAGGAGTAGGCTACGGCTTGGGGGTAAGCTGTAGGGCTGGTCGTGGGTTTCCGTTCCGGGCTATGGTTAGGGATAGGGAACGGCAAGACTTAGGGCACAGGTGAGGGTACGGAAACGTGGGAGGGTCAGGCTACGTGCTGACGCACGGGTCAGTGCCAGCGTACGGGCCAGGAGTAGGCTACGGCTTGGGGGTAAGGTGTAGGGCTGGTGGTGGTTTTCCGTTCCGGGCTAGGGTTAGGGTTAGGGAACGGCAAGGCTTAGGGCACAGGTGAGGGTACGGAAACGTGGGAGGGTCAGCCTACGTGCTGACGCCCGGGTCAGTGCCAGCGTACGGGCCAGGAATAGGGTACGGCGTGGGGGTAAGTTGTAGGGCTGGTGGTGGGTTTCCGTTCCGGGCTAGGGTTAGGGTTAGGGAACGGCAAGGCTTAGGGCACAGGTGAGGGTACGGAAACGTGGGAGGGTCAGGCTACGTGCTGACGCACGGGTCAGTGCCAGCGTACGGGCCAGGATTAGGCTACGGCATAGGGTAAGGTGTAGGGCTGGTGGTGGGTTTCCGTTCCGGGCTAGGGTTAGGGTTAGGGAACGGCAAGGCTTAGGGCACAGGTGAGGTTATGGAAACGTGGGAGGGTCAGGCTACGTGGTGACGCACGGGTCAGTGCCAGCGTACGGGCCAGGAGTAGGCTAAGGTGTAGGGTAAGGTGTAGGGCTTGTGGTGGGTTTCCGTTCCGGGCTAGGGTTAGGGTTAGGGAACGGCAAGGCTTAGGGCACAGGTGAGGGTACGGAAACGTGGGAGGGTCTGGCTACGTGCTGATGCACGGGTCAGTGCCAGCGTACCGGCCAGGTGTAGGCTACGGCTTGTGGGTAAGGGGTAGGGCTGGTGGTGGGTTTCCATTCCGGGCTAGGTTTAGGGTTAGGGAACGGCAAGGCTTAGGGCACAGGTGAGGGTACAGAAACGTGGGAGGGTCAGGCTACGTGCTGACGCACGGGTCAGTGCCAGCGTACGGGCCAGGAGTAGGCTACGGCGTAGGGTAAGGTGTAGGGCTGGTGGTGGGTTTCCGTTCCGGGCTAGGGTTAGGGTTAGGGAACGGCAAGGCTGAGGGCACAGGTGAGGGTACGGAAACGTGGGAGGGTCAGGCTACGTGCTGACGCACGGGTCAGTGCCAGCGTACGGGCCAGGAGTAGGCTACGGCGTAGGGTAAGGTGTAGGGCTGGTGGTGGGTTTCCGTTCCGGGCTAGGGTTAGGGTTAGGGAACGGCAAGGCTTAGTGCATAGGTGAGGGTACGGAAACGTGGGAGGGTCAGGCTACGTGCTGATGCACGGGTCAGTGCCAGCGTACCCGCCAGGTGTAGGCTACTGCTTGTGGGTAAGTTGTAGGGCTGGTGGTGGGTTCCCGTTCCGGGCTAGGGTTAGGGTTAGGGAACGGCAAGGCTTAGGGCACAGGTGAGGGTACGGAAACGTGGGAGGGTCAGGCTACGTGCTGACGCACATGTCAGTGCCAGCGTACAGGCCAGGTGTAGGCTACGGCTTGGGGGTAAGTTGTAGGGCTGGTGGTGGGTTTCCGTTCTGGGCTAGGCTTAGGGTTAGGGAACGGCAAGGCTTAGGGCACAGGTGAGGGTACGGAAACGTGGGAGGGTCAGGCTACGTGCTGACGCACGGGTCAGTGCCAGCCTACGGGCCTGGAGTAGGCTACAGCGTAGGGTAAGGTGTAGGGCTGCTGGTGGGTTTCCGTTCCGGGCTAGGGTTAGGGTTAGGGAACGGCAAGGCTTAGGGCACAGGTGAGGGTACAGAAACGTGGGAGGGTCAGGCTACGTGCTGACGCATGGGTCAGTGCCAGCGTACGGGCCAGGAGTAGGCTACGGCTTGGGGGTAAGGTGTAGGGCTGGTGGTGGGTTTCCGTTCCGGGCTAGGGTTAGGGTTAGGGAACGGCAAGGCTTAGGGCACAGGTGAGGGTACGGAAACGTGGGAGGGTCAGGCTACGTGCTGACGCACGGGTCAGTGCCAGCGTACGGGCCAGGAGTAGGCTACAACGTAGGGTAAGGTGTAGGGCTGGTGGTGGGTTTCCGTTCTGGGCTAGGGTTAGGGTTAGGGAACGGCAAGGCTTAGGGCACAGGTGAGGGTACGGAAACTTGGGAGGGTCAGGCTACGTGCTGACGCACGGGTCAGTGCCAGCGTACCGGCCAGGAGTAGGCTACGGCTTGGGGGTAAGCTTTAGGGCTGGTGGTGGGTTTCCGTTCCGGGCTAGGGTTAGGGTTAGGGAACGGCAAGGCTTAGGGCACAGGTGAGGGTACGGAAACGTGGGAGGGTCAGGCTACGTGCTGACGCACGGGTCAGTGCCAGCGTACGGGCCAGGAGTAGGCTACGGCTTGGGGGTAAGTTGTAGGGCTGGTGGTGGGTTTCCGTTCCGGGCTCGGGTTAGGGTTAGGGAACGGCAAGACTTAGGGCACAGGTGAGGGTACGGAAACGTGGGAGGGTCAGGCTACGTGCTGACGCACGGGTCAGTGCCAGCGTACGGGCCAGGAGTAGGCTACGGCGTAGGGTAAGGTGTAGGGCTGGTGGTGGGTTTCCGTTCCGGGCTAGGGTTAGGGTTAGGGAACGGCAAGGCTTAGGGCACAGGTGAGGGTATGGAAACGTGGGAGGGTCAGGCTACGTGGTGACGCACGGGTCAGTGCCAGCGTACGGGCCAGGAGTAGGCTAAGGTGTAGCGTAATGTGTAGGGCTGGTGGTGGGTTTCCGTTCCGGGCTAGGGTTAGGGTTAGGGAACGGCAAGGCTTAGGGCACAGGTGAGGGTACGGAAACGTGGGAGGGTGAGGCTACGTGCTGATGCATGGGTCAGTGCCAGCGTACCGGCCAGGTGTAGGCTACGGCTTGTGGGTAAGGTGTAGGGCTGGTGGTGGGTTTCCATTCCGGGCTAGGTTTAGGGTTAGGGAACGGCAAGGCTTAGGGCACAGGTGAGGGTACAGAAACGTGGGAGGGTCAGGCTACGTGCTGACGCACGGGTCAGTGCCAGCGTACGGGCCAGGAGTAGGCTACGGCTTGGGGGTAAGGTGTAGGGCTGGTGGTGGGTTTCCGTTCCGGGCTAGGGTTAGTGTTAGGGAACGGCAAGGCTTAGGGCACAGGTGAGGGTACGGAAACGTAGGAGGGTCAGGCTACATGCTGACGCACGGGTCAGTGCCAGCGTACGGGCCAGGAGTAGGCTACGGCGAAGGGTAAGGTGTAGGGCTGGTGGTGGGTTTCCGTTCCGGGCTAGGGTTAGGGTTAGGGAACGGCAAGGCTTAGGGCACAGGTGAGTGTACGGAAACGTGGGAGGGTCCGGCTACGTGCTGACGCACGGGTCAGTTCCAGCGTACGGGCCAGGTGTAGGCTACGGCTTGTGGGTAAGCTGTAGGGCTGGTGGTGGGTTTCCGTTCCGGGCTAGGGTTAGGGTTAGGGAACGGCAAGGCTTAGGGCACAGGTGAGGGTACGGAAACGTGGGAGGGTCAGGCTACGTGCTGACGCACGGGTCAGTGCCAGCGTACGGGCCATGAGTAGGCTACGGCGTAGGGTAAGGTGTAGGGCTGGTGGTGGGTTTCCGTTCCGGGCTAGGGTTAGGGTTAGGGAACGGCAAGGCTTAGGGCACAGGTGAGGGTACGGAAACGTGGGAGGGTCAGGCTACGTGCTGATGCACGGGTCAGTGCCAGCGTACGGGCCAGGAGTAGGCTACTTCGTAGGTAAGGTGTAGGGCTGGTGGTGGGTTTCCGTTCCGGGCTAGTGTAAGGGTTAGGGAACGGCAAGGCTTAGGGCACAGGTGAGGGTACGGAAATGTGGGAGGGTCAGGCTACGTGCTGACGCATGGGTCAGTGCCAGCGTACGGGCCAGGAGTAGGCTACGGCGTAGGGTAAGGTGTAGGGCTGGTGGTGGGTTTCCGTTCCGGTCTAGGGTTAGGGTTAGGGAACGGCAAGGCTTCGGGCACAGGTGAGGGTACGGAAACGTGGGAGGTTCAGTCTACGTGCTGACGCACGGGTCAGTGCCAGTGTATGGGCCAGGAGTAGGCTACGGCATAGGGTAAGGTGTAGGGCTGGTGGTGGGTTTCCGTTCCGGGCTAGGGTTAGGGTTAGGGAACGGCAAGGCTTAGGGCACAGGTGAGGGTACGGAAACGTGTGAGGGTCAGGCTACGTGCTGACACACGGGTCAGTGCCAGCGTACGGGCCAAGAGTAGGCTATGGCGTAGGGTAAGGTGTAGTGCTGGTGGTGGGTTTCCGTTCCGGGCTAGGGTTAGGGTTAGGGAACGGCAAGTCTTAGTGCACAGTTGAGGGCACGGAAACGTGGGAGGGTCAGGCTACGTGGTGACGCACGGGTCAGTGCCATCGTACGGGCCATGAGTAGGCTACGGCTTGGGGGTAAGGTGTAGGGCTGGTGGTGGGTTTCCATTCCGGGCTAGGTTTAGGGTTAGGGAACGGCAAGGCTTAGGGCACAGGTGAGGGTACGGAAACGGGGGAGGGTCAGGCTATGTGCTGAGGCACAGGTCAGTGCCAGCGTACGGGCCAGGAGTAGGCTACGGTGTAGGGTAAGGTGTAGGGCTGGTGGTGGGCTTCCTTTCAATGCTAGGGTTAGGGTTTGGGAACGGCAAGGCTAAGAGCACAGGTGAGGGTACGGAAACGTGGGAGGGTCAGGCTACGTGCTGACACACGGGTCAGTGCCAGCGTACGGGCCAGGAGTAGGCTACGGCTTGGGGGTAAGGTGTAGGGCTGGTGGTGGGTTTCCGTTCCGGGCTAGGGTTAGGGTTAGGGAACGGCAAGGCTTAGGGCACAGGTGAGGGTACGGAAACGTGGGAGGGTCAGGCTACGTGGTGACGCACGGGTCTGTGCCAGCGTACCGGCCAGGTATAGGCTACGGCTTGTGGGTAAGGTGAAGGGCTGGTGGTGGGTTTCCGTTCCGGGCTAGGGTTAGGGTTAGGGAACGGCAAGGCTTAGGGCACAGGTGAGGGTACAGAAACGTGGGAGGGTCAGGCTACGTGCTGACGCATGGGTCAGTGCCAGCGTACGGGCCAGGAGTAGGCTACGGCTTGGGGGTAAGGTGTAGGGCTGGCGGTGGGTTTCCGTTCCGGGCTAGGGTTATGGTTAGGGAACGGCAAGGCTTAGGGCACAGGTGAGGGTACGGAAACGTGGGAGGGTCAGGCTACGTGCTGACGCACGGGTCAGTGCCAGCGTACGGGCCAGGAGTAGGCTACGGCTTGGGGGTAAGGTGTAGGGCTGGTGGTGGGTTTCCGTTCCGCGCTAGGGTTAGGGTTAGGGAACGGCAAGGCTTAGGGCACAGGTGAGGGTACGGAAACGTGGGAGGGTCAGGCTACGTGCTGACGCAGGGGTCAGTGCCAGCGTACGGGCCAGGAGTAGGCTACGGCGTAGGGTAAGGTGTAGGGCTGGTGGTGGGTTTCCGTTCCGGGCTAGGGTTAGGGTTAGGGAACGGCAAGGCTTAGGGCACAGGTGAGGGTATGGAAACGTGGGAGGGTCAGGCTACGTGGTGACGCACGGGTCAGTGCCAGCGTACGGGCCAGGAGTAGGCTAAGGTGTAGGGTAATGTGTAGGGCTGGTGGTGGGTTTCCGTTCCGGGCTAGGGTTAGGGTTAGGGAACGGCAAGGCTTAGGGCACAGGTGAGGGTACGGAAACGTGGGAGGGTGAGGCTACGTGCTGATGCACGGGTCAGTGCCAGCGTAACGGCGAGGTGTAGGCTACGGCTTGTGGGTAAGGTGTAGGGCTGGTGGTGGGTTTCCATTCCGGGCTAGGTTTAGGGTTAGGGAACGGCAAGGCTTAGGGCACAGGTGAGGGTACAGAAACGTGGGAGGGTCAGGCTACGTGCTGACGCACGGGTCAGTGCCAGCGTACGAGCCAGGAGTAGGCTACGGCTTGGGGGTAAGGTGTAGGGCTGGTGGTGGGTTTCCTTTCCGGGCTAGGGTTAGGGTTAGGGAACGGCAAGGCTTAGGGCACAGGTGAGGGTACGGAAACGTGGGAGGGTCAGGCTACGTGCTGACGCACGTGTCAGTGCCAGCGTACGGGCCAGGAGTAGGCTACGGCGTAGGGTAAGGTGTAGGGCTGGTGGTGGGTTTCCGTTCCGGGCTAGGGTTAGGGTTAGGGAACGGCAAGGCTTAGGGCACAGGTGAGGGTACAGAAACGTGGGAGGGTCAGGCTACGTGCTGATGCACGGGTCAGTGCCAGCGTACGGGCCAGGAGTAGGCTACGGTGTAGGGTAAAGTGTAGGGCTGGTGGTGGGTTTCTGTTCCGTGCTAGGGTTAGGGTTAGGGAACAGCAAGGCTTAGGGCACAGGTGAGGGTACGGAAACGTAGGAGGGTCAGGCTACATGCTGACGCACGGGTCAGTGCCAGCGTACGGGCCAGGAGTAGGCTACGGCGAAGGGTAAGGTGTAGGGCTGGTGGTGGGTTTCCGTTCCGGGCTAGGGTTAGGGTTATGGAACGGCAAGGCTTAGGGCACAGGTGAGTGTACGGAAACGTGTGAGGGTCAGGCTACGTGCTGACGCACGGGTCAGTGAAACCGTACGGGCCAGGAGTAGGCTACGGCTTGGGGCTAAGTTGTAGGGCTGGTGGTGGGTTTCCGTTCCGGGCTAGCGTTAGGGTTAGGGAACGGCAAGGCTTAGGGCACAGGTGAGGGTACGGAAACGTGGGAGGGTCAGGCTACGTGCTGATGCACGGGTCAGTGCCAGCGTACGGGCCAGGAGTAGGCTGCGGTGTAGGGTAAGGTGTAGGGCTGGTGGTGGGTTTCCGTTCCGTGCTAGGGTTAGGGTTAGGGAACGGCAAGGCTTAGGGCACAGGTGAGGGTACGGAAACGTAGGAGGGTCAGGCTACGTGCTGACGCACGGGTCAGTGCCAGCGTACGGGCCAGGAGTAGGCTACGGCTTGGGGGTAAGCTGTAGGGCTGGTGGTGGGTTTCCGTTCCGGGCTAGGGTTAGGGTTAGGGAACGGCAAGGCTTAGGGCACAGGTGAGGGTACGGAAACGTGGGAGGGTCAGGCTACGTGCTGACGCATGGGTCAGTGCCAGCGTACCGGCCAGGTGTAGGCTACGGCTTGTGGGTAAGCTGTAGGGCTGGTGGTGGGTTTCCGTTCAGGGCTAGGGTTAGGGTTAGGGAACGGCAAGGCTTAGGGCACAGGTGAGGGTACAGAAACGTGGGAGGGTCAGGCTACGTGCTGACGCACGGGTCAGTGCCAGCGTACGGGCCATGAGTAGGCTACGGCGTAGGGTAAGGTGTAGGGCTGGTGGTGGGTTTCCGTTCCGGGCTAGGGTTAGGGTTAGGGAACGGCAAGGCTTAGGGCACAGGTGAGGGTACGGAAACGTGGGAGGGTCAGGCTACGTGCTGACGCATGGGTCAGTGCCAGCGTACGGGCCAGGAGTAGGCTACGGCGTAGGGTAAGGTGTAGGGGTGCTGGTGGGTTTCCGTTCCGGGCTAGGGTTAGGGTTATGGAACGGCAAGGCTTCGGGCACAGGTGAGGGTACGGAAACGTGGGAGGTTCAGTCTACGTGCTGACACACGGGTCAGTGCCAGTGTATGGGCCAGGAGTAGGCTACGGCATAGGGTAAGGTGTAGGGCTGGTGGTGGGTTTCCGTTCCGGGCTACGGTTAGGGTTAGGGAACGGCAAGGCTTAGGGCACAGGTGAGGGTACGGAAACGTGTGAGGGTCAGGCTACGTGCTGACACACGGGTCAGTGCCAGCGTACCGGCCAGGTGTAGGCTACTGCTTGTGGTTAAGTTGTAGGGCTGGTGGTGGGTTCCCGTTCCGGGCTAGGGTTAGGGTTAGGGAACGGCAAGGCTTAGGGCACAGGTGAGGGTACGGAAACGTGGGAGGGTCAGGCTATGTGCTGCCGCACGGGTCAGTGCCAGCGTACGGGCCAGGAGTAGGCTACGGCTTGGGGGTAAGTTGTAGGGCTGGTGGTGGGTTTCCGTTCCGGGCTAGGGTTAGGGTTAGGGAACGGCAAGGCTTAGGGTACAGGTGAGGGTACGGAAACGTGGGAGGGTCAGGCTACGTGCTGACGC
Organism: Mesoplodon mirus; assembly: GCF_964341445.2. Classification (NCBI taxonomy): domain Eukaryota; kingdom Metazoa; phylum Chordata; class Mammalia; order Artiodactyla; family Ziphiidae; genus Mesoplodon; species Mesoplodon mirus. The sequence continues at coordinate 11,248 of NW_028295511.1, read as the reverse complement.
ACGGGTCAGTGCCAGCGTACGGGCCAGGAGTAGGCTACGGCATAGGGTAAGGTGTAGGGCTGGTGGTGGGTTTCCGTTCCGGGCTAGGGTTAGGGTTAGGGAACGGCAAGGCTTAGGGCACAGGTGAGGGTATGGAAACGTGGGAGGGTCCGGCTACGTGGTGACGCACGGGTCAGTGCCAGCGTACGGGCCAGGAGTAGGCTAAGGTGTAGGGTAAGGTTTAGGGCTTGTGGTGGGTTTCCGTTCCGGGCTAGGGTTAGGGTAAGGGAACGGCAAGGCTTAGGGCACAGGTGAGGGTACGGAAACGTGGGAGGGTCAGGCTACGTGCTGATGCACGGGTCAGTGCCAGCGTAACGGCCAGGTGTAGGCTACGGCTTGTGGGTAAGGTGTAGGGCTGGTGGTGGGTTTCCATTCAGGGCTAGGTTTAGGGTTAGGGAACGGCAAGGCTTAGGGCACAGGTGAGGGTACAGAAACGTGGGAGGGTCAGGCTACGTGCTGACGCACGGGTCAGTGCCAGCGTACGGGCCAGGAGTAGGCTACGGCGTAGGGTAAGGTGTAGGGCTGGTGGTGGGTTTCCGTTCCGGGCTAGGGTTAGGGTTAGGGAACGGCAAGGCTTAGGGCACAGGTGAGGGTACGGAAACGTGGGAGGGTCAGGCTACGTGCTGATGCACGGGTCAGTGCCAGCGTACCGGCCAGGTGTAGGCTACTGCTTGTGGTTAAGTTGTAGGGCTGGTGGTGGGTTCCCATTCCGGGCTAGGGTTAGGGTTAGGGAACGGCAAGGCTTAGGGCACAGGTGAGGGTACGGAAACGTGGGAGGGTCAGGCTACGTGCTGACGCACATGTCAGTGCCAGCGTACAGGCCAGGTGTAGGCTACGGCTTGGGGGTAAGGTGTAGGGCTGGTGGTGGGTTTCCATTCTGGGCTAGGCTTAGGGTTAGGGAACGGCAAGGCTTAGGGCACAGGTGAGGGTACGGAAACGTGGGAGGGTCAGACTACGTGCTGACGCACGGGTCAGTTCCAGCCTACGGGCCTGGAGTAGGCTACAGCGTAGGGTAAGGTGTAGGGCTGCTGGTGGGTTTCCGTTCCGGGCTAGGGTTAGGGTTAGGGAACGGCAAGGCTTAGGGCACAGGTGAGGGTACAGAAACGTGGGAGGGTCAGGCTACGTGCTGACGCATGGGTCAGTGCCAGCGTACGGGCCAGGAGTAGGCTACGGCTTGGGGGTAAGGTGTAGGGATGGCGGTGGGTTTCCGTTCCGGGCTAGGGTTAGGGTTAGGGAACGGCAAGGCTTAGGGCACAGGTGAGGGTACAGAAACGTGGGAGGGTCAGGCTACGTGCTGACTCACGGGTCAGTGACAGCGTACGGGCCAGGAGTAGGCTACGGCGTAGGGTAAGGTGTAGGGCTGGTGGTGGGTTTCCGTTCCGGGCTAGGGTTAGTGTTAGGGAACGGCAAGGCTGAGGGCACACGTGAGGGTACGGAAACGTGGGAGGGTCAGGCTACGTGCTGACGCACGGGTCAGTGCCAGCGTACGGGCCAGGAGTAGGGTACGGCGTATGGTAAGGTTTAGGGCTGGTGGTGGGTTTCCGTTCCGGGCTAGGGTTAGGGTTAGGGAACGGCAAGGCTTAGGGCACAGGTGAGGGTACGGAAACGTGGGAGGGTCAGGCTACGTGCTGACGCACGGGTCAGTGCCAGCGTACGGGCCAGGAGTAGTCTACAACGTAGGGTAAGGTGTAAGGCTGGTGGTGGGTTTCCGTTCTGGGCTAGGGTTAGGGTTAGGGAACGGCAAGGCTTAGGGCACAGGTGAGGGTACGGAAACGTGGGAGGGTCAGGCTACGTGCTGACGCACGGGTCAGTGCCAGCGTACCGTCCAGGACTACGCTATGGCTTGGGGGTAAGGTGTAGGGCTGGTGGTGTGTTTCCGTTTCGGCCTAGGGTTAGGGTTAGGGAACGGGAAGGCTTAGGGCACAGGTGAGGGTACAGAAACGTGGGAGGGTCAGGCTACGTGCTGACGCACGGGTCAGTGCCAGCGTACGGGCCAGGAGTAGGCTACGGCTTGGGGGTAAGTTGTAGGGCTGGTGGTAGGTTTCCGTTCCGGGCTAGGGTTAGGGTTAGGGAACGGCAAGGCTTAGGGCACAGGTGAGGGTACGGAAACGTGGGAGGGTCAGGCTACGTGCTGACGCACCGGTCAGTGCCAGCGTACGGGCCAGGAGTAGGCTACGGCGTAGGGTAAGGTGTAGGGCTGGTGGTGGGTTTCCGTTCCGGGCTAGGGTTAGGGTTAGGGAACGGCAAAGCTGAGGGCACAGGTGAGGGTACGGAAACGTGGGAGGGTCAGACTACGTGCTGACGCATGGGTCAGTGCCAGCGTACGGGCCTGGAGTAGGCTACAGCATAGGGTAAGGTGTAGGGCTGGTCGTGGGTTTCCGTTCCGGGCTAGGGTTAGGGTTAGGGAACGGCAAGGCTTAGGGCACAGTTGAGGGTACAGAAACGTGGGAGGGTCAGGCTACGTGCTGACGCATGGGTCAGTGCCAGCGTACGGGCCAGGGGTAGGCTACGGCTTGGGGGTAAGGTGTAGGGCTGGCGGTGGGTTTCCGTTCCGGGCTAGGGTTAGGGTTAGGGAACGGCAAGGCTTAGGGCACAGGTGAGGGTACAGAAACGTGGGAGGGTCAGGCTACGTGCTGACGCACGGGTCAGTGCCAGCGTACGGGCCAGGAGTAGGCTACGGCTTGGGGGTAAGGTGTAGGGCTGGTGGTGGTTTTCCGTTCCGGGCTAGGGTTAGGGTTAGGGAACGGCAAGGCTTAGGGCACAGGTGAGGGTACGGAAACGTGGGAGGGTCAGGCTACGTGCTGACGCACGGGTCAGTGCCAGTGTACGGGCCAGGAGTAGGCTACAACGTAGGGTAAGGTGTAGGGCTGGTGGTGGGTTACCGTTCTGGGCTAGGGTTAGGGTTAGGGAACGGCAAGGCTTAGGGCAAAGGTGAGGGTACGGAAACGTGGGAGGGTCAGGCTACGTGCTGACGCATGGGTCAGTGCCAGCGTACCGGCCAGGAGTAGGCTACGGCTTGGGGGTAAGCTGTAGGGCTGGTGGTGGGTTTCCGTTCCGGGCTAGGGTTAGGGTTAGGGAACGGCAAGGCTTAGGGCACAGGTGAGGGTACGGAAACGTGGGAGGGTCAGGCTACGTGCTGACGCACGGGTTAGTGCCAGCGAACGGGCCAGGAGTAGGCTACGGCTTGGGGGTAAGTTGTAGGGCTGGTGGTGGGTTTCCATTCCGGGCTAGGGTTAGGGTTAGGGAACGGCAAGGCTTAGGGCACAGGTGAGGGTACGGAAACGTGGGAGGGTCAGGCTACGTGCTGACGCACGGGTCAGTGCCAGCGTACGGGCCAGGAGTAGGCTACGGCGTAGGGTAATGTGTAGGGCTGGTGGTGGGTTTCCGTTCCGGGCTAGGGTTAGGGTTAGGGAACGGCAAGGCTTAGGGCACAGGTGAGGGTACGGAAACGTGGGAGGGTCAGGCTACGTGGTGACGCACGGGTCAGTGCCAGCGTACGGGCCAGGAGTAGGCTAAGGTGTAGGGTAAGGTGTAGGGCTGGTGGTGGGTTTCCGTTCCGGGCTAGGGTTAGGGTTAGGGAACGGCAAGGCTTAGGGCACAGGTGAGGGTACAGAAACGTGGGAGGGTCAGGCTACGTGCTGACGCATGGGTCAGTGCCAGCGTACGGGCCAGGAGTAGGCTACGGCTTGGGGGTAAGGTGTAGGGATGGCGGTGGGTTTCCGTTCCGGGCTAGGGTTAGGGTTAGGGAACGGCAAGGCTTAGGGCACAGGTGAGGGTACAGAAACGTGGGAGGGTCAGGCTACGTGCTGACTCACGGGTCAGTGACAGCGTACGGGCCAGGAGTAGGCTACGGCGTAGGGTAAGGTGTAGGGCTGGTGGTGGGTTTCCGTTCCGGGCTAGGGTTAGTGTTAGGGAACGGCAAGGCTGAGGGCACACGTGAGGGTACGGAAACGTGGGAGGGTCAGGCTACGTGCTGACGCACGGGTCAGTGCCAGCGTACGGGCGAGGAGTAGGGTACGGCGTATGGTAAGGTTTAGGGCTGGTGGTGGGTTTCCGTTCCGGGCTAGGGTTAGGGTTAGGGAACGGCAAGGCTTAGGGCACAGGTGAGGGTACGGAAACGTGGGAGGGTCAGGCTACGTGCTGACGCACGGGTCAGTGCCAGCGTACGGGCCAGGTGTAGTCTACAACGTAGGGTAAGGTGTAAGGCTGGTGGTGGGTTTCCGTTCTGGGCTAGGGTTAGGGTTAGGGAACGGCAAGGCTTAGGGCACAGGTGAGGGTACGGAAACGTGGGAGGGTCAGGCTACGTGCTGACGCACGGGTCAGTGCCAGCGTACCGTCCAGGAGTAGGCTATGGCTTGGGGGTAAGGTGTAGGGCTGGTGGTGGGTTTCCGTTTCGGCCTAGGGTTAGGGTTAGGGAACGGGAAGGCTTAGGGCACAGGTGAGGGTACAGAAACGTGGGAGGGTCAGGCTACGTGCTGACGCACGGGTCAGTGCCAGCGTACGGGCCAGGAGTAGGCTACGGCTTGGGGGTAAGTTGTAGGGCTGGTGGTAGGTTTCCGTTCCGGGCTAGGGTTAGGGTTAGGGAACGGCAAGGCTTAGGGCACAGGTGAGGGTACGGAAACGTGGGAGGGTCAGGCTACGTGCTGACGCACCGGTCAGTGCCAGCGTACGGGCCAGGAGTAGGCTACGGCGTAGGGTAAGGTGTAGGGCTGGTGGTGGGTTTCCGTTCCGGGCTAGGGTTAGGGTTAGGGAACGGCAAAGCTGAGGGCACAGGTGAGGGTACGGAAACGTGGGAGGGTCAGACTACGTGCTGACGCATGGGTCAGTGCCAGCGTACGGGCCTGGAGTAGGCTACAGCATAGGGTAAGGTGTAGGGCTGGTCGTGGGTTTCCGTTCCGGGCTAGGGTTAGGGTTAGGGAACGGCAAGGCTTAGGGCACAGTTGAGGGTACAGAAACGTGGGAGGGTCAGGCTACGTGCTGACCCATGGGTCAGTGCCAGCGTACGGGCCAGGGGTAGGCTACGGCTTGTGGGTAAGGTGTAGGGCTGGCGGTGGGTTTCCGTTCCGGGCTAGGGTTAGGGTTAGGGAACGGCAAGGCTTAGGGCACAGGTGAGGGTACAGAAACGTGGGAGGGTCAGGCTACGTGCTGACGCACGGGTCAGTGCCAGCGTACGGGCCAGGAGTAGGCTACGGCTTGGGGGTAAGGTGTAGGGCTGGTGGTGGTTTTCCGTTCCGGGCTAGGGTTAGGGTTAGGGAACGGCAAGGCTTAGGGCACAGGTGAGGGTACGGAAACGTGGGAGGGTCAGGCTACGTGCTGACGCACGGGTCAGTGCCAGTGTACGGGCCAGGAGTAGGCTACAACGTAGGGTAAGGTGTAGGGCTGGTGGTGGGTTACCGTTCTGGGCTAGGGTTAGGGTTAGGGAACGGCAAGGCTTAGGGCAAAGGTGAGGGTACGGAAACGTGGGAGGGTCAGGCTACGTGCTGACGCATGGGTCAGTGCCAGCGTACCGGCCAGGAGTAGGCTACGGCTTGGGGGTAAGCTGTAGGGCTGGTGGTGGGTTTCCGTTCCGGGCTAGGGTTAGGGTTAGGGAACGGCAAGGCTTAGGGCACAGGTGAGGGTACGGAAACGTGGGAGGGTCAGGCTACGTGCTGACGCACGGGTTAGTGCCAGCGAACGGGCCAGGAGTAGGCTACGGCTTGGGGGTAAGTTGTAGGGCTGGTGGTGGGTTTCCATTCCGGGCTAGGGTTAGGGTTAGGGAACGGCAAGGCTTAGGGCACAGGTGAGGGTACGGAAACGTGGGAGGGTCAGGCTACGTGCTGACGCACGGGTCAGTGCCAGCGTACGGGCCAGGAGTAGGCTACGGCGTAGGGTAATGTGTAGGGCTGGTGGTGGGTTTCCGTTCCGGGCTAGGGTTAGGGTTAGGGAACGGCAAGGCTTAGGGCACAGGTGAGGGTATGGAAACGTGGGAGGGTCAGGCTACGTGGTGACGCACGGGTCAGTGCCAGCGTACGGGCCAGGAGTAGGCTAAGGTGTAGGGTAAGGTGTAGGGCTGGTGGTGGGTTTCCGTTCCGGGCTAGGGTTAGGGTTAGGTAACGGCAAGGCTTAGGGCACAGGTGAGGGTACGGAAACGTGGGAGGGTCAGGCTACGTGCTGATGCACGGGTCAGTGCCAGCGTAACGGCCAGGTGTAGGCTACTCCTTGTGGGTAAGGTGTAGGGCTGGTGGTGGGTTTCCGTTCTGGGCTAGGGTTAGGGTTAGGGAACGGCAAGGCTTAGGGCACAGGTGAGGGTACGGAAACGTGGGAGGGTCAGGCTACGTGCTGACGCACGGGTCAGTGCCAGCGTACGGGCCAGGAGTAGGCTACGGCGTAGGGTAAGGTGTAGGGCTGGTGGTCGGTTTCCATTCCGGGCTAGGGTTAGGGTTAGGGAACGGCAAGGCTTAGGGCACAGGTGAGGGTACAGAAACGTGGGAGGGTCAGGCTACGTGCTGACGCACGTGTCAGTGCCAGCGTACAGGCCAGGTGTAGGCTACGGCTTGGGGGTAAGGTGTAGGGCTGGTGGTGGGTTTCCGTTCCGGGCTAGGGTTAGGGTTAGGGAACGGCAAGGCTTAGGGCACAGGTGAGGGTACGGAAACGTGGGAGGGTCAGACTACGTGCTGACTCACGGGTCAGTGCCAGCGTACGGGCCAGGAGTAGGCTACAACGTAGGGTACGGTGTAGGGCTGGTGGTGGGTTTCCGTTCCGGGCTAGGGTTAGGGTTAGGGAACGGCAAGGCTTAGGGCACAGGTGAGGGTACAGAAACGTGGGAGGGTCAGGCTACCTGCTGACGCATGGGTCAGTGCCAGCGTACGGGCCAGGAGTAGGCTACGGCTTGGGGGTATGGGGCAGGGCTGGCAGTGGGTTTCCGTTCCGGGCTAGGGTTAGGGTTAGGGAACGGCAAGGCTTAGGGCACAGGTGAGGGTACAGAAACGTGGGAGGGTCAGGCTACGTGCTGACTCACGGGTCAGTGCCAGCGTACGGGCCAGGAGTAGGCTACGGCTTGGGGGTAAGGTGTAGGGCTGGTGGTGGGTTTCCGTTCCGGGCTAGGGTTAGGGTTAGGGAACGGCAAGGCTTAGGGCACAGGTGAGGGTACGGAAACGTGGGAGGGTCAGGCTACGTGCTGACTCACGGGTCAGTGCCAGCGTACGGGCCAGGAGTAGGCTACAACGTAGGGTAAGGTGTAGGGCTGGTGGTGGGTTTCCGTTCTGGGCTAGGGTTAGGGTTAGGGAACGGCAAGGCTTAGGGCACAGGTGAGGGTACGGAAACGTGGGAGGGTCAGGCTACGTGCTGACGCACGGGTCAGTGCCAGCGTACCGGCTTGGAGTAGGCTACGGCTTGGGGGTAAGCTGTAGGGCTGGTCGTGGGTTTCCGTTCCGGGCTATGGTTAGGGATAGGGAACGGCAAGGCTTAGGGCACAGGTGAGGGTACGGAAACGAGGGAGGGTCAGGCTACGTGCTGACGCACGGGTCAGTGCCAGCGTACGGGCCAGGAGTAGGCTACGGCTTGGGGGTAAGTTGTAGGGCTGGTGGTGGGTTTCCGTTCTGGGCTAGGGTTAGGGTTAGGGAACGGCAAGGCTTAGGGCACAGGTGAGGGTACGGAAACGTGGGAGGGTCAGGCTACGTGCTGACGCACGGGTCAGTGCCAGCGTACGGGCCAGGAGTAGGCTACGGCATAGGGTAAGGTGTAGGGCTGGTGGTGGGTTTCCGTTCCGGGCTAGGGTTAGGGTTAGGGAACGGCAAGGCTTAGGGCACAGGTGAGGGTATGGAAACGTGGGAGGGTCCGGCTACGTGGTGACGCACGGGTCAGTGCCAGCGTACGGGCCAGGAGTAGGCTAAGGTGTAGGGTAAGGTGTAGGGCTTGTGGTGGGTTTCCGTTCCGGGCTAGGGTTAGGGTTAGGGAACAGCAAGGCTTAGGGCACAGGTGAGGGTACGGAAACGTGGGAGGGTCAGGCTACGTGCTGATGCACGGGTCAGTGCCAGCGTAACGGCCAGGTGTAGGCTACGGCTTGTGGGTAAGGTGTAGGGCTGGTGGTGGGTTTCCATTCCGGGCTAGGTTTAGGGTTAGGGAACGGCAAGGCTTAGGGCACAGGTGAGGGTACAGAAACGTGGGAGGGTCAGGCTACGTGCTGACGCACGGGTCAGTGCCAGCGTACGGGCCAGGAGTAGGCTACGGCGTAGGGTAAGGTGTAGGGCTGGTGGTGGGTTTCCGTTCCGGGCTAGGGTTAGGGTTAGGGAACGGCAAGGCTGAGGGCACAGGTGAGGGTACGGAAACGTGGGAGGGTCAGGCTACGTGCTGACGCACGGGTCAGTGCCAGCGTACGGGCCAGGAGTAGGCTACGGCGTAGGGTAAGGTGTAGGGCTGGTGGTGGGTTTCCGTTCCGGGCTAGGGTTAGGGTTAGGGAACGGCAAGGCTTAGGGCACAGGTGAGGGTACGGAAACGTGGGAGGGTCAGGCTACGTGCTGATGCACGGGTCAGTGGAGCGTACCGGCCAGGTGTAGGCTACTGCTTGTGGTTAAGTTGTAGGGCTGGTGGTGGGTTCCTGTTCCGGGCTAGGGTTAGGGTTAGGGAACGGCAAGGCTTAGGGCACAGGTGAGGGTACGGAAACGTGGGAGGGTCAGGCTATGTGCTGACGCACGGGTCAGTGCCAGCGTATGGGCCAGGAGTAGGCTACGGCTTGGGGGTAAGTTGTAGGGCTGGTGGTGGGTTTCCGTTCCGGGCTAGGGTTAGGGTTAGGGAACGGCAAGGCTTAGGGCACAGGTGAGGGTACGGAAACGTGGGAGGGTTAGGCTACGTGCTGACGCACGGGTCAGTGCCAGCGTACGGGCCAGGAGTAGGCTACGGCGTAGGGTAAGGTGTAGGGCTGGTGGTCGGTTTCCATTCCGGGCTAGGGTTAGGGTTAGGGAACGGCAAGGCTTAGGGCACAGGTGAGGGTACAGAAACGTGGGAGGGTCAGGCTACGTGCTGACGCACGTGTCAGTGCCAGCGTACAGGCCAGGTGTAGGCTACGGCTTGGGGGTAAGGTGTAGGGCTGGTGGTGGGTTTCCGTTCCGGGCTAGGGTTAGGGTTAGGGAACGGCAAGGCTTAGGGCACAGGTGAGGGTACGGAAACGTGGGAGGGTCAGACTACGTGCTGACTCACGGGTCAGTGCCAGCATACGGGCCAGGAGTAGGCTACAACGTAGGGTACGGTGTAGGGCTGGTGGTGGGTTTCCGTTCCGGGCTAGGGTTAGGGTTAGGGAACGGCAAGGCTTAGGGCACAGGTGAGGGTACAGAAACGTGGGAGGGTCAGGCTACCTGCTGACGCATGGGTCAGTGCCAGCGTACGGGCCAGGAGTAGGCTACGGCTTGGGGGTATGGGGCAGGGCTGGCAGTGGGTTTCCGTTCCGGGCTAGGGTTAGGGTTAGGGAACGGCAAGGCTTAGGGCACAGGTGAGGGTACAGAAACGTGGGAGGGTCAGGCTACGTGCTGACTCATGGGTCAGTGCCAGCGTACGGGCCAGGAGTAGGCTACGGCTTGGGGGTAAGGTGTAGGGCTGGTGGTGGGTTTCCGTTCAGGGCTAGGGATAGGGTTAGGGAACGGCAAGGCTTAGGGCACAGGTGAGGGTACGGAAACGTGGGAGGGTCAGGCTACGTGCTGACTCACGGGTCAGTGCCAGCGTACGGGCCAGGAGTAGGCTACAACGTAGGGTAAGCTGTAGGGCTGGTCGTGGGTTTCCGTTCCGGGCTATGGTTAGGGATAGGGAATGGCAAGGCTTAGGGCACAGGTGAGGGTACGGAAACGAGGGAGGGTCAGGCAACGTGCTGACGCACGGGTCAGTGCCAGCGTACGGGCCAGGAGTAGGCTACGGCTTGGGGGTAAGGTGTAGGGCTGGTGGTGGGTTTCCGTTCCGGGCTAGGGTTAGGGTTAGGGAACGGCAAGGCTTAGGGCACAGGTGAGGGTACGGAAACGTGGGAGGGTCAGGCTATGTGCTGACGCACGGGTCAGTGCCAGCGTACGGGCCAGGAGTAGGCTACGGCTTGGGGGTAAGTTGTAGGGCTGGTGGTGGTTTTCCGTTCCGGGCAAGGGTTAGGGTTAGGGAACGGCAAGGCTTAGGGCACAGGTGAGGGTACGGAAACGTGGGAGGGTCAGGCTACGTGCTGACGCACGGGTCAGTGCCAGCGTACGGGCCAGGAGTAGGCTACGGCATAGGGTAAGGTGTAGGGCTGGTGGTGGGTTTCCGTTCCGGGCTAGGGTTAGGGTTAGGGAACGGCAAGGCTTAGGGCACAGGTGAGGGTATGGAAACGTGGGAGGGTCCGGCTACGTGGTGACGCAAGGGTCAGTGCCAGCGTACGGGCCAGGAGTAGGCTAAGGTGTAGGGTAAGGTGTAGGGCTGGTGGTGGGTTTCCGTTCCGGGCTAGGGTTAGGGTTAGGGAACAGCAAGGCTTAGGGCACAGGTGAGGGTACGGAAACGTGGGAGGGTCAGGCTACGTGCTGATGCACGGGTCAGTGCCAGCGTAACGGCCAGGTGTAGGCTACGGCTTGTGGGTAAGGTGTAGGGCTGGTGGTGGGTTTCCATTCCGGGCTAGGGTTAGGGTTAGGGAACGGCAAGGCTTAGGGCACAGGTGAGGGTACGGAAACGTGGGAGGGTCAGGCTACGTGCTGACGCACGGGTCAGTGCCAGCGTACGGGCCAGGAGTAGGCTACGGCGTAGGGTAAGGTGTAGGGTTGGTGGTGGGTTTCCGTTCCGTGCTAGGGTTAGGGTTAGGGAACGGCAAGGCTTAGGGCACAGGTGAGGGTACGGAAACGTGGGAGGGTCAGGCTACGTGCTGATGCACGGGTCAGTGCCAGCGTACCGGCCAGGTGTAGGCTACTGCTTGTGGTTAAGTTGTAGGGCTGGTGGTGGGTTCCCATTCCGGGCTAGGGTTAGGGTTAGGGAACGGCAAGGCTTAGGGCACAGGTGAGGGTACGGAAACGTGGGAGGGTCAGGCTACGTGCTGATGCATGGGTCAGTGCCAGCGTACCGGCCAGGTGTAGGCTACTGCTTGTGGGTAAGGTGTAGGGCTGGTGGTGGGTTTCCGTTCCGGGCTAGGGTTAGGGTTAGGGAACGGCAAGGCTTAGGGCACAGGTGAGGGTATGGAAACGTGGGAGGGTCCGGCTACGTGGTGACGCAAGGGTCAGTGCCAGCGTACGGGCCA